>NC_058524.1:484105428-484722095 GCF_904849725.1 Hordeum vulgare subsp. vulgare | reverse complement strand
ATTTGCTCAGGGGTGTAGGTGTTCTAATGTATCCCCTACGTATCACAGTTGAAACTTTAGAACGCTCCTTTATCCTACCAGGGAAAGGTGGTTTCTCAATGTAAGCACTGGGAACAATAGGATCATTATAGGCGATGACTTTCTCTTCAACTGGATTGGGTTTAACTACATTGACTTCTAAGGGAGGATGATATTTAAACCACTTCTCTTTAGGGAGATCAATATGAGCAGCAAATTATTCACACAATGAAGCTACTATCTTAGAGTCAAGTCCATATTTAGCGCTAAAATCACAAAAAGTACTTGTTTCGACAAAGGATTTAACGCAATCAAACTTGAAATTCATACCTGACTCCTTACCTTCATCAAACTCCCAATCTTCAGAGTTGCGTTTAATTCTCTCCAATAAATTCCATCTGAAGTCAATATCTCTCTTCATAAAAGAACCGGTACAAGAAGTGTCAAGCATGGTGCGATCATCATGAGAAAGCCGAGCATAGAAGTTTTGAATGATAATTTCTCTCGAGAGCTCATGGTTGGGGCATGAATATAACATTGATTTAAGCCTCCCTCAAGCTTGAGCGATGCGTTCTCTGTCACGAGGCCAAAAATTCTAAATATAATTCCGATCACGATGTACTAGATGCACAGGATAAAACTTTTGACGAAATTCCAATTTCAACCGGTTGTAGTTCCATGATCGAGTATCATCACATAGCCTATACCATGTCAATGCTTTATCCCTCAGAGATAAGGGAAAGACCTTCTTCTTGACCTCATCCTGGGGCAAACCTGCAAGCTTAAATAAACCACAAACTTCATCTACATAGATTAGATGCAAGTCGGGATGTGATGTTCCATCTCCTGTAAAAGGATTAGCCAGCAGTTTCTCAAGCATACCCGAAGGAAATTCATAGCAATTATTTTCTGTAGGTGCAGAAGGTTGAGGAGCAACTCCTTGTGCTTCCATTCAAGGTAAAGATATCCCGATAAAGCTCCTCAAATGATTAGTTTCCATAGTGACAATAAATTTTAGCACACTATATAATTGTTTCCTTACCAAATTCCACTTACCAAAGTCGCTTCATTCCCCGGCAACGGCGCCAGAAAATAGTCTTGATGACCCACAAGTATAGGGGATCTATCGTAGTCCTTTTGATAAGTAAGAGTGCCGAACCCAACGAGGAGCAGAAGGATCTGACAAGTGGTTTTCAGCAAGGTATTCTCTGCAAGCACTGAAATTATCGGTAACAGAAAGATGTGTGACAAGATGATTCGTAGCAAGTAGCAAGTAACAATAGTAAAAAACGTGCAGCAAAGTGGCCCAATCCCTTTTTTAGCAAGGGACAAGCCTGGACAAACTCTTATAGGAGGAAAAGCGCTCCCGAGGACACATGGGAATTTCTGTCAACCTAGTTTTCATCATGTTCATATGATTCGCGTTCACTACTTTGATAGTTTGATATGTGGGTGGACCGGTGCTTGGGTGCTACCCTTACTTGGACAAACCTCCCACTTATGATTAACCCCTCTCGCAAGCATCCGCAACAACGAAAGAAGAATTAAGACAAAGTCTAACCATAGCATTAAACTAGTGGATCCAAATCAGCCCCTTACGAAGCAATGCATAAACTAGGGTTTAAGCTTCTGTCACTCTAGCAACCCATCATCTACTTACTACTTCCCAATGCCTTCCTCTAGGCCCAAATAATGGTGAAGTGTTATGTAGTCGACGTTCACATAACACCACTAGAGGAAAAACAACATACAACGCATCAAAATATCAAACGAATACCAAATTCACATGACTACCTATAGCATGACTTATCCCATGTCCTCAGGAACAAAAGTGACTACTCACAAAGCATAATTATGTTCATGACCAGAGAGGTATTGAATAGCATCAAGGATCTGAACATATAATCTTCCACCAAGTAATCCAACTAGCATCAACTACAAAGAGTAATTAACACTACTAGCAACCTTACAACTACCAATCGGAGTCGCGAGACGGAGATTGGTTACAAGAGATAACCTAGGGTTTGGAGTTGAGATGGTGCTGATGAATATGTTGATGGTGATGAGTCCCCTCCGATGAGAGGAGTGTTGGTGATGACGATGGCGACGATTTCCCCCTCCGGGAGGGAAGTTTCCCCGGCAGGATGACCCTATCGGAGCTCTAGATTGGTTCTGCTCAAGTTCCGCCTCGTGGCGGCAGCGATTCCTCCCGAAAGCCTCCTCCTGATTTTTTTCTGGAACGAAACCCTCCTTATAGCAAAAGAGGGGAGCCAGAGGGCCAACAGGGAACCCACAAGCCCCCTAGGCGAGGCCAGTGGGGTAGGCCACACCTAGCAGGCTTGTACTTCTTCGGCCCAGTTTTTTTTATAAATTCCAGAATAATTCCTCGTTGATTTTCACGGCTTTTGGAGTTGCGCGGAATAGGTATCTCAAACTTGCTCCCTTTTCAGGCCAGAATTCCAGCTGCCGGCATTCTGCCTCTTCATGTAAACCTTGCAAAATAAGAGAGAAAAGGCATAAGTATTGTACCGTGAACTGTAATAACAGCCCAAAAAGCGATAAATATCAACATAAAAGCATGATGCGAAATGGACGTATGAGGGCCTCGACAGGGATAGAAGCGCATCTTGTCGTTTCGCAAGAATGGATATCGTTACAAGTACTTGTACTGAAAAGATGAGTATATGGAATTGGCTTACACTCGTCACAAGCTACATCAGAGTCGCATCAATAGAATACATAAAATCATCATGAAGAAGAGCTGGGTCCGACTACGGACGAAAACAAGAAATAAAAGAACGAAGTCCATCCTTGCTACCCAGGCTGTCTGCCTGGAACCCATCCTAGATCGATGAAGAAGAAGAAGAAGAAGAAACTCCAAAGCACAATCATCGCACTCACGTCATAATATCACGTTACATGTACCTGCAACTGGTGTTGTAGTAATCTATGAGCCACACGGGACTCAGCAATCTCATTTCCAAAGGTATCAAGACTAGCAAAGCTTAATGGGTGAGGTATGATTAAGTGGTGTGGCTGCACCAAGCGACTAAGCATTTATTTGGTGGCTAACTTACGAGTACAAGAATAAAGAGGCGGATAATCTACGTATAACGGACGTGAGCTACTGATGATCAAATGAATGATCCTGAACACATACTTACGTCAGACATAACCCCATCGTGTCCTTGATAGGATAAGGAGCTCACGAAAGAGACTGTCACGGTTACGCACTCTGTTGACAAGTTTTAATTAAATTAACTTCAAGTTATCTAGAATCGAATGTCAAACAAAGTTTCCACGTTGCCACATAACCGCGGGCACGGCTTTCTAAAAGATTTAACCCTGCAGGGGTGCTCCAACTAGTACATCACAAACTACCACGCGCTGCGACAAAATGGCCTCGATCAGGGAAGCCCGTGATCTCCTCGGGTTCCTATTGGAAAACCTCAACCTCGAGTTATCTCAAAGCATCCTTGGAATCCCTTGCACGAGACGCTCGAGAAAGGTAAAATAAGTCCAGCAAGGCCGCCCAACGTGCTGACATCTCGATAGGAGCCGCGTATCTCATTCTCAGGACACGACGGATGAGCGATGGTTACCACGCCAAACACCGAGTTGCCCCGGGTAGCGTTAATAAGCTGCTTTGTTTTGGACCAGCACCCTCAACACTGGCTCTCCCTGTATTATTTTGAATTACTCCTCGGTTAGTGCTAACTCACTATGTTTTTCAGTATTAACAGAATTATTATGTTAGGCAAATATAGTACCAATGTTGGGCCTTGACAAATGAGCTTTATCCCAAAACAAGAATCTAGGGTGTCCCCATAACAACCCCACGCATGTTAGGAGCGCTCTATTATGGAACATAACACCGGTAGCCGAAACTAAGGCGGCAAAGGTGGAACAGAACACCAGGCTAGAAAGGCCGAGCCTTCCACCTTTTACCAAGTATATAGGTGCATTAAATTAACTAGCATTTAATACGGTGATATAACAAGGAACCCATGTTATAACATGGAATCAACTGCACCTGCATCTAGCAACGCTAGCACATGGTTAAGCAAGCGGTAACATAGCCAATCAGTGGTTTGCTAGATTGTATAAGGTTAAAGGTTTTCATGGCAATGTTGGGAGGCTGATATTTAACATCTGGTAGGCAGCGAGACATAACAATAGAAACGAAACAACTAGCATGGCAAAGATAGTAATGGTATCTAGGGAAATGATCATCTTGCCTGGGATCCCGCTTGGAAGAAGAACGACTCTGTGAAGCAGACAAACCGATGTAGTCGAACAGATCCTCACTTTTCGACACGCTTGCGGAACTCTATCGAGACGAAGGAAACTGGAAACAAGAATCACCACACGATATTCACCACACGATGCACAACACATATGATGCATGAACGGCTACAGTTATGCAGGGTATGGCATGGCAAATCACAACAATCAACCACTACACATTAAGTGAAGTTCAATATGCAACGAGTTGCATATTGACGAAACTCCACATACAAATTATTTAGTTCTATGCCGATTAGGTACACGACAATATTAAATGTTGGTCAAACATGGCAAGAGGTGAAGTGTAATTAAACTACCTATATAGGCATTTTAAATGAGGTCGGAACCGACATATAGTATCTCCGAAACGACCCCATACGTTAAATTAGAATTCTGTCTAGATATGAACTAACATGTTTTAATATTTGTTAAACAACAAAATAAGAAGGTTCACGTGATTCTACGCATCGTTCAAATCAATTAACACATAGAGATCAATGCAAACGGAGCTACGGTTGAAAAGATATGATCACCGCAAGATATGATGCCACAAATGCAATATGTATGCGAATAACAGCCACAAGCATTCCAAACCAAGAAGGCAGCAAAATATTGTGAAACTACTCGAGATTCTAAGCAAGTTTCATATAGTACACGATCAAAACGGAGCAACGGTTCAACAAATACAAGCTACACAATAAATAACTACAATCTGCCAAAATAGCAACATGGCATTTTCTACACTCCAAAACAACAAGCTACATAATTCTAAAATCCTTAAACAAGACATGAGGCAGTAGTGGTCAAGATGCACTACAACATCCTACTAATAACATCTAGCATGGTAGAATGGAACACTAGGAAAAGAACTCACAAAATGGCATCTCGCACACAGTTTCGGCCTTATTGAAAATAACACTGTTGACAGTGCGTTTTTCGATCTGAAGGCATATTGGCAGCAGCAGAACTATATGCTACAGGGAACCGGATGACATGAAAATTTACAGCATGCTAAAGAATAGGAAGGACTACAAATAACTCCACTGAACCGACCCCAAAGGAGCTGTAGATCAATAGCAAAACTCATGGCAATACAACAACAAAATATTACACATCTGAGACTTAGAATATTTCAGCATCTCCAAATCAGCACTATTTTCTAGCATTTTGACAACACGCAAACAACACCTAAACATGGATTTCTATCGCAACCAAAATTACCAAGGGCTAGCATACATATCCAAGAGCATATCTCTAGTTCACAACTAATTCTTATCATGCATTGAATAAATCTCACAAAATAAACAAAAGGGCAACATGGCAAAATATCATGCACGCAAATTTACTCTGAAGGCAAAACTAAATGCACAGTTAAATTTTATGGATTTTTCTACACCCAAAACATATATAATATGTGGGGTTGAAAAATAAAACTAACGTCACACATATATGCGAGAATATGTCCTAAACGCGACATAGCAAACTATTGACAACTCCTGCATGCAAAGAATGCAAGCAACAATTCTAAAATACATGGAAAAGGTTCACAAACATCGTGAACATTTTATCTACGGGATTTGAACAAACCGGACGCGCACAAAATATCTACGAAATATCTAACACATTAGGATAGCATGCAAATCTAGGCAAATGGCAGGTCAAACCACTTCAAACATGCATGCAAATGGAAAAATATGATTCCACGCGAAAAACTACACAAGTTACATATATAACTCGTCGTGATCAGACACACGGATTAACATTTACAAGCATTTGAAAAATTGGATCTAATTCTAAAAAATACTAAACACGCAGGAAAAAAAATACTAAGTTACTACGAGCCGAAACTGAAGGCGCAGGATAGTTAATCCACGCACGGGCGAGAAATAGGGAAAAAGGGGGCTCACCAGAGGGCTTCAGGCCAGCTGGGTTGGGCTCAAGTTGGGCCTCGGGAGACCAGGCGTTGGGCACTGGGCCGGGGCGGCGCGGCGGCCCATTGGGCGCTGGCCAGCCCATGCGAGCGAGCGGAGGTTCGTCCTCCTCGTGCTCACTACCGAGCGGGAGTCTCTGGCGGCGCAGGTCAACACAGGTCTTGGCCTCCGGTGAGGCGGGACGAGGGGTGGCATGGACGGATCTGGAGGGGATCAGACCGGGGCGGCCGGACGGCGGCAACGCCCAAGGCGGCGGCGGCGGGGTGCTGCAGAGCACAGGGCCAACGGGGCAGCGAGGTTCGCAGTTGGCGGCGGGGCTGGCTGCTGCGGCACCTACATGGGCTTCCGCTCGTCGACGGACGGCGCAATGGGGGGCGGCCGGAGGGGCGCGGTGCGGTACGCCGGAGGGGCCATCGGATCTGGCCAGAGGCGGCGATGCTGGAGCTTGGGAGCTCAGCTTCCTCGGGCGCCAGGGGAGTTCGGGGCTAGAGGTGGCGGTTCGTGCCCGGGGCGGGCTGCACCTGGGCCTGACGGGCCCGGTTTGGGAGTAGGGAGGCTGAGGGTGAGAGGATTAGGGTTTGGCACGTGAAACGAGGGGGTTAGGTATCTAGTTGGCTATTTAGAGAAAACGGGCTAGGGTTACCTGTTTTTCGCCCCGGTTTCAATCGCGCGATCTAAATTGGACAGTCTCGAATGCGGGGACGGCTAAGTGGCTGTGTAGAATAGGCTAGCCGGAGATGAGAGGGGAAACACATGACCCACAAAGATATTTTAAAATCGAAAACGTCCGACGATAAACCGAAGACGGTGCCGCTACGGTCGAACGTTCGGGTACGAGACGGACTCTGATTGCGACGAAAATTGGTAGGCGGCCTAACTATGTGAAAACGAGACCGCACGCTAAGTTTCAACCCAATCAAAGAATATTTTATACACACTTTCAAAAACAAGGTTTTCATGATGCCGCAGGTGCGTGTGAGTGTGGTCAGGCTCAAAACGGTCAACGTCGATAACGGAGAGAACCGACAACTACTAACGGATGCAGGTTTCGAAAACTGGGAGGGACAGAGTGCCGATGCAATGCGGATGATGCGCATGATGCGATGATGATGCGACAAATAAAAATAATCACACACCAGCAACGAAAAAGAGGGGAATCTTCTAGAGCGTCGGTCTCGGGCTGTCACACAGTAACTTTGGAGAACCGTCGCTATGTGATCTGGAAGACTAACTCCCACGAGCTTCAAGTGATTGTAGCACTCACACAATCTGAGCACATGCTCAGCGATTGAGTTTTGTCCCTTACTTTGTAGAAAAAGAATATTGACAGAGGTCTCATACCTCTCAACAAGGGCTCGAGTATGAAATCCCAATTTCATCTCTTGGAACATCTCGTATGTCCCACAGTGTTCGAAACATCTTGAGCGCCTTAATTCTAAGCCGTTTAAGCATTATGCACTGAACTATGATGTAGTCATCAAAACGTGTATGTCAGATGTTCGCAACATCCATAGAAGATGCTCGGGGTTCAGCACACTGAGCGGTGCATTAAGGACATAAGCCTTATGTGTAGCAATGAGGACAATCCTGAGTTAATTGCCCGAGTCCGCATAATTGCTACTACTAACTTTCAACTAAATTTTCTCTAGGAACATATAAGAAACCGTAGAGCTATAGCGCAAGTTACAATATAATTTGTAAAGACCTTTTGACTATGTTCATGATAATTATGTTCATTTAATCAAATTATTTAATGAACTCCCACTTAGATAGACATCCCTCTAGTCATCCAAGTGTTACATGATCCACGTCGACTAGCCCGTGTCCGATCATCATGTGAAACGGACTAATCATCAATGGTGAGCATCTCCATGTTGATCGTATCATCCATACGGCTCATGTTCGAACTTTCGGTCTCCTGTATTCTGAGGCCATGTCTATATATACTAGGCTCGTCGAGTCAACCTAAGTGTTTTGCGTGTGTAAATCTGGCTTACACCCGTTGTTTGCGAAGTTAGAATCTATCACACCCGATCATCACTTGGTGCTCCAAGACAACGATCCTTCGCAACGGTGCACACTTAGGGGAATACTTATCTTGATATTTTAATGAAGGGTCATCTTATCTTTGCTACCTTCGTTCTACCAAATAAGAGGAAAAACATGATAACCATGATTCATCATTGTCACCGGCATGACACCATGATCTCCATCATTGTGTCTTTGCGAAGTCGTCTCGCCAACTATTACTTCTAGTACAACAACTAACGGTTGAGCAATAAAGTAAAGTAATCACATGGTGTTGCATCTCATACAATAAATTAAGACAACTCCTATGGCTCCTGTAGGTTGTCATACTTATCGGCATGCAAGTCGTGAATCCTATTACTAGAACATGATCAATCTGATACACCACATATGTAACATCACATACTTTTGGCCATATAATGACCCACAAGTATAGGGGGTCTATCATAGTCCTTTCGATAAGTAAGAGTGTCGAACCGAACGAGGAGCAGAAGGAAATGACAAGTGGTTTTCAGCAAGGTATTCTCTGCAAGCACAGAAATTATCGGTAACAGATAGTTGCGGGATAAGATAATTCGTAACGGGTAACAAGTAACAATAGTAACGAAGGTGCAGCAAGATGGTCCAATCCCTTTTGTAGCAAGGCACAAGCCTGGACGAACTCTTATATAAGGCGCTCCCGAGGACACATGGGAATTTCTGTCAAGCTAGTTTTCATCATGTTCATATGATTCACGCTTGCTACGTTGATAGTTTGATATGTGGATGGACTAGTGCTTGGGTGCTATCCTTACTTGGACAAACATCCCACTTATGATTAACCCCTCTCGCAAGCATCCGCAACTACGAAATAAGGATTAAGACAAAATCTAACCATAGCATTAAACAGGTGGATCCAAATCAGCCCCTTGCGAAGCAACGCATAAACTAGGGTTTAAGCTTATGTCACTCTAGCAACCCATCATCTACTTATTACTTTCCAATGCCTTCCTCTAGGCCCAAATAATGGTGAAGTGTCATGTAGTCGACGTTCACATAACACCACTAGAGGAAAGACAACATACAATGCATCAAAATATCGAACGAATACCAAATTCACATGACTACTTATAGCAAGACTTATCCCATGTCCTCAGGAACAAACGTAACTACTCACAAAACATAATTATGTTCATGATCAGAGAGGTATTGAATAGCATTAAGGATCTTAACATATGATCTTCCACCAATTAATCCAACTAGCATCAACTACAAGGAGTAATTAACACTACTAGCGACCTTAGAAGTACCAATCGGAGTCGCGAGACGGAGATTGGGTACAAGAGATGAACTTAGGTTTGGAGATGTGATGGTGTTGATGGAAATGAGACCCCTCCTATGAGAGGAGTGTTGGTGACGATGATGGCGATGATTTCCCCCTCCGGGAGGGAAGTTTCCTCGGCAGGACGGCCGTGCCGGAGCTCTAGATTGGTTCTGCTCAAGTTCCGCCTCGTGGCGGTGGCGTTTCTTCCCGAAAGCTCTCCCTTGATTTTTTCTGGGACGAAACCCTCCAGTATTTCTTCTGCCCAGTATTTTTTATATATTCCAAAATAATTCCTCGCTAATTTTCACAGCTTTTGGAGTTGTGTAGAATAGGTATCTCAAACTTGCTCCTTTTCCAGCCCAGAATTCCAGTTGTCGGCATTTTCCCTCTTCATGTAAACCTTATAAAATAAGAGAGAAAAGGCATAAGTATTGTACCTTAATGTGTAATAACAGCCCATAATGCGATAAATATCAATATAAGAGCATGATGCAAAATGGACGTATCAACTCCCCCAAGCTTAGACCTCGCTTGTCCTCAAGCAGAAGCCAAGATCAATAAATATGCCCACATGTTTAGAGGTACAGGTGTTGATAAAATGAAATACATACATGCATGCATCATGATCATATTTAGAACAGCAATATCGTCATATAATCTCTTATGCCAAAGTGACAATTCCTTCACAATGAAAAGTATGAATCAAGAACCTTATTGAGAATTAACAACCATTAGTCTTTAGAAATTGAAGCAATTGCAATTTATCATAACAACGGAAATAGTCAAATATGAGCTTGTAGAGCAAATCCACATACTCAATCATCTTTTAGTCTTCTACAATTGCTAAAACTCACGCGGTACTCATGAGATCAAAGTTTCAGTTGGACACACAAAAAGATAGGGGCTTATAGTTTCTCCTCCCAACTATTTACCTCAAGGGTAATGTCAACAATAATAATTCATGATTATTTACTTCCAAGTTGATATATGAATATAGATCTTTCCCTAGCACATGACGCTTGCCAAGATAATGGCGAAATAAGGAATTGGTGTCGATCACCATGACTCTTTTAAAGATAAAAAGTAAAGGTACAAGATAGGCCCTTCGAAGAGGGAAACAGAGGTTGTCATGCACTTTTGAGGTTTGGATGTGTGATCTCTTAGTGTGAATGAACGTCACTTTATATTGCCTCCGGTGATAAAGAACTTTATTATGCAGTTTGTCGCTTTTATGTCTTCCTCATCACAGGTTCGTACAAAGCTTATTTTCCACACACTAATAGATCATACATATTTAGGGAGCAATTTTTATTGCTTGCACCGATGACAACTTTCTTGAGGGATCTTATTCAATCCATAGGTAGGTACGGTGAACTCTCATGGCAAAACTGGGTTGAGGGTTTATGGATGCAAAAGTAGTATCTCTACTTAGTGTGGAAGTTTTGGCTGATATGAGGTGGAAGCAAGCGTAACATGCTAAGGGATCTCTAGTCATATAACATTGTTCGGAACCAAGCAAACATAATTCATTATGTTGTCTTCCTTGTCCAACATCTACTTCTTAGCATGTAATAGTTTAATGAGTGTTCACAATCATAGACGGTGTCAAAGATGATATATTTATATGTGAACCTCTCTTTCTTTATTACTTCCTATTAATTGCAACAATGACCAAGGTCTATGTTTGTCCACCCACAACAAGTTTCAATCAACATTCTTTTTATATGTGAAGCCACCACTTCCCATAGGATCATCACATGATCTTTCATGCTTTTGTTCTATTATTATTCTTTTCTTTAGATCATGGCATGAAGCAAATCCCTTAACTAAAATACTCTTTATTATATAACTCACAAAATCGATTACATTGGGGGTAACACAAACCAAAACTCAAGCCTAGATCATACTAAGAGCTTTATTCTACTAGATAAAGATATTACCAAAAAGGATCGAACTAAGGTAAAGGTAAAGGCAAAGGCAAAAGATGTGATGGTGATACAATACCGGGGCAACTCCCCCAAGCTTGGAACAAGCCAAGGGGAGTGCCCAGACCCATGTGTTTAATTGTCTTCCTTCGGAGGTGATGGTGCTGGAGTTGGGGCAGAATGCTTAAGCTTGTTTGGTTTCCTTTTTAGCACAAAGTTCTGCCCTTTTAGATCGTTAACTTCCTCTTAAAGCCTCAACACCCTTTGACAGAATTCTTGCTTACTCTCCTGCAAAATACGAGAAGGGGTAAACAAAATCTTAGGCTTCTTCCTTGAGTTAGGGAGACTCGACTTCTTCAGATCCACATGCATGTCCCCAGGTTCGGGTAGAGGAACTTCCTCTTCGTCGGAACATGTTCCTTCCTTCCCCTTAGGATCATAATCTTCTTCCTCATCTATGGTCCAATCAAAAGGATCTAAGTCTTCGTAGACCTTGGGAGTAGCAAGGAATTAGCCACATAGCTCTCCCCCTCTCAATCTTGAGAAGACATCTTTGCTCTAAATCTGCTGCAGAAACAGGCTCGAAACGAAATCAGAGGATATTTGCGTGATACGACGATCAGACCTTTCGGAAGATTATATAATGAATTTTTACTAACCATAAGGAGTATTCCACAAGAAAACGAAGTCCGGGAGATACACGAGGTGCTCATGAGCCCCCCAGGCTTGCCCAAGGGGGTGGGGCGCACCTGGCAGGCTTGTCAGCTCCTCGTGCGCTTTCCGGACTATTTTAAATTTTTCTATTTTTCTAAATGTTCCAAAACGGAGAAAAATTGCTATTGGAAAAGTTTTGGAGTCGGTTTACTTACCGTATCACATACCTCTTCGTTTTTGGAATCTGAAACAAGCTGGTAAATATTCCGTATGTACTCCTCCGCAGTTATGGTATTAATAATATTGCTTTCAACATTTATGGGAGTACCTGAGATATAATGCTTGATTCTTTGCCCATTTACAACTCTTGGAAAATTACCTTCCGCGTTGTTAATTTTTGTGGCACCGAAACGATATACTTCCTCAACAATGTAAGGTCCTTCCCATTTAGAGAGAAGTTTGCCTTCAAAAAATATAAAACGAGAATTGTATAGCAAGACATAATCACCTACACTGAACTCATGTTTTTGTATCCTTTTATGATGTCACCTCTTAACTTTTTCTTTAAACAACTTGGCATTTTCATATGCGTGAGTTCTCCATTCATCAAGTGAGCTTATATCAAGTAACCTCTTCTCACCAGCAAGTTTGAAATCAAAGTTGAGCTCTTTGATTGCCCAATAAGCCTTATGCTCTAGCTCAAGAGGTAAATGGCATGCTTTACTGTAAACCATTTTATACGAAGACATGCCCATGTGATTCTTATAAGCAGTTCTATAAGCCCACAGTGCATCATCAAGTTTCTTAGACCAATTCTTTCTAGACCTATTAACAGTCTTTTGCAAAATCAATTTAATTTCTCTATTACTTAACTCTACTTGACCACTAGACTCAAGATGATAAGGAGATGCAATTCTATGGTTGACATCATACTTAGCAAGCATTTTACGGAAAGCAACATGAATAAAATGTGAACCACCATCAGTCATTAAATATCTAGGGACTCCAAATCTAGGAAAAATGACTTCTTTAAGCATCTTAATAGAGGTGTTATGGTCAGCACTACTAGTTGGAATAGCTTCTACCCACGTAGTAACGTAATCAACAGCAACTAGAATATGAGTATACGCGTTGGACTTTGGAAAAGATCCCATATAATCAAAACCCCAAACATCAAATGGTTAAATAACAAGTGAATAATTCATAGGCATTTCCTGACGTTTACTGATATTACCTATTCTTCGACATTCATCACAAGACAAGACAAACTTACGGGCATCTTTGAAGAGAGTGGGCCAATAAAATCCGGATTGCAATACCTTGTGTGCAGTTCTATCTCCCGCATGGTGTCCTTCATAAGCCTCGGAGTGACACTTCTGTAGGATATGTCCATCTTCATGCTCAGGTACACAACGTCTAATAACACCATCTACTCCTTCCTTATAAAGGTGAGGATCATCTCAAAAGTAATGTCTCAAATCATAAAAGAACGTTTTATTTTGTTGGTATGTGAAAGTAGGTGGTATATATTTAGCAACAATATAATTAGCATAATCAGCATACCAAGGTGTACTACGTGAAGCATTGATGACATTCAATTTTTCATCAGGAAAGCCATCATCAATAGGTTGTGGGTCATCAAGAACATTCTCTAACCTAGACAAGTTATCTCCTACGGGGTTCTCAGCACCCTTCCTATCAACAATATGTAAATCAAATTCTTGTAGCAAGAGAACCCATCTAATAAGTCTAAGTTTAGCATATTTCTTTACCATGAGATATTTAATAGCAGCATGAGCAGTGTGAATAGTTACTTTGGAATCAACAATATAAGATCTGAACTTATCACATGCAAACACAACTGCTAAAAATTCTTTTTTAGTAGTAGCATAGTTTGTTTGGGCATTGTCTAGAGTTTTACTACCATAATGAATAACATTTAATTTCTTATCAACTCTTTGTCCTAGAACAACACCAACAGCATAATCACTAGCATCACACATAATTTCAAAAGGCAGGTTCCAATCAGGTGGTTGAACAATAGGTGCAGTTATCAAGGCCTTCTTAAGTATTTTAAATGCTTCTTCACAATCATCATGAAAAACAAATGGAATATCTTTTTGCAAGAGATTGGTGAGAGGCCTAGAAACCTTAGAGAAGTCTTTAATAAACCTTCTATAGAAACCAGCATGACCAAGGAAACTTCTTATACCTTTAATATCTGTAGGGCATGGCATTTTCTCGATTGCATCAACTTTAGCCTTATCGACTTCAATACCTCTTTCAGAAATTTTATGACCCAAGACAATGCCTTCATTAACCATAAAGTGGCACTTCTCCCAATTCAAGAAAAGGTTAGTATCTTCACATCTCTGCAAAACTCGATCAAGGTTTCTCAAGCAATCATCAAAAGAAGATACGTAAATGGAGAAATCATCCATGAAAACCTCAACAATCTTTTCACAAAAGTCAGAGAATATAGCCATCATACATCTTTGAAAGGTAGCATGTGCATTACATAAACCAAAAGGCATACGTCTATAAGAAAAGGTACAGAAAGGCCAAGAAAAAGTGGTTTTCTCCTCATCAGATTGTGCAACAGGTATTTGGGAGAAACCAGAATAGCCATCTAGAAAGCAAAAGTGTGTATGTTTAGACAATCTTTCAAACATTTGATCAATAAAAGGTAAAGGATAATTATCTTTATTAGTAGCTTTATTTAATTTCCAAAAATCAATTACCATCCTATAGTCAGTAACAATTCTTTGTGGGATCAATTCATCTTTATCATTAGGGACAACGGTAATACCTCCCTTCTTATGGAAACAATGCACCGGACTTTCCCAATCACTATGAGCAACAGGATAAATAATACCTTCTTCCAGGAGCTTTAGTATTTCTTTTCTTACCACCTCTTTCATCTTAGAATTTAATCTTAGTTGGTGTTCGCTAACTGGTTTGGAATCAGGATCAGTTTTAATTTTATGCTGGCATAGAGTGGGACTAATGCCCTTAAGATCATCAAGAGTATATCCAATAGCAGCATGGTGCTTCCTTAGAGTTTTCAATAAAAAAAATTCTTCAAGGTCTGAAAGGTTAGCACTAATAATAACAGGTTATATCTCTTCTTCATCAAGATAAGCATACTTAAGAGTATCAGGTAATTGTGTAAGCTCAAACACACGATCACCCTTTGGTGGACGTGGATCTCCAAGTAATTCAACAGGCAAATTATTCTTAAGGATAGGACGTTGTTCAAAGATAACTATATCTATCTCATTCCTTTCATCCATATGCATATCATTTTCATGTTCAAGCAAGTATTTCTCTAAAGGATCAGTAGGAGGCACAACAATAGAAGCAAGAGCAATAATTTCATCCTTACTAGACAATTCTTTTTCATGACGTTGTCTACCAAACTTAGAAAAATTAAATTCATGTGAAACACCTCCAAAGCAAACAGTAACAGTTTGTTTTTCACAATTAATTTGAGCATTAACAGTACTGGGGAAAGGTCTACCAAATATGATGGGACAAAAGCTAACTTGTGTGGTAGCAAGAACGAGAAAATCAGTAGGATACTTAGTTTTACGAGAAAAGACTTCAACCTCTCTAACAATTCCCACACGACAGATAGTATCTCTATTAGCAAGTTTCATAGTAACATCAATAAATTCCATCTCGACAGGTGCAATCTCATCTTTAATTTCATTATATAAAGATTGAGGTATGGCACTAACACTAGCACCCATGTCACATAAACCATGATAACAATGATCTCCTATCTTAACAGAAACAACAGGCATGCCAACAACAGGTTTATGTTTGTCTCTAGCATGAGGTTTATCAATTCTAGCAGCAACTTCACATAATTGAATAACATGCCCATCAACATTATCAGCCAAGAGATCTTTAATAATAGCAATACTAGGTTCAAGTTTAATTTGCTCAGGGGTGTGGGTGTTCTAATGTAGCCCTTGCGTATCACTGTTGAAGCTTTAGCATGATCCTTTATTCTAACAGGGCAAGGTGGTTTCTCAATGTAAGCACTAGGAACAATAGAATCATTATAAGCAATAACTTTTTCTTCAACTGGATTGGGTTTTACTACATTAACTTCTATGGGAGGATGATATTTAAACGACTTCTCCTTAGGGAGATTAATATGAGCAGCAAATGATTCACATAAAGAAGCTACTATCTCAGAGTTAAGTCCATGTTTAGCGCTAAAATCACGAAAAGTATTTGTTTCAACGAATGATTTAACGCAATCGAACTTAAGATTCATATCTGACTCCTTACCTTCATCAAACTCCCAATCTTCAGAGTTGCGTTTAATTATTTCCAATAAATCCCATTTGAAATCAATATGTCTCTTCATAGAAGAACCGGTACAAGAAGTGTCAAGCATGGTGCGATTGTCATGAAAAAACTGAGCATAAAAGTTGATAATAATAATTTCTCTAGGGAGGTCATGGTTGGGGCATGAATATAACATTGACTGAAGCCTCCCCCAAGCTTGAGAGATACTTTCTCTATCACGAGGACAAACATTATAGCTATAATTCCGATCACAATGTACCAAATGCATAGGATAAAACTTTTGATAAAATTCCAATTTCAATCGGTTGTAGTTCCATGATCCAGTATCATCACATAGCCTATACCATGTCAATGCTTTATCCCTCAAAGATAAGGGAAAGACCTTCTTATTGACCTCATCCTCAGGCAAACCTGCAAGCTTAAATAAACCACAAACTTCATCTACATAGATTAGATGCAAGTCGGGATGTGATGTTCCATCTCCTCTAAAAGGATTAGCCAACCATTTCTCTAGCATACCCGAAGGAATTTCATAATAAATATTTTCAGTAGGTGCGGTAGGTTGAGGAGCAAATCTTTGTGCTTCCGGTTGAGGTGAAGATACCCTGAACAAGCCCCTCAAAGGATTAGTTTCCATAGTGACAAGTGACAATAAATTTCAGCACACTATATAAATGGTTCCTTACCAAATTCCACTCAGCAAAGGCGCTTCACTCCCCGGCAATGGCACCAGAAAAGTGTCTTGATGACCCACAAGTATAGGGGATCTATCGTAGTCCTTTCAAGAAGTAAGAGTGTCGAACCCAACAAGGAGCAGAAGGAAATGACAAGTGGTTTCCAGCAAGGTATTCTCTGCAAGCACTGAAATTATCGGTAACATATAGTTGCGGGCTACGATAATTCGTAACGGGTAACAAGTAACAATAGTAACAAAGGTGCATTAAGATGGACCAATCCCTTTTGTATCAAGGGACAAGCCTGGATGAACTCTTATATAAGGTAAAGCGCTCCCGAGGACACATGGGAATTTCTGTCAAGCTAGTTTTCATCATGTTCATATGATTCGCGTTCGCTACTTTGATAGTTTGATATGTGGGTGGACCGGTGCTTGGGTGATGTCCTTACTTGGACAAACATCCCTCTTATGATTAACCCCTCTCGCAAGCATCCGCAACTATGAAAGAAGAATTAAGACAAAGTCTAACCATAGCATTAAACTGGTGGATCCAAATCAGCCCCTTGCGAAGCAACGCATAAACTAGGGTTTAAGCTTCTGTCACTCTAGAAACCCATCATCTACTTATTACTTCCCAATGCCTTCTTCTAGGCCCAAATAATGGTGAAGTGTCATTAAGTCGACGTTCACATAACACCACTAGAGGAAAGACAACATACAACGCATCAAAATATCGAACGAATACCAAAATCACATGACTGCTTATAACAAGACTTATCCCATGTCCTCAGGAACAAACGTAACTACTCACAAAGCATAATTATGTTCATGATCAGATAGGTATTGAATAGCATTAAGGATCTAAAAATATGATCTTCCACCAAGTAATCCAACTAGCATCAACTACAAGGAGTAATTAACACTATTGACAACCTTACAAGTACCAATCGGAGTCGCGGGGCGGAGATTGGGTACAAGAAATGAACTAGGGTTTGGAGATGAGATGGTGTTGATCGAGATGTTGATGGAGATGAGTCCCCTCCGATGAGAGGAGTGTTGGTGATGACGATGGCGACGATTTCCCCCTCCGGGGGGAAGTTTCCCCGGTAGGACGGCCCTGCCGGAGCTCTAGATTGGTTCTGCTCAAGTTCTGACTCGTGGCGGCGGTGTTTCTCCCCGAAAACTCTCCCTTGATTTTTTTTCTGGGACGAAACCCTCTATATAGGAGAAGATGGGAGCCGGAGGGGTAACAGGGGGCCCACGAGCCCCCAGGCGCGCCCAGGGGGTGGGGCGCTCCTGGCAAGCTTGTGACCTCCTGGTGGCTCCCCTCCCGTATTTCTTCTGCCCAGTATTTTTTATATATTCCAAAATAATTCCTCGCTAATTTTCACGGCTTTTGGAGTTGTGTAGAATAGGTATCTCAAACTTTCTCCTTTTCCAGCCCAGAATTCCAGCTGCCGGCATTCTCCCTCTTCATGTAAACCTTATAAAATAAGAGAGAAAAGGCATAAGTATTGTACCATAATGTGTAATAACAGCCCATAATGCGATAAATATCAATATAAAAGAATGATGCAAAATGGACGTATCACCATATCACATCACATAGCATACCGTGCAAACACAAGTTAGATATGCTCTAATTGTTGTTGCAAGTTTTACGTGGCTGATTCGGGTTTCTAGCAAGAACGCTTCTTACCTACGTTACAGCCACGACGTTGATATTCCAATGCTATTTACCCTTCATAAGGACCCTCTTCATCGAATCCGATCCGACAAAAGTGGGAGACACAGACACCCGCTAGCCACCTTATGCAACAAGTGCATGTCGGGCGGTGGAATCAGTCTCACGTAAGAGTACGTGTAAAGTCGGTGCGGGCCGCTTCATTTCACGATGTCGTCGAATCAAGATAAGACTAATAATGGCAAGCACTTGAGAAAATCATCGCCGACAACTTTTGTGTTCTACTCGTACATAGAATTTATGCATAGAACCTCGCTCAGATGCCACTGTTGGGTTATGTAGTAGTAATTCAAAAAAATTCCTACGTCATCCAAGGATCTATCTAGGAGAAACCAACAATGAGCAAAGGGGTAGAGCATCTTCATACCATTGAAGATCGCTAAGCGGAAGCGTTATTAGAACGCGGTTGATGGAGTCGTACTCGTAGCGATTCAGATCGCAGTGGATTCCAATCTAAGCACTGAACATCAGCGCCTCCGCGTTCAACACACGTGTAGCCCGGTGACGTCTCCTACGCCTTGATCCAGCAAGGAGAGAGGAGAGGTTGAGGGAGAGCTCCGGCAGCACGACGGCATGGTGACAGTGACACTGCTAGAAAAACGGCTATAGCTAATATGGACATTAATGGTGCAACATGTATGTGGTGCGCCACTCCTATATAGCAATGGCGCACCAGATACAGGTGCGCCATTATTGGCCATATTACTAATGGCGCACCTGGTGTGCGGTGCGCCATTACTAGTTTTTGTCCTGGCCCCACACCCTTCCCAAACTTAGCAGTGGTGCACCAGGGGAAAGTCCGCCATTACTAGTTTTAACTACTAATGGTGCACCACACCCACGATGCGCCACTACTAACTTTTTTTTTCAATTTTTTTTTCAAAACCAGTAATGGCGCACCACACACCAGGTGCGCCATTAGTAATCCTTGTTACCAATGGCGCATTCTTAGGAGGTGCGCCATTGGTAACCCTCCCCCCACTATAACCCCTACAGACTCTTCCCTCCCCTATCTCCTCCCCCGAAGGCCGGCCGTAACCACCTCCCGCCGCCGCCCAGTCCTCCCCTGCTGATTGACCGAGCACGCTAGGGTTCCTCCCCCGCCGCCCGGTCCTCGCCTCCTCCCTCCGACGAGCGAGGGCCTCCTCCTCCCTCCGACCCGCGCTGGCCACCGCGCGCGGACCGACCCCCGAGGATGGGCGATGACAAGGCCGTCGCCTCCCCCTCCGCCTCCGCCGCACTCTCCTCCTCTGGCCGTGAGGTTCGCCCTCTCCCCCCTCCCTCCCTTCATGCCTCATTCGTTACCCTTCACAAAAACATTCATAGAACCATTGTCACTAGGGGATTGATGAACATTGATTGATGTGATTGAGATGCCTATGCAAATGTAAGGTGATCCCAGGACATGAATGATGCTTCCATTATCGATATTGCGTAGGTAGTAGTTTGATTATCCATTCTGCACAAGAATGTGGAAGCACTGCTGACAATTTCTTACTTCTTGAGGATGAATCATTGATCATTTGAATGGCACGTCTCTCTATTTTTCTTTATTTCCTTTTTCATTTTTGTGTGGGAGAGGCATCAATGTTGACGAATATAGCTCTTCGTAATGATGAAAGTTGCAGGGCTAATGCTGCTAATGATAAAGTGCTTTTGAGTCATCTTTAAACTTGACGAGTGTGCTTATGGATAATCAAGTAATGTGTAATAACGAGAGATGTGCTAATGGTGTGAACACAAGGAAGAAATGGTTTATTTTCTGGAATTTGTACATGTACACCGGCGGGGTATGTGATATCCTGATGAAGGAATGCAATGCCAAGTGTCCAAGAGGCTAGCAAAGTTAAGTTATGCGGAAAGAAGGGTTGGCTTTGAAATACTTCACACTAGAGGAACATCAAACTTAACAATGCATACTAAATATTCAGATTGCAAAAATCAAAGGCTCGCAAAGTTAAGTTATATTAAGTGATGCTGCTAATTAGAAGGTATTTTCCTCCGTTAGTGATTACTGATTAGTCGGACTGGTCCTTATGATCTGCCTCCACCATAGGAGTTGCACTATTGAGTCAATGGTTATCATTTTTATCATGTAATATAACCCTTTCTGTAGGGCTCGTGTGTTCTGCATTAGGGACTTTTCCTTGGTTATAAGGATGTTGCTTACAAATAATAATGATATCCATTTAAGCCTATGGTGTTTAAGCTTTTTTGCTGGAACCTATGGTGTTCAGGCTCTTCTGCATATCTATGTTATAAATGGTTCCCTAGCTAAAAAAATGAGTATAATATGACATAGTTTGTGATCCAGTCTCCTAAATGTGTGCGTTCATGCTTCTCATATACTTGTGATGGTTGGTTGCTCAAGTTTATTTTGACTGCCTCATTTTCATTTTTCTGAACCATATCAATAGCTCCCAGCTTGTCGCTTGATTCCTGATAAACCCCTTAGCTAGTGGCACCGTCACCTTGGACCCTTTGGCATGTTCTTGTGTTTGGTGGCCAGATTTTTGTGTAAAACGGTGTTGCTATGTGTTGCTTGAGCCATTTTCTTACCACCTAACTTGTAACTCATTATTGTTTCATTATGCAATAATGTTTGGAGGAATGGAAGGACAAGTGCAGATAACCAAATCTAGTGGTACCACTACTTATTACTCCATCCGTACCTAAATAATTATAGTTGGGGAAAACTAGTGTAGTTCTTTCCAACTATAATTATTTAGATACGGAGAAAGTAGAAGGCCTTTCTATGTTTCTCCAGTTATGCTTCATTTTCATTAGTTGCTGCAACCACTTTGTCAGGTGGTTGCTGGTATGCTTGGTCTGATTGTGCATCATTTTCGTACGTTTCCCGACAAGCACAATTTGTATCAGCCGCGTCTATTTTTTTAGCCGCGTCTATTTTTTTAGTTAACTCCTCATAGCATCCCTCGACATGTATGGGAGGAAGATGTCGCTGAAACAAAGCACATCTCCATGTCTCTGAAACACGACATGTCTGAAACTCACTAGTTTCATTACCAGTAACTGTAGGTCTGAAACTCGCTACGGCTTCGTCATTCAAAGAGAACAAAATCACCTTCACCATACTTAACTCAGGAGGTTCTATGAATAAAAATTAGCAAACTCGAGACTTTTTGCTCAATCAATGTTCATCAATCCCCTAGAAGACAGTTGGAGGAGATGATCAGTGGACAACATGCAACACCGAGCTCCACAAACATTCAGTGGTTAAGTGGAGTTGCTAGCTGCCAGTAGACTACAATTATTATCTGCCTAGGGTGCTTGTCGTGCTGTAAGAAAATCCGAACCAATTATTATCTGACAAAGATGAAAGTCGAATGTTGATGTTCTTTATTCTTGTTCATTCATGCATTTCCTTTTTGATACTTCCCTTGCACCGAAAGAGTGCTCTTCATGTTTGGTAGCTTTGCTTGTATTTCTGAGGTTTGGTCAACTCTATGTTTGGAATGTTGATTCATTTCCGTTCCGAAAAATTTCAGGCGCTCCATATGTCCACTTTTTAGTAAATGTCATGCCCAAATTTTCTCTGTTTTAGGAAATGTCTGATGACGATTTCGTTATGTGCGAATACTTCCAATACAAGCGCGGCCTTTGCGACACGCCTTACCTAGTTGATGATAGGCTCTTTAGCATCATGCTGGATGAGGACTTCGAAGTGGATACAGTAAGTCACAACGACAAGTCTTTTTTCGTAATTAAGCATGACTTCTTTTGCTTCAACTTATAATTTCTTTTGCTTCTTTTTTCGTAATTAAGCATGACTTCCCCTGCCATGCAAGACATTATGTGTTGGATAAGATTGGTTTCAGTACTCAAATAAATATGGAGGTAAAGATAGTTCACTTGAGGACCGAGCATGGTTATACTTTTGCCATAAAATTGTACAATGCAGACACCTACTCCTTTTTGAATGCAAAACTTGGGTAGCACTATGCAAGGCTTATGCATTTCAGCATAATATGCTTATCACCTTTGATATTCGTCCGAAAAATGAAATTGAGTAATATCGACATCTGGGTTGATGTGCAGATGCCTCCAGTTCTACCATTATGTGAGTTTCTCAACCACATTTATTAAGTAATTTATATTGTTTATTTAAAAATAGTTGACAACTTATTTCCATTGACAGCTTATTTTCGTTCTTCAAAAAATGTACGGAAAATAGTAGACAGAACCTATTACTACGATGAAGCAGAATTAGCTTGTAAGGAGAAACATCATCTTGTCCAATTTATCAATGATCTTGAGAATTACAATACCTATCAGAAAACTCCCCAACATTATGGTCAATATGTGCCACTAGTGCACGTGGTGAACTACGGTAACATGCATGGAGATTGCATGGTAAGATTTTCTACTATTACGACATCCATGCATCTTTTGCATAAATTCTTGTAAAACTAAACTACATTGCTAGCTACAAAGCTAATACTATGTTTTTCAACAGAAAATCCCGGAAGATTGTGTTCCTCATCTGATGTTACCAAGAGGTCGCGTTGATGTTATGATGATACGACCAGCACAGCCAGGTCAGCCTAGGTATCTGATTCACTCTTGTCCATACCGGGTTTCTAAAACCGATGAAGTCATGACAATCAAAGATTGGAAAAAATGTGTGGTCTATCGTAGAGAGCTACTTGGAAGCAACATTGTGCGTAGGCCAAGAATTGGAGACAAGATGATCTCCATTCTCCATAATGGAGAATCAGGGCCTATCTTGTTTTGTGATATTCTACCTAAGCAGAGGAGTAGGTCCTAGGTACAATGTGTTATTATGTGATACAATGTGATGATGTGCTACAATGTGTTAATGTGATGATGTGCTACAATGTATTAAATAGTATTGGTGGTAATGACTATGATGATTATTAGCTATTTCCGAGATGATGTGATGATGTGGTACAATGTGTTAGAGTTGACGATGATGGTGAGGAGGAGTTGTGATTATGACTAGTGACCAACTTTTGTTATATGATGTCTCATTGACTATGATGATTACTTCTACATCACTATGTATCGCTATTTTTGAGGTGATGTGATGATACTTTATGAAACTATTGTATAGAATATGTATCACTTACTTCTACATCACTTATATATGTATCACTATGATGAATTGTATTCGGAGACTAATCTTCAATTGTATTCGATAAATCTGCTGTTTATATATTGTGCCGGTTATATTCTATGTTGTAATGTATTTTGTAACCTGTGCAAATATTAGAAAAGCAAAAAAAATTCCTAATATTCATAGTAGTGCGCACCATCTAAAAGTGTGCCATTAGTTACCCACAGCAGTGGCGCACTTCTGGGCCTAGTAATGGCGCACCAGGTGGTGCGCCACTGTTATGTAGATTAACAGTAGCGCACCAGGCGTGCGCCATTAGTATTTATTAGTAGTGGCGTGATAATAGTGGTCCACCTATAGTGCGCCATTAATAGGCAAAATAGGTGCGCCACTAACAGCCTTTTTTCTAGTAGTGTGGAGTTGCTTGGTATCCTCACAGGGCTTCGCCAAGCACTACGGAGGACGAGGAGGAGGAGAGGTAGGGCTGCACCGAGGGGAGGAAGGACTTGTGTGTTTTCAACCCCAAACCACTTGGGTTTATATAGGAGGAGAGGGAGGAGGGTGCGCCACCCCTAGGGTTTCCTCTAGGTGGTGCGGCAGCCCTAGATGGCACAGGGGCGGCGGCCAAGTGGAGGAGGAGGTGACGCCCTAGGGTGGCTTGCCACCCAAGGCATCTCCACGCCTAGGGTTTTCCCTCCCTCTCCCTCTTGTGCGCCTTGGGACCAAGGTGGGTGGTGCAATAGCCCACCAAGGGGCTGGTTCCCATCCACTCTAGACCCATGTAGCCCTTTGGGGCTAGTGGCCCTTCCCGGTGGACCCCTGGAACCCTTCTGGTGGTCCCGGTACATTACTGGTGATTCCTGAAACACTTCCGGCAATCAAACCTCCACTTCCTATATATGAATCTTTACCACCGGACCATGCTGGAACTCCTCATGACATTCGGGATCTTATCCGGGACTCTGAACAACCTTCGGTAACCACATACTATTCCCATTACAACCCTAGCATCATCAAACCTTGATTAGAGATATCATAGTATGCACCATTTCTAATAGGGCACGATTATGACATACGGACACACCATCAGACTATGGTGTTCCAGGTGGCATGAGTTGTGAAACAATTTTCACATGAAACGATTTTCACATTGTCTTAAATGTTTACCAAACTCACAACGCTGCTATATATGTTTACCTCCACAATCACATCGTAGACATATAATCCTCTTGTCACGATGATCTTTAACTTCACTCTGAAATTACTTGAACCTTTCAATAATTGACACTTGTGTTTCATCAAGTAAATATACTAGTATCTACTCAAATCATTTGTGAAGTAAGAACATAATGATATCCATTGCGTACCTTGGTATTCATTCGACTGCACACATCCAAAAATATTACTTCCAACAAGTTACTTTCTTGTTCCATCTCATTGGAAAACAAGGTCTTCAGTCATCTCGCCCATGTGGTATGATTTGCATGTCTCAAGTGATTCATAATCAAGTGAGTCCAAATGATCCATCTGCATGGACTTTCGTCATGCGTTTATACCAATAGACATGGTTCGCATGTCTCCAACTTTTCAAAAATGAGTGAGTCCAAAGATCCATCAATATGGTGCTTCTTCATGCGTTTTACACCAATATGACTCAAGCGGCAGTGCCACAAGCAAGTGGTACTATCACTACTACTTTGTATCTTTTGGCAACAATATTATGAACATGTGTATTATTACGATCGAGATTCAATAAACCATTCATTTTAGGTGCAAGACCATTAAAGGTATTATTCAAGTAAGCAGAATAACCATTATTCTCTTTAAATGGATAATTGTACTGCAATAAACATAATCCAATCAAGTTCATGCTCAACGCAAACACAAAATAACAATTATTTAGGTTTAACACTAATCCCGATGGTAGTGGGAGCGTGTGATGGTTGATCACATCAACCTTGGAAACACTTCCAACACTTATCGTCACCTCACCTTTAGCTAGTCTTTGTTTTATTCCGTAGCTTTTATTTCGAGTTACTAACACTTAGCAACTGAACCGGTATCTAATACCCTCGTGCTACTAGGAGTACTAGTAAAGTACACATCAATATCATGTATATCCAATATACTTTTGTCGACTTTGCCAGCCTTCTCATCACGTAACTAGGGTACTTCCTCTTAAGTGATTGTTCCCCTCATTACATAAGCACTTAGTCTCGGGTTTGGGTTCAATCTTGGGCCTCTTCACTAGAGCAGCAACTCGTTTGTCGTTTCATGAAGTATCCATTTTTTCCCTTGCCCTTCAAGAAACTAGTGGTTTTACTAACCATCAACAATTGATGCTCCTTTTCAATTTCTTCTTTCCCGGTGTCAAACATCACTAATAGCTCAAGGATCATCATATCTATCCCTGATATGTCATAGTTCATCACAAAGCTCTAGTAGCTTGGTGGCAGTGACTTTGGAGAACCATCACTATCTCATCTAGAAGACTAACTCCCACTAGATTCAAGTGATTGTAGCACTCAGACAATCTAAGCACATGGTCAACGATTGAGATTTTTTCCCTTACTTTGTAAACAAAGAATCTGGTCAGAGGTCTCATACCTCTCAACAAGGGCAGGAGCATGAAATCCTGTTTTCATCTCTTGGAACATCTCGTTTGTCCCGTGACATTTGAAGCGTCTTTAGCGCCTTAATTCTAAGCCGTTTAAGCATTATGCACTGAACTATCATGTAGTCATCAAAACTTGTATGTAGGATGGTCACAACATCCACATACGATGTTCGGGGTTCATCACACAGAGCGGTGCATTAAGAACATAAGCCTTCTATGTAGTAATGAGGACAATTCTCAGTTAACGGGCCCAGACCGCATAATTGCTACCATTAACTTGCAACTAAATTTTCTCTAGGAACATATCAAAATCCGTAGAGCTATAGCTACCATTGTTGGGGAACGTAGTAGTAATTCAAAAAAATTCCTATGTCATCCAAGGATTTGTCTAGGAGAAACGAGCAACGAGCAAAGGGGTAAAGCATGTTCATACCTTTGAAGATCGCTAAGCGGAATCGTTACTAGAACGCGGTTGATGGGGTCGTACTCGTAGCGATTCAGATCGCGGTCGATAACGATCTAAGCGCCGAACAACGGCGCCTCTGCGTCCAACACACATGCAGGCCGGTGATGTCTCCTACGCCTTGATCTAGCAAGGAGAGAGGAGAGGTTGAGGGAGAGCTCCGGCAACATGACTGCGTGGTGACAGTGGAACTGCATGGTATTCAGACAAGGCTTCACCAAGCACTATGGAGGATGAGGAGGAGGAGAGGTAGGGTTACACCAAGATGAGGAAGAACTTGTGTGTTTGCAGTACCAAACCCCTTAGGTTTATATAGGAGGAGAGGGAGGAGGGTGCGCCACCCCTAGAGTTTCCCCTAGGTGGTGCGGCAGCCCTAGATGGGAGAGGAGCGGTGGTCAAGTGGAGGAGGAGGTGGCGCCATAGGGTGGCTTCCCACCCAAGGCAGCCCGACGCCTTGGGTTTGCCCTCCCTCTCCATATTGTGCGCCTTGGGCCCAAGGTAGGTGGTGCACCAGCCCACCTAGGGGCTGGTTCCCATCCACTCTTGGCCCATATAACCCTTTGGGGATGGTGGCCCTTCCCGGTGGACCCCCAGAACCCTTCCGGTGGTCCCGGTACATTACCGATGATTCCCGAAACACTTCCGGCGATCAAATCTCTACTTTGTATATACGAATATTTACCTCTGGACCATTCCGGAACTCCTACTGACGTTCGGGATCTTATCCGGGACTCCGAACAACCTTCGGTAACCACATAATATTCCCATTCCGACCCTAGCGTCATCGAACCTTAAGTGCGTAGACCCTATGGGTTCGGGAATCATGCACACATGACCGAGACACCTCTCCGGTTAATAACCAATAGCGGGGTCTTGATATCCATATTGGCCCCCACATGTTCCACGATGATATCATCGGATGAACCACGATGTCGGGCATTCAATCAATCCGGTATGCAATTCCAGTTGTCTACCGGTATGATACTTGCCCGAAATTCGATCGTCGGTATCCCTATACCTTGTTCAATCTCGTTACCGGCAAGTCTCTTTACTCGTTCCGTAATAGATCATCGTGTGACTAACTCCTTAGTCACATTGAGCATAGTATGATGATGCACTATCTAGTGGGCCCAGAGATACCTCCCTTCACACGCAGTGACAAATTCCATCTTCGATTTGTACCAACCCAACATACACTTTCGGAGATACCTGTAGTGCACCTTTATAATCACCCAGATACGTTTGATGTTTGATACACCCAAAGCACTCCTACGGTATCCAGGAGTTGCACAATCTCATGGTCTAAGGAAATGATACGTGTGTCGGCGGGATAACCCTGGGGTAGGCTCATCGAGCCTACTCCCTTGCCTTCGACCAAGAAGGAACAATAAGAACCACTCTGCAAACACCAAGTCCCCCTGGCCGGCTAGGAAATACCTGCCGGCTGGGGGTGAGACAACCA
Organism: Hordeum vulgare subsp. vulgare; assembly: GCF_904849725.1. NCBI lineage: Eukaryota > Viridiplantae > Streptophyta > Magnoliopsida > Poales > Poaceae > Hordeum > Hordeum vulgare. Next base: position 484,693,566 of record NC_058524.1, on the reverse strand, counting down.
ACTCTATGGCCGGCCAGGAAGCACCTGCCGGTTAGAGTCGGGACGGCTACCTCCCCCTGGCCGCCTAGGACAAGCCAGCCGGCTAGGGGCGACACGACCGTGCCCAGGCCAGCTAGTGAAGCGACTAGCCGGCTAGGGAGCACAAGTCACATCAGACCTTAGGTCATGACGAGACCCTACGGTTAAGGGTGGCTACACGTCAGCAAAGGTACTGGATCGGGGTGCACGACAGGTACAAACGTCAGCGGCCACACTGCTGACCTCCGCCGGCTCTGATCCATCACCTTGCACAGTGTCGGCCCGTCAAACTCCCACTCCATTACTGCACTTGGCGTGGGAACACTGGAGACGGCCGTACTGCCTTCCCATGACGATTCTCGCTGGACGACGCCGGACGTACCACACGTGTCATGTGTCAACCATACGTGAGAGACTTATTGGCTAGCCGGCGGGTCCCACAACCAGACGGGACCTTGCAGCCGGCGGGCCCCTCCAGCGACAAGACAAGACCCCGTGGGCCGCGGGGCCTGCCGGCGAGGCTGCCAGCCGGGCCCCACTCTTGTACCTTTTAACCATATTGTAGGTCGGTGGGTTCGTCTATAAAACCCCCCGCCACCCCTCCATGTAGATGGTCGGTCAACTCAGCACACACACACCACATAGGAGAGGCAGACGCGAGCCGGCATCTCCTTCTTCATCCTCCGCAATATAGCTACAGGAGCACTTTGTAGTCCCATTCATACATCATACACTCAGGCAGGATTAGGGGTGTTATCTCTATGGAGTGCCGTGAACCTGGGTACATTGTGCGTTCCATGCTTGTACATCCTCCTTCCCAGCGACCTCCGATGCCACTTCGGTTCCCACCATCTTTAGCCTACCCATCGCTTATGTTGTGAGTAAACACCGACATTTGGAGCCCACCGTGGGGCCGTCCGCGGCATCGGCTGGCTTCACGCACTGGGCGGATCCCTGCTCTTACACCGCCGGATGCATCGCGTCCGGACCGATCTGCATGCTCATGGAGCCTGCTTTCGATGAGGCTTCACTGATGATGATCGATGTCCCAGTCCGTCATGCGGACTCGGATGGGGAGTCTGACGACGAGTCACTCCCCAGTGTCATCGTCGCTGCTATGGAGAACTTCAGCGTTCTCTTTAGCGACTTGCGTCTCGGGGATGGTCCTCGCTACCCTGGCGAGGACTTTAATGTCAAGGCGTTATGCGCCAGCTTTAGTAGGCTCTCTATCATTGAGACACCTACATTCCAGATATACCCCAGCAACGTATTCATCTTCGATGGTCCTCCGTCGTCTGCGAGGTTCTTTACCCCGTATCATGTCGCCGCCGTCTCCAGCGTTGTGGAGGTGATGGTTATCGGTGCCGGCACCAGCAAGGCTCACGTCAAGGCGTCAGCACACGCTGGTGAGCCTGCTGCTGTCTCGCTGATACACTTCAGGCCGCTCTTACCGGCTTGAAGACACCCATCGCCACTACCACGAACCCCACTAACGCGCGGGCCTCGCTAGAGGAGGCTCGCAGGCAGGTCTTGGAGGAGGGCATCGCCATTGCCATGGCTAAACGCCAAATGGAGGCCATGCAGCGCGAGTATAACTCCGCCTACGGCCTCACTCCGGTCTCTGAGGGCCCTAGCCGGCTTGGTGCGGTATGCGGTCGCGGCCGTGTCATTGCCGAGATCCTAGGCGGCAAGCAGCCCATCTACGACACTCCTGCGGCCAACTTACGGGCGGCGCAGGCGTCCATGGCAAAAATGCCAGGCTTGGAGGGCGAGGAGCGCGTCCTTCGGGAGAAGCGGGTCAAGGATCTCCTTGACGCCGCCAACGAGCAGCACGCACGGCTTGACCCCAGTCAAGCTCAGTTGGAGTCTCCGGGACACAATCCCGGAGCGTGTCGCAACCCCAGCGGTCATCATCAGGCCGAGGGATCTTCCTCGCATCGCACTTCCGGCCAAAATGGCGAGGGCAGCCATGACACGCGCTCTCAGCGCCAGAGCGATCCAACTTCGAGCCAGTGTCGTGCGGATGATGAGAGTGATTCGGTGTATGAGGTTCCTCGTCCGGGGAGGACCCATGTTGCCGGCTCACAAGGCACCCTTCTGATCACGGCTCAACACCTTGGCGCAGTCAGCTCGTAGGCGGCGCTCGGGTCCCACATGGCGACAGCGACGCTCGCAGGCGTCTCAACGCCTTGGCGCAGTCAACTCTTCTAGAGGAAGACGGTCCTGTCGGTCCGGCGTGCTTCGGCCCCTGGATCCGACGGGAGCCTTTTCCCCGAGGCTTCACTCTTCCTCGAGACACCCCCAAGTACAATGGCACAGCCAAGCCAGAAGACTGGCTGATCGACTACACCACTGCCTTTGGCGTCGCCAGGGGCAACAAGCGCGCAGCCGTCCGCTACGTGCCACTCATGCTGGTCGGCTCGGCTCAGACATGGCTTAACAGCCTTCCAGCCGGCAGCGTCAGCTCGTGGGTCGACTTCGAGGAGGCGTTCGTCCGCAACTTCACTGGCACCTACAAATGCCCTAGTCGGCCTCGTGCGCTGGCCATGTGCGTCTAGAGGCCCGACGAACCCCTTCGCGACTACGTCACCCGTTGGACGGAGCTTCACAACTCCTGTGAGGGAGTGCATGAGGTGCAGGCCATCCAGTACTTCATCGACGGTTGCCGAGACGGCACTCTCCTCAAGCACAAGCTCATCTGCCCCGAGCCCACCTCTCTGGCGGTGCTCATGACCAAGGCGGACAAGTACGCCACGGCCGACTCCATGATGCGGGTCAACATGACGGCCTCGGACAAAGTTGTCCACATGCCGACTACTCCCAAGCCGGCTGGTGACAATCGAGGCGGCCAGAACAACAACAAGCGTGAGGCGAATCAACTTGATTCGCGCTCCAACAACAAGCTGGTGGCCAACAAGGAGGGAGAGGCGCCGGCTACTCAAGCCGGTTCTCAACGGAGGCGGACCGACAAGAACGACCGGCAGCCCAAGCTCAGCTTCGAGCAGATGCTAGACGCGCCCTGCAAGATGCACTCTCGGACGAAGCCCTCTACCCATACCCTTCAACAGTGCTGCTTGGCATGACGACTGTCGCAAGGGGAGGGCATGCCGGTTGCCCCACGTGCAGCTGCAGCACCTCACGCTCCGGCTCCCGGTCCGGCTCCGGCTCCGCCGCCGCTGCCTCACAACGACGGCCGTCTCGAGGACGACTACCCCCACCAAGACAGAGCATTCGTGGTCTTCACGAGTGAAGGCAACGACAAGCACAGCCAGCGCCAATGTCAGCGCGAGGTGAATGCCACGACCCCCCAGTTCCGCAATACATTCATTGGTCTGAAAAGGCCATCACATGGAGCCCGGTTGACCATCCTGCGGTGATGCCAAACCTTAGCTCATACACGCTCGTCCTCGACGCCACTTTCGCCTCCCAAAGGCTCACTTGCCGGTTCTCCCGGGTTTTGGTCGACGGCGGCAGCAGTATCAACATCCTCCACCTCGACACCCTCCTCAAGCTTGGGCTCAAGGAGAAGGTCGTCCTGCCGACCAGAACTGTCTTCCACGGCATCGTGCCGGGACAGTCCTGCTCGCCGATCGGCAAAATCCAGCTAGACGTCCTTTTCGGTGACAAGGCTCACTTCCGCCGTGAGTCCATATGGTTTGAGGTGGTGGATCTCAACAGCCCGTATCATGCGTTGCTGGGCAGGCCAGCTTTGGCCAAATTCATGGCTATGCGCCACTACTCCTACCTCAAGATGAAGATGTCAGGTCCGAAGGGCATCATCACCATCGGTGGCAACTACAAGAAGTCACTCGAGTGTGCACAGGACAGCAGCCACCTGGCCAACGGCATGGTGATTGCTGAGGAGAAAAGGCAGATTGACCGGCTCGTGGCTCAGGCTACCGAGCAGCCGACAATTCCTACTCCTCCATCCCAGTCGGTCGGCAAAGGCTCCTTCAAGCCGTCCAAAGAAACCAAGCAGGTGCAACTCGACCCTGCGAACCCCAAGCAGTGCGCACCATCGGGCCTAACCTTAGCCCCAAATAGGAAGGCGAGCTCGTCGACTTCCTCCGTGAGAATCGGGACATCTTTGCATGGTCTCCCAAAGACATGCCTAGCGTTCCGAGGAAGTGTGCCGAGCACAAACTCCACGTGCGGTCGGATGCAAAGCCGGTGAAACAACCTTTGCGCCGCTTCGCCGAGAGGAAGCGGCGCACAGTCGGAGAAGAGATTGCCCGGCTCCTTCCAGCCGGCTTCATCATGGAGGTTTTCCACCGGGACTGATTAGCCAATCCAGTCCTGGTGCTGAAGAAGAACAACACCTGGCGCATGTGTATTGATTACACGAGCCTGAATAAGGCATGCCCGAAAGACCCTTTCGCATTGCCCGGGATAGATCAAGTGATCGACTCCACAGCCTGCGAATTGCTGTCATTTCTGGATGCTTATTCAGGTTACCATCAAATCAAGCTGGATCCAGCTGATCGCCTGAATACCTCCTTCATCACGCCCTTCGGGGCCTACAGCTACACCACCATGACGTTCGGTCTGAAGAACGATGGTGCGACGTTCCAACGCTGCATGCAGCAGTGCCTATTGCCACAGATTGGTAGAAACATCCACGACTATGTGGATGATATCATCGTCAATACCAAGCAGCACTTCAGCCTCCTCGACGACTTGCGGGAGATGTTCGCCAACTTGCGCGATTACAAGATTCAGATCAACCCGGAGAATTGCACCTTTGGGGTTCCAGGCGGCAAGCTCTTGGGGCTCTTCGTGTCTGCTCGTGGCATCGAAGCGAACGCTGAGAAAATCGGCACCATCGAGCGAATGTTGAAGCCGGCTCGAATCCTCGACGTCCCGAAATTCGCCGGCTGTCTAGCGTCCCTTAGCCGGTTCGTCAGCCGGCTCGGCGAGAAGGCACTTCCACTCTACCAGCTCATGAAGAAAACAACCAAGTTTGAGTGGAACGACCAGGCGGACGAAACCTTCCGCGACCACAAGCGGGTCATCTCAAGCCTGCCAATCTTGGCAACACCTGCTGAAAGGGAACCCATTCTCATATACATTGCAGCGACCACTCGCGTGGTTAGTGTAGTGCTGGTAGTTGAGCGCAAGGAAGAGGGCAAGGTACTGTAAGTGCAGCGCCCTATCTACTACCTCAGCAAGGTCTTGTCCGCCTCCAAGCAAAACTACCCCCACTACCAGAAAATAGGTTATGGTGTTTACCTTGCCGTAAAGAAGTTGAAGCAATACTTTCAAGAGCATGCCATCACTGTGGTGAGCACTGCTCCACTTTCAGAAATCATGGGCAACCGTGATGCGACTGGCCGGATTGCCAAGTGGTCCATCTCCATGGCCGACCATGACATCCGCTACGAGCCACACACTGCCATCAAGTCTCAGGTGGTGGCCGACTTCCTTGTCGACTGGGCTGAAACCCAGTTTGAGCCGCCGCCTCCAGATTCCACTCATTGGCGGATGCACTTCGACGGCTCGAAGATGCGAACTGGTCTGGGCCCCGGCATTGTCTTGACGTCTCCAAAAGGAGACCAGCTCAAGTATGCTCTCCAGATTCACTTCACCGCTTCCAACAACGTCGTCGAGTACGAAGCGCTCGCTCATGGCCTCCGGCTTGCCAAGGAGATTGACATCCGGCGGCTCCTTTGCTTCGACAACTCGGATCTCGTGGTGCAGCAAGTCTCTGGTGAATGGGACACCAGGGACGCCAACATGGCGAGCTATCGCTTCCTCAATCAGCAGCTCAGCAGCCCTTTCGAGGGTTGCGAGTTTCACCACATTCCCAGGGCGGACAACGAGGCGGCTGATACGTTGGCCAAGATTGGCTCTACAAGACAAGCAATTCCAGCTGGCGTCTCCCTCGAACAGCTGCACAAGCCGTCCATCAAGTCGTCTCTAGAGTAGGCGTCAATTTTTGTGCCAGCTGATCCCTCGGTACAAGCACTGTCGGATATGCCAGTTGCGCCGACTACAACTCCTGTGCCGGCTACACTAGCTCGGCTGACTCCAATTGCTGCACCGGCTACAACTACTTCGCCGGCTACAACAAAAAAATCAGCTTTGCCAAGACTCGAATCCTATCGTCTCGACACCCAGTGGGTGGACTTCATGGAGGTAGACAACGAGCCGGCTGCCACAACGGCTTCAGAGACAGAGAGTCTCGAGCCCGCGGCTGCTTCATCAAGCGCGGGGGCTGCAGAAGCCCCTGACACTCACGTCGAGACGGAGCCAGCCCTTGTGTCACCTCCGTCGTGGGCTCAACCCATCTTGGCCTTCCTTCTTCGCGGTGAGCTTCCTCAAGATGAGGCGGAGGCAAGGCAGATTCAGCACAAATCAGCAGCCTACGCCATCATCAATCGCGAGCTGGTTCGGCGTAGCGTGACTGGCGTGTTCCAGCGCTGCATCGAATCAAAAAAGGGGCAGTTGATCCTCAGAGACATTCACTAGGGGGCGTGTGGGCATCATGACGCCTCTAGAACCCTGGTGGCCAAGGCGTTCCGCCATGGATTCTATTGGCCCACGGCCCTCGAGGAGGCCATGGACATGGTCAACAAATGCGAGGGCTGCCAACGCTTTGGCGCAGAGCCACATGCCACCTTCGGCCCTCAAAACCATCCCCTTGTCATGGCCATTCGACATCTGGGGTTGGACATGGTGGGACTATTCAAGACCGCTCGAGGCGGCATGACTCATCTCTTGGTAGACATCGATAAATTTACCAACTGGATCGAGGCTAGGCCCATCAAGAAGCTTGACGGCCCCATGGCAGTCAGGTTCATCAAGGACATCGCTGTCCAATACGGCATCCCCCACAGCATCATCACTGATAATGGCACCAACTTCGCCAAGGGTGCTTTGGCACTCTACTGCTCCAAGGAAGGCATCTGGCTTGAATTGGCGTTGGTGGCGCACCCCCAGTCCAACAGCCAGGTAGAGAGGGCTAACGGCCTTATCCTGGCCGGCATCAAGCCAAGACTGGTGGCACCACTCGTCCGATCAGCCGGCTGCTGGATCGAAGAGCTCTCGGTAGTATTGTGGAGCCTCCGCACCACGCCCAACCGGTCAACCGGCTTCACCCCATTCTTTCTGGTATATGGGTCCGAGGCTATCATCCCTATGGATGTCGAGTTCGACTCGCCTCGGGTCACCCTATACACAGAAACAGAAGCGAAGGAGGCAAGAGAAGACGATATCGATCTGCTCGAGGAGGCACAGGATCTAGCCTTGAGCCGGACGGTCATTTATCAACAAAAGCTGAGATACTACCACAACAAGAAGATCAAGCATCTCTCTTTCAAAGAGGGGGACTTGGTTCTCAGAAGAATCCAGCGAACAGCCGGCCAACACAAGCTCTCATCCCCATGGGAGGGACCCTTCATCATCAGTAGGGTGTTGCATAACAATGCATACTACCTGATCGATGCCCAGAAGCCAAGGAAGCACAAGAGAGACGACTCCGGCCAGGAGACAGAGCGTCCATGGAACGCGGCGTTGCTTCGCCCGTTCTATTCCTAGAAGGCAAGTAAGAAAAATGGAAAGAGCATGCACATATATATCTTTCTCCCTCTTTGGGATTTCCAATGAATGCAATGGGTGTTTCAAGCCAAGGCTTGGAGCATGCCTCTTTTGGATTCAAAACTAGAGTCTTCACTCATGATGTGAGTCCCTTGGTCCGGCTCTAACGGGCTCGGGAGCTCGCTAGACGGCCCGAACGATTTCCTTAGTTGTAGAAGAACATATAGTGTATGCCGGCTCGAACCCTGGCCGTCTCGTAACAGCTACAGACCGGCTCCCGGCTGTCCGGCTAGCGAGGCGGCGCCAGGTAAGGCTGGCTGCATGGAAAGTTCAACTACAAAAAGGGTTGCCGGCTCGGGTTGGCTTGATCCTTTTTTGCGATCTTATTATTCTAGCCGGCCTCTGCTGGCTTGTGTTTCAGTCTTTAAGTCTTGATGGCTTAAAAAAATCTAAATCCAATATTCTCAAAGGCAGAAGCCTCGACCCAGTCACAGACCGGCTCCCGGTTGTCGGGCTAGCGTGGTAGATTCTAGAGGGAATAAAGGGGTTGGAGAAAAAGAAGTCAAACAGGAATCGAAAGATGAAAATACAAGGTGGCACGCATGGTGTTACGAATTTAATGCAGAATTCATACATTCAAAAGCATCTGGCCCACGGCCGAAGTTCATTATACACCCCCTAGTGGGTGGAACTGTTGGACTGACAATGCATTGCAGGCAACGAAAAACAAAAACAAGGCCAGCTAAGGGGCGGCAGCCTCGTCTGTGGCCCCGGCTGCAGCTCCTGAAGTGGTGACTTCACCATCGCCGGCTGCTCCCGAGGTGGCGGCGCCGTCTCCTCCACGAGGGCTTTCGGCTCCGTCCCTGGCAGAGTCGGCATAAGCTTCACTGCTGGAGTCGGTGTCTTCCTTCTCAATGGCCGCCTCGTCGGAGCTGCCATCGGCAACATATGGTTGAAGACGGTGCATGTCCTCAAGGACCACGTAGCCATCTTCATCCCGCTCCAAGTTGAGCTCATCCCAGGCGGCATATGAGGTGATGTCGCTCGCCCGCATCCGCAGCTCTTCCTCCATGGCCTGCAACTCCCCCTCTGAGTCGTCACGCTGGGCGACAAGCTTGCTCAATTCCAGGTTCCGATACCAGGACTTGGCCAAGCGCAGCGCCATGTAGGCACCAGCACACGCGGCTGAGACGCCAGGCGTCAAGACGAACGCCACCAGCTGCAAGCCAGCGGGAGAGCCGGCTCACCGATGCTGGGTCCACGGCCTCGGGCCACAAAGCCCTTATCATCAACGTGCCGGCGCTGTGGAGCCGTTCCATGGATGCGACCAAGACAAGCACGCGTGCTCTGAGGCCCACGCCAATCTCCTCCACAGACCACCCACCGGTGGCATCCACCTCCTACCCGGCAGCGCGACGCTCTTCGCGGCTGACCTCAACAGCCGTTTTAGCCACTTCCCATGTCTCAGGGAAGAGTCCTGGGACAGGGGGAGAGGTGCGAAGAAGAATAAGACGAGGGAGCAACAAAGAAGAAAAATTCTAGACAAAATGAGAGAAGAGCTTACGGTCGAAATGAGCATCGGTCTCGTGCGCATCCTCCAAGGCCTCGCGCCCCCGCACCATGCTTGTGTGGGCTGCGCGGGAGAGCCCTTCGTGGAGGGTCACGGTTGTCTCCATCGCCTTGGCCAGTTGCGCTTGCTTCTGGATCAGGGCCTCCTCCTTCTCCTTCAGGGCAGCGTCCTTGAGCTTCATCTCCTCAAGATGGGATGTCTTAAGACGCTCTGTATCTGTAGCATTGGAGGAGTCCTTCTCTTCAAGAGTGGCGTGCAGCTGGTCCGGTTCGGCGTGAAGGGTCGCCTCGCGATCCTTCTTGTCTGTTCGGAGAAGAGTCGGCTGATGGTGGAGCCGCTGGCCCGCCTCGCGCAAGACGTCTCGCTCCGAGACGGCCACGCCCAGCCGGCTCTAAAGATCAACAACCTGACCATCAGCCGCCTGAGTCTGAGACCGCAGCGCGTTGTACGTGTGCACTTGGGCATCATGAAGATCCTACGGGCAAAGCAAAAGAAAGCAAAGGAAATAAGATTCGGCCCGGCTAATTCATAGCCAGCCCGATTCTCAGAGGCTACACCCAATGGTTGCGCTAGCGCGCCCCCACTAAAAAAGCAAAGACAAGGCATAGCACGAAGAGACTCGGCCCGGCCAAGGCTTGGCCGGCCCAATTCTCGGGGGCTACACCCAGTGGGTGCGCTAGCGCGCCCCCGCTGACTCAAGAAAAGAAAAAATCAAAACCAAGACGATGAAGATGCAAAGGATGAAGCACTAACCCTGGTGCGTTCCTCCAGGCGCTCCAGATCGCTGTGGGCCACCCTGGCCGCTTGCTTCACCTTGTCCCGGCTGCTGGCAAACATTGCCACCAGCTCCGGGACACCGCTGATCTCAGCGCCTGGGGTCATCGTCAGGCGCTCGGCGTTGGCCACACACCAAGTCTTCATGAGCCGGCTCCCAGTGCTGGAGCCGACTCCTGGAGTAGACGGGCCACGGTGGGTCACGATGAGCGCGCCGGCTTCAGACGGCTGGTTGGTGGCCGGCTCCATCGACGCCCCAGCCAACGTTGTCTCTGCAGAAGGGGGAGAATTGGCCGCATCCGGCGCATCCATGGTCACCTCCGACGCCTCCAGGTTCAGCTCCGGCGCGTCGGCCGCCTCGGCCTCTGGCGTGTCGGGGATCACCTCGAGGTTCACATGTGTGGAGGCGGCCGGCTCAGACTGCTTGGACGTCTCGGTTCTCTGGATGCGCCTCAGGGCCACCTCGCTAGCTGGCTCCTCCACGCGAGTTTGCTTGGAGGGGTCATGTCTAGCCTTCGTACGCTTCTCCTTGGGCTTCTCAGCCCGGCTGGGCTGAGATTGGACCGCGGCCATCTTATTCTTCGCCAGGTCCCACCAAAGGCCGGATTGGTCATCCAGAGTCTTCTGGGCAGCTTCAGCTGCTTCCGAGCCGGCCCGTTCGGCAGCGGAGGCAGTTTCTTCCTCCACGTGTTCTGCCTCCCTGCCAGGCATTATTTGAGGAACCTATCCTCACTCGACAAAATTAAAAGAGAACAACGAAGGATTCTTACCCTGCCACGACGGGCACCTGCTTCTTGATGGCGCCGGCTCGGCGCTTCTTGGCACCGCCTGCTCGCCCTCCGGCTGGAGGTCCAGGTGTGGCATGTTTGGAGGCCGGCTTGGAGGTGGTGGCACCCTTTCCCTCGTTCTTAGCCGCCTCGCCGGGTGCGGCCGTCTCGCCGGCATGGCGGAGGCCTCGGGTCATTGGAGGGCTGGTGACTTCCTCGACCTCTTAGGCATCCTCCTCGAAGGCTGCATCATATGAAGATGGTGGCGTCTCTTCATCATCTGTCCAGTCAACAAGGGGAGGCCTCAGGTGCTCACCAGACGGCTCGGAGCCTTCCGACTCCAGTGCCTCCTCCGAGACGGCGTCCAGCGGCTCGATCATCCCCTCGTCTTCAATCTTCGAGGGGTCTGACGTATCCACGTCTGGAGCCGGCGGGGTGAGCTCCTGCAGCTTCCCAAACAGCTGATACAACAACAGTTGGCAGCTAGCTAAACGAGAAGAAACAACAGTTTCAAGACTCAAAGAAAATACCAGATCCATGAGAACACTCACCATTGGGGGAGGATGGTTCCTATCGTAAGGGACCAGCACCCACTCCCAGTCTCCTCCTTCATCCATGTTGACGGAAGAGATCTGGTTCACGTTCTTCGCCACCGCTCGAGGGTGGAAATTCTTGGTGGAGAGCCGGCAAGGATCGTGTCGGCCGCTCATCTGACATATCATATGAGGCCGCCTCTGCAAAGGCAGGATCCTGCGGGCCATCATGGTGGTAAGCAGGTCGCGGCCTACGAAGCCGTGAGCCTTCAGGCTGTCGAGGTAGACGCCAATCTGTGCTACCTCCGGAGCCGGTCGGGGGTACTTAGCTTGTCAGTTCTTCTTCGCCGTCGGAGGCTTGATGGCGAAGGGGGGGCATGTTGCTACCTCTTGATATTGTGTTGGATTTTTTCCTTGAAGACGAAAGGGTGATGCAGCACAGTAGCAGTAAGTATTTACCTCAGTTTGAGAACCAAGGTATCAATCTAGTAGGAGTATCAAGATGAAGCACCGTTGTACCTGCGCAAAAACAGCAAACTTGCACCCAACGCTACAAAGGGGTTGTCAATCCCTTCACGATTGATTGCAAGGTGAGATCTAAAGGCGGTAAGTGCAACAAAGTAAAAGTGTAAGGCGGAAAATATGATGTGAAGTAGACCCGGGGGACATAGTGTTTACTAGAGGCTTCTCTCAAGATAGCAAATATTACGGTGGGTGAACGAATTACTGTCGAGCAATTTATAGAACCGCGCAAAGTCATGACGATATCTAAGGCAATGATCATACATATAGGCATCACGTCCGAGACAAGTAGACCGATACTTTCTGCATCTACTACTATTACTCCACACATCGACCGCTATCCAGCATGCATCTAGTGTATTGAGTTCATGACGAACAGAGTAACGCCTTAAGAAAGATGACATGATGTAGAGGGATAAATTCATGCAATAGATATAAACCCCATATTTTTACCCTTGATGGCAACAACACGATGCGTGCCTCGCTACCCCTTCTGTCACTGGGTGAGGTCACCGCACGGTATGAACCCAAAACCAAGCACTTCTCGCATTGCAAGAATCATAGATCAAGTTGTCCAAACAAAACCCACAACTCGAAGAGAATTACAAGGATGTGAAATCATGCATATAAGAGATCTGAAGAAACTCAAATAAGATTCATAGATAATCTAATCATAAATCCATAATTCATCGGATCTCGACAAACACACCGCAAAAGAAGATTACATCGGATAGATCTCCATGAAGATCATGGAGAACTTTGTATTGAAGATCCAAGAGAGAGAAGAAGCCATCTAGCTACTACCTATGAACCCGAAGGTCTATGGTGAACTACTCACGCATCATCGGAGAGGCAATGGTGTTAATGAAGAAGCCCTATATATCCGAATCCCCCTCCGGCAGGGCACCAGAACGTGCCCCAGATGGGATCTTACGAAGACAGAAGCTTGCGGCGGCGGAAAAGTATTTTCGTGGATCTCTCTCGTGGTTTTGGATTTTTAGGGGATTTATAGGCAAAAGAAGTAGGGCAGAGGAGCCATAGGGGGCCCACAAGTCTGTTAGGCGCCCCCTGGCCACGCCTAGGGGGCTGGTAGCCTCCCCTGGTGGACTTTACCTTGGTTCTCACGCTCCCGGCGTATCTTCTGTTCCGGAAAAATCTTTTCGGAGGTTTTATTCCGTTTGGACTCCGTTTAATATTCTCCTCTGAGAAGGGTCAAAAACACGGAAAAAATAGGAACTGGCACTTGGCACTGAGTTAATAAGTTATTCTCAAAAAAGATATGAAAGGCATACAAAACATCCAAAGTTTGACAAGATAATAGCATGCAACCATCAAAAATTATAGATACGTTGGAGACGTATCACATGTTCATGGTGTCGCAGGTGGGGCTGGCATTCTTCACGTAGAAGAAGCCCCTCTGTGAGTGCTTGATGGAGTCTTGGAGCGGCATCTAGGGGAAATCGCACTTCGTCCAGTGATGCACTAGTGTCGCGCCGCACGGGGTCATCGGATGTGGGCCATCGAGCTTCTCCACCTCGGCCTTGTCCATTTTCTTGGAATGTTGCTTGAGAAAGAACAAGTTGTGCCAGAGGTTGAGGCGAGGCTCGATCCCCAGAAACCCCTCGCACAGGACGACGAACGAGGTAAGCTGAAGAATGGCGTTCGGCGCCAGATGGTGTGGCTGTTAGCCAAAGAAGGTGAGGAAGTTGCTGAAGAAGGTGCTCGCCGGGAGCCCGAAGCCTCAGTAGAAGTGTTCATCGAACAAGACTACATCTCCCTCCTGCGGGTTTGGAGCATTCTCGGCTCCGGGGATCCGCACGGTCACGAGGGAGGCTCGAGGCAGCATTCGGCGGTGGCATAGCGCGTCGATGTGCTCGGCGCAGATGTCGCTCCCGATCCAGGCACCGTTGTGTTGGCCCTTCTTGGAAGAGCCGCTCGACATGGTGGCGAGCGGCGAGAGCTCGAAGGGACGGCGAGGGTCTGCGCGGTGACGAAGACGAAGAAGAAGATGCGACTCTCTCTTTGGGCTCAGGGAGGGAGGAGGCATGCTGACCCACAAGTATAGGGGATCTATCGTAGTCCTTTTGATAAGTAAGAGTGTCGAACCCAACGACGAGCAGAAGGATCTGACTAGTGGTCTTCAGCAAGGTAATCTCTACAAGCACTGAAATTGTCGGTAACAGATAGTTGTGTGATAAGATGATTCATAGCAAGTAGCAAGTAACAATAGTAACAACGGTGCAGCAAAGTGGCCCAATCCCTTTTGTAGCAAGGGACAAGCCTGGACAAACTCTTACGAAGCCTAAAACACTAAGAACTTTATTCTACTAGATAAAGATAAAACCAAAAAGGATCGAACTAAGAAAAGGTAAAGGCAAAAGATGTGATGGTGATACGATACCGGGGCAACTCCCCCAAGCTTGGCACAAGCCAAGGGGATTGCCCATACCCATGCTTAGTTGTCTTCATTTGGAGGTGATGGTGGTGGAGTTGTTGCAACATGGGTTTGATCCTCCGTCTTCCAAGGCAAAGGTGCTCCGTCATGGAAAGATGACCGAGTCTTTGGAATCCTCAAATCTGCAGCCAAAAGTATTGTTTTAAATCATACTCACCGTTTTGGTTCTGCAGGTCATAGATCTGGGCTTAGAGGTGATCAATTCTGTCATAGAGCCTGGAGAGGTGTTTCCCGATATCATTGGCATAAATCTTGTGCTTGTTGGTGAACTCTGTTATCATCATGTGGTTGGCGTTGAGTCCACGCTCCACCATCCCTTGGCACTTGAAGACTTGTTTCTCCATTGCTTCGAGCCTCGCCTCCACGCTTTCGGTCTTCTTGGGCCCCCCAACATCACGGATGTGCAGCATCCCCTCACGCATCTCGATAGATTGAGGGTGTTGCAGCACTCCCGTGAGGTAGGGATTGATGACCTTCTCGAAGATTTTGTCCTCCGGAGCTTTTGGGGACGCCATAGCGATCTAGATCTGCAGCAGAAACAGGCTCGAAACGAAAACAAAGGAAAATTGCGTGACACAAGGGTCAAACCTTTCGGGAGAATGTATAATGAATTTTTTTCGACCAGAAGGAGTACTCTACAAGAAAACGGAGTCCGGGAGGTACACGAGGCGGTCACAAGCCCCCCAGGCGCGGCCAGGGGTGGCCTGCGCCTAGCAGGCTTGTCGCCTCCTCGTGCGCTTTCCGGACTACTTTAAATTTTTCTATTTTTCTAAAAATTCCAAAACGGAGAAAATTTCCTACTAGAAAAGTTTTGGAGTCTGTTTACTTACCGAATTACATACCTCTTCGTTTTCGGAGTCTGAAACAGGCTGATAGGTATCCCTTATGTACTCCTCCGTAGTTATGGTATTGATAATATTGCTTTCAACATTTATTGGAGTACCTGAGATATAATGCTTGATTCTTTGCCCATTTACCACTCTCGGAAAATTACCTTCCGTGTTGTTGATCTTGATGGCACCAGAATGACATACTTCCTCAACAATGTAGGGACCTTCCCATTTAGAGATAAGCTTGCCTGCAAAAAATCTAAAACGAGAATTATATAGCAAGACATAATCACCTACATTGCACTCACATTTTCTATCCTTTTATCATGCCACCTCTTAACCTTTTCTTTGAACAGCTTGGCATTTTCATATGCCTGAGCTCTCCATTCATCAAGCGAGCTAATATCAAATAACCTCTTCTCACCAGCAAGTTTGAAATCAAAGTTGAGCTCTTTGATTGCCCAATAAGCCTTATGCTCTAGCTCAAGAGGTAAATGACATGCTCTACCATAAACCATTTTGTACGGAGACATGCCCATGGGATTCTTATAAGCAGTTCTATAAGCCCACAGTGCATCATCAAGCTTCTTAGACCAATTGTTTCTAGACCTATTAACAGCCTTTTGCAGAATTAGTTTAATCTCTCTATTACTTAGCTCTACTTGACCACTGGACTGAGGATGATAAGGGAATGCAATTCTATGGTTGACATCATACTTAGCAAGCGTTTTACGGAAAGCATCATGAATGAAATGTGAACCACCATCAGTCATCAGATATCTAGGGACTCCAAATCTAGGGAAAATAACTTCTTTAAGCATCCTGATAGAGGTGTTGTGATCAGCACTACTAGTTGGGATAGCTTCTACCCACTTAGTAACGTAATCAACAACAACTAGGATATGAGTATACCCGTTGGATTTTGGAAAAGGTCCCATATAATCAAAGCCCCAAACATCAAATGGTTCAATGACAAGTTAATAATTCATAGGCATTTCCTGACGTTTACTAATATTACCTATTCTTTGACATTCGTCACAAGACAAGACAAACTTACGGGCATCCTTGAAGAGAGTGGGCCAATAGAAACCTGATTGCAATATCTTGTGTGCAGTTCTATCTCCCGCATGGTGTCCTCCGTAAGCCTCGGAGTGACACTTTTGTAGGATCTGTCCCTGTTCATGTTCAGGTACGTAACGTCTAATAACACCATCTACTCCTTCCTTATAAAGGTGAGGATCATCCCAAAAGTAATGTCTCAAATCAAAGAAGAATTTCTTCTTTTGCTGGTATGTGAAACTAGGTGGTATATATTTGGCAACGATATAATTTGCATAATCAGCATACCACGGTTTCGGTTTCTCATCAGGAAAACTATCATCAATAGGTTGTGGGTCATCAAGAACATTCTCCAGCCTAGACAAGTTATCTGCTACAGAGTTCTCAGCACCCTTCCTGTCGACAACATGCAAATCAAATTCTTGTATTAAGAGAACCCATCTGATAAGTCTAGGTTTAGTGTCTTTCTTTTCCATAAGGTACTTAATAGCAGCGTGATCAGTGTGAATAGTGACTTTGGAATCAACAATGTAAGATCTCAACTTTTCACATGCAAACATGACTGCTAAAAATTCCTTTTCAGTAGTAGCATAGTTCCTTTGGGCACTGTCTAGAGTTTTACTAGCATAGTGAATAACATTCAACTTCTTATCAACTCTTTGTCCTAGGACAACGCCAACAGCATAATCACTAGCATCACACATGATTTCAAAAGGTAAGTTCCAACCAGGTGGTTGAACAATAGGCGCGGTTATCAAGGCCTTTTTAGGTATTTCGAAGGCTTCCTCACAATCATCGTCAAAAACAAAAGGAATATCCCTTTTGCAAGAGATTGGTAAGAGGCCTAGAAATCTTAGAAAATTCCTTAATGAACCTTTTATAGAAACTAGCATGACCAAAAGAACTTCTTATACCTTTGATATCTGTGGGGCATGGCATTTTCTCGATCGCATCAACCTTAGCCTTATCGAGTTCAATACCTCTTTTAGAAATTTTATGTCCTAAGACGATGCCTTCATTAACCATAAAGTGGCACTTCTCCCAATTCAAGACAAGATTGGTATCTTTACATCTCTGCAAGACTCGATCAAGGTTGCTGAGGCAGTCATCAAAAGAAGACCAGTAAACGGAGAAGTCATCCATGAAAACCTCAACAATCTTTCCAAATAAGTCAGAGAATATAGCCATCATACATCTTTGAAAGGTAGCAGGTGCATTACATAAGCCAAAAGGCATACATGTGTAAGCAAAGGTACCGAAAGGGCAGGTGAAAGTGGTTTTCTCCTGATCAGATTGTGCAACTGGTATTTGGGAGAAACCAGAATAACGATCTAGAGAGCAGAAGTGTGTGTGACAGTCTTTCTAGCATTTGGTCGATAAAAAGCAAAGGGTAATGATCTTTCCTAGTGGTCTTATTCAATTTCCCAAAATCGATGACCATCCTATAGCCTGTAATAATCCTCTGTGGGATCAATTCATCCTTATCATTAAGGACAACGGTAATACCTCCCTTCTTAGGGACGCAATGCACCGGACTCACCCAATCACTATGAGCAACAGGATAGATAATACCTGCTTCCAGGAGCTTTAGTATTTCTTTTCTTACTACCTCTTTCATCTTAGGATTTAATCTCCGTTGATGATCGGCAACTGGTTTGGAATCAGGATCGGTTTTAATCTTGTGTTGGCATAGAGTGGGACTAATGCCCTTAAGATCATTAAGAGTTTATCCAATAGCAGCACGGTGCTTCCTCAGAGTTTTTAGTAGCTTCTTTTCTTCATGCTCTGAGAGGCTAGCACTAATAGTAACATGATATATCTCTTTTTCATCAAGATAAGCATACTTAAGAGTATCTGGCAACTGTTTAGGCTCAAACACAGGATCACCCTTTGGTGGGGGTGGTTCTCCTAGCAGTTCAACTGGCAAATTATTCTTAAGGATAGGATATTGTACAAAGATAACTCTATCTATCTCATCCCTTTCATCCATATGCATATCATTTTCATGCTCAAGCAAGTATTTCTCTAGAGGATCAGTAGGAGGCACATCAGTAGAAGTTAGGGCAATAATTTCATCCTTACTAGGCAACTCTTTTTCATGAGGTTGTCTACCAAACTTGGAGAAATTGAACTCATGTGACACACCTTCAAAGCCAACAGTGACAGTTTGCTTCTCACAGTCAATATGAGCATTGAGAGTATTGAGTAAAGGTCTGCCAAATATGATGGGACAAAAGCTATCTTGTGTGGTAGCAACAACGAGGAAATTAGCAGGATACTTCGTTTTACCACACAAGACTTCAACATCTCTAACAATTCCCACAGGGCAGATAATATCTCTATTGGCAAGCTAACTAGTGACATCAATAGGTTCCATCTCGACAGGTGCAATATCGTCTTTAATTTCATCGTATAAGTATTGAGCTATTGCACTAACACTAGCACCCACGTCACATAAACCATGATAACAGTGATCTCCTATCTTAACAGAAACAATAGGCGTGCCACCAACAGGCCTATTTTTGTCTCTGGCATGAGGTTTAGCAATTATAGCAGCATCTTCATAGAAGTGAATATCATGTCCCTCAACATCGTCGGACAGGAGATCTTTGATAATAGCAATGCAAGGTTCAACTCTAATTTTCTCAGGGGGTGTAGGTGTTCTAATGTAGCCCCTACGTATCATAGTTGAAGCTTTAGAATGATCCTTTATCGTGACAGGGGAAGGTGGTTTCTCAATGTAAGCACTGGGAATAATAGGATCATTATAGGCAATGACTTTCTTTTCAACTCGATTGGGTTTAACTACATTGACTTATAAGGGAGGATGATATTTAAACCACTTCTCTCTAGGGAGATCAATATGAGCAGCAAATGATTCACACAATGAAGTTGCTATCTCAAGGTCAAGTCCATATTTAGCGCTAAAATCACAAAAGTATTTGTTTCAACAAAGGATTTAACGCAATCAAACTTGAGATTCATACCTGACTCCTTACCTTCATCAAACTCCCAATCTTCAGAGTTGCGTTTAATTCTTTCCAATAAATTCCACTTGAAGTCAATATCTCTCTTCATAAAAGAACCGGTACAAGAAGTGTCAAGCATGGTAGGATCATCATGAGAAAGCCAAGCATAGAAGTTCTTAATGATAATTTCTCTCGAGAGCTCATGGTTGGGGCATGAATATAACATTGATATAAGCCTCCCCCAAGCTTGAGCGATGCTTTCTCTGTCACGAGGCCAAAAATTATAAATATAATTCCGATCACGATGTACTAGATGCATAGGATAAAACTTTTGATGAAATTCCAATTTCAACCGGTTGTAGTTCCATGATCCAGTATCATCACATAGCCTATACCATGTCAATGCTTTATCTCTCAAATATAAGGAAAAGACCTTCTTCTTGAACTCATCCTCGGGCAAACCTGAAAGCTTAAATAAACCACAAACTTCATCTACATAGATTAGATGCAAGTCGGGATGTGATGTTCCATCTCGTGTGAAAGGATTAGCCAGCAATTTCTCAAGCATACCCGAAGCAAATTCATAGAAAATATTTTCAGTAGGTGCAGAAGATTGAGGAGCATCTTTTTGTGCTTCCATTCGAGGTGAAGTTACCCCGAACAAGCTCCTCAAAGGATTAGTTTCCATAGTGACAAGTGACAATAAATTTCAGCACACTATATAAATGTTTCCTTACCAAATTCCACTTACCAAAGGCGCTTCACTCCCAAGCAACGGCGCCAGAAAAGAGTCTTGATGACCCACAAGTATAGGGGATCCATCTAGTCCTTTAGATAAGTAAGAGTGTCGAACCCAACGAGGAGCAGAAGGATCTGACAAGTGGTCTTCAGCAAGGTAATCTCTGCAAGCACTGAAATTGTCAGTAACACATAGTTGTATGATAAGATGATTCGTAGCAAGTAGCAAGTAACAATAGTAACAACGGTGCAGCAAAGTGGCCCAATCCCTTTTGTAGCAAGGGACAAGCCTGGAAAAACTCTTATAAGAGGTAAAGCGCTCCTGAGGACACATGGGAATTTCTGTCAAGCTAGTTTTCATCATGTTCATATGATTCGCGTTCGCTATTCTGATAGTTTGATATGTGGGTGGACCGGCGCTTGGGTACTACCCTTACTTGGACAAGCATCCACTTATGATTAACCCCTCTTGCAAGCATCCGCAACTATGAAAGAATAATTAAGACAAAGTCTATCCATAGCATTAAACTAGTGGATCCAAATCAGCCCCTTACGAAGCAACGCATAAACTAGGGTTTAAGCTTCTGTCACTCTAGCAACCCATCATCAACTTACTACTTCCCAATGCCTTCCTCTAGGCCCAAATAATGGTGAAGTGTTATGTAGTCGACGTTCACATAACACCACTAGAGGAAAAAAACATACAACACATCAAAATATCGAACGAATACCAAATTCACATGACTACTTATGGCATGACTTATCACATGTCCTCAGGAACAAAAGTAACTACTCACAAAGCATAATTATGTTCAAGAGCAGAGAGGTATTGAATAGCATCAAGGATTTGAACATATAATCTTCCACCGAGTAATCCAACTAGCATCAACTACAAAGAGTAATTAACACTACTAGCAACCTTACAAGTACCAATCGGAGTTGCGAGACGGAGATTGGTTACAAGAGATAAACTAGGGTGTGGAGATGAGATGGTCTGATGAAGATGTTGATGGTGATGAGTCCCCTCCGATGAGAGGAGTGTTGGTGATGACGATGGCGACGATTTCCCCCTCCGGGAGGGACGTTTCCCCGGAAGGACGACCCTGCTGGAGCTCTAGATTGGTTCTGCTCAAGTTCCGCCTCGTGGCGGCGGTGATTCCTCCCGAACGCCTCCTCCTGATTTTTTCTGAAACGAAACCCTCCTTATAGCAAAAGAGGGGCCAGAGGGCCAGCTGGGAGCCCACAAGCCCCCTAGGCGCGGCCAGGGGGGTAGGTCGCGCCTAGCAGGCTTGTGGCCTCCTGCTGGCTCCCCTCTGGTATTTTTTATAAAATACTAAATAAATCCTCGTTGATTTTCACGGCTTTTGGAGTTGCGTAGAATAGGTATCTCAAACTTGCTCCATTTCAGGCCAGAATTCCAACTGCCGGCATTCTCCCTCTTCATGTAAAGCTTGCAAAATAGGAGAGAAAAGGCATAAGTAGTGTACTGCGAAGTGTAATAACAGTCCATAAAGAGATAAATATCAACATGAAAGCATGATTCAAAATCGACGTATCAAGGCGCAAGTGTGGGGAGAGAAGGGGGCGAATAGCCTCCTCAGTACCGCCACACCCCATTTAAACCCCACGATGGATCGTGTGGAGGGGATCCGGTGCGCACCGGTCCCATTATCTCCGAATATTGCGGAGCCTTTTACAAATCCCGAAACCAAACCGTCGTGGAGTAAATCCGCACAGGATCCTCCGTGCGGTGGCCGAGGGGGCGTCGTGGAGGGACCCAGGGCTCAGGCCACGTCTCCTCAAACTGAACAAACCATCATCATGTCAGGTCGGGCCTGGCACGTGGCACAATTTGCGCAACCTACGACGAAGCCGAGGCGTCGCTCGGAAGCCAGCCGGCGTCCCCTGCCGCAGGAAGCAACAGGAACTCATCAGCAAACAACTTAAGCTGGCGAGGCCGCCCGCCCCAAGGCGGCGGGCGTCCCCAGCTTCGAGGACTACTATCAAGGGGATAACTCGGGGGTAGGCTCATCGAGCCTACTCCCTTGCCTTCGACCAAGAAGGAACAGCAAGGACCACTCTGCAAAGACCAAGTCCCCCTGGCCAGCTAGGAAATACCTGCCGGCTAGGGGCGATACGGCCAACTCTCTCGCCGACCAGGAAGCACCTGTCGGTTAGAGGTGAGACGGCTACCTCCCCCTGGCCGCCTAGGCCAAGCCAGCCGGCTAGGGGCGAGGCGGTCGTGCCCAGGCCGGCTACTCAAGCGATTAGCGGGCTAAGGAGCAAAAGTCACATCAGACCGTAGGTCATGACGAGACCCTATGGTTAAAGGTGGCTACGCGTCAGCAAAGGTACTGGATCAGGGTGCCCGGCAGGTACAAGCGTCGGCGACAACGCCACTGACCTCCTCCGGCTCCAATCCATCACCCTCCACAGTGTCGGCCCATCAAACTCCCACTCCATTACTGGACTTGGCGTGGGAACAGTGGAGACGGCCGTACTGCCTACCCCATGACGATTCTTGCTGGACGACGCCGGACGTACCACACGTGTCCTGCATCAACCTTACGTGAGAGCCTTATTGGCTAGCCGGCGGGTCCCACAGCCATACGGGACCTTGCCCCGGCGGGCCTCTCCAGCGACAAGAGAAGACCCCGTGGGCCCCCTGGCCAGCCGGCGAGGCTGGCAGCCGGGCCCCACTCTTGTACCTTTTAACCATATTGTAGGTTGGTGGGTTTGTCTATAAAACCCCACGGCCCCCCTCCATGCAGAGGGTCGGTCAACTCAGCACACACACACCACATAGGAAAGGTAGACGAGAGCCGGCAGCTCGTTCTTCCTCCTCCGCAATACAACTCCAGGAGTACTTTGTAGTCCCATTCATACATCATACACTACGCCAGGATTAGGGGTGTTATCTCTATGGAGAGCCCTGAACCTGGGTACATCGTGCGTTCCATGCTTGTACCATCCTCGTTCCCAGCGCCCTTCGGTGCCACTTCGGTTTCCACCATCTTTAGCCTACCCATGGCTTATGTTGTGAGTAAACACCGACAACTTGACATTAGAAAAGCTTTAGGAGATGAACAATACGATCTAGTTCTATGCTTAGGATTGGGTCTTGTCCATCACATCATTCTCCTAATGATGTGATCCCGCTATCAATGACATCCAATGTCCATGATCAGGAAACCTTGACCATCTATTGATCAACGAGCTAACCAACTACAGGCTCACTAGGGACATGTTATGCTCTATGTATTCACACATGTATTACGGTTTTCGGTTAATACAATTATGGCATGAACAGTAGACAATTATCATGAACAAGGAAATATAATAATAACCAATTTAGTATTGCCTCTAGGGCATATTTCCAACAGGGCGGCCATGTAATGAAGACGTGCTCGGTGGCACGTGAGACGACCGAGTAATGGAGACGCATCCAGTCGAGTGGCGAAGCGTTGGGCGGCCAAGTGATGTATGCGCGTCCAGCAGAGTGGCGATGAGCGGGGCAGCCATGTGATGAAGACGTGCTCGGCAGAGTGACGACGTGTGAGACGACCAAGTGATGAAGACGCGTCCAACTGAGTGGCGGCGCACGGGGCGGCCATGTGATGAAGACGATCGCTGCAGAGTGACGGCGCGCGAGATGACCGAGTGATGGAGATGCGTCCAGCCGAGTGGCGATGCACTAGGCGGCCAAGTGATGTAGGCGCGTCCAACAGAGTGGCAACGCGCGGGGCGGCTATGCGATGAAGACGTGCTCGACGACGCGCGAGTCGAACAAGTGATGGAGACGCGTCCACCCGAGTGGCGACACACTGGGCGGCCAAGTGATGTAGGCACGTCCAACAGAGTGGCGGCGCGAGGCGGCTGATGATGTAGACGTGTCTGACTGAGTGACAGCGTGTGGGCCAGCCGATTATGTAGACATGCTCGATGGAGTGGCAATGCACGGGGCGGCCAAGTGACGAAGCACGTCCACCAGAGTGACGGCGCGCGGCGCAGCCGAGTGCTGGAGAGGCGTCCGGCTGGATGGTGACACACTGGGCAGCCAAGTGAAGTAGGCGTGTTTGGTGGAGTGACGACGTGCGGGGCGGCCATGTGATGAAGACGTTCTTGGCGGAGTTATGGCGCGCGAGACGACCGAGTGATGTAGACGCGTCCACCCGAGTGGCGACGCGTTGGGCGGCCAAGTGATGTCGGCATGTCTAGTAGAGTCGCCACGTGCGGGGCAGCCATGTGATGAAGACATGCTCGACGGAGTGATGACGCGTGAGACGACCGAGTGATGAAGACACGTCCAGCTGGGTAGCGATGCACGGGGTGGCCATGTGATGAAGACGCACGCAGCGGAGGGACGGCAAGCGAGGCGGCCGATGATGTAGATGCGTCTGACAGAGTGACGGCACGTGGGGCGGCTGATGATGTAGACACGTCCGGTAGAGTGGCGACGTGCGAGACGGCCAAGTGACGAAGGCGCGTCCACCGGAGTGACGGCGTGCAGCGCAGCTGAGTGATGAAGACGGGTCCAGCCAGATGGCGACGCGCTGGGGAGCCATGTGATGAAGACGCGTCCAGCCGAGTGGCGACATGCTGGGCGGCCAAGTGATGTAGGCACGTCCAGCAGAGTGATGGCGCATGGGGCGTCCATGTGATGAAGACGTGCTCGGCGGAGCGACGACACGCGAGGCGGCCAAGTGACGAAGGCGCGTCCGTCAGAGTGACGGCGTGCGGGGCAGCCGAGTGATGGAGATGCATCCAGCCGAGTGACGACATGGTGGGTGGCTAACTGATGTAGGCGCCTCGAGCAGGATGACGACGCGCAGGGCGTCCGAGTGACCGTGTAACCTATGGACGAACAATAGCACAAGCTAACGTAAAATTTTCTCAAAGTAATATGAGTTTGCTAAAATGATTTGTGTAAATAACACCCATCTGACCCGCTGGGTGTGCCAGGTGATTGGTGGTTCGGAACCAGCAAGAGTCTAAAAGAGTCAAGGATCCAACTGAACCCGTTTGAGTTCTTGACCCAAATGAAACGGAAGTGAAGTGCTTCGACATGAAAATAAACATCGAAGCGCAAAGTACACTCGGTGGTGTGGGCTCCGAGTGAACGTCGTGTGTGATTTACTTAACACTCGGTAATGCGGAAATGACTATTTAATTGAATGAAGTGTGTGAAGAATGACTTAGTTGTGCGAAGGTGCACAAGCGACCGAGCGATGACGACGTATCCAACTAAGGGTCGGTGTCGTGGGTAGAAGCCTGACAGTAGATGTGTAGGGCACGAAAGGATGGGCAGAGCCTTAGCTACGGCGAGGTTGTATGAGTTAAGGCCCCTCTACGGTGGAGGTAAAAGCCCTACGTCTCACTGCTCTTGGGAGCTTGTTGTCGAGTGGAATATGGATTACAGTGAATTCCTAACCCCTGCACCAGTGGGGAAGGGCGGCTTATATAGAGTGCGCTACCCTTCACAACGGTTCGGTGCGCTGGGGTGGAGTAGTGGTGAATAACTACATACGTTACAGGTAACGTATGTCATAAATGCTAATAATGGTATGTGGGAATGTATGACCGTTGCCCTCTAGGGGGGTTACGATGTACAGAGTGGAATCCAGTCGGTAAGCTTGATACGCTCCGAATGCTCATCTCCGACTGGATGATAGAGCAATCGTCACCGACTGGATGATGGGAAGTCCTTAATTCAGTCGGAACTGACTAAGGGCCTTATCCTTCATGAAGGGTAGTCCTTGGGTAGGCCCCACAGGGCAGGCCTATGACCCTACCCTAGGACTATAACCCCATCATTAGTCCTCGAATGGATTGGGGTTGGAACGACGAAGCGTTGCTTGGAGTACGGATGCGACTTTGGCGTTGTTTGCCTCGATCCATTTTATCATCTTCACCACTGATCCGAGTGGATGTATTTCTGAAACGAACTGTCAGGGACCGAGTGCTTTAGTGCTATCTTTTGACGTGACCAGTCAACTGACAGCTGCGGATTTTCCGGGATCCTCAAATTTCGGTTGTTGCGCGCTCGGCGGGGGTGACGACACCGTAATCGAGTAGTTTCTGCCGCCTCGATTTCTGCGCCTTCATCGCCTCCACTAATATCGCAGCGACCGGTCGGGGGATAATATTTCGGGGCCACCTGCTAGTGACCCAGTCGGAACCTTATTTAAACCTCTCCAGCGAGGGTTTTTCGTTACACTCGCCTGATAGCTCGCACTTTCCTTCTCCTTCTCCCCCGCGGGTCTGCAACCTCCACCATGACAAATGGGCAAACAAGCAAGCTTGAGGTGCGGAAGAAGAAGGGGAAGGCGGTGGCTCCTGCTAAGCGGCGGCAGCGAGCACTGCCGGCGGGTTGGATCCAGGGGAATTTCCTCCCCTCCACGGTGAGGGAGGAGGACATGCTGGAGCTGGTGGAGCACGGGATGATCGAGCACAAGACTTGGAGGTTTCCGGCGGAGGGCGAGACCGAGCCGGCGCCCCAGGAGGGGGAGCGCGTCTTGTTGCTCAGCCACGTGCACAGAGGCTTCTCTCTGCCTCCTCATCCCTTCTTCAGAGTTATCTTGAACCACTTCGGGGTGCAGCTCCACCATTTTCCTCCCAATGCCATAGCTCATCTCTCTGCCTTCGTCGTGCTGTGCGAGTGCTTTATTGGCTGTCCTCCCCATTGGGGGATTTTCAAGCACATCTTCTCTGCTAGATCTCAAACTATAAAGAGGCTGAGCCAGTCGGATGACAAAACTCACCTCCTCCAGCTCTGCTGAGGCTCAGGCTTCCAAAAGAAAAGTAAAAGTAGCTATCCCGCTCTCGAGCTATCTGAATCCGTTAGGAACTGGCAGTCGACTTGGTTTTACTGCCAGGACGTTGCTAGCCCGAATGCCACCACTGTACTGCCACCTTTTAGCTTAGACCGGCCGGCTCCGCCTAGGCAACTCGCGCTCACAAAGATGGAGAAGATCCAGATCCAGCCTCTGGTCGATGAGCTTGTAGAGGTCGTCAGAAAGGGAGTCACTGGCATAGACTTGCTGGAGGTTTTTTTGGGTCGGCGTATCCAGCCTCTGCAAGCTCGACACCATGCCATGTGGCACTACACGGGGCCTGAGGACACCACTCGGACTAACCCCGAGTGCGTGACCGGGGAGCTGGTGGCGTCGTGGGTCCTCAACATCACAGGCGCCTACGATAATCCCAGAGGAGGTCGGCGAGTCAAGCCCTTCCGCGCGGACAACCCTCCCCTGAATGAGGTGAGTATAGCTTGTCGAGTGCACCAATTGTCTTAGATTTATCGCTTTTTCTTGTTTTACCGACTGACGTCTGATGTTGTCGACTGTATCTTGTGCAGACGTGGACCAACTGGTTCTCTCGTGTCTCAAACGGGAATCCGGCCGAGGAGGAGGAAGGCAGCCAGGAGGGCAGCGTAGAGAGCGTCGAGTACGTCTCCGACAGTGGGGAGATGGAGGAGGAGTCCGAAGAAGAGAAGGGGGAGATGAGGAGCAGAGCTCGCCACCTCCACCTCCAGAGCCTCGAACCAAACGCCGCCACGAACCTGTGGCTCCGTCGGCTCCTCCAGCGGCCTCGAGTGCTCCGTCAGCCGCTCCAGTGGTTCTGAGTGCCTCGCCAGCTGCTCCCGTGGTTCCGAGTGCTCGGAGCACAAAGAGGACTAGGGACTCTGCTGCTGAGCCCACGGGCCAGCCCTCTAAGGCAGCCAAACCGAGTGGATCCAAGCCTCTGAAGGCTTTGCCGCGGATGAGGATCGCCGTTTCCGTCGCCTCAGCGCAAGTGCATTGTTCTTCCATCTCCTTCCAGTATTTTGATAGAACTTACGCTTATCGGTCGAATGAATTTAACTCGATAGAGCTGCCACCTCCGCCACTTCTGTGTCGCGCCAGGAAGATGATCCCATGGATACGGACAATGTTGTCACGTCTCAGCAAGGTATGTTGTGGCGAATCCGAGAGCTTACATCATTGTTTCACAAATTCTATCTTTGGTCTTGTCCTTCTTGGTCTCATGTCGTTTGGTCGGGCTTTCTTCACAGGTGATCCATGTGGAGGATGACGATCAGAAGAGGTCCGAGCAAACTGCAGCGCCTATCATTGAGGCATTTCCATCTGTTACCACTCCTGCCATGGAAGCGCCGCCAACTGAGACGATGCCATCGACTGACACGGCGCTCGTCGTTGCTGAACCGACTAGAGCGGGACTTGGGATGCCCAAGGAGTCTCTTGGGATGCCAGGACCGTCGACTGTCTAGTACGACGCCCGGCGCCTCCCAGAGGATCAGGTGGTAGTTGCCAAGGAGGCCATGGTGCAGGCGGAGTTGATGGCGGGTGACGCCAAGAAAGCGTACGACTCCATCGCGTCAGTGTACAAGTGAAGCTTGGAACTCCGGGACGATATCCGAGTAAGTGGGCTAGTAAGTATTTGCTTTCCCCTTGTAACCCACTGGGTGTTTAAGCAAGATACTCGGATACCGAATGTTTAGTTTGCGGTGGGTTCACTCTTAGTGAACTCAGTGGGTGTAGTCCCTGAGACTTCTGTCGAGTGCTTGCACCGGCAGTTGTCTTTATATAAATTTTCTTTTAACTTGATCAGATCAAAACTAATATGTTCGAATGTTACCGGTTGGGGCATTCCGAGTGCACCTACTGGATTAGTCCCTGAGAGTAATTTTACTCAGGTCGGGTAGTAGTAGCCTCATAGGCTTGTTTGTTGTTATGAATCTCAATAGGGCGGACCTGTTTGAGCGTCATGCGAGTGGGGTTACTCTTAGTGAACCCACTGGGTGTAGTCCCCGAGACCGCTGTCGATTGCTTGCGTCGGCACGGGTCTGAAGAACTTGTAGTTTGTATTGTTGTCTTTGTTGAATTTGTCTGATCGTCTCTTCGCGCTGACATGCAGAAGACTTGTGAGATGGGATCAGCGTACGAAACTCTGAGAGCTGAAAAGATTCAGTTTGCTGCGGAACTGGATGCAGCAATGCTTGCCTTGGCTGGTATGAAGGGTGTTCTGGTGGAACGGGAGAAGTCCTTGGAGGAGTCTCGTGAAGCAAACAAAGCATTGGTGGCTGAAGTGGAGAAAATGGGGAAACAAAGAACTGAACTGATGGGACAGATGCAGGTGCTGAACAAGCGATGTATAGCACAGGAGAAGTATGTCAGTGACTGCGCAAGGCAGATGATTGCGCTTCTCGGTGGTAAGTTCTGTTTTGCCGAGTGTTTGTTGACTGTGTAGTTCAGTCTGTGCTTACTTGCTGCTCGTCTTGTGTTTGCAGATTTTTGTATGGACGCTGAGGCTGAAGCAGCTAACGTGGAGCGGTCGGTTATTCCGAACGTTCCACTCGGCGACGACGCCAATCGAGATATGCTCCGAGCGCACATTCGCCTGGGTAAAGTGGGACCTTTCATCGGGCGACTGAGAGAGGTCGTCGGCCGAACCGACAAGGAGCTATGGCCCGAAGACGAGTCTCGGCAGGAGATGGAATGTTTGATGAGTCGGTTGGAGGAGGTCCCGACCCGAGTGCAGGCGTGGAAGAAGTCTGCGGCTCGTTGTGGTGCAGACGTGGCGCTGTCGCTGGTCCGAGTGCACTGCAAGGAGGCTCGCGAAGAGAAGCTAAAGGCGTTGCAGGTCGCAAAAACGAAGAAGCTTCGATTCGAAGATTTCATGGAGACCTTCCTTGAGAGCGCCACTCGCATCGCAGACGGGATCGACCTCGACACTTTCGTCGAGCCTGCCAGTCCCAGTGCCAGTCCTTATGAGTCTTGAGAAAACTAATTACCTCGGTATGCCGAGTGTTAGCTGTAAAAACTTTGGCCACTGTTGTTGGCCGTCACATTTGCGGTTCGGTGTGGATAAGCTTGATCTACACCGAACCAACTATCTTTAGACGAACTTTGAATTTGAATCGAATTGTTTGCTCTTCCTTTGCCAAAGAGTTGTTGACACGATTTTGGCTCTTGGTTTTTGTTTGGCATTTATTGGTGAAGCCAATGGCAAACATGCGGAGCATGTAATTGTCAGTTGTCTTGACATCTGCATGAGCCTCACTGAGGGTCTGCTGGGTCTCCGAGTGGATCTGTAGGATACACTCGAAGGCAATTGTGTACTTAGGCGATTCGTGATCGCGGCTAAGTCTTCGAGTGCGACTGTAAGGTCATACTCGGAGCGAGTTGTTACTCATGTAGTTGTCAGTTGTCTTGACATCTACATGAGCCTCAATGAGGTTCTGCTACTCATGTAATTGTTAGTTGTCTTGACATCTACATGAGCTTCAATGAGGGTGTGCTAAGCGTCCGAGTGGATCTGTAAGATCTTACTCGGAGCGAGTTGTTACTCATGTAATTGTGAGTTGTCTTGACATCTACATGAGCCTCAATGAGGTTCTGCTACTCATGTAATTGTCATTTGTCTTGACATCTACATGAGCCTCAATGAGGTTCTGCTAAGTCTCCGAGTGTGCACACTCAGAGAAAGTTTGTACTTAGGCGATTCTTGATCGCAGCTAAGTCTCCGAGTGCGACGTTTAGTGTACACTCGGAGAAAGTTTGTACTTAGGCGATTCTTGATCGCAGCTAAGTCCCCGAGTGCGACGTTTAGTGTACACTCGGAGAAAGTTTGTACTTAGGCGATTCTTGATCGCAGCTAAGTCTCCGAGTGCGACGTTTAGTGTACACTCGGAGAAAGTTTGTACTTAGGCGATTCTTGATCGCAGCTAAGTCCCCGAGTGCGACGTTTAGTGTACACTCGGAGAAAGTTTGTACTTAGGCGATTCTTGATCGCAGCTAAGTCTCCGAGTGCGACGTTTAGTGTACACTCGGAGAAAGTTTGTACTTAGGCGATTCTTGATCGCAGCTAAGTCCCCGAGTGCGACGTTTAGTGTACACTCGGAGAAAGTTTCTACTTAGGCGATTCTTGATCGCAGCTAAGTCTCCGAGTGCGAAGTTTAGTGCACACTCAGAGAAAGTTTGTACTTAGGCAATTCTCGATCGCAGCTAAGTCCCCGAGTGCGAAGTTAAGTGCACACTCGGAGAAAGTTTGTACTTAGGCGATTCTTGATCGCAGCTAAGTCCCCGAGTGCGACGTTTAGTGCACACTCGGAGAAAGTTTGTACTTAGGCGATTCTGGATCGCAGCTAAGTCCCCGAGTGCGACGTTTAGTGCACACTCGGAGAAAGTTTGTACTTAGGCGATTCTTGATCGCAGCTAAGTCCCCGAGTGCGACGTTTAGTGAAAACTCGGAGAAAGTTTGTACTCAGGCGATTCTGGATCACGGTTAAGTTTTTTTTTAAGACCGGAGCCTGCGACCGCGGAAGAATTTTGAATCTGCAAAAACTCAATCTGCTTTGTATTACTTCAACGATACTTGTTCTTTACATTGCTTCAGTCGAGGGTCACGTGTAGAAGCGCTT
This sequence comes from Hordeum vulgare subsp. vulgare, assembly GCF_904849725.1. Lineage (NCBI taxonomy): Eukaryota > Viridiplantae > Streptophyta > Magnoliopsida > Poales > Poaceae > Hordeum > Hordeum vulgare. The sequence goes on along the minus strand of NC_058524.1, from coordinate 484,662,373 downwards.
CAGGAGATCTCCATTCCATGCTCGCCGCTCGTCCGTTTCCCTGTCGAGGTTGTAGAGTCGATATGCTCCGTTGTTCAGCCCCTTGGAAATGATGAAGGGTCCTTCCCAGGCGGGGGACAACTTGTGAGGTCTCTGCTGATCCACTCGGAGCACCAGGTCGCCTGCTTGGAATGTACGACTCATGACGTGTCGCGCGTGAAAACGCCGCAAATCTTGTTGATAAATGGTTGAGCGAGTCAGTGCCATCTCGCGCTCCTCCTCTAGAAGATCGACTCCGTCTTACCTTGCTTGCTCTGCTTCAGCTTCGGAGAAGAGTTCAACTCGTGGAGCGTTGTGAAGCAAGTTACTCGGAAGGACTGCCTCTGCTCCGTACCGAGGAAGAACGGGGATCGCCCCGTAGATCTGTTTGGGTTTGTGCGGAGAGCCCGAAGTACCGAAGGCAGCTCGGTGACCCATGCGCCGGCGGCATGCCCCACTTCTCGCAGGAGTCGAGGCTTCAAACCTTGCAGAATAAGTCCATTCGCCCGCTCTGCTTGCCCGTTTGTTTGGGGATGCGCCACAGATGCAAAATCCACTCGGATACCTTGGCCTGTACAGAAACTTTTGAATCTGTCCGAGTCAAAGTTTGTTCCATTGTCAGTGATTATGCTGTGAGGTACCCCGAATCTGGAGATGATGTCCCTGACAAACTTGATGGCCGTAAGGGCATCGAGCTTTTTGATGGGCTTGGCTTCAATCCACTTTGTGAACTTGACGACTGCCACCAACAGATGTGTGAATCCCCCTTGACCTGTCCTGAATGGACCGACTGTATCTAATCCCCATACTGCAAACGGCCAAACAAGAGGGATTGTCTTCAACGCAGATGTTGGTTTCTGGGACTTGTTAGAGTAGAACTGACAGCCTTCACATCGGTCGACCATATCTTTCGCCATTTCATTCGCCTGCAGCCAAAAGAAGCCAGCTCTGAATGCCTTGGCGATGATTGCTCTTGAGGAGGCGTGATGACCGCAGGTTCCCGAGTGAATTTCTTCTAGGATCAACTGTCCCTCCTCGGGAGAGATGCATCGTTGAAGGACGCCTGAAACGCTTTCCTTGTACAACTGGCCATCAATGACAGTGAACGACTTTGACCTGTGGACGCTTTGTCTGGCTTGGACTTCGTCTTCTGGTAATTCTTGCCTCAGGATGTATGCAATGAATGGCACAGTCCACTCGGGGATGATAGCAAGAACTTCCATGATCAACTCAACCACAGCAGGGACTTCGACTTCAGTCGGATCTGTGGAGCTCTTTGGTTGTACTGGTTCCTTTGTGAAGGGATCTTCTTTAACTAAGGGAAGGTGGAGGTGCTCGAGGCAGACGTCACTCGGGACTGGTCTCCGAGTGGATCCGAGTTTTGCCAACTCATCAGCTGCTTGGTTTTTCAGTCGCGGAACATGGTGGAGTTCCAGACCTTCAAACTTTTTCTCGAGCTTCCTCACTGCATTGCAGTACGTGGTCATGGTGGGGTTCCTGACGTCCCACTCCTTCATCACTTGATTGACCACCAAATCCGAATCGCCATAGACCATCAGGCGACGGACACCGAGTGAGATGGTCATGCGCAGTCCATAAAGGAGAGCTTCATACTCTGCCTCGTTGTTGGAGGAATCAAAGTGTATCTGCAGCACATACTTGAGTTTGTCGCCCTTTGGCGATATGATCACAACGCCAGCGCCGGAGCCATTCAACATCTTGGACCCATCGAAGAACATCGTCCAATGAGCCGAGTAGATGTGGGTCGGTTGCTGTTGTTCTACCCATTCTGCTATGAAGTCAGCCAGAGCTTGAGACTTTATAGCTTTCTTGGCCTCGAACCTGATGTCGCAGTATAACATCTCCATTGCCCACTTCGCCACTCGGCCCGATGCGTCCCGATTGTGTAGGATTTCCGACAACGGGGCATCAGAAACAACGGACACCGAGTGGTCTTGAAAATAATGAGCCACCTTCTTCGCAGTCATGTATATCCCGTAGATAAGTTTTTCATAATGGGGATACCTCTGCTTGGAAGGAGTCAGTACTTCGAAGACATAATACACTGGCCGCTGAACCTTGTATGCTTTGCCTTCTTCTTCCCGTTCGACTGTGAGAACAGTGCTGACGACTTGATTTGTAGCCGCGATGTACAGAAGAAGGGGTTCTTTACTGAGTGGAGCAGTAAGAACCGGATGGGTGGAAAGTAGGACTTTGAGGTCGTCGAATGCGATTTGGTCTTCGTATGTCCACTCGAAAGTATCTGATTTCTTCATGAGTCGGTACAGAGGAAGTGCCTTCTCGCCAAGTCGACTGATAAACCTGCTCAAAGCCGCTAGGCAACCTGTGAGTCTTTGAACATCATGTATTCTGACCGGCCGCTCCATTCGGACGATGGTCCCGATCTTTTCGGGGTTGACATCGATCCCTCGTTCGGAAACGAAGAAACCGAGCAACTTTCCGCTGGGAACACCGAATGAACACTTGGCTGGATTGAGCTTGATATCGTACCTACGAAGGTTGGCGAATGTTTTTGCCAAGTCAGTCAGTAGGTCGGAACCTTTGCGTGACTTGACTACGATATCATCCATATACGCCTCCACATTCCGACCGATCTAGTCGAGGAGGCATTTTTGGATCATGCGCATAAAGGTTGCTCCTGCATTCTTCAAACCAAATGGCATAGTGATGTAGCAGAAGCACCCGAATGGGGTGATGAAGGCTGTTTTTAATTCATCGGGGCCATACAGACGGATCTGATGATAGCCCGAGTAGGCATCAAGGAATGAAAACCGCTCGCAACACGCAGTCGAATCAACAATTTGATCGATGCGGGGGAGTGGAAAATGGTCTTTCGGGCAGACCTTATTGAGATGCTTGAAGTCGATGCACATTCGGAGCGACTTGTCTTTCTTGGGCACCATGACAACATTGGTGAGCCACTCGGAGTGGTGTACCTCGCGAATGAAGTTGGCTGCCAAAAGTTTAGCCACCTCATCTCCGATTGCCTTCCTCTTGTGCGCGGCGGACCGACGCAGGCGTTCTCGGACAGGCCGAGCGGCGGGATACACACGCAGTCGATGCTCAGCCAACTCCTTGGGTACACCTGGCATGTCAGCGGGCTTCCATGCAAAGATGTCCCAGTTCTCACGGAGGAATTGGGTGAGCTCGGCTTCCTATTTAGGATCGAGGGTGGTGGACATGTTCGTCGGGGCAGCGGTGTCGTCCGTCGGGTGGATGCTGACCTTCTTCGTCTCTCCCGCCGACTGGAATGCGGACTCCGAAGCTAGCTTCTTCGAACGCATCAAGTCAGCGGGGTCGACTGTTTTCTTGTACTCGTCAAGCTCGAGGACAGCCATCTGATGATCGGCAATCCTCGATCCCTGTTGCAGACATTCCTCGGCCCGCTGCCGATTGCCTGTGATAGTGATCACGCCTTTTGGGCCTGGCATCTTCAGCTTCAGGTAAACGTAATATGGTCGGGCCATGAAACGCGCATACGCCGGGCGGCCCAGAATTGCGTGGTACGCACTCTGGAAGTCCACCACCTCGAACGTCAGCTTTTCCTTGCGGAAGTTCTTGTCGGAGCCGAAGACGACGTCCAACGTGATCTGGCCGGGTGACTTGGCCTTTCGTCCAGGGACGACTCCATGGAACTGCATGCTGCTCTCGCAAAGTTTGGACATCGGAATGCCCATCCCCTTGAGAGTGTCAGCGTACATGATGTTCAAACCACTGCCACCGTCCATGAGGACCTTGCGTAGTCGGACTCCTTCCATCACCGGGTCGACGACCAGAGCCTGTCTCCGTGGGGTGGGTAAGTGTGCTGGATGATCCGACTGGTCAAAGGTGATCGCAGTCTGAGACCATTTGAGGAACGTGGGGTTGGTCGGCGTGGCCATGTTCACCTCCCTGTTCACCAGCTTCAGTCGACTCTTGCTCTCAACATCAGCAAAAATCATCAGTGTTGCATGGACTTGGGGGAACGGATCCTCCTTGTCCTCCTCAGCCTATTCATTGCCCTTTTCACTCGACTGTCCTTCGCCGAACCCCTGGATCAGGAGGCGACATTGCCGAGTGGTATGTTTCGGATATATGGCGTTGCCCTCTTCATCCATCTTCGTGTGAATTGGACAGGGCTGGTCCAGGATGGGGTTTCCGAACTGCTTCTTCTTGGGGGTGAACTGAGCCTTCCCCTTGCCCTTGAACTTGGCATTGGTAACGGCTGCGGCCTCTGCCTGCGGAGTGGACGGAGCTTTCTGCTTCTGCTTCCGAGTGCCGTTCCCATCTCCGTCGGCGACTGCTTTGTGCTTTCCACTATGAATGCGGTCCTCTTCTTCGCCATTTTCATAGCGTGCCGCTATCTCCATCATCTTACTCATGGAGATGTCGCCTGCTCGACCGAACTTCAGGTAAAATCTCTATACCGCACGCCTGCCTTGAAGGTGCAGACTGCTTGGTGCTCTGTGACGTTCTCCATCGTGTGGTAGAGGGTCGTCCAACGCTGAATGAAATCGCGCAGGGGCTCATTCTGCTTCTGGACACAGTGTTGGAGCTCCACGAGGCCAGCAGGGCGTTTGCACGTCCCTTCGAAGGTCCGGATGAAGACTCGGGCCAGATCTGCCCAACTGTAGATGCTTGAGGGAGCCAACTGGTTCAGCCACGCTCGTGCCGAGCCGTCGAGCATCAGAGGGAGGTGTTTCATAGCGACGTGGTCGTCCCCTCCTCCGATCTGGACTGCCACTCGGTAGTCGTCCAGCCATGTTTCTGGCTTGGATTCTCTTGTAAACTTGCTGATCCCCGTCGCCAATCGGAAGTTGGCAGGGATGTCAGCCGAATGGATGGCTCGACTGAAACACTCGGGACCAGAGACGATGGTCCTGCTTCCACTCGGACGGTCCATATCGTGACCATCGCGGTGAGCTCGGCCCCTGTCGACCCTTATCTAGGCGATATGCCCCCTCGCGTCGGGCCTTGGATCATAAGTGTCACCGACTGAACGCCGATAATCATGATGTCGGAGCCCGTAGGGCCCACCCAGCGGAGGGCTGCGTGAGCGACGACGATCTTCGGGATTCATGGAACGGCTGCCTCCCATGTGTCGCCAGTGAGAACCGGGGCTGCGGATGGACCGATGCGTGTTCGCGTGAACAGAACTATTGTGAATCATGTTGTGCGACTGGGAGACCGTTGAATTTTGCTGCTACGCCGTGTGCAGCAGGGCACGGATTTGCTCGATCCCTCTGCCAGCCTCTGAATCAGTCGGCTAGAGAGAATCGGCTATCTTGGCGGCGGCAGCTAGGTTGAGGACGGGTGTGCTGTACAGCTCCACGTTGCTCTGCCGAGTGTGCCGACTGGCAGAACGGCGGGGCTGACGGCGAGCGCCGGATGTTTCTCCGACCTCGTGCTCGTTCCGGCCAGTTTGGCGGGGACTTTCATGGGAGTTGGCCATGTGCACTTCGACTGCAGGCCCGCGACCCAAGTACTCGGAAGGAAACTCAGTCGGAACTAAGTCCGAGCGCTGGGATGGCGGGGCAACCACAATCGACTCTAGGACAGCCACTTGTGAGGACGCGTTCTGGCGCGCCTGCGCGTGTTGCACCCAACGCTGGAGCCGCGGACGACGGGACCGCTTGTTGCGGTGCGCGATGACGGCGCAGGTCGACACCGGAGCCGACTGCTGGAGAAGAAGAATACCTCGGGCGCCGGCACGGAAGTGCATAGCCCCACGGCTGGGGAGCGCCTCGACGTCGAGAGGGGCATCCCGAAGCCATGCCGAATCGTCGACGATGAAGGAGAGAGCGCCGAAGAGGATCTCGTGACCCATGCTCAGATCTCCACCGGATGACATGATGAAAAGATGTAGTCGCAAACTCGCCGGAAATCGCTTAGACGCCTGCCCCACGGTGGGCGTCAACTGTCGTGGGTATAAGCCTGACACTAGATGTGTAGGGTATGAAAGGATGGGCAAAGCCTTAGCTACGGCGAGGTTGTATGAGTTCAGGCCCCTCTACGGTGGATGTAAAAGCCCTACGTTCAGTGCTCTTGGGAGCTTGTTGTCGAGTGGAATATGGATTACAGTGAATTGCTAACCCCTGCACCAGTGGGGAAGGGCGGCTTATATAGAGTGCGCTACCCTTCACAACGGTTCGGTGCGCTGGGGTGGAGTAGTGGTGAATAACTGCATACGTTACAGGTAACGTATGTCTTAAATGCTAATAAAGGTATGTGGAAACGTATGACCGTTGCCCTCCAGGGGGGTTACGATGTACAGAGTGGAATCCAGTCGGTAAGCTTGATACGCTCCGAATGCTCATCTCCGACTGGATGATAGAGCAATCGTCACCGACTGGATGATGGGAAGTCCTTAATTCAGTCGGAACTGACTAAGGGCCTTATCCTTCATGAAGGGTAGTCCTTGGGTAGGCCCCACAGGGCAGGCCTATGACCCTACCCTAGGACTATAACCCCATCAGTCGGTGCATGGGGCGGCCGAGTGATGCCGACGCGTCCGACAGAGCGATGGCGCGCAGGGCGGCCGAGTGCTGACGACGCGTCCGACTAAGCGACAGCACGCAGGGCGGCCGAGTGATGATGATGTGTCCGACTAAGAGACGGTGCACGGGGCTGCCAAATGCTGACGATGCGTCTGGCTAAGTGGCGGCACGCAGGGCGGCCGGGTGGCCGAGTGATGACGACGCTTCCGACTAAGGGACGGTGCGCGGGGCGGCCGAGTGCTGACGACGCGTCCGACTAAACGACGGCACGCTGGGCGGCAGAGTGATGACAACCAGTCCCATTGAGGGATGGTGCGCGGGGCAGCCGAGTACTGACAATGCGTCTGACTGAGTGACGGCACGCCGGGCGGCGGGTGATGACGACGCGTCCGATTGAGGGACGGTGCGCGGAGTGACCGAGTGCTGACGACGCGTCCGACTGAGCGATAGCACGCGGGGCGACCGAATGATGACGATGCGTCCCACCGAGGGACGACGCAGGGCGGCCGAGTGATGAAGACGTGCCTCATGGAGTGGCGACGAGCGGGATGGCTGACTGATGCAGACGTGTCGGGCGAGCGGCTACGCGTGGGTTGGCCGACTAATGCAGACGTTTCCGGCGGAGTGTCGACGAGCGGGACGGTCAACTGATGTAAACGCATCCGAGTGACTACGCGCAATGTCATGAAGTGATGAAGACGTGTCTCACGGAACGAACAGCCGAGTGAGAAATACTCGCGGGGCGGCCGAGTGCTTGCACGTTAGTCGTTGGCATCCGAATAAACTGAACGTTTTGGTTGTTATCATAGACGTTTGGTTTTCTGACCGAGTGTACGACAGTACCGGCTCGGGGTAACTAAGCGGTCGGGCCGGCTTGGAGTAAACGCGGGCTACATGGGCGCTGGAGGTTGGCGCAGGGTGCTGCGAAAAAAGTGGATCCACGCACCTTGTTTTTTGCCGTAATCACTGCTGGAGATCCTCACCAAATGGCTAATTAACGTGGCAAGTCATTAATTGCGTGCATTTACCACATCCTCCCATTTCTGGTCGTCCTTACGTTTCATGTAATTGTGCACATTTACCTGCATGCACGTAACCAAGGAGGAGGTGGCCCACTCACCTTGGATGGTTGAAGGAAAAAGAAGTCATGGCCAGCAGCCGGTAACGGAGGGAAGAACCGCTGTGCCCAAAGGCTTGACCGGTTTCTTATTTCTGCACTACACCGAGTCTGCACGCACGCCACCGCGACCATGTTGGAGAAGCTGATGAGGCAGGAGTGCATCACGCCTATGACGCTGGTGGGAAGGGTGCCTCCACCATGGAGTTCACTGCCGAGCGGACACTATCGACATCAGGCCACCGGAGGAACTCGGGAACACCGTTGGAGGTGCGGTCCCGACATGGGTGGACGCGCCAGAGGTCGCCAAAACTGGACGGGCGACGGTTGACTTGGCAGAGGCGTCGCTGGTTGGCGATGAAGAAGACACAAGACACGTGACAGCGACTGGTCGGGTCGGGAGCTCGGCCTCCATGGCGTTCGTCTAAATGGTGCTTGATGGCACGACGGCGCCATCGCTGCTGCTCGCACTCTCTGGTAGATGTGAAGACGATGATGCAGCTATCAATCTTGCTTGCATCTCCTTTCCTTTTTGATTAATCGAAACCTCATGGTACTCGCATGAGCACGTGTGCATACAGAAGGAAAACAGTCATAGTTAGATTAAAGATTGATTATAGAGAAAGAGTTAGGATGATGTCCGAAATGTCTCTTGTGCGAATGGAGTGATGTCCCTCTAGACGCCATGCCCCATGGTGGGCGCCAACTGTCGTGGTAACGATTGCGACAATAGAAAGGGGTAGGATAAAGGAGCATGATCTATCGAGATGCAAATGGATGACACGGTGATTTTAGCGAGTTCGGGCCTCGCGCGCTGGAGATAACAACCCTACATCTCATGCTCTGGAGAGGCTTTGCATATTTGTCATGAACATGAAGTTACATGGTGTATTAGAGAGAGAGAAAGAGAGGGGAGAACGGATCTTCAAGCTAAGTCCCGAGACTAGAGAGAGCCCACCCTCGAGCTATGTGGAGGGGGTGGCTTATATAGAGTGTGCCACCCCCTCACCTCTTATCTTAAAAGATGGGGCATTGATGTCATAATGTCAGCCCATTATAGAACCTTCTCTATGCTTCGACTGCCTTGCCGACTATTCGTCTTCGCATACCCTAGTGAGTCATATGGCCGAGTGGTTGACTGTCATCCGAGTGGATGGAATGTACTTGTCCGAGTGGATAGTATGTATGTATTTGTCTAGGCCCACCTCATGTGTGGACCCCATGCTATTATGGTATTTCGACCCTTCATGGGCCTACCCGTTTTGTGTATCCCCAACATGCCGTGTACGGTATGTCTCTCAGTACAAAACTTTTCTTCCCAAGTGTATTATTATTTGGTTACCTCAAGCTCCTCCTCCATATAAGGATCCTAAGAAGGGGCGCAACCCTAGGGCCAATGAGCAGGCTACCTTCACTCTGGGGTGTTCCTCCACTACCCGAATTCCTCGTGGTCCTAGTAAGAAGAGTTCTGAGGCTTGTTTGACTCTCGAAGAGAAGAGGTCCTTGTTCAAGACTTTGCGCGATATGTTTAAGATGTGTCAGTCCACTCAGCATCGTCGGGTCGAGGAGACCAACAGGGGAAACGAGAGAGACTTCGGAAGAAAGCTAAGCATGTCGCTGTTGGAGAGAAGGTTGGCCCAGGGTCTGAGGATAATGACAATGTGGCGACCTCTCGTTCCTTCTCGATGGTAGGGTGCTACTTGGCTTCTAATGATGATGCTTCGAGCGTGCCTCCTCTTGTCTAGTTTTTTATTTGCACCACTTTTCCCATTTTTGTTGTCTTGATGATAAAGGGGGATAAGTGGTTTAGGAGTTTGAGTTTCTGGGATCTCAATACCTCGTATTCTTTGTGGTGTTTATTTGGCTTGAGATACTCTTATTTGCATTTCATCGTGTGCTTGTGAGCTACCTTATCTATCTTTGTGTCAAACTATGTCGTATGGATCATCTTGCCCTTAAATTGTTTATCTGTTGGTGTATGATCATAGGTCTACATGTTTTGTCGCACCACTCCTCCTCATCACACTGTGTGCATGTGATCTAGGCTCTGTGTAGTTTATTTTATTTTGATCACATTCTCTTGACCTCATTGATCTAGGAGATCGTCTTATCTCTGTGCTTGGTGCATACTCAAGAAATTCTTTAATCCATGCACACATATAGGGGGAGCTGACGTGATCAACTGTTGTCTTGTTTCATGGCTTTAAAATTGACATTTTTTCCACGTCCTAAAAAAGTTGTCATCAGTGCACCAAAAAGGAGAAGTTTGAAATTGCATATGGCACTTAGTTGTTTTTTGGTGTGATGGCAATATGGTTAGAGGAACTAATATGAGTTTCTACAATTTATCTCAGGTGATTAGTTCCATGAAGTTCACGATCAAGATGTTTGACCCCCCCCCCCAATTCAAAAAGTTCAAAGGCGTGGTCTTTCTGGTGACTCGAAGGTTCTCGTTTTGGTTTGAGTTAAGTCATAGGGAATACCGCACTAGTAAGAGGGGTCGTCGTGGATTTGTGTTGTGTGGGAATACCTCCAAGACTTCTAAAATAGCCTTCCTATCACTTCAACCATCCACTTATCCTTTCAGTGTCGTGCCCGGGTACCCAACATGTTTTAAAGACACTTTTTGGACACCCCGTGTACACGCGGTCTTTTGACCCCCGTGCGCACGGGGTATCCCGAAACTCTATGAGTAGCCCGTGTGCATGGGGTATTTTGACCCCCGTGCGCACGGGGTACCCCAAAACTCTCTTAGTACCCCATGCACACGGGGTGGGATTTGAGTCTCTGAGTACGTCGTGTGCACGGGGCTGACTTAGCACGTTCGCACGGGGTCCCACGGGGTGGGATTTGAGTGTCTGAGTACGTCGTGTGCACGGGGCTGACTTAGCCAATGCGCACGGGGTCCAATGGTTTGAAATCCCCACCCAACCAAGAACAGTATAAAAGGACCCCTTCTTCTACTCCAAACCTAACCCTAGTGTCTTGTTAAGCTCCACCATTTCTACACCCCATTTTTCTCCATACTCTCGGTCCCTCCACCCAAATTAGATGATACTTTGGGGATTGGGAGAGCAAGACCAGATCTACACTTTAACCAAACCAAATTCATGTTCCTACAGCATTTGTTCACCATTAACTTGTTACTCTTGGAGCTTGGGCTCCTAGGCGGTTCCTCTGGAAGCTTCCTTGATTGTGGTATGCTCCTGAGAAGTTTGTAAAGGTGTGGTAGTCGCCTTCAAGACCAACCCTGAGTGATTCAAGGCTCATCCGTTGGGGGTGATTCGAAAGAGATACGATGAGCCTTCCATGGCGCTCCGCAAGCGTTGGCTCCGGTACCGCTCTAAGTGGAGAGTATCTCTTCCCCAAGTAAGAGTGAACTTTGGGATAAAATCCATGCCCTCTTCTCACTTGAGATTAATCCTTTCCCACACTTCACTTTTCTTTGTCTAATTGTTGGGTTGTTAGTTATCTTGTGCCTAGCATATTTAGTCCTACTTGTGTTTGTCATATAGGTTATGTTCACCTAGTTGCATGCCTAGTGAGCCCTATTTATCCGCTTATCGTAAAATTGGCAAACACGATTAAAATTTGTAGTCTCGTATTCACCCCCCCCCCCTCAAGTCGACCTTATCGATCCTTTCACATAGGCCTCTCATAAGTGATAGCTAATTCTTCATTATATAAGTTTTGATAGAGATACTTCCTTAGTTCTTTCTCAAGTACAATATCTAATCCAAGGTATGCTATGAAATTGATTGTTGTGTTCTGAAATTTTATCAACCAAGACATTAGGTGGAACCCTTTCTCTAAGATTCTCATCATAAGGAGCATAATCGGTTGATCTCAGTTTTCACATTTCTTCCAAGTCATGTAGAATTGCTTCTATAGGTGGGCACTCACCATTAATTCTATAGTGAACAAATATTTCCCTAGATTCCTTTATAATGCAAGTGAACTCACATAAAAGAAATATTATAGCTAAACCGTTAGTAGAAGGATCATGAATATTAGAGAATTCTAGGAAGAACCATTGTATATGAAGATGCATGTGCACAAATTGTCTCTCCAATTCAAATACAATCGAAGATATAACATCCATATAGCTAGTATTTCTAGTAAGAATAGATCCTCATACCAATGGTAACGAGCCAGCACAAGTGAAAAAGTCTTGAATTACCCTTTTTCCAATAATATTACCACTACTTATGCAAAAAAAAATGTTTGCATAATAGTGGGTTCTTTTCTAGAAGGAACATCATGAGCAAGATTATCAAGTTTTTCTTTAGCAAATTCATGAAAACTTCTTTTACTACTCTCATTATTTGGGAAAGCTTAATAATCAAAGTGTTCTGCACTAGTGGTGGGAACATCACTAACCTTTTCAAATTCAGACATGATAGCGACCAACAAGCAAATCAAGCAAACTAGCAAAGGTAAATATTTTTGTATTTTTGATATTTCGAGCGAGAAAATGTGAAGGCAAATAAAAAGTACAACAAGTGAATGACATTTTTTATGAAGGAACTTGACAAGAATTTGATGATGTCTCCCCGGCAACTACGCCCGAAATTCTTCATCCTACTTGTAAATCATGTTGGATTCTTCCCCGAAGAGGAGGGGATACATTATAATAGAGATAAGTATTTCCCTTGGTGAGAACCAAGGTTATCAAACCGATAGGAGACTCACACAAACTCCCTTTTTGTAGCACGTACACAGACAGAACCAAACACTTGCACCCCAAGCGGGCAAGAGGGTTGTCAAGCCCCTTGAACTCGTTACTTGCAACGATTAAATACTCATAGATATATAATATAAATATAAAAAGTAGAAACAGTAAATAAATTGCAGTAAGGTACTATTATGGTTTTCGTAAATATGTTAAATAGACCCGAGGGCCATAGTTTTTGCTAGAGGCTTCTCTCTCGAATATAACATACTGTGGATAGACAAATTACAGTTGGGAAATTAATGTAATAGCGCATAGTTATGACATTCTATTCACGACAATGGTCGTATATATAGGCATCACATCTGTAAACAAGTAGACCAACTCCTTCCTGCATCTACTACTATTACTACACTCATCAACCGATATCCAGCATGCATCTAGAGTATTAAGTATAAAACATAGTAATGCTTGGAGCAAGGTGACAAAGTAAGACAAGCAATATGTTCAGACCCCGTCATTTTATCCTTAATGGAAAAATACAAATACGTGTCATGTCCCTTTCTGTCATTGTAACTGAGCACCGCAAGATTGAACCCACTACAATGCACCACTCCCACTGAAGATAAATCAATCTAGTTAGTCAAACAAAACCGATAAATTGGAAAGAAATATGAAGCTATAACAATCATGCATAAAAGAATTCATCGAAGACTCAATTAATATTCATAAATAATCTGGTAATAAACCCACAATTCATCAGAGGAGGATTACATCAGATAGATCACCACGGGAATTGCGGTGAACTTTGTATTGAAGATCAAACAGACAGAAGAAGCCATCTAGACACTAGCTATGGACCCGTAGGTCTATGGTAGACTACTCACACATCATCATGGAGGTAATAAGGTTGATGTAGATGGCCTATGTGATCGATTCTCCCTTCGATGAGGCACTAGAAAAAGTCTCCACATGATATCACGATGGAACAGAGACTTGCGGTGGCGGAAAAAAGTGTTCCGGGTGGCTCTCTCTTGGTTTCTCAATTTTAGAGACTTTATGGTGGAAGTCAGACAGAGCCACTAGGGGACCACAAGGCATCAAGGCACGCCTACTCCCCCTATTGCCTTGTCGTCCCCTCATTTGTCCTCTGGTCTCCTTGCGAAGCTTCAAGGGTCTCTTTTTTCCACACACAAAATCGACAAAAAGTCCAGTAGCGTTTGGCCTTTGTTTGGTGCTGACTTCCTGGAAAACCAAAAACAAGCCGAAAACAGCAACCGGTACTAGGCAGTGAGTTAATAGGTTAGTTCCTAGAAATGATATAAAATAATGTATTATTACACATAGAGTATCCAAGATTGGTAATATAATAGCATGGAATAATTAAAATTATCAACACGTTGGAGACGTATCATGGTGCAATCTTAGGGGGCCAAGTCCATGAATTGCCGAGACACCACACACCAAGCCAGGTACACCCCGCGTACCTGATCGGGCAAAAACGACTAAACACACGTCGAGCAACATCCTCAGACCACCTGGTCCTAGTCATCATAGAGCGAAAACTTCTCTTACCTAAAGCAAGAAACGATTCTCACATGTCGGATACATACGCGTACCCACCTCACGTGAAGCAAATAGAATGAGGATAACACGCTGACCCAGCCTCACCAGACGCATGCGAACCAATGCACGAGATAGTGCAGCCATGCCAGCAAAAAAAGGCACAAAAAGATGACCCCGACGTGCATGCGGTCTGTCGTGGTTTTGTCACGACAAATGTCCTCGTGAAGGGACTTATAGATGGAGCCATCACACATTGGTGGCGACTCAAAGGGGTTAAGCGAAAGCGAGACTCGGGTTTACCCAGGTTCGGCCCCTCCGATGGAGGTAAAATCCTATGTCCTGCTTTGTGTATATTGATGGTGGAATCGATTACAAGGGTGTGTAACTCGCATGACCTAGCTCTTGATGGATTATAACTTAATATTTCTGCCCTAGAGACTCGCCTTTATATACGGGTCGAGGCCCTAGGTTTACAAGAGTCCAGGTCACATCACAAACCGTGGCCTGACATATCTCTAAACCATCGTGTCTTCCAAGCAAGGAAACTACCCGGCGATTCTACCTCTTCATGGGCCTTGAGTCGCCATTCGGGCTCTTGGGCTCGGCCGGCTCTCTCCTGGAGATCACCTCATCCTTTCTAGGTCCTGGATCTAAGCCCATCTTGATCATGATTGATGAGTCGCCATGAACCTGACCGGCCCAATAGGGCCGGTCATATAGCAGGTAATATCCCCAACACGGTCCAACCATCATGGACCCTCAAGAAAATCGACGCGTGCGACAAGCGCATGGAACAAACGGCACGGAGGGCACTCGCCAGTGAGAATGCCCCTAGGAGGCGGGTGCGCCAACATCCTTTATAGGAGTAATGATTGTTGCTTTTAGGATGCCCAAAGTTTTAGCTCTGTACTATACTTTGTCCCAAGGAGATACAGAGAAAAGTTTTGTAGACAAATCATATATATAAATAAGTTAGTTGATGTATACCCAATTTGAAGCACGGGCTCATCTACACGAGGTGACCAGTAAAATAGTTGATAAATAGGAAAACAAAAAAAAGAATTTGAATACTTTTGTGGATTATTTAGTGTGTTGCTCGTGTCAAATTTGTTGAAGTTTGGACATTTGAAGAGCACGAGGAAAAAACAACACAAAATGACTTCTGGACAAAATTTCAAACTTTCTCATAGGCCCAATTTTAGCATTTTTTTGTTGAGAGCTCCTTAATTGTCGAAACTTCACCAAATTTGGCACAACATCATGCTCTCACGCATCTTTCACCATGGCAACATTTTTTTATATTCTTTATGCTACTTCTAATGAATTTACTATTCATGTCTTGGCTCGTATGAACCCACGAGCCAAAACGCTCCCTTCACTTGTTGATCCATACTAACATATTTATGTCAATATGTAACTATGTCATCTCAACATGTAATCATGTATAGAAAGTCGACCTCAGTGTGCACACATGCATAAAAAGCCTTAGATGTCACAATTATGTTGTTATGATCCGTGTATTCAAAAAATATTTTTTAATTAAACAATAATCATATGTATTTCCAGTTCTACTACCTATATTATTAACTATTAACCTAAATATTCATGTTCATGTATCCAAATCTCATCGAAATCTATTGCAAACAATTCTTGCGTCAAACACACGGGGTGTCACCTCATAAAAAGAGTAGCATAGTACATTGCAATAAAATTAATTAAAAAGATGAACTGGATGAGGAAATAAAATAGAAATTCACATTGATTTCATTGTTTGAGAGATAATCACATGGATTTCTAGTATTTGATACTCATGCATATTAACATATGATACCATATTCAATCCTACAGACCGAAAACACACGAAATTGTATTCTACTCCCTCCGTTCCTAAATATAAGTTCTTTTAGAGGTTTTACTAGAGGACTACATACGGATGTATATAGACATACTTTAAAGTGTAGATTCATCAATTTTATTTCATATGTAGTCTCCTAGTGAAATCTGTAAAAAGATTTATATTTAGGAATGAAGGGAGTAGGCCTCTCTTTTTTGCGATGATGTATTTTAAATGGTTAAGGAATTTCATACCGTTTCTTGACAATTCAATTCCATAGTGATTTTTATTTTCCTTGAAGAGTTTATCTGGTTTGTATGATTGAAACTTCGTATGGTCTATTTGTAAGGAATTTCAATAGAAAATTCCCATTTAGACCGACTCCATGAAAAATGTTCGTAATCCAAAAAAAAAAGTGGGAAAGTAGCATTCTGCACTAAATCTAAATCCAACCCCTTAATTCAGAATTTCACAGATGCCTTCGGTACTACATACCAACGGAGGAGGCCCAATGGGCAGGGTTAGTTACGTGCTTAGCCCAAGTTATCTTAGCTATCTTAGAGTCCAAGTTATATTAGAGTCCAAGTTATCTTGGTTATCTTAGAGTCCAAGTTATTGAGATTATACAAACAGATGTAAACAGTTATTTTGGAATCAGGCAATAAGACAATTCTATTGCCCGGCTCCCAGAGGAGCCGAAACCCTAACCCTAGCCACCGCCTTCTCTACTCGTCGCCGCCTCCTCCCTACACCGAGACGGCGCCGTCGCACCGGCCGCGTGTAAGTGCATCTAGTGCCCCTTACTGATTTTGGTGGTTTGAAGACTTATAGGTTAAGTATCTAATGTGTTCATGTGTGTACACAGGATCTATAAGTCGCTGAGGAGTTTGAAATATTCGATGAATATCGACCCCTAAAAATGTATATCTTCGGCTGAAGAAATTGGTCTTCTTCTGAAGACTTTGATCGCGAAGAAATTGCGATGAAATCGATATTCCTCATGAAGACATTGAAGCTGAAGATTTATTCTTTCTGTTTCATTTTCTTCACTCTTGAGTCATAGGAACACCGTACTGTTAAAGGGGGTCGAGGTAACACTTCGGAATGAATTTCCTCATGATGCTCAACCCAAGCCTAATCCTACCAAAAGCCTCAAGTGAGGAATATGAGGGACATGAGGACTCTCATAGTTGAGGGTCCCAACCCTTGCCGCAATTCGCGCCACATCACCGATCTTATCCACACCAACGGTCATATTATTGAAGGGCATTAATGTCAAAACATGTCGGGATGCTCCGGGCCTATAAATAGCCTCCCCCCACAACCATTAGTTGGTTGGCTGCTCCACAAGAAACCGACACTTGTCATTTAGAGCAACCCAAATTCCTCAGAGTCTTCGAGAGTAAATCATGAGTGAGGAAATACCCCAAACACCAAACCACAAACCAAAACCAAGTGATTGAGCATCACTGAAGAATTTGTTCATGTGTGGGACTGAAGCCTTTTACCTTTGAGGACGGTTAGGCGTCATGGTGTAGAGCACTCCAGCAGTCAATTGTGGATCGCCGGGTGACCAAGTTTTTTTGAGGGTTTGGAAGTCTGCCCTGAAGACTTACCAAGAGTGTTGGGCGAGGACTATGTGTCCTTAGCTCAAGGAGAATACGATAGGGACTGTGTGTCCCGGGACTGTATGTCTTTTGGTTTCAATACCAAGCCGCTCCAAACCAGACGTACACCTGTCACAACTGTTGGAATTGGGTCATCAACCACTGTCTTCACTGTGATATGGGTTCTATTTCTTCAATTCTTTCAATTCCTCAATATTGTATGTTGAAGATTTTCATCGTCACTGTTTGAAGAATTTTCTCAAGACTTTCTCTGAAATTCCTCAACCTCAAATTCTTCATGCGAGTTAATCCTCACATGTTTTCTCAGTGCGTGCGTACTGTGCAAACTCTTTTCCATATTCCTCATCTTGAAAACTGTTGTAGTGATACTATGCACCCCTGATCCATTGTTGTTTCCGCTGCAAGTTAGTCATGAGTGAGGAATTTCCTAAAAGGAATTTCCTCAGTGATGAAATTCTAAAAATCTCCTATTCACCCCCCCCCTTCTAGACGATATAACGCACTTTCAATTGGTATCAGAGCAAGGTACTCCCTTGTTCTGTGTGATTTTGGTTTAACCACCTGGAGTTTTAGTTATGTCGACTGCACGCATGATCAAGGTTACTATAGGATGTCCTACTTTTGAAGGAAAGGACTTTCCCTTCTGGAAGACCAAGATGCAGATGCATCTACAAGCTATTGACAATGATCTCTGGTATATTGTGCAACATGGTGTTCCTCTCATCACTACTACTGTCTCTGCCGCTAATGTGAAGAAATTCAAGCAACTTGATTCTCATGCGAAGAATATCATTTGTGGCCATCTGAGCAAAGATCACTATGGTATAGTGAGTGCTTTGGGCTCAGCAGAACTAATCTGGGAAAGGCTGTCCAAAGTAAATGAAGGAGTATCAACCCAGCGTGACTCTCGTGTTGATGTTCTTCGCAATCTCTTCAATCGCTTCAAGAGGCTTGTCAATGAAAGCTGCCAAGATACCTTTGATCGCCTCACTAACATATCAAATGAACTGCAAAGATTGGGGGCTCGAGACATTACTAACCATTAAGTTGTGAAGAAACTGCTAAGATCTTTGGATTCATCATTTGATACTTTGGTTCTGATGATTCAAGAAAGACCGAACTACAAGATGCTTGATCCTGCTGATATACTCGAAAGACTTAATACTCATGAACTCCAATAGGAAGAAAAGAGAGATCTATATGGACAAAGCTACTCTAGACCTCGTGCACTGAAGGCCAAAGCAATTTCCTCATCTGAAGAAGAAGACTCGCATTTCAGCATTGGTGATCCTAAAGAACTTGGACAGGAGCTACCAATGCTCGTGAGGAAATTCCAGAAGTTTACAAGACGTGGCCAGTTTGCTAAATCTTCACGAAGAGATATGAGGAAATCAGAATCTTCATCTAAGGACTACAAGAAAAGGACATGCCACAAATGCAAGAAATCAGGTCACTATATTGCTGATTGTCCTCGTTGGGTGAAGGAATCAAAGAAGAAGAAATACAAGGATGAAAGTTCTGATGACTCGAAGAAAAAGAAGAAATCTTCAAAAACCTCATCCTCAAAGTCCTCATCCCACAAGAAGACTAGTTTCAAAAAGGCTCGGGCACTTATTGGCAAGAAAATGGATTCTGACGCAGAATCTGAGGAATGTGATGAAGAGGAGGGTTCTGAAGAAGACTCAGAATCTGGACAGGCTAGTCTTGCACTAGCAACCACATTCGTCAGCAAGTCAATCTTCAACCTTGAAGAAAATGACAACACCATCCAGACTGATGACTATGCTGATGACTTCGGTCCAACCTATTGCTTCATGGCAAATGGTTCAAAGGTACCGAATGATGCTTCCTCCTTGATACGTCTCAAACGTATCTATAGTTTTTGATGCTTTCACGTTGTTATCTTGTCTTCTTTGGTTGTTTTAAGTATCTTTTTATATCTTTTTGGGACTAACTTATTAATTCAGTGCCAAGTGCCAGTTCCTGTTTTTTCCGTGTTTTTGACTCTTTTCAGATCTGATTTTGGAATGGAGTCCAAACGGAATAAAAACCCCGAAATGATTTTTTTCCCGAACGGAAGAAGACCAGGGGGCTTTTGGGCCAAGCCAGGTGGGCTCCAGGGAGCCCACAATCCCCCACTCCGCCACCAGGGGAGGCGGCAGTGGACAGGCTTGTGGCCTCCCTGGCCACCCCCTTACCTAGATCTTTGGCCTATAAATTCCCAAATATTCTGCAAAAATCAGGGGAGCCTCGAAAATACTTTTCCACCGCCGAAAGCTTCCGTTTCCGCGAGATCTCATCTAGAGACCCTTCACGACACCCTGCCGGAGGGGACTTTGGAGTTGGAGGGCTTCTTCATCATCATCATCACCCCTCCAATGACTCGTGAGTAGTTCACTTCAGACCTACGGGTCCGTAGTTAGTAGCTAGATGACTTCTTCTCTCTCTTGGATATTCAATACAAAGTTCTCCATGATCTTCATGGAGATCTATCCGATGTAATCTTCTTTGGCGATGTGTTTGTCGAGATCCGATGAATTGTGGATTTGTGATTAGATTATCTATGATATATATTTGAGTCTTTGCTGATTTCTTATATGCATGATTTGATATCCTTGTAAGTCTCTCCGATTCTTGGGTTTTGTTTGGCCAACTAGATCTATGATTCTTGCAATGGGAGAAGTGCTTGGTTTTGGGTCCTGCCATGTGGTGACCTTTCCCAGTGACAGTAGGGGCAGCAAGGCACACATCAAGTAATTGCCATCAAGGGTAAAAAGATGGGGTTTTTATCATTGGTTTGAGATTATCCCTCTACATCATGTCATCTTGCTTAAGGCATTACTCTGTTCTTATGGACTTAATACACTAGATGCATGCTGGATAGCGGTCGACGTGTGGAGTAATAGTAGTAGATGCAGAAAGTATCGGTCTACTTGTTTCGGACGTTATGCCTATAGAAATAATCATTGCATAGATATCGTCACGATTTTGCGCGGTTCTATCAATTGCTCGACAGTAATTTGTTCACCCACCGTCTACTTGCTTTTATGAGAGAAGCCACTAGTAAACACTACGGCCCCCTGGTCTATTCACATCCATCGTTTACACCTCCGCTTTTACTTTGCTTTGTTACTTTGTTGCTTTCAGTTCTCACTTGGCAAAGAATCTATAAGGGATAGACAACCCCTTCATAGCGTTGGGTGCAAGCTTTTGTGTTTGTGCAGGATCTTGAGATACTCCTCCGCCGGATTGATACATTGGTTCTCAAACTGAGGGAAATACTTATCATCGTTGTGCTACATCACCCTTTCCGCTTCGAGGGAACACCAACGCAAGGCTCCAAGGCCACGGGGGAAATCCTTTGCATACTTTCCTAGGAAGTCCCTTAAGGCGTAGCCGTAGTTGAAGGATTCCTGGTGCCGTCGGCACAACTATTTCCTGGCGCCGTTGCAAGGGATACACAGCAAACATCAGAAGTATTTCCGGTGCCGTTGTCGGGGATCTTTATGAAGTAGCAGAAGTATTTCTGGCGCAGTTGCCGGGGAGGAGAAGTCAAGATCTATCCAAGTAGGTCTCACAAACTCTTCTCTTGCATTTACTTTTGTTTCCAGTTGCCTCTCGTTTTCCTCTCCCCCACTTCACATTTGCCGTTTTCATTTGCCTTTCTCCTTCGCCGTTTTCATTTGCCTTTTTTCGTTCGCCCTTCTTCCGCTTGCTTTCTGATCGCTTGTGTGCCATGTGCCTTCAATATGCTTCCATCTTCGCTTGCTGAAAATCTAGTGATATGGATCCTCATCCACTTGCTAGTCTCTTTAAGAGACCCACTCGTGTGGAACAAATTGCTAGTGAGTTGAGGGCAATTGACTATTTCTTTGGAGTTTTGCGTAAGATGCGTGAATCTGAAAATTGTGAGGAAGAAATTCATGAAGTGATTCACGAGGGCTCCTTGAATGAAAAGCATGATTGCAATGGTTTCACTATAAATCCTATTAGTGACAATCATGCTAAAAATAGGCAAAACCCTAAACTTGGGGATGCTAGTTTTGCTTTGTCCACTACTTGTTGCAATAATCATGATTGGGGTGATGATCTTTCCTATGATCTTGAAAATTTCTTCAAACCTAATGATGAATATGATATTTGCAACAATACTGAAAGTGGGATTGGAGAAGTCATGACTTTATTTGATGATAATCCCACTATTTTTGAAGAGCGTCAACTTTGCATGCATGTGGATCATGAAAAGAATATCCTATGGGATAGATATATTGTTGAATTTGAATATGATCCCACATGTAATTGCTATGAGAGAGGAAAATATTTTGGTATAAACTTTCATGTTACCAAATCACCTCTCGTGATGTTGAGATTGCTCTTGTCTCTTTCTTCTTCCTTGCATATGGCAACTATTGGTTGTCTTGACAATTTGTTTTCCTATAAAATGCCTATGCCTAGGAAGTATGTTAGACTTAGATGAGATTTTCACATGCTTTATGATGCTCTCGTTGTGCTTCAATTCTTGTCTTTTGTGAGAGCATCATCGAATGCCTAGCTAAGGGCGTTAAATAAAAGCGCTTGTTGGGAGGTAGCCCAACGAATCTATCCTTTTTCTTTCTGTTTGTGTTTTCCACACTTTCATAATTATGTTATGATTGTGTTTTTTGTGCTTCTTTTTGCGTTTGTGCCAAGCAAAACCATTATGATTAGTCTTGGGGATGATCCTTTGGTCGTGCTGGAAAAGGTAGAAACTTTCTGATCACGAAAAGAATTTTCATTTTTTTCTGTAAGAGATTTTGAGTTGATTCTTTTTTATGCTGATTGATACACAAATTCTTCATACTATCGTAATGTTTAAGAATTGTTGAAGTACCAGAGGTATATGAAACATACAGATTGCTACAGACTGATCTGCTGTTAACAGATTCTGTTTTTGTTGTGTTGGTTGCTTATTTTGATGAAACTATGGATAGTATCGGGGGTATTAGCCATGGAAGATTGAAAGTACAGTAACCCAACATCAGCACAAGTAGAATTTAAGTTTGCTACAGTACATAAGGAAGTGGTGGTTTGCTTTCTTGTACTAATGTTATCACGAGTTTCTGTTTAAGTTTCGTGTTGTGAAGTTTTCAAGTTTTGGGTGAAGTTCTTATGGACAAAGAGATAAAAGAGTGGCAAGAGCTCAAGCTTGGGGATGCCCAAGGCACCCCAAGAGATTCAAGGATGTCGTAAAAGCCTAAGCTTGGGGATGCCCCGGGAAGGCATCCCCTCTCTCGTCTCCAATCCATCGGTAACGTTACTTGGGGCTATATTTTTATTCACCACATGTTATGTGTTTTTGCTTGGAGCATCTTGTATCGTAGGAGTCTTTTATTTTTGTTGTATCACAATCATCCTTGATGCACACCTAGAGAGAGAGACATGCACACACCGTGATTTTGTCGAGCTTCACTTATATCTTTTGGTAGACAATTCAGCTCACATGTGCTTCACTTATATCTTTTGAGCTAGATACTTTTGCTCTATGTGCTTCACTTATATATTTTAGAGCACAGCGGTGCGTGGCTTGGTAGTTGATCTATGCTTTGAAAGTAGTCTCAAAGGGGGTAGTTATCCAAAGGGATACGAAAACTTCCACCTTCATGTGCATTGAATAGTTAGAGAAGTTTGATTCATCTCAATTAGTTTTGAGTTGTGGTTATGGTAATATTGAAGTCATGCTAGTAAGGTGTTGTGGATCTAGAAATACTTGTGTTGGAGTTAGTGATTCTCGTAGCATGAACATATGGTGAACCGCTATGTGATGAAATCTGAGCATGATTAGTATATTGATTGTCATCCTTTGCGTGGCGGTCGGGATCGCGCGATGGTTTATACCTACCAACCCTTCCCCTAGGAGTATGCGTTGAATGCTTTGTTTTGATTACTAATAAAACTTTTGCAACAAGTATATGAGTTCTTCATGACTAATGTTGAATCCATGGTTTAGATGCACTTTCACCTTCCACCATCACTATCTTCTTAGTGCCGTGCAATTTTCGCCGGTGCACAAAACCCACCATTAGCCTCCCTCAAAACAGCCACCATACCTACCTATTATGGCTTTTTCAAAGTCATTCCGAGCTATATTGCCATGCAACTACCACCATGATATGTTCCACCATGTCTACATTGCCATTGCATGATCGTAAGATAGCTAGCATGATGTTTCCACTCATGTCTATGCCATGCTAGATCATTGCCACGGTACACTACCGAAGGCATTCCATATAGAGTCTTTGTTACTCTAAGTTTTGAGTTAAAAGTCTGATGATCATCATTAATGGAGCATTGTCCCATGTGAGGAAATAAAAGAGGCCAAAGAAGCCCACAAAAAAAAGAGGCCAAAGAGCCCACCAAATAAAAAAATGAGAAAAAAGAGAGAAGGGACAATGCTACCACTTTTTCCACACTTGTGCATATTAAGCACCATGATCTTCATGATTGAGAGTCTCTCGTTTTGTCACCACCATATAGCTAGTGGGAAATTTTCGTTATATAACTTGGCTTGTATATTCCAATGATAGGCTTCCTCAAAATTTCCTTAGGTCTTCGTGAGCAAGCAAGTTGGATGCACACCCACTAGTTTTCTTTAAGAGCTTTCACATACTCGTAGCTCTAGTGCATCATTTGTATGGCAATCCCTACTCATTCACATTGATACCTATTGATGAGCATCTCCGTAGCTCATTGATATGCCTAGTTAATATGACTATCTTCTCCTTTTTGTCTTGCAACCTCCACTACATTCCACACCATCTATAGTGCTATAACCATGGCTCACGCTCATGTATTGCGTGAGAGTTGAAAATGTTTGAGAAAGTAAAGGTGTGAAACAATTACTTGGCCAATGCCAGGGTTGTGCATGATTTAAATTCGTTGTGCAATGATGATAGAGCATAGCCAGACTATATGCTTTTGTAGGGATAACTTTCTTTTGGCCTTGTTATTTTGAAAGTTCATGATTACTTTGCTAGTTTGCTTGAATTATTATTGTTTCCACGTCAATAGCAAACTATTGTTTTGAATCTAATGGATCTGAACATTCACGTGACATAAGAGGAATTACAAAGGACACCTATGCTAGGTAGCATGAAAGCATCAAAAATTCATTCTTATCACTTCCCTACTCGAGGACGAGCAGGAGTTAAGCTTCGGGATGCTTGATATGTCTCAAACGTATCTATAATTTTTGATGGTTTCACACTGTTATCTTGTCTTCTTTGGTTGTTTTATGTATCTTTTTATATCTTTTTGGGACTAACTTATTAATTCAGTGCCAAGTGCCAGTTCCTGTTTTTTCCGTGTTTTTTACTCTTTTTAGATCTGATTTTTGAACGGAGTCCAAACAGAATAAAAACCCCGAAATGATTTTTTCCCGAACGGAAGAAGACCACGGGGCTTTTGGGCCAAGCCAGGTGGGCTCCAGGGAGCACACAAGCCCCCACTCCGCCACCAGGAGGGAGGAGGCGGTGGGCAGGCTTGTGGCCTCCCTGGCCGCCCCTGACCTAGATCTTTGGCCTATAAATTCCCAAATATTCCGCAAAAAATCAGGGGAGCCTCGAATATACTTTTTCGCCACCGCAAGATTCCGTTTCCGCGAGATCTCATCTGGAGACCCTTCCCGGCACCCTTCCGGAGGGGACTTTGGAGTTGGAGGGCTTCTTCATCATCATCATCGCCCTCAAGTGACTCGTGAGTAGTTCACTTCAGACCTACGGGTCCGTAGTTAGTAGCTAGATGGCTTCTTCTTTCTCTTGTATCTTCAATACAAAGTTCTCCATGATCTACATGGAGATCTATCGATGTAGTCTTCTTTGGCGGTGTGTTTGTCGAGATCCGATGAATTGTGGATTTGTGATTAGATTATCTATGATATATATTTGAGTCTTTGTTGATTTCTTATATGCATGATTTGATATCCTTGTAAGTCTCTTCGAGTCTTGGGTTTTGTTTGGCCAACTAGATCTATGATTCTTGCAATGGGAGAAGTGCTTGGTTTTGGGTTCTGCCATGTGGTGACCTTTCCCGGTGACAGTAGGGGCAGCAAGGCACACATCAAGTAGTTGCCATCAAGGGTAAAAAGATGGGGGTTTTATCATTGGTTTGAGATTATCCCTCTACATCATGTCATCTTGCTGAAGGCGTTACTCTGTTCTTATGGACTTAATACACTAGATGCATGCTGGATAGCGATCGACGTGTGGAGTAATAGTAGTAGATGCAGAAAGTATCGGTCTACCTGTTTAGGACGTGATGCCTATAGAAATAATTATTGCATAGATATCGTCACGATTTTGCGCGGTTCTATCAATTGCTCGACAGTAATTTGTTCACCCACCGTCTACTTGCTTTTATGAGAGAAGCAACTAGTAAACACTACGGCCCCCGGGTCTATTCACATCCATCGTTTACACCTCCGCTTTTACTTTGCTTTGTCACTTTTTTGCTTTCAGTTCTCACTTGGCAAACAATCTATAAGGGATTGACAACCCCTTCATAGCGTTGGGTGCAAGCTTTTGTGTTTGTGCAGGATCTTGAGATACTCCTCCGCCGGATTGATACCTTGGTTCTCAAACTGAGGGAAATACTTACCGTCGCTGTGCTACATCACCCTTTCCGCTTCGAGGGAACACCAACGCAAGGCTCCAAGGCCACGGGGGAAATCCTTTGCATACTTGCCTAGGAAGTCCCTTAAGGCGTAGCCGTAGCTGAAGGATTCCTGGTGCCGTCGACACAACTATTTCCTGGCGCCGTTGCAAGGGATACACAACAAACATCAGAAGTATTTCCAACGCCGTTGCCGGGGATCTTATTGAAGTAGCACTCCTCTCATTCAAGTGATTGTGAACCTGATGATTATGAAAACCCAGTTACAGTAAACTTGCTATCATTGCAACTAAACTACAAACTGCCCTCGAAAAGCATTAGAAACTGCTAGATAGAAGCGATGACTTGTTGAATGATGAAATGAATCTTACCCAAATCCTCACTGAAGATATGAAAAGTCCTCAGTCCAGATTTGATAATTTTCAAGATCGTCATGGCACACTCCTCGCTGATCATGAGAAACTTTCCTATGAATTTGTTTAAAGGAAACTTGATCTTGAGAAGCTGAGGATTTCTCATGATGATCTTCGTATGGAAAATGATTCATTACTCGCTCAACAGATCAGCGCCGCTCAGGTTGAATTCATTCCTCCATGTCTTAAATGCATCGAACGTGAAACTACTAATTCTTCACCAGAATCATCAAATACTTATATTGCTACAAATTCATCAACTGCTCATTTGGTATCAAATTCCTCACTTGACGAAACCACAAATGTCACTGATGAAAATGCAGGGCTGAAGGAATTGTATGTGACAGACATGTACAAAAGTCTCAAAGGGCACCAAACCCTTTGCGATGTGCTCAAAAGGCAGATTTTGAACAGGAACGTGAGGAAAGAAGGAATTCCCTTTGAGAGGAAATTGAATGCTGATGGATCATACTCGAAACCTGAGCAGTATCCCAAAACCTCATGGGTTGCTGCTAAAGGGCCTCCTGTTGATCCATCCAATCTAACAGGCTTTGCATGTCAATTATCCTATTCCTCAGACGAGTCATTTGACTCCAACTATAAAATGTTCAAAAATCAATCTGGTGAAGTATTTGCTCGACATGTTGGAACTAACTGCAGGAATGGACCACCCCTGAAGAAAATCTGGGTCCCCAAAAGTTGCCTTGAAAATCTTCAAGTGAATGTCCTCATGACACCACCTATGAAGAATCTGAACCCCAGATCAAATTCCTCAGGAGGACCAAAGTATTCAAGAGGATCAAAATCCTCAACTGGTCAAAACTATGCTCGTACCCATGCTAATGCTTCGAATATGCAGGGAATTACAAGGGACGTGAATATGAGTATTAATCTTCAAATCATTATGTTCATAAATCCTCAAAGAACTTCTCTGCCTATTCATTTGAGTACTCTAACCCCCCTATTGTGAAGAGAAGTGCATTAGCTTCAATGCCCCCTTTCTCATATGGTGCTTGCAGGATGATGAATTCTTTACCACCCCTTCAGATGTGGGTGGTGAAGAAATTGAACTAATCACTTCTGCAGGACAGGTCTCCAGATGAAAATCATCATATGAAGATTTTGCTAGAGACCTGAGGAAAATGCTTGATAGGACGCAAGCTAACATTAATGAAATGAAAAACATTTCACACGTCCTCATAATTACTGTTTATGATGAAATTGATATCATATTCTTCAAGTCTGAAGCATATGAGATGGTAAGGTGTACTAATCCATCTGCAGGATGACAAACCCAAGAGTACTGAGTGGGTTCTTGATAGTGGCTACACACACCACATGACTGGTGACAAAAGCTTGCTAATGAATATGCCACTGACTCCATCACCCCTGAAGCAAATCACTTATGCTGACAAAGGTAACAGCAAGGTATTGGGACTTGGCAAAGTGACTATTTTCAAGGACAGGCACATGGACAAAGTGATACTTGTTGAATCCCTTGGGTTTAACCTCATGTCAGTCTCAATGCTTTGTGATCTTGATATGGTTGTTATATTTGGAAAATTTAGATGTGTTGTCATCATGGAATCTGATAGATCCAAAGTCTTCGAAGGTGTTAGAAGAGGGGATTTGTACATTGTTGATTTCTCTACAGGTCATCAACCAGCCACATGCTTACTAGCAAAAACCTCTGAAGGGTGGCTATGGCATCGAAGACTTGGTCATGAAGGCATGAGCAATTTGCACACGCTGGCGAAGAAGAAGCATGTCATTGGCATTGAATCAGTCAAATTCCTCAAGGACCACCTTTGTGGTGCTTGTGAGTGTAGAAAAATGACCAGATCCAAACACCCCTCGAAGACTATCATGATCACTACTCGTACATTTGAATTGCTTCACATGGATCTATTTGGACCTACTCATTATGCCACTCTAACAAATGATGCATCTTTATATGGCTTTGTCATAGTTGCTGATTATTCCAGATACACTTGGGTGCACATCATTCTGTATAAAACTGAAGTGCAGGAAGACTTCAAACGATTTTCTTCAAGGGCCTCGACGAACTTCGGCGTCAAGATCAAACACATCAGGAGTGATAATGGAACAGAATTCAAAAACACTGGTCTTGATGATTATCTTGATGAACTTGGTATTACTCATGAATTGTCTGCTTCTTATACTCCTCAACAGAATGGCGTCGTCGAAAGAAAGAACAGGACTCTGGTTGAAATGGCATGGACCATGCTTGAAGAATATCAGACTCCTCGTCGTTTCTGGCCTGAAGCAATCAACACTGCTTGCCATATCATCAACAAGGTATATCTTCACAAATTCCTCAAGAAAACCTCATATGAACTCCTCCCTGACAAGAAACCCAATGTAAGTTATTTCAAAGTCTTTGGTGCAAAATGTTGGATTTGAGATCCTCGCCATAGCTCAAAGTTTGCACCTAACGCACATGAGGGTTTTATGCTTGGTTACGGAAAGGACTCGCACACCTACAAAGTCTTCAACACCTATCACAACAAGGTTGTTGAAACTGTAGATGTGCGGTTCGATGAAACTAATGGCTCACAAAGAGAGCAATTGCCTCCTGATCCACATAAGTTGTCTCCTGAGGAAGCAATAAAGCTCAAAGCTACTGAAGACATTGTTCCTACTGAGGAAATTGCTGAAGAAATCACTCCCAATACTGATGAAAATCAAGAACATGCTCCTGAGGAAATTACTCCAGAACAAATTCCTCAGCCCAAACGAAATCCTCAACCAGCTCATCCGGGGATTGCAAATGAAGTAGAACTTGACAAAATCCTCGATGACATCAACGCGCCAGGTCCTCTCACTCGGTCAAAAGCTTCACACTTAGTTAACTTTTGTGGGCATTCTTGTTTTGTGTCTATCACAGAACCTTCCAAAGTTGCTGAGGCTTTCATGGAACCTGAGTGGATTCAAGCCATGCAAGACGAACTTCTTCAATTCAAGCCGATGACGTATGGGAGCTCGTCAAACGACCAGATCTTCGCAAGCACAATATCATCGGCACCAAGTGGATTTTATGAAACAAGCAAGATGAGGATGGTCAAGTGGTGAGGAATAAGGCACGACTTGTAGCCCAAGGCTACACACAGGTTGAAGGAATTGATTTTGATGAAACTTTTGCACCTGTTGCTAGACTTGAAGCTATTCGAATACTACTTGCTTATGCTAATCATCATAACATTACCTTATATCAAATGTATGTGAAAAGTGCATTCCTCAATGGTAATCTTGAGGAAGAAGTATATGTTGCTCAGCCCCCAGGTTTTGAGGATCCAAAGAATCCAGACAAAGTCATCAGACTCAAAAAGGCGCTTTATGGTCTCAATCAAGCCCCTCGGGTGTGCTACGATACATTGAAGGAATTCCTCATGAAGAAAGGCTTCGAACCTGGTTCACTTGATCCAACTCTTTTCACAAAATCCTATGATAATGAACTATTTGTGTGCCAGATATATGTCGATGACATCATATTTGGTTGTACTGACAAACGTTACAGTGATGAATTTGCTTACATGATGAGTGAAGAATATCATATGTCTATAATGGGGGCTGAAATTCTTCTTAGGTCTTCAAATTCTTTAACAGTGCAATCGCATCTTCATATCACAGGAGAAATACCTCAAGGATGTTCTGAGGAAATTCGACATGCATGAATGCAAAGGCGCCAAGACTCCCATGCCTACCAACGGCCACCTCTGCACTAACGAAAATGGTAAAGAATTCGATCAGCAGGTATATCGCTCAATGATTGGCTCTTTACTACATTTATGTGCATCTAGGCCAGATATAATGCTTAGTGTTTGCATGTGTGCACGTTTTCAAGAAAAACCGAAGGAATCACACCATAATGTTGTTAAGCATATTCTTCGATACTTAGCTCACACACCAACACTAGGATTATGGTACCCCAAGGGCTCAAATCTTCATCTTGTGGGATATTCTGATTCTGACTATGCTGGTGACCGTGTGGATCGCAAGTCAACTTCTGGCTCTTGTCATTTCCTCGGAAGATCATTAGTCTGCTGGTCCTCAAAGAAGCAGAACTGTGTTTCTCTCTCTACTGCCGAAGCTGAGAACATTGTTGTTGGATCATGTTGTGCTCAATTTCTATGGATGAAGCAAACCCTTAAAGACTATGACATCAACATGAAGAATGTTCCTCCCTACTGCGACAATGAGAGTGCAAACAAGATTGCATACAACCTAGTACAACACTTGAAGACTAAGCACATCCAGATTCGTCATCATTTTCTTCGGGACCATGTCCTCAAGGGCAATATCATCATCGACCATGTGAAGACTGACGATCAACTAGCTGATATCTTCACTAAGCCCTTGGATGGGAAAAGGTTTTGCAAGTTGCGGTGTGAGCTAAATATCTTAGAATCTTCAATTGTTTTGTAAAAACATGCACACAACCTAACACTTATGCAAAATTGATAACTTAGATGTGCAACACACGAAGAACCGATTTTCTTCAACCAATGAAGAATATCCCTCTTAGTGTGAAGAAATTAATAAAGAATTTGGTTCTCACGGCCCTACGACAATTGTACACAACACCTGAAATCATCATTCTTATACGGTGGGTCACGCCACCACCCAACTTTGAAATTCCTCAAGTTGATTTTCTTCAAAGTTGTTTTTCTTCAAAGTTGATTTTCTTCAAACTTGTTTTTCTTCAAAGCTGAAATTCATCAACCTGACGCTTTGTCACTAAATCCTCAAGTTCGTCAAAATCTTCAAAACACTTGATGATTTTCATTTGCCTATATATATATATATATATATATATATATATATATATATATATATATATATATACTGTGATTTCAAAGTCCTCAAGAGCATTCACTTATAGTTATTTCTTCAATTTGATATTTCATCTAAGTGAATGTGATCGGACCCTACTACCCCCTTATGCTTTACTCACCCAGTCTATTCAATTCTTCATATGTGTTCTACTTGAAACTTTGTTCAAAATCCTCACTGCGTCCTTGTCAGCTGATGAGTTTGATGAATTTGCAACAAAATCCTCAAATCCTCAAAAATGATTTTTATATTGTTACACGGTAACTGAACCCCACTTCCCACGATCAGATAAGCATGATCTCCACCGCTTTAATCTCTGGCAACACGTGTCATGCGGAGACGAATAGGCAAGGGCAGTTCGGTCCGAAAGAATCGGCCGGACAAGTTTCACCTGAGCTATAAATATGCCCTTACCCCATCTGTCCAAACTCTTCGTTCTCTCTCGATCTTCTCTCCGCCACAAGCAAAACCTAGCGCCACCGCTAGAAATCTCATCGCCGGCGAGGAAAAGCTTCACTGCCTCGATCTCTCCGTCGCCGAGATCACGCCGGAAGCGGAACATCTTCATCCATCGCCGCTGTAGCCGTCTTTTGTCGCCAAGTTAGGGCGCAGCAGACTCGAACCGAAGAGCATCTACTGTTGCTTCCTCTGTTCTTCGTGCTTGCCATATAGGGTCGATAATAACCTATTTTTACTATCCCTTTCGATCTACTATTTTACCTTAGATTCGAGAAATCTGTTTTTTCCTCAGTGTCTATCAGCCTCGCACACTCTATTCCTCAAACACTTGATGAATTTCACTAAGCCATTAAAATTCTTCACGTGATTTCTCAGTTGTGCAAATTTTCGAATCTGTACAACTCTGGAACCCAAGATCAGAATGCTTAGACAAATTCCTCAACCCACTGGTCAAATTCCTCAACTTTAATTTTTTTCCAATTTCTTCAAATCTGAGAATGCATATGACCTCTCCAAATTCCTCGCACCTATACTTTGTTCAGAGGTACAAAAATGTCAGCTGATGAATCTCTAGGTTCTCATCAACTTAACTCATTTGCAGCATTTCTCGAAGAAAATCTGCCAGTGTCATCAGAATCCTCAAGGTTCCAATTCCTCAGCAAAAGCCTCAGCTGAAGAAAATGGAAGATGACAGAAAGCAAAAGGGTGGCAAGAAACTTGAACAAAACACTACAATTGATATCCCTGAGGATATATACCTTGACTATTGCACGCCAGATGAGCAAGAACCAATGCCTAAGAGGAAAATCAGGCTTCAAAAGATAGAACGCGGGTGGGCTAAGGAATGGAAGGAATATCGCTTCGTCACTCCAAAGTATGCGAAGAAATTCGCCCTTAAGCCACGTGGCAAAAGGTCTCCTCTCGAGGATCATCAGGTTGCACATCCTTCAAGCCTCAAAACTATTGATGATTATCCTGAGGAGAAAGACAAACACTTGTCAAAGCTTCGGAAGAAAGCAGAAGCTGCCGTGAGGAAATTCAATGAGGAATCTGCTGCTGCTACTGCAGCCACCTCCTCTACTGCTGAAGCTTCAGGCATAGCTATTCCTCAAGTGAAGCATGTGCCACAGAAACCGAAGGCTTCAAAGCCTAAAGAGCAATTGCTTCAGAAGGTTGCGCCTGCGCCTGTGACAAAACCCTCAACAGCCACACATGCATCAAAGCCTGAACACAAGCAGATTGTCAAGAACAGCCTGCTCACTCCAGCTCCTCTGTTCCATCTGCCACGAGCTCGGAGACAAAGTCTTCACCAACACCTTTGTAGACTAAAATGACTGCTGGAAGAGGCATCAGACCCAGCCCAAGCAAAGTCATCAAAGTTCCTTCTGCATCACAAGGAAGTGATGAATACGATGATGAAACTCTTCAAGCCATCATCACAAACAAGCAGGAACGCATCGCACAAGCTTTAGGCAGCGCCATTCCTCTTGCCATGGACCCAAAGGTCATGTTGGACTACATCAATGTCTGGTATGTGACCCTAACACACCCACTGATGACTTGAAGCTTCCCCCATGTATCAGCCATATGGTGGCCACATTCATCAATGAAGCCAAATGGAAGGAGACGCAAGCTTGTGTCAACCCAGGCGGAACTGAAGACTTTGACTGATAAGTATACCAAATTATCTGATCGTCAAAGTCTCAAGACCAATTTCATCAAGTTTGCAACCATTGCAGTTGATGAATACAACAAGAAGGCTGCTCCTCCAACAAAATCAATGTAGCCTGAGCAGTCTGAGCCCAGCTATTCTGTTCAACTCACAGAGGAAGATGAAGAAGAAGCAACCCCTGCTGAGGAAATGCCTCAAGAAAGCCGTGTTGATGCACCGATTATTGAGGAAATAGCTAAGGACATTCCAGCTGATGAATTTGTGCCAGCTGATGAATCTGCTCCAGCTGAGGAAACTGCCAGTACTGATACTGCACCAGCTCCTGAAGAGAAATTTCCTTCAGCTCAATCCTCAAAGGTGAAGAAAATGGTTCCGGCTGCATCAGACGTGAAGAAAACCAAGGCTGTCGAGAAAGAAGCAAAGAAAAGAAAAGCTTCTTTAACTCCAGAATCATCAGAGGCCAAGCGTCAAAAGACTCTTGATGAAACTGCTCCACTGGATGGTGTGCCTCTAAAGATAGCTCCATCATACACTATGATCCCTTTCGGAATTGATTATGTCATTCTTGAAGAAGGTGAGGAGATTCTAGTTGATGAGGAAATTAAGGACGCTGATTCTGACAAAACCATGGATGGGGAAATTCAAATTGACTGTCCTTCGTTCCTCACAAGACGTGTGATGAAACTGCACAAGGATCAGCTCCACCAGCTGAAGATTTTGCCTCCTCCTACAAGAAAATTCCTCAAGCTGAGGAAAACCTAGAAGAAAATCCTCAGCCCAAGGAAAATCCTCATCCTGAGGAAAACCCCCAACCTGAAGAAAATCCTCAACCTGAGGTTCAGGCTGAAGAAAATGCTCCTGCACCCAATACTGAAACTGCTATTGTGGTGGACAACACCGAGACTGCAATGATAGTATCTCCTCAAGAGAAGCAGCATAATCTTCAGCATATGCAAAATCAGCCTTTTTCAAAGAGACCAAAGTTTCAGAAGGAAGCGTTTTATGAAGAACGTATGTATTTGATCGGTGACAACCCTTATGACAAGCTTCGCATCAGGCACAGGAAGTTTTGGACAAGGACTCAGCTCAACTATTATGCATCTGTGCTCTATGGAAGAAACAAAATATTTCAGCACAGGCATATTCCTCATGTTGAGTTGGAAGAAATTCCTTGCTTTGCCCCAGTCCTCAACGTTCTTCATGAAGCCGGACTGCTGCCACTTTGCACTGACATCTGTGATTGGAACAGCAATATCATTCTTCAATTCTATGCAACTTTGCACATCTCTGGAGACCCGAAGGACATCAATACTGGGGTGCTGGACTGGATGACACAACACACACATTACAAGGCCCCTGCTACTGAGCTGTTGCGAGTACTTCCGGTGTCAATTCCCTCAGAACATGTTGTGAGATGTATGATGAACGGGAATTGCCCAATAAGCTGATGGAAGTCCTCATGAAGCCTTTGCCCAAGGATCAACCTCCAAGAACGACTTTTCTGGTTCAAGACTTGAAGTATGAACCCAGGACTTTCTACAAGATTCTGTGCAGTGTCATTGCTCCAATAAAGGGCCATGATGATGAAGAAGATGTTGTAGGCATCATGAAGAATAATCTCTTCAACATCATTCATGGCATCCCTATAAATCTTCACGACTTCTTCCTGAGGACTCTGGCTGACAATGATATGTCACCCTTCGACCTGAAGATTTACGCTCCATGGATCATGAGATTCAGCAGACGCAGGTCACCCATCAACTATCATGCTGATTTCAACAATCACATTGGATATATGCCTCCTATCAGAGTCAACAAGAAGATTTTTGAGCATGTTGAAGGAAAAGGTAAAACAGTCATCGATGAAGGTAGTTGGGCCCTTGATGGCCAGTTTCGTGAACCAGATGCATATTCTTCATGGGATGATACTGAGACTCAGGAGCCGCCTAGCCCGGTTGCCCCAAGGGTGATGACTAACAGAGAACTACTCCTCAATCTTCATTAGAAGGACGATTGCAATCAGAAATGGGTCAAACGTAAATTCAGTTCCATTGTGAAAACCCTCAATGAGACTCAGAATGCAGTGAAAAAAATCACTATTATCTTCATGAGGTTTTTGATCACACCTGGGCCACTTTGGCTCATCTGAAGACTCTATAAGAACTTGATGAATTGGAATTTACTCACGACTTCGACTGGTCGTGGCCTCCCAAGAGGAAATTCAGGCCAATCCCAGTTCCACACCTTGAGGACAGCTCCTTTTCTTCATTCCGCGCTGCAGAATCTGATGAACATCAAGAAGACACTGCCACCGGCCCAAGGAGGAAGCCCGCCAAGAATCCTCACGCGTCTTCTTCATCAGCCAAGAAGTGAAAGTCTTCAAGGGGCGTTAGTCCTCAGTTTTGTCCCTTTTCGTCACTTGATGACAAAAGGGGAGAAATCTGAGAGTTAGTCCTCACGCAGGATATATTTTGGGGCTTATGAACTTTATTAAGTTACAAACTCTTAGCTCTTCCGAAGTGTTTTATGTAATGAGTTGTAACTTAAGCCTCATGGTACTCTGATGCTTTTGAACATTTTCCTTCGCATGCTTATTCCTCAGAATATTAATGCACGCATGCTGAAATTCCTCAGATACCATTTCTCATCATACATTCTCAAATTCTTCAAATTATATGTCATATGTATGCATGATTTACAAGAATTAGGGGGAGATCTCGATGATATAAATCATCAATGTGCATTTGTTGTGAAAAGCAAAATCCTCAAGATATGCTCATCTTCAAGGGGAGTCTCTCTGTATCTTGATTTCAAATTCCTCAAAATGAGTATTTACACTTCATATTTTTATCCCCGTTGAAGACTTAACCTAATTTTTATCAACCACCAAAAAGGGGGAGATTGTAAGTGCATCTACTGCCCCTTAGTGATTTTGGTGGTTTGAAGACTTATAGGTTAAGTATCTAATGTGTTCATGAGTGTACACATGATCTATAAGTTCCTAAGGAGTTTGAAATATTCGATGAATATCGACCCCTAAAAATGTATATCTCCGGCTAAAGAAATTGGTCTTCTGCTGAAGACTTTGATCGCGAAGAAATTGCGATGAAATCGATATTCCTCATGAACATATTGAAGATGAGGAATTCGGTGTGTCGTGAAGAAAATCAATCCAAAGACTTTGAAGCATGAAGATTTATTCTTTTTGTTTCATTTTCTTCACTCTTGAGTCATAGGAACACCGTACTGTTAAAGGGGGTCGAGGTAACACTTCGGAATGAATTTCCTCATGATGCTCAACCCAAGCCTAAATCTACCAAAAGCCTCAAGTGAGGAATATGAGAGACATGAGGACTCTCACAGTTGTGGGTCCCGACCGTTGCCGCAATTCGCGCCACATCAACGATCTTATCCACACCAGCGGTCATATTATTTAAGGGCATTAATGTCAAATCATGTCGGGATGCTCCCAGGCTATAAATAGTCGCCCCCACAACCATTAGCTGGTTGGATGCTCCGCAAAAAAACTGACACTTGTCATTTAGAGCAACCCAAATTCCTCAGAGTCTTCGAGAGTAAATCATCAGTGAGGAAATACACCAAACACCAAACCACAAACCTAAACCAAGTGATTGAGCATCACTGAAGAATTTGTTCCTGTGTGAGACTGAAGCCTTTTACCTTTGAGGACTGTGCATCCTCCAGACGGTTAGGCGTCATGGTCTAGAGCAATCCAGCAGTCAATTGTGGATCGTCGGGTGACCAAGTTTGTGAGGGTTTGGAAGTCTGCCATGAAGACTTACCACGAGTGTTGGGCGAGGACTGTGTGTCCTTATCTCAAGGAGAATACGATCAGGACTGTGTGTCCTAGGACTGTGCGTCTTTTGGTTTCAATACCAAGCCGCTCCAAACCAGATGTACAACTGTCACAGCAGTTGGAATTGGGTCATCATCCACTGTCTTCACTGTGATACGGGTTCTATTTCTTCAACTCTTTCAATTCCTCAATATTGTATGTTGAAGATTTTCATTGTCACTGTTTGAAGAATTTGCTGAAGACTTCCGCTGAAATTCCTCAACCTCAAATTGTTAAAGCGAGTTAATCCTCACCTGTTTTCTCAGTGCCTGCGTACTGTGCAAACTGTTTTTCATATTCCTCATCTTGAAAACTGTTGTAGTGATACTTTGCACCCCTAATCCTTTGTTATTTCTGCTGCAAGTTAGTCATCAGTGAGCAATTTCCTCAAAAGGAATTTCCTGAGTGATGAAATTCTAAAAATCTCCTATTCACCCCCCCTCTAGTCGATATAACTTACTTTCACCACGGCGCCCTCGTCTCCTCCAATCTCCCTCCTACCCTTATAACCTAAGGCAGAGGGCCGGTAGAACCCTAGTTTCTACCAGTTTGGTATCACGAGGCTCTGGTTTGATCATGTCATCACCGCCGCCCGTCTCCATCGTCCCCCACCACCACTCTGATGATCACCACGGCCGGCGGGCCGCACCTGCCTGTGTCGGCCTCTTCTGCCGCACCGCCTCCGACCGTCCTCACCCCGGAGGAGCTGACCGGCGCGATCCGCGACCTGGCTACTGTCGTCCACGGTGTCCGGCTATACCTGGTCGCGCCCTACGGGCGGCAACCAGTCACGCCACCACCAGCCAGCGTTGGCCCGTCCAGGTCGCCCTAGCGGCAGCCGCTGCTGGCGGCAACCACCACGCTAGCCTCGCCGATGCAGCCACCACTACAGCTGCCTCCGCCACCCTCATTGGGGCCATGACAGCCGACCCTACAACCGTCGCCGCCGACTCCAGCCACCTCCGAGCCGGGCCCGACCGCCGTGCCAGGGGAGCCTCTCAACCAGCTTCGGTTCCCCCCTCCCCGTCGCCGCTACTGGCCTGGCTGACCAAGTCGTCACAACCGATCAATATGACAGCCTCGGCACTGCCGCACACCTAGTACGGCGGGCCCTCCAGCTTCGCCGTTCCTGACGGGTAGCCGAAGCAGACCCCTCCACTTATCCGTGCCGACGAGCCATACCACCAGGGCGGCCCTAACCACACGCCGCCGCGCTTTGCCAAACTGGACTTCGCCACCTACGGCGACACTGAGGACCCCCTAAACTGGCTCAACCAATGTGACAAGTTTTTCCGGGTCCAACGGACACTGGCGTTGGAATGCACCTGGCTCGCTTCGTATCACCTTCGAGGCGCCGCACAGACGTGGTACTATGCTATAGAACAGGACGAGGGCGGCATGCCCCCTTGGGAGCATTTCCGCGAGCTCTGCCTCCTGTGCTTCAGACGCCTGATCCAAGGGAGCCGCCTGGCGGGGCCCGGCCGCCTTCCCTTCACCTACACGGCGCAGGACTTCGCCGACCGCTTCCAGGCCCTTGTGTGTCACGCGCCCAGCGTGTCGGCTCGTCAGCGGGCCGAGCTCTTTGTGGGCGGACTGCCGGATCACATTTGCGTGGACGTCGAGCTCCGCGGCCCGCAGGACCTCCAGACGGCCATGTGTTACGCCCGAGCTTTCGAGTGCCGCACACAGGCCCTTCAGTAGGCGGCTCCGGCTCGCGGCGCCCGGCCGCCAGGCCGGCCGGCCCAAACAGCACCATCCCAAGGGCGGCCGCACCCGGGCCCGATGGCGGTCCCCACTCCGACCGCGCCACGATCCTTTCGCCGACTCACCCCGGCCGAGCAGCTCCAGCACCGTCGCCAGGGGCTTTGCAATAACTGTGACGAGCCGTACGTCCCAGGCCATGTATGCCCGCGCCTGTTCTACTTGGAGGCGGCCGACTACGTCGAGGAGGACACCACCACC
Source organism: Hordeum vulgare subsp. vulgare (assembly GCF_904849725.1). Taxonomy (NCBI): domain Eukaryota; kingdom Viridiplantae; phylum Streptophyta; class Magnoliopsida; order Poales; family Poaceae; genus Hordeum; species Hordeum vulgare. Next base: position 484,623,179 of record NC_058524.1, on the reverse strand, counting down.
GATGGGCCTGGCGACATGCCCGGCCCAGTTGTGGTCGACGTCACCCCGGCGCCCGCGTCGGTGACGGGTCTCGTGGTATCCCTCCAGGCACTCGCGGGCATGCGAGACGAGCGGACTATGCTCTTGCCGGTGATGATCAACGGAGAGCGCCTCGTGGCCCTCCTGGATATGGGGTCCACACATAACTTCCAGCCCGAGTCGACGATGCGCCGCTTAGCACTCCAGCCGACAGGCGGGGAGCAACTCCGAATCACCGTCGCTAACGGTGACCACCTCCGGTGCCATGGGATCGCCCGAGACGTACCTCTCACCATCGGCAACTAGCACTTCACCATCACGTGCGCCGGCATTGACCTGGACTGCTTCGACTTCGTCCTCGGTGTTGACTTTTGCGGACCCTCGGCCCCATTCTCTAGGACTTCGATGCCATGACGATGACTTTCTGGCACCTGGGTCGCTGCATCCAGTTGGCCCGCGTGGGTGGCGCCTCTTTAGCACCGTCGCAGCTTCTGCAGGCACCAACTGACACAGGGCCTGAGCACCCCCTATTGGATCATCTCTTGCAGCAGCACCGCGACCTCTTCGACGAGCCTCAGGGCCTTCCGCCAGCCCCGGCATATGATCACCGCATTCATCTCCTGTCGGGGTCGGCGCCGCTTGTGGTGTGCCCCTACCTTTACCCCCAGTTGCAGAAGGACGAGCTAGAGCGGCAGTGCGCACTCATGCTTGCTTTGGGCATTATCTGGATCTCCACATCGCTGTTTTCAGCGCCGGTCCTCCTCGTCCGCAAGTCGGACGCCACGTGGCGTTTCTGCATCTACTATCGTGCCCTCAACGCCCTGACGCTCAAGGACAAATTTCCATTCCTAGTCTTCGACGAGATTTCGGACGAGCTACATGGGGCGCGCTTCTTCACCAAGCTCGACCTCCGTTCGGGCTACCACCAGGTGCGGATGCATCCGGACGATATCGCAAAGACGACGTTTCGGACTCATCACGGCCACTTTGAGTTCTTGGTGATGCCTTTTGGCCTCTCCAACACTCCGGCAACCTTTCACGCCTTGATGAACGACGTCCTTCGCCCCTACTTGCGTCGGTTTGTGCTCGTGTTCTTTGATGATATTTTTATCTACAACGCCTTTTGGGCAGAGCACCTTCAACACGTCGCCATTGTCTTCAACGAGCTTCGAGCGCATCATCTTCAATTTAAGCGCTCGAAGTGCTCGTTCGGCACACCTTCAGTCGCCTACTTCGGCCATGTCATCTCGGCCGAGGGTGTGGCTATGGATGCCGACAAGGTGGCGGCGGTCGCGGCCTGGCCGACACCACACTCGCCACGGGCTATCCACGGCTTCCTGGGCCTCGCGGGGTACTACCAAAAATTTATCCGGGAGTTCAGCCTCATCGTGTCCCTGCTCACGCGCCTGTTACGACGCGACGCCTTCGCCTCGGATGCGGAGGCCACGGAGGCGTTCGAGGCCCTCAAGCAGGCCCTCGCGACGGGTCCCGTCCTTCAGATGCCCGATTTCGACCAATCATTCATGGTGGACTGCGATGCCACAGGTGTGGGGTTCGGCGCCGTCCTTCATCAGGGCGACGGACCGCTTGCGCTCTTTAGCATGACTTTTGCCGCGCACCGTCATAAGCTCGCGGCCTATGAGAGGGAGCTCATTGGCTTGGTGCGGGCCGTATGCCACTGGCGCCTGTATATTTGGGGGAGGTCGTTCCGGATTTGCACGGATCACAACAGCCTCAAATTCTTATTGGATCAAAGGTTGTCCACCATTCCCCAGCACCAGTGGATCAACAAGCTTTTTGGCTTTGACTTCACCGTGGAGTATCGTCCGGGTGGCCTTAACACCATGGCCGACGCCCTGTCCCGTCGCGACGACGAGCACACCTCAGACACCGGCGACTCCGACGGGCAGTCTCTACATCCTCTCAGGGCCCTCCTTCGCCCTCCTTGACGACATCCGTCGGGCCACCTCCTACGCACCGGATGTTCAGCTTCTTCGGCAGCGCTTCACAGCCGGCGACCTGGCCGAGCCGTGGCGCTTGGCGGATGGGTTTCTTCTACATGGGCGTCGCCTCTTTGTGCCGGATCACGGTGATCTGTGTCACCAGGACCTACTGCTGGCCCATTCGGTCGGACAGGAGGGTATGCAGAAGACCCTCCACCGTCTCCGTGCTGATTTCTACATTCCGGATGATCGGTCCTTGGTCCGGGACTGGGTGCGATCTTGTGTTACCTGCCAACGTAACAAGACGGAGACACTGCGTCCGGCTGGGCTGCTGCAGCCCTTGGAGGTGCCCTCTCAAGTCTGGGTCGACATCTCCATGGACTTCATCGAGGGCCTTCCAAAGGTGGGCGGCAAGTATGTTATCCTCACGGTGGTCGACCGCTTCTCCAAGTACGCAGACTTCATCGCGCTCGGCCATCCCTACATGGCCGCCTATGTGGCTCGTGCCTTCTTCGACGGAATTGTCCGTCTCCACGGGTCTCGATGTTCACGGGGCATGTCTGGCGTGATCTCTTTCACCTGGCGGGCATGAAGCTCCGCATGAGTACGGCCTTCCATCCTCAGACGGACGGCCAGTCGGAGGTGGTGAACAAGGTGATCGCCATGTATTTGTGTTGTGTTACAGGTGACCATCCACGTGCATGGGTGGATTGGTTAGCATGGGCGGAGTACTGCTACAACACCTCTTATCACTCCGCCCTGCGCGCCATGCCGTTCGAGGTGGTCTATGGTCGACCTCCCCCACCTATCCTGTCGGTTGACCCTGATACGACTCGGACTGAGGCGGCGGGCGACCTACTTCGCAGCCGGGACGAGATGCTTGCACAGGTGCGCCAAGGCCTTCTCCAGCCTCAACAGCTGTCCAAGCGCTACTACGACGATCATCACCGCGACGCAGAGTTTGCGGTGGGTGACTGGGTGTGGCTACGCCTCCTTCACCGCTCAACGCAGTCCCCTGACCCTCGTGCGAAGCGCAAGTTGGGCCCGCGCTACGCCGGGCCATTTTTCGTGCTGGAGCTTATCGGCAAGGTGGCCTACCGTCTTCAGCTTCCGGTCAGTACTCGCATCCACGACGTTTTCCATGTGGGGATCCTGAAGCCTTTCCGTGGGGAGCCACCGGCGGCAAAGCCGGCACTACCCCCGACTTCCGACGGGGACTTCTTCCAGGGCCAGAAAAGGTGTTGCAGGCCCAACTACGTCTTGGGGTGTGGTACCTGTTGATCCAGTGGGGAGGCCTTCCTGAGGAGGACGCGATGTGGGAGCAGCGTGACGACTTCACTCAACACTATCCAGACTTCCAGCTCAAGGACGAGCTGTTTGCGGAGGCGAGAGATGTTATGACCGGTACTACGTACCAACGGAGGAGGCCCAATGGGCAGGGTTAGTTACGGGCTTAGCCCAAGTTATCTTAGCTATCTTAGAGTCCAAGTTATATTAGAGTCCAAGTTATCTTAGTTATCTTAGAGTCAAGTTATTCAGATTATATAAACACATGTAAACAGTTATTTTGGAATCAAGCAATAAGACAATTCTATTGCTCGGCTCCTAGAGGAGCCAGAACCCTAACCCTATCCACCGCCTCCTCTACTCGCCACCGCCTCCTACCTATTCCGAGACGGCGCCATCGCATCGGCCGCGGCGCCCTCGTCTCCACCAGCCTCCCTCCTACCCTTATAACCTAAGGCAGAGGGCCGGTAGAACCCTAGTTTCTACCAGCACCTTTTTAACAGATTGTAAGCTCCCATCATATGAAATCCCTACAGGAATTGTTCGCCTCAATTAGAAATTAAAGTAGTGTTGCAGGGGATTCAACCGCCATTGCAAAAACAAGAAGAAATAAAAGAATATGGAAAGCCAACTCTAGGGATGGATGATGACGGGGATAAACAAAAACACGGTGTATATAATCAGCATGCTAGTTACAACACGAGCCGGCACCGGCACCGGTGGGCGAATAGCTCCCATGCGATGTCGTTGAGTTGAATTGTCTCTCATGCGACATTGTTGGCTGTAATGGCTCTCATGCAACATGGCTGAGATTAGGTTAGGACACTAGGGGTTATGTGCTCTAACTGGTGGGGTCCACCTAGGGCCACGTTGTCAAGAGTCAACCGTCCACTACTCGACCGGTGACTGTGTGATCGTGCTCGACTCGACCATGCTGGACTGGGCGAGCGGCGCCGCCGTGAGCATCATCTCCAGCAGAGGCAAAGGTTTTGTCTCCGCGGTGGTGGAGCTCCTTTCTCGGCAGCGGCAGAGCTATTGCGAGTGAGTATTTTCGAAACCCTAGTCCCATTCCCCAGAATTTTGGATAGATCTGTGGCCTCATGCTTTGTTTCTTAGCGATTTAGAATCTCGATTGGATAGCGCGGGGGCTGAATGAGATGGAGCGAGGAGACAGTGCTTCAAATCGGTAATGCCGCCCTCTTTTCTCTTTTAGCTGTTATCGAACTCGATTTGGTAGTGATTGTATCTTACACTGCCACTGCCCGCCATTGACAAAACAGGGGAGGTTCCGGTTCTGCCACCACATTCGCAATTATAGTGGAATTTTTTCCCTGTAAAGCCAAGCTCAGTGATGACAGTGTCCAAGAAATTTATAGAGATACCACCGTGAGGTTGGATGTCGAACTTGCTGATGTTGATCCCCGGGAATTGGAGAGCATGAAGGAGAAGGCCATGGGCAATTTGGTGGAGAGAATTGGGGAGAGTATTCTTTGGGGTCCGGAACAAGAGGTATCTCTGCAACGTTTCGACAACTATTATGGTGAATATGTGAGAGTTGAAGATGGAGAATCCATGGTTGCTGAAATTGATCAGCAAGAAGGGTGGGCAGGCAAACAAGTAACATTTTATGCAGAGCTAATTGATCTGCAAACTCATTCCAGAGTTGGTTATGTGCCATCAAAGATGGCTGCACACATGGAAGATGATGAGTGGGTTTCACAAAAGAAGATGTTGGCATTGTTGACTGAACCGACTGTAGTAGCTGAAGATACACGGATTGATGCAGATGGAGAGGAGGGAACCCATGGTGCTAGGAAGATTTTTGTTGACTGGAATGTAGTAGAGTTGAATGAAAAAATAGATTTTGTCATTACACTAATATCTGACATTGATATGGCCGAAATGTTTGGCAATCAAGTTGATGACGAAGATAAGGATAAGGATGACAATTCTTTGCCTGCTGATGGTATCAAGGGCCCTAGAAATGCAAATGAGGATGAAGAAGAGCTGATGAGAGAGGCTGCATATGATGTGGATGATACAGATGATAATGAGCTGGTTTGTTTGTATGACAAAGAGAACCGAGTTATTGAGGTGGGAAAGTTGTGGCCAAGCATGGTTGCATTTAGAATGTCTTCCAGGACCTATGTAGTGAAAAAATAGTTTGATGCCAAGACTATGTGGACTGATCGAAAGAAATTTTATGCTCGATGCAAAGGTTATGATGGTGGTGGCAATGCTTGCAAATGGTACATATCTGCCAGACTACAACCTGATGGAAGTACAGTAAGGGTAAATCAAATACCACACAAGCATACATGTATGACCACTTCACACAGAGTTTCAAAGATGACATCACAGCTTTGGATTATAGAGAAGATTACTCCTATTTTAGCCAAGACTCCAAACACTACTGCAAAGAGGCTTATAGTTGACTTGGAGAAGCTGTACCCCATCCAACTGCAATATACCACAGTGTGGAAAGCAAAACAAAGGGCCATGAAATCATTGTATGGTGACTAGGCAAATACATTTAGGATGTTGTATAGTTTTAAAGCAGAGGTGGAGAAGAGGTCACCTGGAAGTGTGGTGGAGATAGATACAGAGGTAACAGAGGATGGCAAGGTTTTTTCAGCAAGTTTTTTATGTGTTTGAAACCTTGCATAGATGGATTCAAAGCAGGTTGTCGTCCATATTTGAGCATAGACTCATCTTTTTTCACTGGAAAGTGGAATGGTTAGTTGGCTGCATGCAATGCTCTATATGGACACAACTGAATGTTCCCAGTTGCAATAGGAATGTTTGAATCAGAGACAGAGGCATCATGGATATGGTTCATGATGCAACTGAAAAGATGCATAGAGCCAGTTTCTCCTTTGGCCATCCACGCATATGCATTTAAAGGGTTGCAAAATGCAATAAAAAAGTTTTCCCCCATGCTAAGCAGAGGGTGTGCTTTGGACATATGTGGATGAATCTGATAAAAAAATCAGAGGAGATGAATTTGGGCGCATGTGGCCAGCAGCAAGATCGAACACCAGACAGACACATTCCTATCACCTTGGTAAGATATTGGCATCATATAGTGATAATGAATTTGCTTCATGGTTGAACAACTACCATTCTCTGTTGTGGTACAGATCAGGTTTTAATACTGCCCTAAAATGTGCTCATATCAATAACAACTTGCCAGAAAGTTTTAACAACAAAGTGAAGGATTTGAAAGACTTGTCTGTGCATGATATGGTGGACCAAATGAGGATCATGATCATGCGTTTGTGGGAGTTGAGAGGAAAAATTGCTAATATTTTGGAAGGGGACAAGCTTCCAGCAGTGGTACAACACGTGGTCAACAGGAGTAGAAATCTTTCACATCTATCTGTTGAGAAAACTTCCTTGTGGGGTGCTGAAGTTAGAGATACATAGAGTGGCAAGAGGCATGTGGTAAATACTGAGTTGCATGAGTGCACTTGCCAAGAGTGGCAACACACTGGAAAACCATGTGAGCATGCAATACTTTTTTGGCATCTAAACCATAGTTAAATATGCACCCATATTTGCATGAGTATTATTCAGTACAAAAATTCAAAGCTGCATATGCAAGTCCAATTCCTGCACTGACTCACCAATCTCAGTGGCCTGAGGTGGAAATAGAATTTACCTTGTGTCCCCCTGTCACTAGAAGAAAGGCTGGGAGGCCAAAACAGAGCAGATTCAAAGCTTGGTTTGAGAAAGGTGGTTGTAGTAAGAAGGGGAAAAAGGAAAAGGAAAAGAATGAAAAGCCCAAAAGGGCTCAACAAGGTAACAAAAATAGGTGCAAGTTGTGTGAGGTACTTGGGCACAGAATTGGTTCATCCAAATGCATCTACACTCCTTAGAGGCCAAAGTATGTTTATGTTACTGTTTTTGCAAGTTTTTGATTTTGCTACTTGTTCTAGTATCTAACCAAGTGAAATGTTTTATTTTTTAGGAGGAAGCATGCAGAAAAAGGCCCACATCTTGTTGTTGAACAATGTTGGCCAGTGAAAAAAGCAAGACTCAATGGCTTTAGAAGGAAGAGAACTAAGCAGATAATGTTTGGTGACAAAGATATGGAGCAAACTAAAATTGTTACTGCTAAACATGAGCTAATTGTTTCTGTTTTGGACGATGTGATGCGTACTAAATCTGTTTTGCACGCGCTAGGGCAATCTAAAACTATTGCAGATGAAGCAACTGTTGTGCTGCCATGCGAATATGCTTTGACAGCTGTGTTGCCATGTTTGGAGGTTGTGCTGCCAAGTGTTGAGTTGCAAACTGAAGAAGTTGAACAATGTGTGCCATCTACTCAATCTGCAGAAGTGCAAACTGAAGAAGTGGGACATGGTCAGGTGCAAAAGTTGAGGCGGGCTAGTGGAGTTGTTGGCAAGAAAACCAAGAGCATCAGCATCAACAAACTGTGCGCCGTGTAACCAAGAGTGGAAAAAAGGAGAAGAAATCGAGTGGTAGAAAGAAGCAAAATAAATAGAGTCGAAATCATTCAAATGTGATGTGATTTGATGTGAAAACTTAAGTTTGTTGTCATTTGATGTGAAAACTTATGTTCTTTGATGTAAAACTTATGTGTTATGATGTTGATTTGACTTGAAAATAAAATTCATATTTGAACAGACATTCAAATTTGAACCTATCTCCAATAGTTTTGGAGTTCATTTGTTTGTTCTGTGATGTTGCACTATTTTATATACTACTATGCACTTTAGTTCATAAATCCAACCCTTTTTGCGAAGTCCAACTCATAGTCACTGAAAATGTTGTCCAAATAGGCTCCAAAGTAAGGGAAACGACCCCATTTCTAAGCAAGTTTTTTTTACCTTCTCAAAATCACCCAAAAAGATTTTCTTAGCTTATATTATACCTACTAGTACAAATGCCCGTGCTTTGCACCGGGCGAAAAAAAGACTTAACCTGCTTTATGTGTCATTGTTCATCATTTTTATATCCATTTTTAATAAACGTTCATAATATGGTATAAAATTTAATGTTTCGGCAAAAGAACTCGTGTGTTGCAATATGTATGAAATAAATTCGGCTACTTGATCTATAGCGGCGTGCGGGGCGAAATAAGACGCATCCCCTCCTCTAGACCCAGTTCGAGCAAGATGCATCATTTTGTCGTACTCTCTCAACTCTTCATCCATTCCTCCTCTCTATCTCATCAACGGTATCACGAACATCCTGACTCAGAGGAATATATTGATGATCAGATAGTCCATAGGTGAGCCATAAATATCTTTTCCCTTAAGAAATAGTATTTATTTCCAATATTTTATTGAACAAATCTTTCCAATATCTCAGTCACACATCTTTGAAGTACTCTAACTACTATTGTATTCATAATTAAGATTAAGATATGGTAGGCTTAAACAGCAGCCAAGTAAATTGTATGCTAGCAGAGATCGAGATCTAGATCTATGCAAAAAAAGATCGACATTGTATCGTTTTAGAAAAGCAGTAGAGCAACACACATCTATGCATACTGTTCAGTGTGTTATGTAAAAATTTCAAATGGCATGAAACAGCCAATTCAAGAATTGGTGTCATATTACAAGCTATACACTCGAGTCGGTCTAACCATGTTTGTTATAGTTGCAGAACAAATATTTCTTGAGAATTTGCAAGTAAATATTAAGATTATAATCTAGAGAACTACCTTGTCCAACTAAAGAAGAAACAACCCCCCTTGCTCAGTTGTAACATTACACCACAGATAGCATCTGATCCTAATCTCACATTCTCTTACTGGTTATGGACTTCAGCTGATCTACTCCTCCACTAAGGCCCCTGTCGCTTCAGACAATTTGGACTCTTTGATCGCTTCACACTCAACATCCAGCAGTTTCCTAATGAATTTCATTCAGTTCCAGCTCAAGCAAATTCGCAACTAAACGATATGGGCAAACTCATTGACATGTACTTTAAATTGACAACAAACAACAACAGAAAGGACAACTCGTTATATCAATAACACCCAAGCTGGTAAGCCTCAAGTACTCAAAAGGTCTTGTCTTGCTGGTAGTGTTCATGAACGGGTACAGGTACAGTGGGATGTGAGCTGCAAAGGAAAAGGAAGAAGATTAATTAGTTAACCACTGCTAATTAAGATTTACTTATTTGGTAAGGTCAGAACAGATGAGGAAAGATTTTCAACAATAAACAACGAAAATATTTAAGACTTAACATAAAAACAGTCGCGCTCAGTACCATTCAAGAACGGGATCCTGGTCTCAAGGTGTGAAGCAACACACTGCAATTGAAAAACAAAAGTAAGATGAGACTGAGGGGAGAGCACGTACTAAATTCCACCGTGGTCAGGCACACTACTTTTTTTCTCTATAAACAGAGGAATTGGGAGCAAGATATGGGAGCAATCTGCCACTGCCTCTGGCCGTTATTGAACCCCTTGCCGGCGCCGCCAGCCGACGAATCTGACGTTCCCCTCGTTGGATCCGGTCCACCACGAGCCTCAAGCCACCCTCCTGTCGCGCTCCTTCTGCACCTTGCCGCCGGCAAGCCCCGCTGCTGCCGCACGGATTTGCAACAAAAGTCTCCCCGGTCTTTGACCCAACTTGATCCGGAGATAGGGGTAGGCGCTCCGACGGGGCTGGCGGTGGTGGCGCGTGGTGATGCGGGGAGGGCCTTGCCGTTGGCGAGCCCCGCCGCTGCCGCACGGATTTGCAACAAAAGTCTCCCCGCTCTTTGACCCAACTTGGTCCGGAGATAGGGGTAGGCGCGCCGACGGGGCAGGCGGTGGTGGCGCGTGGTGAGGCGGGGAGGGACAGGGCACGGCAGGAACGCACCGACGGTGGAAGGTCGCGAGCGCCGGCGGGGTAGGTGGCGGCGGGGCGTGGTGAGGCGGGGTGGGGTTGGGCTTGGTCGGAGGTGGCGGCGGGCTGGAGATGGGATCGGGAGGCACGGGTGGATCCTTTTCTCTCGCACGCACCCGTTCATTGACTTATTTGAAGGACCATGGGTTAATTAACTAAAAGAGCAAGGTTTTTTTTGAAAAAACATTGCGACGTACAACAGAAGAAGTAGCTGCTTTATTATTATATTATACCTATATAGGATCAATACGAAGTCTCACCTTTTTTTGAATAAGTATTCATATTATTAATTTATTTTTGAAAAAACACCCTTTAATACAAAGTCGGCAATAAAACAAGTTTAAAAATTTAAATTGCAAAAATAACTTCAGATCCTGCTTAGTCACTCCAAAAGGAAGTTAAGGTGAGGTTTTTTGATTTTTTGCATTTTCAAAACCTCAAACCCTCTTCTCACTCCTTTGAAGTTTATGCAACCTCAGTCGAGATAGTCCAATTCGTGAAGGTTTTTCATGCAAAGATCATTACATCAAGTTTATCATTTTATATCATAACTATGTAACATAACAAGACTATATGCGCTGGTTTTTCATTTTTAAGAAAAATTTTTTGAATTAGTTATACACATTTGAATTTTCGGTCAAACCTTTCAAAACCCCGTTGACCGCCTCCAAAATCCATCTAACCCTAACGCCAAACGTCCATCGTTTTCTCAAAATCACCCAAAAAGATTTTCTTAGCTTATATTATACCTATATAGGATCAATACGAAGTCTCACCTTTTTTGAATAAGTATTCATACTATTAATTTATTTTTGAAAAAACATCCTTTAATACAAAGTCAGCAATAAAACAAGTTTAAAAATTTAAAATGCAAAAATAACTTCAGATCGTGCTTAGTCACTCCAAAATGAAGCTAAGGTGACGTTTTTTGATTTTTTGCATTTTGAAAACTTCAAACCCTCTTCTCACTCCTTTAAACTCTATGCAACCTCAGTCGAGATACTCCAATTTATGAAGGTTTTTTCATGCAAAGATCATTACATCAAGTTTATCTTTTTATATCATAACTATGTAACATAAGAAGACTACATGCGCTGGTTTTTCATTTTTTTAGATTTTTTTGAATTAGTTATACACATTTCAATGTTCGGTCAAACCTTTCAAAACCCCGTTGACTGCCTCCAAAACCCATCTAACCCTAACACCAAACGTCCACCGTCGATCTAACCCTAACGCCAAACTGCGGTTGTCGGATAGGCCTTATAGAAGGATTCCGCGAGTGTAGCTTGGGCGATCCGTGGGAGCCCTGATTCTCCAATATGATTGGCCACCCATTTTTCTGTGATGAACAGATAACGTTGAGCGGGGGAGCATCTCAGTGACCGTTGGGCCAAGCGGATCGGGCCTGGCAAAGCCTAGCGTGCGTGCGCACAGCCACGTTGCAACGAGAGGGATGTGCCACCATGCATGCCATGCAACGGCGTCGCAGCCTAGCTATTCTGCTCGTGAACGCATCGACACAGCCTAGCCATTTGCATGCACGCAGCTACGCAGTAAAGCAGCGGCAGGGGCTCAGCATATACGTACGTCGCATCTAAGCTATTTTTAACAATTGCACGCACGAACCTTAGATACGAGACGGACGCGTCGGTGGTGCAGCTCATTTTTCAGTGTCACGGTTTCTCAGGCGGCAGCCTTACCGTCACCGCCGATGCAAGTCCAAAACGAAGCATCTCGCCTGTGCCGCCTGTGCCACTTTGGATGCTCTCCCGTTTTTGTGCACGCCCATTAATTATTCCACCACACAGAGGAGATAAAATGATCGAAGGCATCGTGTACATTGACTACGGCTCCAACACGGCTATAAAAGGGCACCATTTCCTCATCCCTCTCACACTCATCTCTCAAGCCTCCGCTTCTTCTTTTCGAGCGAAATCCACCACTCGAGCCACCATGCAGTTCAACGGCCCTACCTACCATCGCCCTCACACCGTGCCGGAGATGGAGTTCCCGACCGGAGTTGTCATCGAGGATAGCCTGAGGGTGTGGGCCATCTCAAGGTGGATGGGCCCTAGAGATTTGGCTCGCTTCTTCCTCCAAGACGGCTACCGCCACCTCCCTCCGGGCACTCCGCCCATGTTCCACCTCCACAAGCAGGTCGATGGCGGCGATAACGGCTTCGTCATCGGCCTCTACATCACCTTCACCAACCATTACGACGCTTACCTGCTCCTCGGCCGGGTGTTTTGGTGTGGATGCGAGTTCATCGTGTTCACCACCTATAACATCTTCACCAACTTCCACCACATCTTCTCCGAACCCAGCGGCATGCACACCCTCCCCTACCATATGTCGGAGAACGACGAGTGAGGGGCGCCGGCGAAGGAGGGGCCAAGGAGTTGTTCGAGTGTTCTGCTGGCCGAGGAGTCTTTCTGTCTAGCTTAAGTTGTGTTGGTTGGGGCGTGTGTGCCTGTGCTTTCCTATCATTTTTTAAGTTATGTTGTAAGGTCTATATGTTGTATGCTACTAGGGTACCCGATGCCCCTCTATCATGCTATATATTAATGTTTTTTTTGGGCCTAAAGTTTCCTTTTATGTTTTATGTATTATGCACTATATGTTGTAAGGGCAGTGGCGGATCCAGGAATTGAAAGTTGGGTGTTCAAAAAAAATTTGGCAACGTAATATCTTAAAAGTTCGTGTAGGTAGGAAGAACATTTTTCCCAATAGAAATGACATACCCTATAGAAAATTACGAGATGGACACAGAACTGCTCAACATGCACTCGGGGCCACGTGATCACGTGTGATGAGACGATGTTCGACGTGGCTCACAAACTAGGAAATCATCCGACTGCTTTTAAACATTTTCCTTTTTTCTGTAGAACAAACTTTATCATGCACACCACATGTGTCTTCTACTTCCACACGTCTTGCTGCACGATCACATGTTTTAGCCACCAATTCCACTAGAGAGTTGACAAAACAAACACCTCCACCATCCGCCAAGGACGAACCCGATGGTCTTGTGCAGAATGACTTGTTATCCATGGTATCCCCAGGTCAAACATGTACTAGTGCTATTAAATTTTGGTGGATATCACTATGCAAGCCAATGATGATCCAAGGTGTGATGATTGTTACTGAGAAGGGTGGGTATGAGCCCGCTAGTGACAAGGATGAAGAGACTTTGACTCTTATTGCACGTGAAGAACACGTCGGTGATGACTCGGAACAAGATACGCAATATATGGCAGCAAAAACTTTGAAAACACCATAGCACAAACACCATAGCATAAACTTTGAAAACACCATAACAACCTAATCACCGCTTGTTTCCTATGCATGCATTGGATATTTCCCTCTTTGCCAGCCATCCACAATTAATCACCGAAGGAAACAAGCGGCAGTTAATGCATAGTACGAATTACACTTCCCAACACACGCAATGTTTTTGGTTCACAAAGACTGCAAGTTAGACTGCTAACTAGAACCAACCTTTTGTTTTAGCCGAAACAACATGGGACCCTACCATCGGACACTATAGCTTGTGCATAAAAATAGCTCAAATAATTATCAGATGAGTTATCTCAAAAAAGATGTCTGTGGGAAGCTTAAAATTTGTGAAATAACCTAAGCCAAAAAGATATATCGATGTCAATGACCGTGTGCACTTTTTTTTGCACTAGCTACACCTTTTTTATCAATGGGCCTCGATATGTTCTATTCGGCCCTGCCTACCTTCTATATGGGCCTGGCCTTTTCGGGCAACTGTCGACGAACCTTTTTTTTCCTTATCTCCCTCTACCACTGAAACTGAAACTCATGACGAACTGCAGAACTGAAAAAATGGGGCCGAAATAGAGTGGAGAAGACATGCCGAATTCGTACGACGCAACACTTTTATTCAAACATCCATATCATTACGATTACAAATGATGCCGAATTTATTCACTAACGACTAATTATCATCACATAAACAAATGCGAGAGCAATTACACAAACATAAAAAAATTCGGCCATCAAATTGCCCTGCTTCTTCAATTCGATGAGTTTCTTCATCTTCTTGTTGAGCTTCTTCAGCTCTATCGTCCCTCCTGCATTCCCCACAGTAGCACCAATAGAATTGCTAGATCTAGGGGCCCCAGATCCAGACGGCCTCGATCCAAACTTCTCCGCCTCCAACGGTAAATCGAGCTCCCGTGATGCACCCTCTAGTTGAATCCGCTCTATGTACTCATCTAGCCATTCAAAATGGGCGCATTGCTTCAATTTCTGAAATCGAAAAGATGAACCCTAAATCCCAATTCCGGTGAAAAATATGAAATTGGTAGACAAAAACCAAAATTTGCATATTAAGAAGTAAAATCTCACCTTTCCCTGCTTTTGTTTGCTCTCGCATTTCACCAATTCCCGCCCAAGGTTGCCATTCTTGTCGGCCGTTGTGACTAGCCGCTTCAGGGGTGCGGTACGTGGGCATGCAGGGCACCTTGTCATGGGCACTGCACCATAGCGCAGCCATGAGCGGCGGGAGGCTGAACCGGAGCTCGACATTGCTAGGTCGTGGCCCGGAACGGCGTTGTTGCGTGTCGTCGTCGGAGAAGAAGAACAGCAACGGTCAGGGAGCGGGGCGAGGATGGGAAGGTCACGGTAGGGCTCGGGTGTTGCACGGCTCGGTGTCCTCTCTTGTACCAATGATGAGCTGGATAAGTTAGTGTGTCCCATGTTGTGGGTCCCGCTTTGTTATGTAGGGGCTCACCTGATTCGAGTTTTAAACATGTGTCTTTGGATTAGGCAGCAGTGTCGCACGGCAGCTATTTCTGCGCTGGGAGATGTCGCATGAGAGCCATTACAACCAACGACGTTGCATGAGAGATAATTCAACTCAACGACGTTGCATGGGAGCTATTCGCCCTGGATCCTGCTGGATCGGCGCCGGTTGCGGTGCGCCCCTACCGCTACCCCAGTTGCAGAACGACGAGCTAGAGCGACAGCGCGCACTCATGCTCGCTTTGGGCATTATTCGGATCTCCACATCGCCGTTTTCGGTGCCGGTCCTCCTCGTCCGCAAGTCGGACGCCACGTGGCGTTTCTACATCTACTATCGTGCCCTGAACTCTCTGACGCTCAAGGACAAATTTCCTATCCCAGTCGTCGACGAGCTTTTGGACAAGCTACATGGGGCACGCTTCTTCACCAAGCTCGACCTCCGTTTGGGCTACCACTAGGTGCAGATGCATCTGGACGATATCGCAAAGATGACGTTTAGGACTCATCACGGCCACTTTGAGTTCTTGGTGATGCCTTTTGGCCTCTCCAACGCTTCGACAACCTTTCAGACCTTGATGAACGACGTCCTCCGCCCCTACTTGCGTCGGTTTGTGCTCGTGTTCTTTGATGACATTCTTATCTACAACGCTTCTTGGGCAGAGCACCTTCAGCACGTCGCCATCGTCTTCAACGAGCTTCGAGCGCATCATCTTCATCTTAAGCGCTTGAAGTGCTCGTTCGGCACACCTTCAGTCGCCTACTTCGGCCATGTCATCTCGGCCGAGGGTGTGGCTATGGATGCCGACAAGGTGGCGGCGGTCGCGGCCTGGCCGACACCACACTCGCCACGGGCTATCCACGGCTTCCTGGGCCTCGCGGGGTACTACCAAAAATTTATCCGGGAGTTCAGCCTCATCGTGTCCCTGCTCACGCGCCTGTTACGACGCGACGCCTTCGCCTCGGATGCGGAGGCCACGGAGGCGTTCGAGGCCCTCAAGCAGGCCCTCGCGACGGGTCCCGTCCTTCAGATGCCCGATTTCGACCAATCATTCATGGTGGACTGCGATGCCACAGGTGTGGGGTTCGGCGCCGTCCTTCATCAGGGCGACGGACCGCTTGCGCTCTTTAACAGGCATTTTGCCGCGCACCATCATAAGCTCGCGGCCTATGAGAAGGAGCTCATTGGCTTGGTGCAGGCCGTACGCCACTGACACCCGTATATTTGGGGGGGGGTCGTTCCGGATTCGCACGGATCACTACAGCCTCAAATTCTTATTGGATCAAAGGTTGTCCACCATTCCCCAACACCAGTGGATCAGCAAGCTTTTTGGCTTTGACTTCACCGTGGAGTATCATCCGGGTCGCCTTATCACCGTGGCCGACGACCTATCCCGCCGCGACGCCGACCACGCCTCGAACACCGGCTACTCTGACGGGGCGGCTGTCTGCATCCGCTTGGGGCCCTCCTTCGCCCTCCTTGACGACATCCGCCGGGCCACCTCCTACGCAACGGACGCTGAGCTTCTTCGACAACGCCTCACAGCCGGCGACCTGGCCGAGCCGTGGCGCTTGGCGGATGGGTTGCTTCTACATGGGCGTCGCCTCTTTGTGTCGGATCACGGAGATCTGCGTCACCAGGTCCTACTGCTCGCCCACTCGGCCGGACAGGAGGGTGTGCAGAAGACACTCCACCGTCTCCGCGCTGATTTCTACATTCCCGGTGATCGGGCCTTGGTCCGGGACTGGGTGCGGTCTTGTGTTACCTGCCAGCGTAACAAGACGGAGACACTGCGTCCGGTTGGGCTGCTGCAGCCATTGGAGGTTCCCTCTCAAGTCTGGGTCGACATCTCCATGGACTTCATCGAGGGCCTTCCAAAGATGGGCGGCAAGTCTGTTATCCTCATGGTGGTCGACCGCTTCTCCAAGTACGCCCACTTCATCGCGCTCGGTCATCCCTACACGGCCGCCTCTGTGGCTCGAGCCTTCTTCGACGGAATTGTCCGCCTCCACGGGTTTCCGGCTTCGATCGTCAGCGACCGGGACCCGGTTTTCATGGGCCATGTGTGGCGTGATCTCTTCCGCCTGGCGGGCGTGAAGCTCCGCTTGAGTACGGCCTTCCATCCTCAGACGGACGGCCAGTCCGAGGTGGTGAACAAGGTGATCGCCATGTTTTTGCGTTGTGTTACACGTGACCGTCCACATGCATGGATGGATTGGTTGGCATGGGGGGAGTACTGCTACAACACCTCTTATCACTCCGCCCTACGCGCCACGCCGTTCGAGGTGGTCTATGGCCGACCGCACCCGCCTATCCTGCCGGTTGACCCTGAGACGGCTCGGACTGAGGCGGCGGGCGACCTACTTCGCGGCCGGGACGAGATGCTTGCAGAGGTGCGCCAACGCCTTCTCCAGGCTCAGCAGCTATCCAAGCGCTACTACGACGATCATCACCGCGACGCAGAGTTTGCGGTGGGTGACTGGGTGTGGCTACGCCTCCTTCACCTCTCCACGCAGTCCCTTGACCCTCGTGCGAAGCGCAAGTTGGGCCCGCGCTACGCCGGGCCATTTTTCGTGCTGGAGCGCATCGGCAAGGTGGCCTACCGTCTTCAGCTTCCGGTCGGTACTCGCATCCACGACGTTTTCCATGTGGGGCTCCTGAAGCCTTTCCGTGGGGTGCCACCGGCGGCAACGCCGGCACTACCCCCGACTTCCGACGGGCGACTTCTTCCCGGGCCAGCAAAGGTGTTGCAGGCCCAACTGCGTCGCGGGGTGTGGTTCCTGTTGATCCAGTGGGAAGGCCTTCCTCAGGAGAACGCGACGTGGGAGCAGCGTGACGACTTCACTCAACACTATCCAGACTTGCAGCTCGAGGACGAGCTGTTTGCGCAGACGGGGAGAGATGTTATGACCGGTACTACGTACCAACGGAGGAGGCCCATTGGGCAGGGTTAGTTACGGGCTTAACCCAAGTTATCTTAGCTATCTTATAGTCCAAGTTATCTTAGTTATCTTAGGGTCCAAGTTATTGAGATTCTATAAACAGATGTAAACAGTTATTTTGGAATCAAGCAAGAAGACAATTCTATTGCTCGGCTCCCAGAGGAGCCGAAACCCTAACCCTAGCCACCGCCTCCTCTACTCGCGAGCCCCTCCTCCCTACGCCGAGACGGCTCCATCGCGCCGGCCGCGGCGCCCTCGTCTCCTCCAACCTCTCTCCTACCCTTATAACCTAAGGCAGAGGGCAGGTAGAACCCTAGTTTCTACCCGCACCTTTTTAACAAATTGCAAGCTCCCATCATATGAAATCCCTACAGAAGTTGTTCGCCCCAATTAGAGATTAAAGTCGTGCTGCAGGGGATTCAACCGCCATTTCAAAAAGAAGAAGAAAAAAAGATGATGGCAGGCCAACTCTAGGGATGGATGATGACGGGGATAAACAAAAACACGGTGTATATAATCAGCATGCTAGTTACAACACCAGCCGGCACCGGCACCGGCACCTAGAGATACGAGAAGGACGGAGGGGAGGGAGGGAGGAAGAAAAACAGCAACTTCTACAAAAGCAAAGCAACAATCCAGGCACGCACGCAACTAGAGGGAGGGGCGCGTGCGGCAACTGAATCCTTCCATATCATTCCTTTCCACTGATCCTCGAGAGCTCCACGCAGATGGCATCATGGCAGCGCAAAAAGGAGCGAGCACCAACTTCCCCGTCTTATCTGCCTCCATCATTGACTCGACCTGCATTGCCATGTGAGGTCGCTATCCCTCCCTAGCTTCTTGATCCGCGCACCCCGAGCTTCTTCACCTCCACCTTGAGCGACTTGAGGTACCTGACGGCCTCGTCCAGGACGGCGGGCGTGTCCATCCGGTCGCCGCCGGGGATGATCCCCTTGAGCGTCTTCATCATCTTCTTCATCCGTTCCTTCTTCCTCTCGCCGCCTCCGCCGGCGCCGGTGACGTTGCCAGTCGGGCTGACGCTCACCACGTACCCGGAGGAGCAGGTGGAGTCCGGCGAGCCCCCTCCGCGGCACGCAGGCGTGCGACCCGTGCTCAGCACGTCGTCCTCCTCGTCGCCGTCCCCGGAGCTCATCAGCGCGTCGATCTCGTCGGTGTCCTCCTTCTGCCGGATTGAGCACTCGCCGCCGTCCTGGTCGCCGCCGTAGTAGGTGCTCTTGCCGACGTAGTTCTGGTCGTAGCCGCCGTTGTTGCAGTGCTGCTGGTCGTAGCCCCCGGAGGAGCCGAAGTTGTTGGCCAGCGACGGGTGGTACATGACCCTGCTCCGGTCATAGGTCTGATCAAAGATGACGTAGTTCTTGGGGCAGGTGTCCGACGGCTGGAACTCGAGCCCGGTGAGCGGAGCCGGGAAATCGTGCTGCCTCCGTCCGGCGAGCGGGTCCTCATAGGCAGGCGGCGCCGCCGCGGGGTACCGGTCGTTGGTGTAGTAACCTCCTCCGGCTCCGTTGCCGTACCCGGCCATGTCATAGCCGGCACCGTAGCCACCGCCGTAACCATACCCGTAGCCGGCGCCGTAGCCACCGTACCCGTAGCCTGGATCTCCCTGCATCACTTCACTTGCTGCTGCTAGCTGCTCGATCAACTCCTACAGATGTCTTTGTGGATGGATGGGTTTGGTGGAGAATTCAAGGGAAATGACAGGTGTTGCTTTCGAAGGGAAGGAAAACGAACAAGAAGAATTCAATGGTGGTTCGGGTTAGCTGGAGCTGGACTTTCTCAGGTTCAATTCAAAATTGATTCGGTTAGTTTAAGGCTATTTTGGATGGAGTGTCTGGTCGATGTGGTGGATTCTGTGGTGGAATCTACGTCACGGGCTTGAGCAGCTGGCGGAAGTATTCGGCCTGCAAGCAGGAAGGCAGTGGCAAGATACGTTAGTGAACGATCACGATCAGACAGTCAAACATAAGTTACAAAAGAAATGGAAGCGCAAACATGAGTAGTAGTATGATGGAAGTGCATGCAATGTATGACCATGACTTATGATGCATCTACTTGTTCTGAAGCGTGGCGAGATTGCCCAGCGTGAGAACAGAGCAAGATGAGAGCAGAGCGTGGCAGCGACTAGTCTTTGAGAGAGACTGAACATGAATGCATACATGCACGAACAGAACAGAGTAGGCGACTAGCATATAGCACTCGTAAAAAGCAAAGGGTACTTGGCTGCAAGTAATGATCATGGTTGTACAAAGCGTACTGTAGTACACTAAAACATAGCACAGGCCAGCCATCCCACTCGATTCTCCAAGGGAAATGCCCTAATAGTACCAGCAATGTGGGTATCTAATTCTGTTTGCCGATACTTGCAACTTGTTATTACTGGATAAATCTGAACTTACATGAACTATGGCTACTGTTTCAGTACGAAACTACGATACTGGAACCAGAGGAACTACAGAATGTGCTGTCTTTTTTCCATACAATCCGAAAAATGTAACTACAGAGCGTACTGTAATGCGAAATTAGGATTCACTGGCGTGTCAACTGGCATTATGAATCAAACGAACTGTTTTATATTTCATGTAGTACCTTACGATCTAGTACTGCTAACTGTTTTATTTTAACTATGTATATATGTCAAGGAGTACTGGTAGTACGCTAGCAAGCGAACAAGCGCACGAACATGCTCCCCTGTGTGAGGCAGAGAATACAAAACCAAAGCAGCGGTGTAGTACTACTAGTAGCTGCAAGCCTGCAGCTCCCATCTTTTGTCGACCAACAAAAGAAAAAAGCAAAACAAAAAGACAGTGCTTGAAAACGCCATGTCTTTTTCTTTTGACCACTAACAAGCCACTTTGTCAACACGCCCGTGGACGTCGAGTTCCGTCAAAACGCGGGCGGGCCCCGATCGCAAGCTTTGCTGTCTGCATGCAACAGCATTCGGGCCGGCATTTCCTTTCCTTTCGTATCAAACACTAACGGACAGCACCAATGAGAGGAAAGTTGCTGCTTATCTACAACTATACTAGAAGATGAGATGATGCATCATGATTCCCGCTCCCACTACTGATGCTCAAAAGCTAGGAAGAAACCAGCAGGAAGAATTAATCTGAAGCTAAACAAGTAGCAGGAGTAGTAGCAGAAAGAAGAACATTGTAGCAGCAGCAGCTTACTAGTTTTTCGGTGCGGGAGGCTCTGTCCTCACCTGGCAGACCTGCGTCAATCTGTAGTAACACGCGACGGCGCCACTTGTCATAACGATCGCGTCAGGCCCGTTGAACCCAGCTCGCATGTCCTCCCGGAGCGCTGCCTATCGGCGGAGCGGCGGCGATGATGATCAGAGGACGACGACATGGGAGAACACCCACGGCATCCTACTCTGCATCATCAAACGGAGACGGCATCAGGTCAAGGCACTGCGCAGCAGAGCAGGCGAGCGAGAGATGTAGTAATGGCGATGGCTTGCGTGGTTACCAGTCAGTGGACGAGGTGCGTATGGTATGGATGATCTGGGTGGATGGTGGAGAGCACAGCAGGAAGAACAGAGCGGGTGGATGGATGGGTGGATGGGTGGAAGGCGCGGGGTTTTATACAAGGGACGATGAAGCGGGAGCGGGGGGCGTTGGATGCTCGGATTGGTGCGTGCGTGCGTGGGTTGAAGCCTCTCTCCGTCTCCCTCTCTGTATTGATTCTTTTTTGCCTTGCACTCCTTTTGAGTAGATACATACGTCCAGTACAGAGAGGAAGGGGGAGGAGGAGGATGGCGAGCAGTGATGGAAACGAATGAATGAATGGGGGCGGGGGCGGGGGCGGGGGGAGAGAGGGAACGAAATTAATGAGGTGGCGTGCGCACTCGATGGGTTCGTGCTCGCTGTGGGTGCGCGTGCCGCTTCCCACCGCGCCCGAGCCCTCGGACCGCCCCGCGGCCCACGCCGTTTGCACCATGACGCGCGGGCCCGGGGGAGAGGGGCGGCCCGCAAGTCTGTGACAGTAGTAAGGCCACCGCACGGCGGTTGAGAGAGAGGAGGAGAGGCCCCGGTCGGTCAATGGAGGTGGGCATCGTGGCAGGGCAATCCAAGCACGAAGCAAGCCGAGCCGCATGCACGCACGCACGCACGCGCCCGCCATTGAGTGCATGCACGAACGGGTGGCGCGCCGTCGGATCGGGATCGGGCGGCGGAGGGGGCGGGCGCCGTCGGCGTGCCCGCCGCGGCCATCGATCGATGCTGGCTAGGGCCGCGTCCCGTCCCCCCGGTGGTGGTAGGGTAGGCGCCGGCGGGGCGGGGCGGGGCGGGATAGTCATGGCGGCGCGCCGGGGCGGCCGGGGGGACAGCCATCATGGCCAAGGAGTACTGGCAGCGGGGCTTGCCCCGATGGACCACCGGACATGCGAGATTACTCATCGAGATACTACTTCACGTGCTGTCTCCTAGTGGATTACACTCGCCTCGCCCCCGCCCTGCTTTGCCAATTGCGATTTCCTTCTGGTTTTGCTTCCGTTCATTCATTACAAAAGTCGTGACACACTGCTGCTGCTGCTAGTTCAAATCCAAGTAAATTCCATTGCTTGGTAGCGTAGGGAATTTCGGTAGTAGAAAAATGGGGCGTAGCAAACGGGTGATCGACACACATGCCCGGTAGAGCATGATAGCCATGCGACATATGGCACTGGCGTCACCGGGGCGTCACTCGGCCCGCGCCGCCTGATTGGTGTGTGCGGAGGCCCGTGCGACCGGAGAATCATGGGCGCCACCGGAGGCAGCCGCTGGCAGTGATGGTGTAGCGGCGCAGGGGAACGGCCCGATGCAACCGCCATTATAGGCCATCAAACGCCCTGCCCTGCCCTGCCCTGCCCTGCCTCGTTGCATCGCGACGCAGCTCGACCGCCCTCTCCTCCTCTCCTCCTACTACGTACGTACTACTCCCGCTGAAAGGCGGGGACCCGCCCTAGACCACGTCCAGGGCGCACACTCCACGCCGTAGGCGCTCTCGTGTCGGGGGAGGCGCGCCGCGCCGTGGAGGCCATCATCGCCGTCAAATGCCATGATGCGCCCGGCCCCCGATCGAGCGTTCGCGTCACGACGGGGGCCGAAGACCGCCATGTCGTCCGTCCGGCATTGGCTTGCCGACTCGCTCCAACGCCGGGCGCAGAGCTCCGATTTCCTGCGTAGGTAGAGTTCTAGTACTACTAGCCAGCACAGCCTGTCAACGCAGCGGGGCCGGCTTCAGGCACGACTGTACGTGAATTGTTTCGAGCACCGGGCGCGTGCGTGCATGAACTGCGTCCGGCCGACTTTCGGAGTGACTTGGATTCACGTGCTAATCATTGACTACCAAACGTATTTGCAGTGAGATTTCCGCAAGTGCTGCCGTGTAAGTAATCTCAGCTATCACTAGTACAACGTCTCAACAAACCACCAAAGTACGCATGGTCCTTGTAGGAGGAGTTTGGGGGCATTTTGACGACGGACATGTGCGCACACCCCAACCATGCCCAAGATCTAATTTTCAGCCACAAATAGTAGTGTTGAGCTAACCATATCACCTAAAAATTTACTATATTTAGGTGCTTTACATGCAAGAATCACACTGCAAGCGCTAATTAAGCTTAGAAACTTGATATATTCGGAGCCTATCCTTCATTGTAATGCTAGATTCATCACTGGTTAGAGTACATATATCCCAACTCTCAAAAACATTTATTTTCACTCTTTTAATCTAAACTAGGATGATCATTCGATGTGTCAGAACATGTTTGAAAAAAGAGAGTTTATTGCTAGTATTGCCAGAACATGTTTCTGGACTCTCACTATCATTTTATTTAAGGGGTGTTAATCTAAAGTATATTGCTTTTCTGACATGACAATTCAGCTTAGTTTGTTTTTCCATAATGTTTGTGTGGTAAAAGCAAACTCAACATCGATAATTTTGAATTGCATTTTAAATAAATATTAAATTATGGAAAGTTAAATGAACACAATGAAAGAAATTAATTTGATAATGTAGAAAAAATAGGATGCTACTATCAACTGGGTAGATATGTATTGCCCAAAAACTTGGTTACTTTTAAGTTATAATATTTGGTATACTTGTAATCTTTTGTAGTGTTGGGTTTTACTATTGTTCAGTTTCCCAGACAACGATCACTCGAATATTTCAAAATTCTCAACTTTTCTAAAAACCCTAATACTTTTGTATTTTTCCTCCAAAACTAACCTTTAACTATAGGTTAGGTGTGCTTATTTGAATATGTGTGTATCAAATCTGAAGTTTGAAAAAAGAGAGTTTATTGCTAGTATTGTTTAGAACATATTTTCGAACTCATGGTGTCATTTTATTTAAGCTATGTTAATCTATAGTAGGTTGCCTTCGTGACATGACATCTAGTTTCAGCTTAGTTTGTCTTGCATAATGTTCACATGGTAAAAAAGCAAACTCAACATCAACAATTTTAAATAAATATTAAATTTGAAGGAAACATCTTCTAATATATAAAACATCAAGCTTCCCGACAGGAAATAAAACCATGTAAGAAACTACAAAATATATACCAATGAAACAAAAAAATGTTCAATTTGAATTACAAAAATAACCATTTAAAAATACAACTGTATTTCGTCTTTACCTCTCAACTTGTGCATGACTGAGTTGAATCCACGTGCTAACAATTGACTACCAAACGTATTGCACTAAGATTTTCGCAAGTGCTATCGTATAGCTAATACGAGCTACACTATCTCAAGAAACCAACAAAGTACCGATGGTCGTTTAACACCGTAGGAGTTTGGAGCATGTGTGAAGATAGGCATGTGCGCATGCACAACTTTGTCGAAGATGTAATTTTCGACCACAAACGGTAGTATTGGTCATACCACACCTCCCAACTCTCGGAATCTTTCGTACTCTTTTAATCCAAATTAGGATGATTTTTTGATGTGTAATTTTAGTTTCAACTTATTTTACTGACATATATTCACTTGGTATGAAAGTGGAGTCAATATCAATGAAAAGTGGAGTTTGGAAAAAATGATTTATTGCTAGTATTTTTTAGGACATAATTCTTAGTTCTATGGATCATCTTATTTAATCCCTATTCATCTAACGTTAGGTGCTTTACATGCAAGAATCACAATGCAACTGCTAATTAGGCTTAGAAACTTGATGTTTTGAGTATACCCTTCATTGTAATGCTAGATTTGTCACTGGTTAGAGTACATCTAAATTAGGATGATGTTTCAATGTGTCATTTTAGTTTTCAACATATTTTAATATCAACTAGCAAGTAGAGCCGCGGTGACACGCCGCGCCCATCGTGAAGCTAGTGTGCCTGGATGTGTTGATTTTCTTATCAAAAAAATAAGGCAGTGAACAAGTGTGCTAGCAGTTGGTAGTGTGCAAGTCAATTTAACTTTGATAAATACGGAAAGGTAGCAAAAAAAATCATTCATGATTACAAACACTTAGCTATATATCATAAATGTTTCAGCCAAAGTTGTGTTACCAAGGGAAACACAATTTCAAAATCGTCTGGCGCAACCAAAAGTTTAACAAAATGAAGGACCTTTGAACCAAAGAAAATTTCCTCGAGTATACAGTTTAAAGATCACATTTTAAAAATAGTACCCCATCCTATAATATATGAAAAATTGTATTAGTGAATGAATCAAGATACAAAAAAGGAAAAACAACAGAAAAAATGATATGGACAATAAAAAGTATTGACCTTTATACAGATGTCCATTCTTTTAGACTGGGTGTTGGCAACCCAGTGAAAAAGATCAACAATGTCATTGTTTCCAATAATGCATAAAAAATTAATTCATAAAATATAAAAAATGGATGAAAATACTCTAGTAGAAAGTTAGGTGGTGTTTGGTTCGATGGTGAGACTAGCTTGGCTAAGGATATCCTCAACCAGGTGATTAGGGATAATCATTTATCATTGTTTGGTTGGGTGGGATTGGATTGGTTGAATATCCATGTTTTGTTGTTTGGTTAAAAGGATGAGAGGCATTGAGCCAACCGCAACTTAACCTGGCAGAGGCACACAAAGCTTGATTGCATGCCGGCCATCGTCGAGGAGCACGAGGCTCCGGCTAGGGAAGGCCGCGGAGCACATCCCGGAAGGAGCGGGAGCTCGCGCGGGACTGGTCCGATGACGACGGGCTGGAGTCCATCCAGCGCATCTCGCGGGAGCGTCCTCCGGCGAGGGATGGGGAGGGAGAGGCGATGGGGCCGCGCCAGGGGCGAGCAACGGCATAGATGGACGTCGGGGCCGGAGTGGCCGCTGGTGGAGCTAGCAGAGGCGGGGAGAGGAGCTAGCGGAGACGAGGACCTCAGCGTGGCTGCCCTCATCCGCCATATTTTGCTCGCTCTTTCCAACCAGTTTTTCAGGAATATTCTCAGCATCTTGGCTATCCCTATCCTCTCATCCCTCTAAACCAAATGGATGGCATCCCTCATAAAATTGGCTATCTCTGTCCAACCGAGGGATAGTCGATGAACCAAACGCCACCTTAGAACATTTGACATTATAGTGCATTGACGATTTCTTTATACACACTATCTTAAGTAATATGTGTTGCATTCGGTAACCCATAGTCATGAAGAATAGCACGTGTGAGCAACGGAATTAGAGATGAACTATCAATCAAAATCAAGCCTAATTCTGAGAGTTTAAATGGTACCAATCTAGATACTCTAAGGCACATAATTTTCTTTGATTTGCTTATCCTATGGTATCCTGAAGAAAATAATTGCTAGGTACCGCATCATAATTACTCTAAATTTATATAAAAGGTAGAATAAGCAAAAAAAATGCTTCACTTTGTACTACTCACAACTTTATAGGTGTACAAAATATGTGTGCCTATTTATATGGGTGAGTATATTTGCGTATATGTGAGCATGTGTGTTGGCATTGGTACTCACGTTTTCCTAGATTTTTTTCCGCCTCTCTAACGATATTCGTTCAGTGGGAGAAGACGTTCCCGTGGACAATGAAGGCGTCTGGGTGACTTCATCAATTTCAAGATATTGTGTCGACTCGGTATCTATAGAAAAGGTAGAATGAGCAAAAAATGCTACACTTTATACTACGCACAACGTTATAGGAGTATGGTGTGCGTGTGTGTATTAATAGGGGTGAGTATATGTGCATATATATAAGCATATGCATTGTAATATGTTGGCATTGTTGCTAGCATTTTTTGGATTTATTGCAGGCTCTTCGGTGATATTCATTTCTTGCCGACTACGATGGCATCTACGATGATTTCGTTAATCTTAAAATGTTGTGCCATCTTAGAATCTTGAAAGTTATCATAAGGATATGATGTGTATGTGTGTGTTCGTAGAAATGTGTGTATATGTATATACGTAAGCACCTACATTGTATTGTGTTAAAATCAACAACATACAAAAACCAGATATTAATGGAGAGTAAAAAAACTGTTGGCTTAGCATCTAGTAGGTGTCAATCATATATTAGAAAAAACGTGGCAATCACATATTAGAAAAACGTGGCAATCAACTGATAGCTAAGAGCATCTCTAGCAGACCCCATAAAAAGCGACCAGTAAAATGCGTTTACAGGTCGCTGTGGGTAAATTTTGCGGGTCCATTTCATGCGCAAAAGATCAGACCCCGAGTATGAAACTGTAAAATTTGAAAAAAAAACATTCACGGATGAAACTACATCATAGTTCTTCATCAAAATACATCAGGGTTCTTCATCAAACTACATCATTCTTCATCAGCAACCTACATCAGTTCTTCATACTACTAGGTAGGGGGAGGTGGACTGTGGGCTATGCAGCGTACCCGAGCCTAGACAACCAAAAATGAGGGGTGTGGCGGCGACAACGCGGTGGAGGAGCCGGAGGAGCCCAGTCCTCATCGTAGTTGGTGTCGAGGTCGATCCAGATCTTGTCTTGCTCGTCCTTCATGATGCGCAGGTCCGCCTCTTTGGACGCAATCGCTTATAACGTTGTGACGCCTTGCTCGAGGAAGATCTGCTCGATCTTGAGCTTGTGGCTTGCGTGCGGTGACCTCCTCTGTCCCCCTCAGCGAGCGCTCCATGATGGCGTGCATGAGGTGATCCTCCTGCCCCGGGGGGAGGTAATCCTCGGGGCCGATGACCCCTACACGTGGCAGGACGACGTCGTCCTCGAGCTTGACGGCGAGTGGCCCGAGCTCCTCCTGCCTTCTCTTGACCGGAGTGATGGTTTGCAAGGACGAGGCGCCCCATTTAAGAACTCCCAGCAACAGAGAAGCTGGAGGAGCCGAGGCATCGGGCCGTGAGCTCGTGCTCGTACTCCTCGAGCTCGTGGCGTTCGAAAGCCGGCAGCGGCTCTAGTTCAGCCACCTTCGTGATCCCCGCTTGCATGCGGTGCTAGAGGCGCGTCGGCGGCGGCGCTCGGTGTCATCCCCTCCATTTACGTGGTCGTCCTGTTGGGGAACATAGCATTGAAAACAAAAAATTTCCTACGCACACGCAATACCTATCCATGTGATGATCATCTACGAGAGGGGAGAGTGAATCTACATACCCTTGTAGATCGCTAAAAGGAAGCGTATATAACGCGGTTGATGTAGTGGAACATCTTCGCAATTCAAATCGCAGCCCGTCCCGCGATCTCATCATGATCCGTCCCGCAATTCCATCCCGATCTAGTGTCGAACGGACGACACCTCCGCGTTTAGCACACGTACAACTCGATGATGACCCCCACCTTCTCGATCCAGCAAGAGAGACGGGGAAGTATATGAGTTCTCCGGCAGCGTGACGACGCACTGGTGATGATGGTGATCTATTCCTGCAGGGCTTCGCCTAAGCACCACAGAAATCTGATCTAGAGAAAGAAGTACAAACTAGAGGAGAGGGTAGCACGTGGCTGAAATTGTGTGTCTCAAAAAACCCTAAATACCTCTAGTATATATAGGAGGGAGGGAGGGGAGGAGGCAGCCTCAAACCCTCAAGGTTTAGCCGAAATTAGAGGTGGAGGAGTCCTACTCCAATCCTACTAGGAGTAGGATTCCTCCTTTCCACTTGGAAACCCTTTCCACCTTTTCCACCTTTGGATTTTTGCCTCTCAAACCTCATGGGCCTTAGTGGAAGCTTATGTCAGCCCACTAGGGGCTGGTTTGTATCCTCCCAAATCCCATAAGGCCCCTCGGGGCGTGACACCCCTCCCGATGGTCCCCGGTACCCTCCTGGCACTCCCGGTACACTACCGATGAGCCCGAAACTTTTCCGGCGACCAAAATAGGAATTACTATATATCAATCTTTACCTCCAGACCATTCCGGAGCTCCGCGTGACATCCGGGATCTCAACCGGAACTCCGAATAACTTTCGGTTACCAACACGGCAACACCTATAACTCAACTATACCAAAACGTCACCGAACCTTAAGTGTGCAGACCCTGCGGGTTCGAGAACTATGCAGACATGACCTGAGACATTCTCCAGTCAATAACCAATAGTGGGACCTGGATGTCCATATTGACTCCTACATATTATACGAATATCTCTATCGGTTGAACCTCTATGTCAAGGATTCAGTTAATCTCGTATGTTGTTCCCTTTGTCCTTCGGTATGTTACTTGCGTGAGATTCGATCGTTGGTATCTCCATACCTAGTTCAATCTCGTTACCGGCAAGTCTTTTTACTCATTCCGTAATACGAGATCCCGTAACTAACTCCTTAGTCACATTGCTTGCAAGGCTTGTTGTGATGTTGTATTACCGAGTGGGCCCCGAGATACCTCTCCGTCACACGGAGTGACAAATCCCAGTCTTGATCCATGCCAACCTGACAGACACCTTTGGAGATACGTGTAGAGCACCTTTATAGTCACCCAGTAACGTTGCGACGTTTGATACACACAAGGTATTCCTCCGGTGTCCGGGAGTTCCATGATCTCATGGTCATAGGAACAGATACATTGACAAGCAGGAATACAGTAGCAATAAACTGACACGATCATATGCTATATTTATAGTTTGGGTCTTGTCCATCACTTCATTCTTCTAATGATGTGATCCTGTTATCAAGTGACAACACTTGCCTATGACCAGGAAACCTTGATCATCTTTGATCAACGTGCTAGTCAACTAGAGGCTCACTAGGGACAGTGTGTTGTCTATGGATGCACACATGTATTTGTGTTTCCAATCAATACAATTCTAGCATGGATAATAAACGATTATCATGAACAATGAAATATAATAATAACCATTTTATTATTGCCTCTAGGGCATATTTCCAAAAGTCTAGCACTTGCACTGGAGCCAATAATCTAGTTCACATCACTGTGTGATTGTAATGAATCTAACACCCATACAACTTTGGGGTTCGATCATGTCTTGCTTGTGAGAGAGGTTTTTAGTCAACGGATCTGAACCTTTCAGATATGTGTGTGCTTTACAAATCTCTATGTCATCCTATAGATGCTGCTACTACGTGCCATTTGGAACTATTCCAAATGACTGCTCCACTATACAAATCCGGTTTACTACTCAGAGCTATTCGGATTAGTGTCAAAATTTGCATCGACGTAACCCTTTACGACGAACTCTTTAATCACCTCCATAATCGAGAAAAAAATCCTTAGTCCACTAGGTACTAAGGATAACTTTGACCGTTGTTTAGTCATTCAATCCTGGATCACCCTTTGTACCCCTTGACAGACTCATGGCAAGGCACACATCAGCTCGGTACAGAGCATGACATACTTTAGAACCTAAGGCTAAGGCATAGGGTATGACCTTCTTCCTTTCTCTTTCTTCTGCCATGGTCGGGCTTTGAGTCTTACTCAAATTCACACCTTACAACACAGCCAAGAACTCCTTCTTTCCTGATCTATTTTGAACCCCTTCAAAAACTTGTCAAGGCATGCATTTCATTGGAAGTTCTATTTAGCATTTTGATCTATCTCTATAGATCTTGATGCTCAATGTTCAAGTAGCTCTATCCAGGTTTTCCTTTGAAAAACTCCTTTCAAACAACCCTTTATGCTTTCCAGAAATTCTACGTAACTTCCGATTAACAATATGTCAACCACATATACTTATCAGATATTCTATAGTGCTCCCACTCACTTCTTTGGAAACACAAGTTTCTCATAAACCTTGTATAAACCCAAAAGCTTTGATCATCTCATCAAAGCGTATATTCCAACTCCGAGATGCTTGCACCAGTCCATAGAACGATCGCTGGAGCTTGCATACTTGTTAGCATCCTTAGGATTGACAAAACCTTGTGGTTGTATCACATACAACCTTTCCTCAAGAAACCGTCGAGGAAACAATGTTTTTACATCCTATGTGCAACATTTCATAAATATTGCAACAACTTCTAACATAATTCCAACATACTTTTAGCATCGCTATGAGTGAGAAAGTTTCATCATAGTCAACTTTTTGAACTTGTTGGAAACATCTTCGCGACAAGTCGAGCTTTTCTTAATGGTGACTTTTCACCATCATCGTGTGTCTTCCTTTTAAAGAACCATATGTAATTAATAGTCTTACGAACATCAAGTAGTTCTTCCAAAGTCTACACTTTGCTTTTATACACGGATCCTCTCTCGGTTTCATGGCCTCCAGCCATTTGTCGAAATCCGGGCCCACCATCGCTTCTCCATAGCTCGTAGGTTCATTGTTGTTCAACAACATGACCTCCAAGACACGGTTAAGGTACCACTCTATAGCACTACGCGACCTTGTCGACCTACAAGGTTTGTAGTAACTTGATCTGAAGCTTAATGATCACTATCATCAGTTTCCACTTCAATTGGCGTAGGCACAACAGGAACAACTTCCTGCACCCTGCTACACATTGGTTGAAGTGACGGTTCAATAACCTCATAAAGTTCCACCACCCTCCCACTCAATTCTTTCGAGAGAAAATTTTCCTCGAGAAAGGACCCGTTTCTAAAAACAAACACTTTGCTTCTGGATCTGAGATAGGAGGTATACCCATCTGTTTTGGGTCTCCTATGAAGATGCATTTATCCGCTTTGGGTTCGAGCTTGTCATGCTAAAACTTTTCCACATAAGCATCGCATACCCAAACTTTTAAGAAACGACAGCTTAGGTTTCTCCAAACCATAGTTCATACGGTGTCATCTCAACGGAAATACGTGGTGCCCTATTTAAAGTGAATGTGGTTGTCTCTAATGCATAACCCATAAACGATAGTGGTAATTCGATAAGAGATGTCATACTATGCACCATATCAAATAAGGCGCTACTATGACGTTTGGGCACACCATCACACTATGGTGTTCTAGGTGGCATGAGATGTGAAACAATTTTCACATTTATCTTAATTGTGTACCAAACTCGCAACTCAGATATCCATCTCTATGATCATATCGTAGACATGTTACCCTCTTGTCAGGATGATCTTCAACTTCACTCTGAAACTACTTGAACCTTTCAATAATTCAGACTGTGTTTCATCAAGCAAATACACTAGTATATACTCAAATCATCTGTGAACTAAGAACATAACGATATCCACTGCGTGCCTCAGCACTCATTGGACTGCATACATCCAAATGTATTACTTCCAATAAGTTACTTTCTAGTTCCATCTCACTGGAAAATGAGGCCTTCAATCATCTTGCCCATGTGGTATGATTTGCATGTCTCAAGTGATTCAAAATCAAGTGAGTCCAAACGATCCATCTGCATGGAGTTTCTTCATGCGTGTATACCAATAGGTATGGTTTGCATGTCTCAAACGTTTCAAAAATGAGTGAGTACAAAGATCCATCAGCATGGAGCTTCTTCATGCATTTTATACGAACATGACTCAAGCGGCAGTGCCACAAGTAAGTGGTACTATCATTACTACTTTGTATCTTTTGGCATCAATATTATGAACATGTGTAGCACTACGATCGAGATTCAATAAACCATCGAAGGTATTTATCCAAGCAAATAGAATAACCATTATTCTCTTTAAATAAATAATTGTATTGTAATAAACACGATCTAATCATGTTCATGCTCAACGCAAACACCAAATAACAATTATTTAGGTTTAACACTAATCCCGATGGTAGTGGGAGCGTGTGATGTTTGATCACATCAACCTTAGAATTACTTCCAACACACATCATCACCTCACCCTTGCTAGTATCCATTTAATCTGTAGCTATAATTTCGAGTTACCAACACTTAGCAACTGAACCGGTATCTAATACCCTGGTGCTACTAGGAGTACTAGTAAGGTACACAACAATATCACGTATATCCAATATACTTTTGTTGACTTTGCCGGCCTTCTCATCTACCAAGTATCTAGGGTAGTTCCGCCTCAGTGACCGTTCCCCTCATAACATAAGCACTTAGTCTCGGGTTTGGGTTCAACCTTGGGTTTGTTCACTAGAGCAGCAACTGGTTTGCCGTTTCACGAAGTATCCCTTCTTGCCCTTGCCCTTCTTGAAATTAGTGGTTTTACTAACCATCAACAATTGATGCTCCTATTTGATTTCTACTTTTGCGATGTCAAACATCGTGAATAGCTGAAGGATCATCATATCTATCCTTGATATGTTATAGTTCATCACGAAGCTCTAGTAGCTTGGTGATAGTGACTTTGGAGAACCATCACTATCTCATCTGCAAGATTAACTCCCTCTCGATTCAAGCGATTGTAGCACTTGCACAATTTGAGCACATGCTCAATGATTGAGCTTTTCTCCCTTACTTTGTAGACAAAGAATCTTGTTGGAGGTCTCATACCTCTCAACAAGGGCACGAGCATGAAATCCCAATTTCATCTCTTAGAACATCTCGCATGTTCCGTGAAGTTCAAAACGTCTTCGGTGCCTCAATTCTAAGCCGTTTAAGCATTACACACTGAACTATCATGTAGTCATCAAAAAACGTGTATGTCAGATGTTCGCAACATCCACAGACGACGCTCGAGGTTCAACACACCGAGTGGTGCATTAAGGACATAAGCCTTCTGCACAACAATGAGGACAATCCTTAGTTTACGGACCCAGTCCTCATAATTGCCACTATCATCTTTCAACTAAATTTTCTCTAGGAACATATCAAAAACAATAGAGCTACAACGCAAGCTACAACATAATTTGCAAAGACCTTTTGACTATGTTCATGATAATTGAGTTTAGCTAATCATATTACTAATAACTCCCACTCAAAATAGACATCCATCTAGTCATTCGAGTGGCGCATGATCCAAATCCACTAACTCAAGTCCGATCATCACGTGAGTTGAGTATAGTTTCAGTGGTGAGCATCTCCATGTTAATCATATCAACTATATGATTCATGCTCGACCTTTCGGTCTCTTGTGTCTCGACGCCATGTCTGTAAATGCTAGGCTCATCAAGTTTAACCCGAGTGTTCTGCGTGTGCAACTGTTTTGCACCCGTTGTATGTGAAAGTTGAGTCTATCACACCCGATCATCACGTGGTGTCTCGAAACGATGAACTGTTGCAACGGTGCACAGGGAGGGAGAACACAATTTTATTTTGAAGTTTTAGTGAGGGATCACTTTATAATGCTACCTTCATTCTAAGCAAAATAAGGTGCATAAAAGGATTAACATCACATGCAAATCATAAGTGACATGATATGACCATGATCTTGTGCTTCTTGATCTCCATCACCAAAGCACCGCCATGATCTTCATCGTCACCGGCGCCACACCATGATCTCCATCATTGTGCCGCCATCGAGGTTGTCGTTCTATCTATGCTATTACTACTAAAACTACTACCTAGCAATATAGTAAACACATCTGCAAGCACAATCGTTAGTTTAAAGACAACCATATGGCTCCTGCCGGTTGCCGTAGCATCGACGTGCAAGTCGATATTTAACTATTACAACATGATCATCTCATACATCCAATATATCATATCATGTCTTTGGCCATATCACATCACATGCATACCCTGCAAAAACAAGTTAGACGTCCTCTAATTTGTTGTTGCATGTTTTACGTGGCTGCTATGGGTATCTAGTATGATCGCGTCTTACTTACACAAAGCCACAACGGTGATATGCAATTTTCTATTTAACCTTCTCTAAGGACCGCCTCAGTCCAATCCGATTCAATTAAAGTTGAAGAAACAGACACCCGCCAGTCATCTTTATGCAACAAGTTTCATGTTAGTCGATGAAACAGGTCTCTCATAAGTCTACGAGTAAGGTTGGTCCGGGCCGCTTCAATCCAATAATACCGCCGAATCGAGACAAGACTAAGGAGGGCAGCAAATCGAACATCAACGCCCACAAACTCTTTTGTATTCTACTCGAGATATCATCTACGCATGAACCTAGCTCATGATGCCACTGTTGGGGAACATAGCGTGGGAAACAAAAAAATTCCTACGCACACGCAATACCTATCCATGGTGATGATCATCTACGAGAGGGGAGAGTGAATCTACATACCCTTGTAGATCGCTAAGCGGAAGCGTATATAACGCGGTTGATGTAGTGGAACATATTCGTGATTCAAATCGCAGCCCGTCCAACAATCTCATCACGATCCGTCCCACGATCCCATCACGATCCATCTCGATCTAGTGCCGAACGGACGACACCTCCGCATTCAGCACACGTACATCTCGATGACGACCCCCACCTTCTCGATCTAGCAAGAGAGACGGGGAAGTAGATGAGTTCTCCGGCAGCGTGATGGTGTGTTGGTGATGGTGGTGATCTATTCCTGCAGAGCTTTGCCTAAGCACCACAGAAATTCGATCTAGAGGAGGAACTACAAACTAGAGGAGAGGGTTGCACGTGGCTGAAATTGTGTGTCTCCAAAAACCCTCAATACCTCTAGTATATATAGCTGGGAGGGAGGGGAGGAGAAAGCCTCAAACCCTCAAGGTTTGGCCGAAATTGGAGGTGGAGGAGTCCTACTCCAATCCTACAAGGAGTAGGATTCCTCCTTTCCACTTGAAAACCCTTTCCACCTTTTCCACCTTTGGGTTTTTGCCTCTCAAACCCATGGGCCTTAGTGGGAGCTTATGTCAGCCCACTAGGGGCTGGTTTGTATCCTCCCACAGCCCATAAGGCTCCTCGGGGCGTGACACCCCTCCCGATGGTCCCCGGTACCCTCCTGGCACTCCCGGTACACTATCGATGAGCCCGAAACTTTTCCGGTGACCAAAACAGGACTTCCTATATATCAATTTTTACCTTCGGACCATGCCGGAGCTCCTCGTGACGTCTGGGATCTCATATGGGACTCTGAAGAACTTTCGGTTACCAACACCTATAACTCAACTATACCGAAATGTCACCGAACCTTAAGTGTGCAGACCGTGCGGGTTCGAGAACTATGCACACATGACCTGAGACATTCTCCGGTCAATAACCAATAGAGGTACCTGGATGTCCATATTGGCTCCTACATATTCTACGAAGATCTCTATCGGTTGAACCTCTATGTCAAGGATTCAGTTAATCCCGTATGTTGTTCCCTTTGTCCTTTAGTATGTTACTTGCCCGAGATTCGATCGTCGGTATCTCCATACCTAGTTGAATCTCATTACCAGCAAGTCTCTTTACTCATTTCGTAATACAAGATCCTGTAACTAACTCCTTAGTCACATTTCTTGCAAGGCTTGTTGTGATGTTGTATTACCGAGTGGGCCTCGAGATACCTCTCCATCACACGGAGTGACAAATCCCAGTCTTGATCCATGCCAACCCAACAAACACCTTTGGAGTTACCTGTAGAGCACCTTTATAGTCACTCAGTAACGTTGCGACGTTTGATGCACACAAGGTATTCCTCCGGTGTCCGGGAGTTGCATGATCTCATGGTCATAGGAACATATACGTTAACATGCAGAAAAATAGTAGCAATAAACTAACACGATTATATGCTACATTTATAGTTTGGGTGTTGTCCATCACATCATTCTTCTAATGATGTGATCCCGTTATCAAGTGACAACACTTGCCTATGGTCAGGAAACCTTGACCATCTTTGGTCAACGAGCTAGTCAACTAGAGGTTCACCAGGGACACTGTGTTGTCTATGTATGCATACATGTATTTGAGTCTCCAACGAATAGAATTCTAGCATGGATAATAAACGATTATCATGAACAAGAAAATTTAATAATAACCAATTTATTATTGCCTCTAGAGCATATTTCCAACACGTCCATGGTCGGGACGTCCCGCTATGGGTTTTTTGTCTCGCCGGCGGCAAGAAACTAGGGCGGAGTGAGAGATGAATCGCGACGGAGCTGCGGCGGCGGAGGATAGGGTTTGACCCATATAGAATGAGCAAAAAATGCTTCACTTTGTACTACCTACAACATTATAGGTGTACAAAATATGTGCGGGTATTCATATGGGTGAGTATATGTGCGTATATGTGAGCATGTGTGTTGGTACTGGTGCTCACGTTTTACTAGATTTATTTCTGACTCTTTGACGATATTCGTTTAGTGGGGGAAGACGTTCTTGTGGATGACGAAGGTGTGTGGGTGACTTCATCAATTTCAAGATATTGTGTCTATCTACAAAAAATGATAGAATGAGCAAAAAATGCTATAGTTTATACTACTCATAACATTATAGGAGTACAGTGTACGTGTGTGTATCAATAGGGGTGATTATATATATATATATATATATATAAAAGCATATGCGCTGTACTATGTTGGCATTGGTGCTCCCATTTATCTTAATTTGTTGCAGGCTCTTTGATGATATTCATGTAGTGGGAGAAGACGTTTCATGTCGACTACGATGGCATCTATGATGATTTCGTTATTTTCAAAATGTTGTGCCGACATAGAATCTCAAAAGTTATCGTAAGGATAAGATGTGTGTACATTCGTAAAAATGTGTGTATATGTATATATGTAACCATCTCCGTTGTATTGTGTTAAAACCAACAACATAGAAAAAACAAATATCAATGAACAGTAAAAAAAATTGCTGGCTTAGCATCTAGTACGTGTCAACCAGATATTAGAAAAACATGACAATCAACTAATAGCTAACATCCACAATGGCAAACGCACATGAGAGCTCCTAGCTTAGCAGCTTTAGTATAATAATAATAATAGCTAACATCCACAATGGCAAACGCACATGAGAGCTCCTAGCTTAGCAGCTTTAGTATTATATATATATATATATATATATATATATATATATATATATATATATATATATATATATATATATATATAATAGCATAATATATTAATAAAAACCGCGAGTACTTTAGTAAACGAGGAGAACACCGTTTGAAAGGAAGATAATAAAGCATACTGCAAAAAATAAACAAATAGAGCAAGAAATCATGGGAAGTTTAATTACAACAATGAAATTATTAATTAGAGAATGTAGAAAAACTATGGTGAAATTATCAAATGGCTAGATGTATCGCCAAAAAACTTTCTTACTTTTAAAATTATAATATTTATTACTGTTTGGTATACTTCTAATCTTTTTTATTGTTGGGTTTTACTATTATTCAGTTTCCCGGACAATGATAGGTTCAATATTTTCAAAAAATCTACATTTTTCTAAAAAAAAACTTTTTTTTGTTTTTTCTATGAAACTTACTTTTATCTATAAGTTAGTTGTCCACACTTGAATATGTGTCTACTTGGACATCGTGTAAAAAATTGACACTCAATCACCACATGAGTAAAAAAATATGGGTAGAAAAGGGTAGAATTCACAGGTTTGAGAGGTGTGTGTGTGGGGGGGAGGAGGGGGGGGGGGGAGGGGGGGGGGGGGTGTAAGTTGTATCGAAGATCAAGTTTGAAATTTGTTGTTAGTATTGCTAGAACATGTTTCTGAACTCTCACCATCATTTTATTTAAGCAATGTTAATCTAAAGTAGATTGCTTTTCCGACATGACAATTGAGCTTAGTTTGTTTTCCATAATGTTTGTGTGGTAAAAAGCAAACTAAACATAGATAGTTTTAAATAGCAATATAAATATATATTAAATTATGGGAAGTTAAATGAACACAATGAAAGAAATTAATTTGATAATGTAGAGAAATACCATGCAACTATCAACCGACTAGATATGTATTGCCAAAAAACTTGGTTACTTTTAAGTTATAATATTTGTTAATATTTGCTACATTTATAATCTTTTGTAGTGTTGGGTTTTACTATTGTTCAGTTTCCGAGACAATGATCACTCGAGTATTTTCAAAATTCTCAACTTCTCTAAAAACCCTAATATTTTTTATTTTCCCTCCAAAACTAACCTTTAACTCTAGGTTAGGTGTGCTTATTTGAATATGTGTGTATCAAATCTGAAATTTGAAAAAGGAGAATTTATTGCTAGTATTGTTTAGAGCATATTACGGAACCCATGGTGTTATTTTATTTAAGCATTGTTAATCTATAGTAGGTTGCCTTTGTGACATGACATCTAGTTTCAGCTTAGTTTGTCAATGATGACGATGATGCCTACGTGTTGTCTTACCGAGACTCTCTTGGAGTTGTTTTCATGGAATTTATTACATGTGCCGCTCAACGGTTGTAATAGTTTTCGTCCAGTTTTCCATAATTAACCGGATAATTTGGTTTTCGCTCGGTTTTTCCTAATTAATTGAATGACTATTTTCTTCGTAATGAATGTACGATAACTACCATTTTGAAAAAATAATGTTCACATGGTAAAAAAGCAAACTCAACATCAACTATTTTAAATGAATATTAAATTTAAAGGAAACATCTTCTAATATATAAAACCTCAGGCTCCCCGGGAGAAAATGAAACCACGTAAGGAACTACAAAAAATGTATCAATGAAACAAAAAAATGTTCAACTTGAATTACAAAAAATGAAAGAAATTCACTTAAAAATACAATTGTATTTCGTCTTTACCCCTCAAGCTGTGCATGACTGAGTTGAATTCACGTGCTAACAAGTGACTACCAAACGTATTGCAGTAAGATTTTTGCAAGTGCTATCGTATAGCTAATACGAGCTACACTATCTGAAGAAACCAACAAAGTATCGATGGTCGTTTTAACACCATAGGAGTTTGGAGCATGTTTGAAGATATGCATGTGGGCGCACACAACTATGACAAAGATGTAATTTTCGACCACAAACGATAGTATTAGTCATAGCACACCTCCCAACTCTCGGAATCTTTTGTATTCTTTTAATCAAAATTAGGATGACTTTTTGATGTGTAATTTTAGTTTTAACTTATTTTATTGACATATATTTACTTGGTATAATAGCGGAGTCAATATCAATGAAAAGTGGAGTTTGAGAAACATGATTTATTGCTAGTATTTTTCAGAACATAATTCTTAGGTCTATGGATCATTTTATTTAATCTCTATTCGTCTAATGTAGGATTATTTTCCGACCTGGCATATAATATCAACTTAGTTTGTTTTCCATAGTGTCCGCATGGTAAAAAAAAAGCTAACAAGTCATCAACATTTTTCTAAAAATTATTGTCGTGATGATGACCAATTTCTATGGCAAACATGGCAAATCTTGACAAAAAAACTGAGAGACCTTACCTTGTTTTAGAAAATCTTTCCACCTTTTACCTCTAGGTTTTCAAAAAATGACATTTTTATCCCCTCCCCCATTTAGTATTTGACCTTCCATTTCTATCAACATGGGACCAATACCATCAACATGGGACCAATACCATTAGATTTAGAGCATCTCTAGCAGACCCCGTATAATCGTCGGAACTGTAAAATTCCGGTGACTATATGGGTTTGGGCTATTTTTTGTGCCAGACCAGATAGTGTAAACACGGCCAGACTCGTAATTTTTTTCCGGTGTCCCGTAAACACGACCGCTCGACCCGCTATATCCGCGGATTCGGCCGCTGGATGCGGGTCGAAACCCTATCCCTCCACCACCGCAGAAAGCCTCCCCCACCTCACCGCCATCGCCTCTGAACCGTCGCCATGCGCCTCCATTCTGCCGCCTAGTTGCTCCATTCCACTGCCCTTGATGGCCAACTCCGGCGGTCGTAGCAACGACGACCCCGAGAGGGATCGTCGCATCAGATCCGACACCGTCCGGAAGCGCGCAGCCCGCCGGTACACGCAATGGGGTATGACGACGCTGCCGTCGCTCCTCAGTCGCGAGACAGAGGAGTATGACTGCGCGCGCGGTTGCCTCTTCTCCGCAGCTCCTGTGAGGCAAAGAGCTCGCGCTCCTCCCTCCCCCCGGTGAAGAGGGAGCTCGAGGAGCTCTCGCCGATGAAGATGGACCCGGAGGCCGAGGCGGTGCCGGAGCGACGTGCCGGGGGCGTCGTCGAACCGGAGGATTTCCTCCCCCGGCGAAGGCGGATAGCCTTTTGCCCGTGCTGCTGGCACGGAGTGCGTGGGAGGCGGAAGAGGACCAGCAGCACCGTTGTAGGGAATAAGAGATGGACACCGTGCTCTACGAGCAGGGTGTCGTGTCGGCCCTCGCCTTCGGCCACAAGCAGGAGGAGTGGCGCCGCGAAGCGACTGCGCAGGAGCGCATCTACGTCGAACTCTCCTCCGACGAGGACGACGAGTGAGTGATGGAGAGCATATACTACCGCATGAGCTCGACTCCGGTGAGCTCATTTTTGCGTAGTGCGGTAGGATAGTTAGTAGCTTCGATGAGCTCCGGTGAGCTCCAGTAGGTTAGCTTACCTCTACCTCTGTAGTATGTATGATCGTCTAGTATGTAATGAACTCTCAATGAGTGTGGTTCCAATTACGTCCGTGAATATTTTTTCTTCTTCAAATTATGCAGTTTGATTATACAGGTCTGTTTTGCAACGCAATATTTCGCCCCGCAAAACTCTACTTCAATGAACTGTAAAACGGATTTATAGATCGCAAATATACGGGGTCTGCTAATGATGTTCTTGCGGGAGGTCGGTTTGGTTAGGTCCAAGGTTCTTAGTTGGCAACTTAGAGCCATTTGTTCTTGTCATGACCCATTGTGTTGGCACCATTGTCGCTTCCTCCGAAATGCCTAGCCCTAGGCTCGCACACGAGGAATTGTAGGGTAGTTTGGATGCCACTTATCTCGTAGGCATTTGGTTTGATTCTACTATATGCCGTTTCACAACACACTTAATAATAGACGCACACTAATGAACATGTTTACTACTCCTAAGTTAAATAATATTTGACTCACTTATTTTAGGACGGAGGAAGTACATGCGAGTCCACATAGACATGACAAATCAATCCATTTGAGAAAAGTTGGGGAAGGAAACGAAAAATACTAATTGGGGGTACAACAATATTGGGTAAACCGATCATTTTGTAGCAACATAGTGGTAAAATGGTAGACTAAATTCTTAAACGGATTTTTTGGGTCACAATGCAAAACTAGGAGGTAAAATGGTGGAGTAAACTTTAGCAATATATATGAAGAATATGAGGCAATTGTCAAATGGCTAGCTATGTAGCATGTCAAACTTACCTATTTTTTGTAGCTTCTAGTACTTGTTACGGCTTGCTATATTTCCAATCTATTCAATTTTAGATTTTAACATTATTCAATTTTCGCCCGAAGTGATGAGTCCAATATTTTAAAAAATTGTCCATTTTTCTTAGAATCCCTAGTATCTTGGGTCTTTTCCACGTTTTTTGAGTTTTCTATATAATTCAGTGAGCTTATTTGAACTTTAGTCTACGTGGACAATGTGTACAAAATATTGACACATAGCCACCACATCAACCAAAGGAGACAAGATGTAGGTACTATATGGTAGAATTGGCGGTTCTGAAAGTTCATGACAGCGTTGTAAGTTTTATTGAAGCTCGAGTTTTCAA
The DNA here is from genome assembly GCF_904849725.1 of Hordeum vulgare subsp. vulgare. Classification (NCBI taxonomy): domain Eukaryota; kingdom Viridiplantae; phylum Streptophyta; class Magnoliopsida; order Poales; family Poaceae; genus Hordeum; species Hordeum vulgare. The sequence goes on along the minus strand of NC_058524.1, from coordinate 484,580,537 downwards.
AAGAAAAGGTCGTAATTGGAGGGACTAAACACAAAGAGCACTTGGTAGCTTTGAATAGTGTAGAAAAACCATTTGATTAAGGGTAATGTTAAAAATCAAACATCGGATTTGTAATTATGGCAAAATAAACATTTTCACGGCAAATTATGTTGTCGCGAGGATGATAATTTTCTTCAGCAAGCATGACAAATCCTGGCAAAAACTGAACATGCCAATAATTTGTCATACTTGCTAATGAAAATTGTCATCCTGGAAAGATTATAATTTATCAAAGAAAGCGTTGGATTTACCATGCTAAAAAAAAGCTAATGTTAGTTTTGTAGTGAAATCCTTGACTGAAATGATCAAGCGGACACCATCTTTTGCTATTGGAGCAACCAAAAGGGGGAGGGAGGGAGGGAAGGAAGAAGAGGAGGTTGGAGGTGGTGGTAGCGTAAAAGACAACAATCGATGCAAACCCGCTGGAAACATGGGTAAATGGCACACGGCCAAGGTGATGATGGGTCGCTTTATAATGATAATGGCCTCTCGATCTAGCATGATCCTCCCTGGTGAGACAGGAGGAGGGCTGTCTGCCCGTGGGAGTTGCTTGATTACTCAGTTCCAAGGCGCATGATGTGCATGCAGCGGCACGGCAGAGGGGGGCATCATGGCTTTTTCGCACACCGTGTGTACCGGAGTATCATCCATCATCTCAGATCTTCTCCCGAAGAGACAAACGCTTCTTAAAGAAAGGCCGTGGATATATGCGTACCAAGGGAAAGGCAGGCCAAAAGACGATGAATCTTGGATTCTTCTCCTCCCTTCCTCTTACGCGCAATCATGCGCGGGCTGCCCGCGTGTCGGCCTCCTGTCCTGTCCCGACCCCCACCGCCCGCCCGGGTTTTGGTTTCCCTGCCTTTTCTTTTCGCTTCTTACCGGCCATGGTTATGCTCATGTTACTAGTAGGAAGAGTACGGCGGACAACCAGTACGTGATTACGCATGTTGTCTCCTGGCCTAGTGCCATCGCGCTCTAAAATTTATGCAGGGAGAATGTTCCACTGCGTGCATTACCCAATGCTCGGCCTGCTCTTCCACTCTAATTATACTACTACCACATGTCATGTTGTTTGAATGTCTCACATTATACTTTCTTCGTTCCGGTTTATAGGGCTCAAATCTAAAATCTCATCAATCAAGGTGAATTATGAGCGGATGACACTAGTTTAAACTAGCCAATGAAATATTTCTCACTTATGCAATTTTCAAGGCAATAAATATAGCATCCTTCCTTTCATTGAACTTGCATGATGGATATAGAAAACGATGCCTACATAGCCACTCATCTCCTTTCTCTAAAATCTATGAATTAAATATGGCGTGAGACTCAAAACACTTTAACTCACTTAGACTCAAAATGAGCCTAATATAATGGAAATCTGAAAATTTTGAGATGAGCCCTATAAACCGGAAAGAAGGGAGTAATGGTTAATAGTATAGCCAACTGCCGGCTATAAGACCCTATTTCTTTAAAAAGTCCTAGAATTTTTTTAGTTTCAAGAAAAAAGTCCCTAGTCCCTAAACGTTTCTTTCCAGGGACTAAACAGAGAATAGAAGTCATCAATTATCAATTTTGAGATGAGCCCTATAAATTTGTTGGGAACGCAGTAAGCGAATGATTTAGACTTTTCTGCGCGCATCAATTGTCATGCTCACAACGCTCTCGCGCGGGAAAAAAATCCAAAGCGGTTAGTTTCCGGTTTTTCTTTTTCGGTTTCTGGTTTCGTATCTTTCGCGGTTCGTCCCTTTTACTACTTCCGTTTTTCATTTTTTTGGGGCGATAACAGATAAAAAGCCCCAGCACGCCGGACGTCGGTTCCCTATTTCCCGTTAGTTTTCCATTATTTTTTCCACTATATTTCTAGAAAATGGAGATTTATTGGATACTTATGAGTGGGGGCTTTCAACACTGTCAAATGTCAACTTTCTATAAATTACGGCACCTCCGGCGCGCGGCTACTGCTCGACCTCGACTCATTAAATTTTCATAAGCATCTTGAAGAGGGGCATAGGTCAAAGTGTGTGATGGTCGTGCATCGTGTTGGTCGTACAACGTGTAGGTCGTGTAGCTTGGTGCATCCGACTTCACCGGCACACATCGCCTCTGGTGTGCGACTCCTGCTCGCGTTGTCCTCGTTAAATTTTTATGAAGATATTAAGGGGTATGCATTGGTCGTGTAGTGTGTTGGTCATGTAGCTTGGTACATGCGGCTTCGCCGCCACACAACGCCTCCAGTGCGCGGCTCCTACTCGCATTCGGTTCGTTAAATTTTCATAAATATTTTGAAAGAGGACATAGATCGTGCAACTTGGTGCATCCGGGCTTCACTGGCTTCTCGAGGCATGTGCGTGATGCCTCTAGAGGCACATGCATGAGGGCTCTAGAGGCACACTTGTGAGGCCGCCAGATGCATGGGTATGAATCCTCTAGAGGCACGAGCGTGAGGCCTCTAGATGCACAGGCGTAATGCTTGCAGAGATAGAGGGTTGATGCCTCCTAGAGGCACAATTATACATTCAACAAAGGCGCGATTGTGCCTTAGTGCTTCAAATGACACACAGACGAACACATGGGTGTACATGTAGCAGTGGCACATCCATGTGTCCCACAGACACGTGGTCGAGAAAGATATGGGGCATGGTTAAGCCTGTAATAGAGGCACGAAGGAGCTACATGAAGAAAAGACTTAGGAGCTACACGAAGGAGCTACACAAGATCGTTTAGTTCGTCTGCTAGAGCTTTTCTAATGTCAACTATCATTTCCTTAGACCATGTTAGGTTGGTACGAATCGAGACTTGGATTTGTCACTCCGTGTGACAGAGAGGTATCTCTGGGCCCACTCAGTAATACATCATCATAATGGGCTCAATGTGACTAAGGAGTTAATCACGGGATCATGTGTTACAGAACGAGTAAAGAGACTTGTCGGTAACGAGATTGAACAAGGTGTAGGGATACCGACGATCGAATATTGGGCAAGTAACATACCGATGGACAAATGGAATTGTATACGGGATTAATTGAATCCCTCACATCGTGGTTCATCCGATGAGATCATCGTAGAACATGTGGGAGACAATATGGGTATCCAGATCCCGCTATTGGTTACTGGTCAGAGAGGTGTCTCGGTCATGTCTGCATGGTTCCCGAACCCGTAGGGTCAACACACTTAAGGTTCGGTGACACTAGAGTTGTAATGGGAATTGTATGTGGTTACCGAAAGTTGTTCGGAGTCCCGGATGAGATTCCAGACGTCACGGCGAGTTCTGGAATAGTCCGGGGGTGAAGATTTATATATGGAAGTCTAGTTTCAGTCACCGGAAAAGTTTCGCGGTTTATCGATATTGTACCAGGACCACCGAAAGGGTTCCACGGGTCCATCGGGAGGGGCCACCTAACCCGGAGGACCATGTGGGCTGAATATGGGTGGGATCAGCCCCCTAGTGGGCCGGTGTGCCCCCCAAGGGCCCAAGGCACCTAGGGTTGGGAACCCTAGGGCGTGGGGCTCCTCCCACCAATTTGGGAGGCAAGCCTCCCCCCTTGGCCACCGTCGCCCCCTCTAGATGCATCTAGGGGGCCGATCCCCTCTCCCCTTCCCCCTATAAATAGATGGGGGTGAGAGGGCCGCGGCACCCCTGATCCCCTTGCCTCTGGTGCAGCCCTTCCCCCTCCTACACCTCCTCCTCCTCCGTAGTGCTTAGCAAAGCTGTGCCAGAGAACCACGAGCTCCATCGCCACCATGCCGTCGTGCTGCCGGAACTCTCCCTCAACTTTTCCTCCCCCCTTGCTGGATTAATAAGGAGGAGACGTCCCCGGGCTGTACGTGTGTTGAATGCGGAGGCACAGTTTGTTCGACGCTTGGATCAGATCTTTCGCGATTTGAATCGACACGAGTACGACTCCATCAACCGTGTTCTTTGCAACGCTTCCACTTAGCAATCTTCAAGGGTATTAAGATGCACTCCCTCTCTCTCGTTGCTAGCATCTCCTAGATTGATCTTGGTGACACGTAGGATTTTTTTGAATTATTACAACGTTACCCAACAGTGGCATCATGAGCTAGGTTTATGCGTAGATTCTATGCACGAATGGAACACAAGTAGTTGTGGCGATGATTTGGTTAATTTGCTTGCAGTTACTAGTCCTATCTTGATTCGGCGGCATCGTGGGATGAAACATTCTTGTAACATTCTTGCTATGGCTTTTACGTAGGTGAGAAACATTCTTGCTAGAAACCCATAACAGCCATGTAAATCTTGCAACAACAATTAGAGGACGTCTAACTTGTTTTTGCAGGGTATGCTATGTGATGTGATATGGCCAAAAGGATGTGATGAAATATATGATATATGAGATTGGTCATGTTCTTGTAATAGGAATGACGACTTGCATGTCGATGAGTATGACAACCGACAGGAGCCATTGGAGTTGTCTTAGTTTATTGTATGACCTGCGTGTCAATCAAAAACGCCATATAATTACTTTACTGTATTGCTAACCGTTAGCCATAGTACTGGAAGTAATAGTTGGCGAGACAAGTTCATGAAGACACGATGATGGAGATCATGGTGTCATGCCGACGACGATGGCGATCATGCCGCGCCTCGGAGATGGAGATAAAAGCCGCAAGATGATATTGGCCATATCATGTCACTTTATGATTGCATGTGATGTTTATCATGTTTTTACTTCTTATTTTCTTAGAACAACGGTAGCATAAATAATATGATCCCTCACTAAAATTTCAAGAAATGTGTCCCCCCTAGTGTGCACCATTGCGAAGGATCGTTGTTTCGAAGCACCACGTGATGATCGGATGTGATAGATTCTAACGTTTGCATGCAACGGGTGTAAGACAGACTTACACACACGAAATACTCAGGTTGACTTGATGAGTCTAGCATGTACAGACATGGCCTCGGAACACGAAATACCAAAAGGTCGAACATGAGTCGTATAGTAAATGCGATCAACATGGAGATGTTCACCATTGATGATTAGTGAGTCTCACGTGATGATCAGACACGTCCTAGTCGATATGGATCATGTATCACTTAGATGGCTAAAGGGATGTCTATCTGAGTGCGAGTTCATTAAAAAATTTGATTAGATGAACTTAATTATCATGAACTTAGTCTAAAATTGTCTTTACAATCTATCTTGTAGATCCAATGGCCCACGCTAATGTTTCTCAACTTCAGTGCGTTCCTAGAGAAAACCAAGCTGAAAGACGATGGAAGCAACTATACGGACTGGGTCTGTAACTTGAGGCTTATCCTCATAGCTTCCAAGAAAACATATGTCCTTGATGCACCACTAGGTGATGCACCCATTTTCCCAGCAACTCAAGACGTTATGAACGCCTGACAGTCGCGTAGTGATGATTACTCCGTGATTTAGTGCGACATGCTTTACAACTTAGAACTGGGGCTCCAAAAGCGTTTTGAGCAACACGGAGCATATGAGATGTTCCAAGAGCTGAGAATGGTTTTCCAAGCTCATGCCCGGGTCGAGAGATATGAAGTCTCTGACAAGTTCTTCAATTGTAAGATGGAGGAAAATAGTTTTGTCAGCGAGCACATACTCAAAATGTGCGGGTTGCACAATCGCTTGTCTCAGTTGGGTGTTAATCTTCCGGATGACTCGGTTATTGACGGAATCCTACTGTCACTTCCACCTAGCTACAAGAGCTTTGTGATGAACTTCGATATGCAAGGGATGGAGAAGTCCATTCCTGAGTTATATTTGATGCTGAAATCAGTGGAGGTGGAGATCAAAAAGGAACATCAAGTATTGATGGTGAATAAGACCACTAGTTTCAAGAAAGGCAAGGGTAAGAAGAACTTCAAGAAGGACTGCAAAGTAGTTGCCGCACTCGGTAAATGAGTTGTCGGGAAGAAGCCCAACAATGGACCCAAGCGTGAGACTGAGTGCTATTATTGCAAGGGAATCTGTCACTCGAAGCAGAACTGCCCCAAGTACTTAGCAGATAAGAAGGCCGGTAACGTCAAAGGTATATATGATATACATGTTATTGATGTGTACCTTACCAGCGCTCATAGTAGCTCCTGGATATTTGATACCGGTGTGGTTGCTCACATTTGTAACTCAAAATAAGAGCTGCGGAATATGCGGAGACCGGCGAAGGACGAGGTGACGATGCACGTCGGGAATGGTTCCAAGGTCGATGTGATCGCTGTCGGCATGCTACCTCTACATCTACCTTCGAGATTAGTTTTAAACCTCAATAATTGTTATTTAGTACCATCTTTGAGCATGAACATTGTATCTGGATTTTGTTTGATGTGAGACGGCTACTCATTTAAATCCAAGAATAATGGTTGTTCTATTTATATGAGAGATATGTTTTATGGTCCTGCCCCACTGGTCCATGGTTTTTTATTGTATCTAGAACGTGATGTTATACATATTCATAGTGTGAGTACCAAGCGATGTAAGGTTGATAATGATAGTCCCACATACTTGTGGCACTGCCGCCTTCGTCATATCGGTGTCAAATGCATGAAGAAACTCCATGCAGATGGACTTTTGGAGTCTCTTGATTATGAATCATTTTACACGTGCGAACCATGCCTCATGGAAAAGATGACTAAGAATCTGTTCTGCGGAACATTTGAGAGAGGAACCAACTTGTTGGAAATAATACATACCGATGTATGCGGTCCAATGAGCATTGAGGCTTGCGGTGGCTATCGTTATGTTCTCACCCTCACCGATGACTTAGGCAGATATGAGTATGTCTACTTAATGAAACACAAGTCTGAGAGCTTTGAAAATTTCAAGGAATTTCAGAGTGAGGTAGAGAATCAACGTGATAGGAAAATAAAGTTCTTACAATCTGATCGTGGAGGAGAATATTTGAGTCACGAGTTTGGCACACACTTAAGGAAATGTGGAATTGTTTCACAACTCACACCGCGTGGCACACCTCAGTGTAACAGTATGTTCGAATGTCGTAGTCGCACTCTATTGGATATGGTGCGATCTATGATCTCTCTTACTGATTTACCGCTATCATTTTGGGGATATGCATTGGAGACTGCCACATTCACTTTAAATAGGGCACCGTCTAAATCCGTTGAGACGACACCGTATGAATGATGGTTTGGAAAGAAACCTAAGTTGTTATTTCTGAAAGTTTGGGGATGCGATGCTTATGTCAAGAAACTTCAACCTGAAAAGCTCGAACCCAAATAGGAAAAGTGCATCTTCATAGGACACCCTAAGGAAACTATCGGGTATACCTTCTATCTCAGATTCGAAGGCAAGATCTTTGTTGTCAAAAATGGATCCTTTCTGGAGAAAGAGTTTCTCTCGAAAGAAGTAAGTGGGAGGAAAGTAGAACTTGATGAGGTAATTATACCCCTCTCGAACCGAAGAGTAGCGCATCGCAGGAGAATGTTTCTGTGGTGCGTGCACCGACTAGAGAGGAAGTTAATGATGATGCTCATGAAACCTCAGATCAAGTTGCTACTGGACTTCGTAGGTCCACGAGGACACGTTCCGCACGACAGTGGTACAACAACCCTGTCCTCGAAATCATGTTGTTAGACAACGGTGAACCTTCGAACAATGAAGAAGCCATGGCGGGCCCGGATTCCAACAAATGGCTTGAAGTCATGAAATCCGAGATAGGATGCATGTATGAGAACAAAGTATGGACTTTGGTGGACTTGCTCGATGATTGGCAAGCCATAGAAAATAAATGGATATTTAAGAAGAAGATTGATGCACATGGTAATGTGACCGTCTATAAGGCTCGACTTGTCGCCAAGGGTTATCGACAAGTTCAAGGAGTTGACTACAATGAGACTATCTCACCCATAGCGGTGCTGAAGTCCGTCTGAATCATGTTAGCAGTTGCCGCATTTTATGATTATGAGATCTGGCAAATGGACGTCAAAAACGGCATTCCTTAACGGTTTTCTTAAGGAAGAATTGTATATGATGCAGCCGGAAGGTTTTGTCGATCCTAAGGATGCTGACAAGGTATGCGAGCTCCAACGCTCCATCTATGGGATGGTGCAAGCATCTCGGAGTTGGAACATTCGCTTTGATGAGGTGATCAAAGCATTTGGGTTTGTATAGACTTATGGAGAAGTCTGTATTTACAAGAAAGTGAGTGGGAACTCTGTAGCATTTCTCATTTTATACGTGGAGGACATATTGTTGATGGGAAATGATATAGAACTTCTCGAAAGCATAAAGGCCTACTTGAATGAGTGTTTTTCAATGAAGCACCTTGGAGAAGCTGCTTACATATTAGGCATCAAGATCTATAGAGATAGATCGAGACGCCTCATTGGTCTTTCACAAAGCACATACCTTGACAAGATATTGAAGAAGTTCAATATGGATAAGTCCAAGAAGGGGTTCTTGCCTGTATTGAAAGGTGTGAGATTGAGCAAAGCTCAATGCCCGACAATGGCAGAAGATAGAGAAAAGATGAGTGTCGTCCCCTATGCCTCAGCCATAGGCTCTATTATGTATGCCATGCTGTGTACCAGACCTGATGTGAACCTTGACATAAGTTTGGTAGGGAGATACCAAAGTGATCCTGGAATGGAACACTGGACATCGGTCAAGAATATCCTTAAGTACCTAAAAAGGACTAAATATATGTTTCTCGTTTATGGAGGTGCCGAAGAGCTCGTCATACAGGGTTACATCGATGCTAGCTTCGACACAGATCTGGGTGACTCCAAGTCACAAACCGGATGCGTGTACATTTTGAATGGTGGAGCAGTCAACTGGTGCAGTTGCAAGCAAAGCGTCGTGGCGGCATCTACATGTGAAGCAGAGTACATAGCTGCTTCGCAAGCAGCACAGGTAGGAGTGTGGATGAAGGAGTTCATCACCGACCTAGGAGTGATTCCCAATGCGTCGGGTCCGATGACTCTCTTCCGCGACAACACTAGAGCTATTGCCATTGCCAAGGAGCCCAGGTTTCACAAGAAGACCAAACACATCAAGCGTCGTTTCAACTCCATTCGTGGTTACATTCAGACCAAAGATATAGATATTTGTAAAGTACATGCGGATCTGAATGTTGCGGATCTGTTGACTAAACCTCTTCCACGAGCGAAACATGATCAGCACCAGAACTCTATGGGTGTTCGATTCATCACGATGTAACTAGATTATTGACTCTAGTGCAAGTGGGAGACTGTTGGAAATATGCCCTAGAGGCAATAATAAAATGGTTATTATTATATTTCCTTGATCATTATAATTGTCTATTGTTCATGCTATAATTGTATTAACCGGAAACCGTAATACATGTGTGAATGCATAGACCACACCATGTCCCTAGTGAGCCTCTATTTGACTATCTCGTTGATCAATAGATGGTCATGGTTTCCTGACGATGGACATTGGATGTCGTTGATAACGGGATCACATCATTAAGAGAATGATGTGATGGACAAGACCCAATCCTAAGTATAGCACAAGATCATGAAGTTCGTCTGCTAGAGCTTTTCTAAAGTCAAGTATCATTTCCTTAGACCATGAGATTGTGCAACTCTCGGATACCATAGGAATGCTTTGGGTGTATCAAACATCACAACGTAACTGGGTGACTATAAAGGTGCACTACAGGTATCTCCAAAAGTGTATGTTGGGTTCGTATGTATCGAGACTGGGATTTGTCACTGTGTGTGACAGAGATGTATCTCTGGACCCACTCGGTAATACATCATTATAATGAGCTCAATGTGACTAAGGAGTTAATCATGGGATCGTTTGTTACGGAACAAGTAAAGAGACTTGCTGGTAATGGGATTGAACAAGGTATAGGGATAACGACGATTGAATCTCGGGAAAGTAACATACCAATGGACAAAGGGAATGGTATACGGGATTAATTGAATCCCCGACATCATGGTTCATCCGATGATATCATCATGGAACATGTGGGAGCCGATATGGGTATCCAGGTCCCGCTATTGGTTATTGGCCAGAGAGGTTTCTCGGTCATGTGTGCATGGTTCCCGAAACCGTAGGGCCTACACACTTAAGGTTCGGTGATGCTAGAGTTGTAATGCGAATTGTATGTGGTTACCTAAAGTTGTTTGGAGTCCCGGATGAGATCCTAGACGACACGAGGAGTTCCGGAATAGTTTGGAGGTGAAGATTTATATATGGGAAGTCCAGTTTCAGTCACCGGAAAAGTTTCGGGGTTTATCGGTATTGTACCGGGAGCACCGAAAGGGTTCGAGGCGTCCACTGGGAGGGGCCACATGCCCCGGAGGACCACGTGGGCTGCATATGGGTGGGAACCAGCCGCCTAGTGCGCTGGTGCGCCCCCCTCCAAGGGCCCAAGGCGCCTCGGGTTGGGAACCCTAGGGCGTGGGGCTCCTCCCACCAACTTGGGATTCAAGCCACCCCTTGGCCGCCGCCGTCACCTCTAGATGCATCTAGGGGGTCGGCCCCGTCTCCCATTCCCCTATAAATAGATGGGAGGTGAAAGGGTTGTGGCACCCCTGATCCCCTTGCCCCTGGCGTGGCCCTTCTGAAAGTGCATGCTATGCCCCTAATCGTCTTTTGGTGTTAATGACAACACATACATAGGAAACTAATAATATTTGTTGAGTGTATCTCAGGATGGCAAGTACTTTAAATAGATTGAGATTTATGTGCCAAAGGCTGTCTGAAAAGATTGGTGATCTATATTTCGAGAAGGCTCGGGATTAAGAAGAGATGATGTAGAGTAGCCTTTTGAGTTTACTAATATTGAGTATAGGGATCCCGCACTATTAAGAGGGCATCACAGGCTTTGCGATAAACTTTCTCATACCACATCTCTGCAATCATACCAAACACCACATACTATCCACTCTGCCTTCAATTCAATACATGTCCAATTGCCTCGGACATCCGGCTCCCTCCGGACGTCCGAGGGCCGGACGTCCGGCTGGCTTCGGAAATCCGCAGCCAGGCACCAGAAGTTTGTGAGGCTTATATCTCGGAAATACGGCTCCCTCCGGACGTCCGAGGGCCGGACGTCCGGCCAAGCTCCGGAAATACGGAAGTCTACACAAGTAGAATTTGTGCTCTATATCTCGGAAATCCGGCTCCCTCCGGACGTCCGAGCGCCGGACGTCCGACCCCCATCGGAAATGTGGAAGCCATCACCAGTAGAAATTGTGCTGTATAACACGGATGTCCGGGCCACTCCGGACGTCCGTACGCTGATGAATTCAAATATGTTCAGGCACATCTACAGGCCTCGGACGACCGATCCCTGTCGGACGTCCGGACGCTGATGAATTAAGAAGAGTTCCAGTCGTGCCTACAGGTCTCGGACGACCGACCCCTGTCGGACGTCCGGCCCCTCACGGACGCCCGTACTTCCGGCAAGTGTCGGACGTCCGGACCCTGTGTGACTTATTGCACCTCCAACAGTTGGATTTCACTCCACACTATAAATACTCTTCTCCCACCTCGTGAAAGGGTGTTCAACACAACAAGAATACTCCCAAGAACACCTTTCCTCTCACTCACTCTTGTCTACACCAAATCCTAGATCCCAAGAGCATTTGTGAGTCCTTTTGAGTGTTGTTCCAATCAAAAGATAGATCGTCTCCCTCTCCTCCTTCCCACCAAAGTGATTTGTGATTTGAGCAAGTTTTGAGCAATCCCCGTGATCTTGTTCCTCTTGGAGGTTGGAGACTCCTAGGCGGTAGGAGTCTTCGGAGAGGAATCAAACCATTGTGATATCCCCTGGAAAGTTTGTGAAGGTTTGGAAGCCACCTCAAGGCTTACCACTAGTGGTTGAGAAACGCCTTCGTGGATTTATCTCAAAGGGAGAATAGGGTGAGCCTTTGTGGCGTTGGTGTGCCTTCGTGGTAACATCCGCCCCTCTAACGGTGACGTAGCTTCCCTCCAAGGAAGTGAACATCGGGATACATCCTTGTCTCTCTCGGAGTTTCGGTTATTCCTAACCCTAACTCTCTACTTGTGTTAATCCTTATTACATACTTGTATTTGATTATTGTTTGACGCTTGCCTTTCTTCACTCCTAATAGCTTACTCTTTGTCATAGCAATTATTAGTCTTACACTCATATTCCGCACTTTAGCCTAAAATTGCTAAGTAATTATTAAAATTTGGATTTGTACCTATTCACCCCCCTCTAGGTCCATCTCGATCCTTTTCAATTGGTATCAGACCCTCGTGCTCTATTTGTGTGGCTTAACCGCCCTAGAGCGAGATGGACATGGATCCAGCTATGATAGCTCCAGTGCAGAGGGATGGGACTTCCGCGAAAGTCAAGTCTTTCACCTCTGAGGACCTGGAACGGGCCCTTGCCAAACAAAAAGAGGAGCATGATGCTTCTCTTGAGGCCATAATTCAAATGAGACTAGCATCACTAACCACGGGGACAACCACGTCCCCGAGGGCCTCAGGGCCCCACGTGCACGGTACCTCATTTGGCCAACCTCCTCCGGAGAGGAACCAAACCAGTGTTCCATGGCTCTATGCTAGATCTCAAATTGAGAAACCTAAGTACAATCCTGGAGGAAAACCTCCCTTGCTTGATGACAATTCCGATTTTGCTTTGTGGAGAGTTGGTATGCACGATCATCTTAGGTACGCCAATGATGAGATGTTGGACATCCTCGAGCATTGGTACAATCGTGTTGATCCAAGATGCCTCACGCGCAGAGAAACTTATGACAAGCATCTCAATGACACTGCGATCATGTGCATAAGAAAAGGAATGAATGATAAGCAACGAAGACCTTACATTCACAGCACAAGTGCCAAGGAATTGTGCGACAACATCATAAGGACCAAGACCGGTACCTACACTCTTCGGCTTGCTCAATATGAAATTGCCAAGGGGCAATTACAGAATTTCTGTATGGAAAAGGGTGAATCTCCCAAGCAACTACTAGAACGGCTCATGACTCTCGCCGCAGACATTGAGTCATGTGACTGTGACAAGACGCAAGATGGTTTCAATCTGACCAAGAGATTTCTTGTGGACAAGTTACTTCACGCTCTTGCTCCATATCACCATCAAATGGTATGTGACATGAGACAACATCATGCTTTCAAAGAAATGACTCCGGATGACATCATATCCACTTTCCAATTATTTGAAGAGTCAAAGGCAAATGCAACAAAGCACCTAGCCGTGCATGGCACTTCAACATCAAAGATCAATCTTGGTTTGAAAGCCAAGCATGAGTATGACGAAGAAGAAAGTGAAGAAGAAGAAGGTGATGATGACTGTCAAGATGGTGATGACGTTGACTTTGATGAAAGCCCATCGTTTGAGGACATTGCTCTCTTTGTGAAGAAGTTCAGTGCAGGGAAGTTCAAGGGAAGATTCCCAAAGAAGAAGGTAAGGAAATGCTATAACTGTGAGGAAACCAACCACTTCTCCAATGACTGCCCTTATGAGAAGAGAGAAGACAAACCAAGGTTTCCAAACACCTTTGTAAAGAAGAAGTTGCCAAACCCTATGAACTCCAAGTCCAAGAGGACAGATGGAAGAGCAATGGTTGCACAAGAAGAATCAGATCCAGAAGATGTTTGTGGAGTTGCCGGAGTAGCTCAAGATACACAGAGTACCTTGAGGCTAGTCAACAAAAGTGGTGATGTTGTTCATTACAACTATATGAAGGACTACAAGGGCAATGCTCACAAGTGTTTGATGGCAAAGACTGCCATGGGAGATGGGGAAGACCAAAGCTCCCATGATAAGGTTAAGGTAACCCCACGGTTAAACTCTTTCAGTCTAGTTTCTACCCCTTCTGATGAGTATCTTGATGCGGAAGATCACTATGAGGATAATGATTTAGATCATCCCATGTTTGCTAAAATGAACAAATTTATGTCCTCTCTTAAAGGAAAGAAGCTCACTATGTTTCGCATACTTATGGAAATGGTGAGTAAGCACACCAATACCATCAAGGAACTCGAAACCCTCGTCACTAAGGAGAAGGAGAGAAATGAACTCCTTGAACAGAAAGTCCTTTATGAGGAAGCACAAAATGATGCATTATGTTCAAAAGTAGGTGAAAACCTTGATAAACATGCTAATGATCTTGCCTCCTTGAAAAAGGCTGAAAATGTGTGCAGAGAATTACTAAATTATAAAGACCGACTTGTGAACTCTCATGCTTCTCTTTCTAAGGATTGTGAGCGTCTATCCTTGTCTCTCAAAGACAAGGAAGAGAAACTCACTGTTCTTACAAAGAGCTTTGAGGCACTTAAGGTCACTTATCTTGACACTCTAGCTAAGGCCTACTCCTCACCTATTATCAATGTTGATACCTGCACTACTAACCCTAGTAGTGAACTGACATCTATCCTTGAGGAAAACTGTTCGTTAAGGGCACAGCTAGACAGAGGTCTCATGACATGTGCACAAGGACAAAAGACTCTCAATGAGATCTTAAGTCGACACAATGGAGGTTTCGCCAAGGAAGGGCTTGGGTTCAACCCAAGCACTGCCAAGAAAAGTGCATCTCCTCTCAAGTGTACCACTCCTCTTAAGGAAATATTTGTACCAGAGGGACACACGGAGAAAGGTAAGGTTGTGAGTGGATCGGCCACTAGGGGTTCGTCTACTCACAACAAGACAACCGAATTCATGCCGCCATCCTATGTACTACGCAAATCAAAGGAAAGAGAGGTCTATGCTAAATTCGTTGGTCCCCGTAATGCATTTCGATTCTATGCTATTTGGGTCCCTAAGACTCTTGTAACTAATGTGAAAGGCCCCATGACAAAATGGGTACCTCAAACCAAGTCTTAATTCTTTACAGGCTGTTTTCTCCGGTGGAGCAAAATGGGTGATCGACAGTGGATGCACCAATCATATGACCGGAGATAGTAACTTGCTCTATGACTTCATGCAAGCCATTCGACCATACCTGAGCAATGTATTTGGTGGAGGGTCGAAAGGGCAGGTAATTGGGTTGGGCAAGGTGGCAATCACTAATGACATGTCTATTGGAAATGTCATGCTTGTCCAATCTCTTCAATATCATTTACTTTCAGTTCGCCAATTGGCTTCCGTCGGTTATGACACACTATTTGGACTAACGGATGTGAAAGTCTTTAAGAGAGACACTCTTGAAGTGGCTTTTGTTGGAGTGTTGGATGGCAACCTTTACACGGTTGATTTCTCGAAAGAGAGCACTTTCCATACAACTTGTCTAATGGCCAAGGCCGACATGGGATGGCTGTGGCATCGCCGGCTCGCCCATGTTGGCATGAAAAATCTTCAAAATCTCTTAAATGGTAATCACATTCTTGGACTAACAAATGTATCTTTTAAGAAAGATCGTGTGTGCAGTGCATGCATAGCTGGGAAACAAGATCAATCAAGACATCCTCCCAAGAACGTTGTATCCACTTCGAGGCCGTTAGAGCTCCTTCATGTGGATCTATTTGGGCCTCCTTCATGGGCAAGTCTTGGAGGGAAAAAGTTTGGCCTAGTCATTGTTGATGATTACTCAAGATATAAATGGGTGTTCTTCCTCAAGTCCAAGGACGAGACGAAGGTCACCTTCATTGACTTTGCCAAACAAGCCCAGTGGAAGTTTGACAAGGACATCAAGGCAGTAAGAAGTGATAATGGCTCTGAGTTCAAGAACTACACCCTAGAAGAATTTATTAGTGATGAGGGGATTGAACATCAGTACTCCGCACCTTACACCCCCCAACAAAATGGTGTAGCAGAGAGGAAGAACCGGACACTTGTGGAAATGGCAAGGTTCATGTTAGATGAATACAAGTCACCACATAGTTTTTGGGCTGAGGCCGTCAACACAGCATGTCATGCATCAAACCGGCTCTTCCTCCGATCAATATTGGAGAAAACTCCATATGAGCTTCTAACTGGGAAGAAGCCCAATGTTAAGTACTTTCGTGTGTTTGGATGCAAATGCTTCATCCTCAACAAACGGGAACGGTTAGGGAAATTTCAATCCAAAACAACTGAGGGGATTTTTGTTGGCTATGGGTCAAACTCTCACGCCTACAGAGTCTACAACAAATCCACTGGATGTGTTATAGAAACCTGTGACGTGACGTTTGATGAATTTAACCGCTCCCATGGGGAGAAAGTTGATCTAAATGATGCAGGTGAAGAAGACTCCCCACAAGATATCTTAAACATGGGTGTAGGTGCACTTCTGCCTATGGAACAAAGACCCCATGATGATGATGAAGATGATGAGAATATCTCGCATCCTCAAGGCAGCTCACTGCCCGTACCTCCACAAGATATTAGCACACACATCATGCCAGTTGTTGAGGATCGAGTGGGAGAACATGTCTCTCACCCTGATGACACTCAAGAACAAGTTGATCTTCAAGAGGTAGACCAAAGTATGGGTATGCTTGATGATGAACCTCAACAGGTGCAACGCGAAGAGGAATATCTTCCTCCGCACATAAATGATCCATATGTTGAGGACGTTGATGATGGAAATGAAGTTGAACCTCGTGAAACCTTGACCTCCATCATGCCACGTGTGGCCGGTCGTGTTGATATTGATCAAATCCTCACAGGCGTGTCGGAAGGTAGAGTGACTCATAAACAATTAACAAACTTTTGTGCTCACTTTCCGTTTGTCTCTAGTACCGTGCCACACAGGGTTCAGGATGCATTATGTTACAATGAGTGGCTACTTGCTATGCAAGAGGAGCTAAACAGTTTCACACGCAACGAAGTATGGTCATTGGTAGAACAACCAATTGAGGAACATAATGTCATTAGAACTAAACGGATCTTCAAGAACAAGGAAGATGAGAACGGGACTGTCCTACGCAACAAGGCAAGGTTAGTAGCACAGGGGTACTCCCAAGTTGAAGGTTTGGACTTTGGTGAAACTTTCGCCCCTGTTGCTCGTCTTGAGTCCATTCGCATTTTATTGGCCTATGCTGCTTTCAATGGTTTTACTTTGCATCAAATGGATGTGAAAAGTGCTTTTCTTAACAGTCCTCTACAAGAAGAGGTATATGTATCACAACCACCTGGGTTTGTGGACCCTCATCACAAATACCATGTATATAAACTTCACAAGGCACTTTATGGTCTTAAACAAGCACCCCGTGCTTGGTACGATCATCTTAAGAAGTTCCTACTCGATGATGGCTTTGTGGTGGGGGTGATCGATCCCACTCTTTTTACTAAGAGGGAAAATGGTGATTTGATCTTATGCCAAATCTATCTAGATGACATCATTTTTGGTTCTCCTAACATCCATTTGTGCAAGAAGTTTGCGGCCTCCATGACCAAGACCTTTGAGATGTCACTCAACACGGACTTGAAGTTCTTTCTTGGTTTTCAAATACAACAATTTCAAGAAGGGATTTTCTTGTCTCAAACTAAGTACCTCAAGGAGATTCTTGAGAAATTTGATATGACAAATGCTAAACCAATGAAGACACCCATGGCCACCGATGTAGTTCTAAATGAAGACTCAAACGGTATTCCTTTTGACCCATCTATTTACCGCTCCATGATTGGTTCACTGCTTTATCTTTGCTCATCTAGACCGGACATCATGTTAAGTGTAGGAATATGTGCTAGATTTCAAGCTTCCCCTATGGAAAGCCATCACACGGCGGTTAAGCATATTCTTAGATACCTTGTTCACACCCCAAAGTTAGGCTTGTGGTACCCTAAGGATGCAAAGTTTGATCTTATTGGGTATTCTGATGCGGATTGGGCCGGTGATAAAGTGGGACGGAAATCCACTTCCGGTGCATGTCAGTTTCTTGGACGCTCGTTGGTAAGTTGGTCCTCGAAGAAGCGGAACTGTGTTTCTCTCTCCATGGCCGAGGCCGAATATATTGCAGCCGCAAGCTGTGCTACTCAACTGCTATGGATGAGGCAAACACTAAAGGATTATGGTATCACGTATCGTCACGTTCCTCTTCTCTATGATAATGAAAGTGACATAAAGATTTCCGTGAACCCCATTGATCACCCTCGCACAAAACATATTGATATTAGGTATCATTTCTTGAGAGACCATGTGCAAAAGGGTGACATTGATATTACCCATGTGGGTTCCGACATGCAGTTAGCCGACATTTTCACCAAGCCACTTAGCGTAGCTAGGTTCTGTCAACTTAGGCGTGAACTTGGTATCTTGGAGCTTGACAACATATCTTGAAATCTTGCACACATACATACACTCACATTATGGTTGTGTCTTGATTTGCGCATACATTTAGGGGGAGTGCATCGTAATTCTATGTGTTTTTAAGCTTACTACGTACGCACAGATCATTCCATGCATGTAATGCTTCTAGGAAAACAGTGTTCGTATTTTTTTGTGATACCATGCAAGTCATCATCATCAAAACAAAAAAATTACCAGAACTGGCCTCTCCCTTCTCCTCTCTCTCGGACGTCCGGCGCTAGAAAAACCTCCGGACGTCCGACGCGGCAAAACTCCTCAGGTCGTCCGACCAGTGTCGGTCGTCCGACGCCAGAACAACCTCCGTACGTCCGACGCCTCTCGGACGTTCGACGCCTCGGGGCCTCTATATAAAGCTGGGCACGGGGCTGGGCTTTTGCCCTAACCCCCAGCACCCCCCTTTTTTCCCCAGCCGCCGCCGCCAGCTCGAGGAGCCGCTCGAAGAGCCCCTGCCCAGCGCCGCCAACCCCGAGATCGGGCCGATCTCCTCCGCGGATCCCCCACTTCTTCTTCCGTATTCTTTGCGGGATCCATCCTCAGGTCGCTCCTCCGTCTCCTTCTGTTGGATTTGCTTTCTCCCATGTATCTCCATGTTCGTTCCTCATTTGGGGATTTTTCATCCGCGTAGGTGTGGAGCTTCATGGGCAAGACCAAGCACACCGCTCGGAAGACCGTGGCCGACTCATCCTCTCGCACCCCTATGAACACGGGGTCGGAATCGGATGAGCCAATCCGTCCCTTCAAACGGACTGCCCGGCGTTCTCCGCCCCGGCGTTCTCCATCTCCCTCGCCGTCTGATGATGCTGACCCCAACTTCGAGGAGGAGCTTGCCGCTGAGGAACTTCCTCAACACGCCGCTCGAAGGTCCACGTCCAAGCTCGGGACTCGCAGGGCATCCTACATGCCGCCACCGCCTCCTGCCCAGCCTGCAGGTGAAGCTCCCACATCTCCTTAGAGCCTCCTGCCACGTTAGGCCGTGATATCACAAACTTCACCACACTTGGCGCAGCTTCCTATCTCACTTTCCGCCGCGACGTAAATCAATACGAGGTCGGCAGTGATTCTACGGATTCACGTTTCCGCACAAACGTCCAGGCGGACATCTTTACCACCGTCATAGTTCCTAAGGGGTTATCTAATCATCTTTTCATTGATGTTGAGCATATTCGCATGCACCCGGCGAAATATCCGGGTGCCATTGAGCTTATTGAGTCATCGGGGCTTGCCGCCCCGTTTGCTTTTCATTGCGACTATAATGCTGCTGCCATTCACCAGTTCTATGCCACATGTCATTTTGGCTCCGACAACACTGTCAGCTGGATCACCTCTGACGTTCACTTCAAAGCCACTTATGCTACTTTTGTTGCCGCACTGGGTTTCCCCAATTCCGGTTTCAAAATACATAAGGATGATCCTAACCATGCACCTAAGACTATTGACGTGTGTGGACACCTTCTCAAACCACTACGTGAGCTTGATGCGGATGAGCGTCTGAAGGACCTTAACCAGGTATCCATCTGGCGCTCACCTTATTTCATTATCTTTCAGTGTGTCATCCGCACCATCTATCCCAAGATGGGTGATAAGGGTTCTTGAAGTGGCTATTGTATCGACATCATGTACCACCTGTTCGAGAACCCCAAGAGAAAAATCAATGTGCCCCATTTCCTATGGCATGAGATTCAGCTTGCTAGCTTTCAGTTCAAGCGCGCTTTTCCTCAAGCTCCTTTCATCCACGCACTTATTAACCACGTTGCTGATTTCTCTGTGGCTGCCACTGACACCCATTGCAAGTGGGTCATTCCCGCCCACATGGCGGATGACTTTGCTCCCAAGAACGCCCCTTCTTCCTCCACAACCACTCGCCGCACTGCTGCACGAGCCGCCACCCCCTCATCTAGCTCCGCTCCTCTCGGTCGCATTGCCAAATTTCTTGGCAAAGCTCAGTCTGCTTTGATGAAGGCTGTCACCTTTCGGTGTGGTCAAACCCATGATGTGGTTTCCCGCTTAGTTTCCTCCCAGAATGCCCTCAAGGCTCGTCTGAGAGCCTCGGGCGCTCTTGATGTGAGTGATGATGAGGCCCCTCCTGCTGCTCCTTCCATTGATTTTGGCTTCCCTTCTGGTCCTGAGTGGTCTGATTTCTTTGACGAGGCTAGGGGCAGTGGTTTGGCTGATGATGCTGATGATGATGGTGATGAGCTCTGAGTATGTTTGGTGCTGTTGATGGCTCTCCCTTTTTGGTACTTGGTGCCAAAGGGGGAGTAATGTATCGTAGTTAAATTTTTATTATATTTTTATTATCGTCAATTTTAGTCTTTGGAGATTTAATGTAATGGATCAAACTCATGTATGGCTACTTATGAATGGTTGTGACTTGCTATGATATCATCATAGACCATTATGTCTTGCTTCCTTATTTCTATGATGATTTATTATCCTTCCATGTTGATCCATTGGAGCTTCGATTTCTTTATCATGCATATCTTAAGGGGGAGCTCCGTACTAAATATCTCCTAGACTATAATGTATGTTTAACCTTTTGAGACCTATGTATATGTTGTCATCAACTACCAAAAAGGGGGAGATTGAAAGTGCATGCTATGCCCCTAATCGTCTTTTGGTGTTCATGACAACACATACATAGGAAACTAATCATATTTGATGAGTGTATCTCAGGACGGCAAGTACTTTAAATAGATTGAGATTTATGTGCCAAAGGTTGTCTGAAAAGATTGGTGATCTATATTTCGAGAAGGCTCGGGATTAAGAAGAGATGATGTAGAGTAGCCTTTTGAGTTTACTAATATTGAGTATAGGGATCCCACACTATTAAGAGGGGATCACAGGCTTTGCGATAAACTTGCTCATACCACATCTCTACAATCATACCAAACACCACATACTATCCACTCTGCCTTCAATTCAATACATGTCCAATTGCCTCGGACATCCGGCTCCCTCCGGACGTCCGAGGGCCGGACGTCCGGCTGGCTTCGGAAATCCACAGCCAGGCACCAGAAGTTTGTGAGGCTTATATCTCGGAAATCCGGCTCCCTCCGGACGTCCGAGGGCTGGACGTCCGGCCAAGCTCCGGAAATACGGAAGTCTACACCAGTAGAATTTGTGCTCTATATCTCGGAAATCCGGCTCCCTCCGGACGTCCGAGCGCCGGACGTCCGACCCCCATCGGAAATCCGGAAGCCATCACCAGTAGAAATTGTGCTGTATAACACGGATGTCCGGGCCACTCCGGACGTCCGTACGCTGATGAATTCAAATATGTTGAGGCACATCTACAGGCCTCGGACGACCGACCCCTGTCGGACGTCCGGACGCTGATGAATTAAGAAGAGTTCCAGTCGTGCCTACAGGTCTCGGACGACCGACCCCTGTCGGACGTCCGGCCCCTCACGGACGCCCGGACTTCCGGCAAGTGTCGGACGTCCGGACCCTGTGTGACTTATTGCACCTCCAACGGCTGGATTTCACTCCACACTATAAATACTCTTCTCCCACCTCGTGAAAGGGTGTTCAACACAGCAAGAATACTCCCAAGAACACCTTTCCTCTCACTCACTCTTGTCTACACCAAATCCTAGATCCCAAGAGCATTTGTGAGTCCTTTTGAGTGTTGTTCCAATCAAAAGATAGATCGTCTCCCTCTCCTCCTTCCCACCAAAGTGATTTGTGGTTTGAGCAAGTTTTGAGCAATCCCCGTGATCCTGTTACTCTTGGAGGTTGGAGACTCCTAGGCGGTAGGAGTCTTCGGAGAGGAATCAAACCATTGTGATATCCCCCGGAAAGTTTGTGAAGGTTTGGATGCCACCTCAAGGCTTACCACTAGTGGTTGAGAAACGCCTTCGTGGAGTTATCTCAAAGGGAGAATAGGGTGAGCCTTCATGGCATTGGTGTGCCTTCGTGGTAACATCCGCCCCTCTAACGGTGACGTAGCTTCCCTCCAAGGAAGTGAACATCGGGATACATCCTTGTCTCTCTCGGAGTTTCGGTTATTCCTAACCCTAACTCTCTACTTGTGTTAATCCTTATTACATACTTGTATTTGATTATTGTTTCCCGCTTGCCTTGCTTCACACCTAATAGCTTACTCTTTGTCATAACAATTATTAGGCTTACACTCATATTCCGCACTTTAGCCTAAAATTGCTAAGTAATTATTAAAATTTGGATTTGTACCTATTCACCCCCCTCTAGGTCCATCTCGATCCTTTTCACCTTCCCCCTCCTACACCTCCTCCTCCTCCGTAGTGCTTAGCGAAGCTCTGCCGGAGAACCACGAGCTCCACCGCCACCACACCGTTGTGCTGCCAAAACTCTCCCTCAACTTCTCCTCCCCCCTTGATGGATCAAGAAGGAGGAGACGTCCCCGGGACATACGTGTGTTGAATGCGGAGGCGCCGTTCGTTCGGCGCTTGGATCGGATCTTCTGCGATTTGAATCGTCGTGAGTACGACTCCATCAACCGCGTTCTTTGCAACACTGCCGCTTAGCAATCTTCAAGGGTATGAAGATGCAGTCCCTCTGTCTCATTGCTAGAATCTCCTATATTGATCTTGGTGACCCGTAGGATTTTTTTTGAATTATTACTACGTTACCCAACAATAGCATGTACAATGCTTCTGCCTTCTAGTCTTCCAGCTCATCCTATGAAAGTTCACCAACAAGATAAATATATTTTAGAATTAGTGCATACAAGTGTATATGTAGTAGAAATAAAAATATTCCAAAAAATGTATATAGTGCGCCTAGAAGAGTTTCAAGGAAAAGTGAAAGTTAAAATTATCTATGTCTTTGATGAATTTTACGCCATTGTACATGAATGCAAACCTTAAAACAACATATGGTGATTTAACTTTTTCAACTCTAGGAACATCTTCTACAAAATGAATGTGCCATTTAGACTTAATCCTGGGGTCTTCCATTTGTGCATGAAGTATGATTTTGAATATTACTTTAATACTAGGTACCTAGGAATTTCATTTTATTTTGGTTTGAAAGAATCATCTACTGCAATTTGTAAAACTAAAAAAATGGTATTTAAATTAATTACCATTTTCAATATATGAATGTGGTATTTATCATGTGCCTTTTGTCTTTTCTCTTCATTGTCTTGCATGGCTTCAATCGCTTCATTTGCTTGAGTTTCATCCAGATCTTCTAGGTTCATATTTTCCTTCACTAATTCTTTGCGAGATATTTCTCGAGGATCGATAGTATGAACTTTCCTCCTATATTTCAAGTGGTATGAATACGTGCTTATAGAAGTTTTGATGTTAGATGACAATTTAATATAAAAGGAATTTGTTAAAACTCATATTTTGATTTTGTTGTAGAGAAAAGGCTATTACCATTTTTTTTGTTAAGAGCTTATTCTTTTCATGTTATTTGAGATACATGGGAACCATTTGATTCTTCCTAATTTGGAATCCATTTTTAGATTTCGTAATACCTGCAATATGATTCTTTATATCGAGTATGTGTTACAACAATGAATATGAGAAATCGTTACAGAAAAAATAAATTGATTTCAAGATAAAATAGGCGTTTCAACATAGACAAATTTATTCACACTCAAAAAAATTAGACAAATTTAGAAGATGTTGTGCTTTTTTAAAATTTACCTCTCGAACTATGGGCCTAATATTAGTCTATCTCTATCACTTTCTTGTGAAGCTTGTGTGCTTTCCCAGATATATGCTATTTCTTTGAGCACCTTCCTTTCTCAAAACAACAAGTTCTTCCTCCTCTGAAGCAGTATCCCTTGATGCAGAACCCTTGTTCTTCTCTGCAGCAGGTATATATCTCGTAGTCCTCTTAGGTTTAGGAGCTATAAGCTTTTTAGCCTTGGGAGTAGATGGCTTTGCCTTAGTTACAGGCTTGCTTGGCATTGCATCTCCCATTAATTTCTTATTCTTGGAAGGGCATGGATTAGCAGGTACCTCTTCCTCTTATTCCTTAGTTTTTGTTGGATCTTCGTACATGGAAGTTTGCCTTCCAACAACATGCACAATCCTCTTCCTGGATCTCTTCTGTCCTAGCTTAATAGATATAGAAGAGTAGGAATGGATGAGCATCACAAAACACAAACTGTTGCAAAAAATTGAACTAAAAATTTTATTCTAAAGTTTCAGCTATGTGTGTTTTAGTTCCACCGAGTTGAAAAAATTGGAGCCTTCGAGTTTGACTATCTCATCAATAGAGACGTGGTCACTCGTTTTGGTTTCATCGAAAAGAGAGACTCGGTCTCACCGAGATAGTTCTCAAAATCCCTAACTTATAATCAGTGTCATCGATCCAATCCAACTCGGTGACTCCGATACACACATGGCGGAGACGTAACCCTAAAAAATTTCGTTCAACTAATCTACCGGATTTGATTTGTGGTTGGATCTATGTCAATCTGTGGCACGATGGGGAACAGTTCCTAATGCACAAGATTTGATAAGGAGGTGCGCAAGAGGGGTGAGATATTTATGCTAACTTGGTGAAGATCCCCTACGGTAATGATGAGATGATTAATTGCGGTCGAATGTGAAGACTACGATGGTGAGGGCGCACGGAGATGAGATAGCGATGTCCGTATACACGAGTGCGGCAGTAGGGGTTTGTGGGAGGATGACATTTGAATATTAATTTCAAAAGTCAGGTCCGCTGGATGTATATATCCCCTTACTTTCGATGACACCGATTCAGACATTTAGGTGTCACCAAGTTTCTTAACTTTGAGGGGCAGAGGAACTCGGTGAGACCGAGATTTCAAAATCGGTTGCATCGAGGTTCATAAACCAGATCAACCCTAGTGCTTTGGTGGGGCCGAATCTGTGGAGTTGGTCACATCGAGTGGCACATGGGAGGTTTTGGAAGTTATCTCTTGTCAAGACGGAACACTGAGTGCACCTCACACAAAGTGTCTAAAAAGTGCTTGCTCAAATTTTGTGATGAAGCATGAATAGAATTTGAGACAAGAAAGCATGGATATCTAGAGAATGGTACTTAGGCATTCTTGTATATCCAATTCGCCAAACAAAACAAAAATCCAAATAAGAACAATTGGATATCCTCGAATGAGCAAAAATATGCATACGAGCATGCTCACAGAATAAGATGTCAAATAAAAGATGGTAGACATGCACAACCACTCTAGTATCTACCAAGCACTTTGGCAATGACGAAGTCATCTATATATGAGTATATTGACTTAGGAACCAAGCAAGAATACTTGATCATAGGTCATACTCATCGTTTAAGCACAATTGGGGTTGACACTTTAACATAAAGCTTTCAATGTGTTCATATTTTAAGAGATGCTTTGACTCAAGTCTTAGAGTAAAGCTCCGCCTTGATGTGACATCCCCCCGAAGAGGGATAAACTAACTTCATGTTTTTTCGTAGAAGACTTCATGTAGGTGTAGTAGTGGTGGATGCTCATTGTTGATGAAGATCATATTGAGTTGGGAGCTATCCTTGTTGTTTTATACTCTTCTCACCTACATGGGTTAGTCCCACACAAGGAACAACTACAAGGATATCTATGGACATGGAGTGAACTACATATGAGATGATGTCCATTGATACATTAATTACCTTGTCCCTTGCTTACCTTTGAGGAAATATGTGACTCGTTGAACTAATGCATAGGGTTGAAGTTGATTGCAAATAGTTCTTTACAAAATAAATAGGAGTGAATTTTGTTGGCGGAGTCACCCCTCAAGAACTTCTCTGGTTCTTCTTCTTAGGGGCCCACATCAACTTGATGGGGACCCTTGGAGTTGAGGTGGTGCTTGATGAAGTAGAGCTAGTGGTGGTCTTGGGAATCTACTTGACCATGGCTTGGGATTCTTCTTCAAATGAATCAATCTCCTCTCGAAGCTTGTCCTTGCCCTTGAGCTTGTGGTCTTGTGGTGGAACAAACTTCGGGTTAGGGTATTGACCTTGTTCCCATTCAACTCCATTGACCTTGAAGTAGCCAATGCCTTGTTTTTTCCGATGTTCTCCTTGCTTGCGTACAGTTTCCTCGAATTGCTTACTTCCGGAAAGATTCTTGAAGACACCTCTCTGTATAATTCCGTTCAATAAACCCTTTTCTTTCTCAAGTGTAACTTGGCTAAGAGAATCATTAGTGGAATCAAGAGAGCTACTGTCAACAAAATCATTAGATTTAGCATTAGTGTTGTTGTTACTAGATGAAGAAACTTTCTTGCCTTTATTATTAGTTTGCTTAGATTTAACTTGTGGAACAAAAGTAGACAAGAATAATCGTTTGGCTAGATAAGAAGAACTCTTCTTTAAAATATCATCATTGATTGCTTTTAGAAACTCGTGCTCTTGCACTAAATTTAGCTTCTCGAAGCGTAGCGTCTCATGAGTTCTTGGAAAATCTCGATGATATTTTAGAGTAGATTCATGGGCTAACTTAAGAGTGTTTAATTCTTTAGATAGACACTCAATCTCCTTCTTATCATCATCACATGACTTATCTTGACTAGCATGATTATCATCAAGTTCATTTTAATTGATATCACTAGTTTTATCAAATAGCAAGTCATCATCTCCAAGTAAGTCATCCTTATCACTATTAAAGTCAAAGTACTGGGGGTGTGCTACCTTGGGGCCTTTAGCCATGAAGCAGTTTCCAATCCCTTCATTTGGTGAATCAAATATGTCATATGAGTTGGAGGATATGAGTGCAAGACCGGCAACACCTTCGTCTTGACTATAGTCGGAGTTGGAGTGGTATCTTCTCTCGGATTGGTTATCGGATTCGGAGCCGGATACCCATTCACCAACATGAGCTAGATGTTATCTTCTCGAGTGGCTCTTGGTGTACTTGTCCTTCTTCTCCAATTCCTCGCTTCTCCGGTAGGGTCTTCATTCATAACAATCTTCTCTACTCCTTCTCTCTCTTCGAGGTGACTCATCTCTTGAGCTTCATCTTCTAGGTAACGCTTCTATTCTTTTATGGGGGCGAGCACTCAATGGAGTAGTGTTTGGGACTTCCACAATTGTAGCAGTTTTGGTCACAACTAGATGAACGCTTCTCTTCATATCTTGAGCTGGAGCTTCTCTCTTTGCCTCTACTCTTGTAGAACTTGTTGATTTTTTTGACCATGAGGCTTATCTCTTCATTGGTGACAAGGTTGTCATTTGAAGTAGTGGGAGTATCACTTTAAGCTTTGTAAGCACCGCTTGACTTGTTATGAAGCTCTTTTTTGTTCTTGAGTGACATTTCATGAGCAACAATCCTTCCAGTGACTTCCGTTGGCTTGAGATTTTGTAGTTTGGCATCATTTCGATCAATGTGCACATGGTGTCGTAGTTTCCATCCAAGGCTCTAAGGATCTTCTTGATGATGAATCTGTCGGTCATCTCGTTGCTTCTTAAGCCGACAATATCATTTGTGATGAGAGCAAGCCCAAAGTACATCTCAGTGAATCCTTTACCATCCTTCATCTTGAACTTGTCAAGCTGACTTTGTAGCACATCCAACTTGGATTCTGTGATGGATTTGGTACCTTCGTGCATATCAACCAAAGCGTCCCAAATTACCTTTGCATTCTAAAGTCAGCTAATCTTGTTGAACTCTTCCGGGCACAGGCAGTTGAATAGAATGTTGCATTCTTGAGCATTGTATTGCAACTAATTCAATTCTTCCTCAATCGTTTCACGATCAGGTTCCCTTACGTCACCAAAGAATTCACCTTTCAAACCAACACGAACAACATCCCAAACGGTGGGGTTATAACAAAGAATATGCATTTTCACTTTATGCTTCCAACTAGCAAAGTCTGTACCATCAAAGTATGGACCTCTATGGTGGTAATTTCCCTCATTAGACGCCATTCTCTCCTAGGTTGTGAAACCAATGCAATGGAGACCAAAGCTGTGATACCAGTTGTAGGATCTCAAGTATGTCTAGAGGGGGAGGGGTGATTAGACTACTTGACCAAATAAGAACTTAGCATTTTCCCAATTTTAGTTCTGGGCAAGTTTTAGCAATCATAACAAGTTAAGAACACCCTACACATGCAAGTCTAAGAGTATAGCAGCAGAAAGTACAGACATGCACATGTAAATAGAGGGTGGGGATAGGAAGATCAAACGTAAAGATTGACACGGCAATTTTTGGCATGGTTCCGATAGGTGGTGCTATCGTACGTCCACGTTCACAGAGATTTCAACCCACATAGGGTAACGGCCTCGCGAGTCCGTGGAGGGCTCAACCCACAAAGGGTCCATAGAAAAGCAACCTTGTCTATTCCATCACGACTTACGTCGTACACATGCAAGTCAAAGAGTATAGCAGCGGAAAGTAAAGACATGCACATGTAAATAGAGGGTAGGGATAGGAAGATCAAACGTAAAGATTGACACGGAGATTTTTGGCGTGGTTCCGAAAGGTGGTGCTATCGTATGTCCACGTTGATGGAGATTTCAACCTGCGGAGGGTAACGGTCGCGCGAGTCCACGGAGGGCTCAACCCACAAAGGTTCCACGAAAAAGCAATGTTGTCTATGCCATCACGTCTTACGTGCACGAAGGACTAGCCTCACTCAGGGTAGATCTTCACGAAGTAGGTGATCTCCTTGCCCTTACAAACTTCTCGGCTCAACTCCACAACACGAAGTAGGAGGGTCCCAAGCGACACCTAACCTATCTATGAGACACCGCTCTCCAAATGGTAATAGATGCAGTAGTATGATTGTCATGGTATTTTCGTGTCAGATGCCAAGGGGTGGCTTAGTTCATGGTTCGGGGCCGATGGGCGCCAGTGGTGTCTGGGAACGGGTGAAAGTGCAAGAGAGATGACGCCGATCTATCCAGGTTCAAGGCCCTCCGATGAGGTAAAAACCATAGTCCTCCTCGTGTGACTATAGGTGGTCACAATACAAGGGTGCTCCTCGAGCTATTTGTGAGCTCTCACTGCCAGTCTTGCTGCCTTTGTGGGGTGTGGGATGCGGTGTGTGATACCAAGTTGATGGATATACTTATCGCCCCTCGTTGGTTACCCCAAGTGGAAGGTGGAGATGTAGTCAGCAGCAGATTTCCCTTACACGGGGACTATAAGGTTTATCGAACCAGGAGGACTCCGAGAATCAACAAGTAGGTGTCCGCTGCTCTGGCGCTAGCAGAAGACATGGACCTGCACACACAACAAATAAGTTTGCTCCCAATGAGTTTAGAGATGTTGTCAATCTCTCCGGCCTTGTAGTTTGCAAAGGATCAAAACACAAGCGGGAATAATGATAGTGATTGCAACGGAAAAGTAAATAAAAACAGTAAATGGTGGAGGTGTAAACAATGGTGGTAATATGGACCGGAGTCACATGATGTTCACTAGTGATGTCTCTCTCCCAAATGACGATAAACAACTATGCTGGGTAAACAAATTACAGCTGGGCAATTGACAGAATTATAAACGCTCCGCAATGCTAATCATGCTACTAGAAAGTGAGAGGCTCAAAAGTAATGGGCAGTACGCCAAGACAAGTAGACCGCTTGTCCATCAACATCTACTCTCTAATCATCCACCTTGAGATATCTATCCAGAACATCTCTATGGTATTAAGTTGCGAGCCCCACCCAAAGTGTAAACTCAAAGCAACGGATAACTGCATTAACGAACTTTGCGTAAGGTAAACAATCCGTGCAACCATGGTTACAAGCACCGTTGTTTTCTCCCTGGTGGCAACAACACATCCCTAGTCTCATATTTCTGTCACTCAAGCTAGACATCAGGGGGCATGAACCCACAATCATGCATAACGCTCCCTCATGGAGTTACAATCTACTACTCGGCCAAAGCAATAAAAAGCAACGGAGAACATGCATGAATTACTCAAGAACATAATATAAATGGAGAACCAAATATATAACTCATCACAATATGAACATAATCTCATAATCCATGGGATCCTAGCAAACCAAGCATAGAAATAGCAGGAAATTTACATAGATGCCTTGATCATGTAGGGCAGCTCACAAGGGCTAAACATTGAAGCACAAGATTGGAGAGAAGACATCACATAGCTACTGGTCATGGACTCGTGGACCAAGAAGGACTACTCACGGCACGTCCGGGAAGCGTCCATGGTGGTGTAGAAGCTCCCGGAGGTCAATGCTCCCTCCGGCAGGGTGTCGGGAAGAGGTCTTCTGACCCTCCCGATCTCGGAAGCCATGTGGCGGCGAAACGATGGAGAAATTTGCGATTCTGGATATTATGATAGGGTATTCTCTCGGAGAGGTAAATATAGTCCGAAGGAGGGCACCAGAGGAGGGAGGCTCCACCCAGGTGACCTGGTGGCGCGACCAGGAGGGGGGTCGCGCAGGGTGGCCGCCTAGGCAGGCCCTAGCTCCCCACTGGCCCACCTTGTTGCCTCGTGAAGCTTCTGTCACGCTGATTTTTACATATTTTTCTCGGGATTTTTGGGGCTCTGGAAATTGGGGTAAAAGTCCCTGCAGAAAAAGACATCAGTAGATAGAAACTGGCACTAGGTGCACTGAGTTAGTAGGTTAGTCTAAATATGTGTAAAAAGATATAAAGTGTAGCAAAACATATAACAATGTCACCCAAAATATGTGGGGACCCCGACTTACGAGTCGAGATTGCCGAACAAACGTGCTCAGTGATTCCAGAGATCAATGCTCACTGAACACACAGATACTGAATAATAAGAGTCTTACAACCAAATACCAAATTATTACATCACGGGACCGAATGGCCAAGTTCACAAGGTAGGGCCTATAAGGCCAAATCACACGGATACAACTAGTAGCGGAAATCTTAGGGCTAAGCGGGCGCCCATGCCATCAGCCTACAGCAATAGGCATTCTGACTCGGAAGCATCCTAGTTCGCAGGGGCGTCTCTGAAGACGTACTCATCTCCAAACTCCTGTCCTTCCATGTTTGGTCAATAATATAACCAGTGGCAAGCTAATGAGTACTATTGAATGTACTAGCAAACAGCCCATGATATGAACAATGCAAGTGAAGGATAACAATAGTATGCATCTTTGGTGGACAACAACTTGTTGTAATAAACATGATCATGAGTATGCAACATAAGCTGATGTTGGTTTGAAGAACAGGTTACAGATATCAATATGTCTGTCAAGGGATGAACACTCTGGGTTCACCCTATATGCCAGGTCACCAAACTTGGTCATATCAACTCGTTCATTTAACTCCAATCTCACACACTTGGTTTATGCGGAAACCAGTGGACGTAGTTTAAGCATCACCACCCAACTGTCCTTGACCGTGGACACGACTATTCGAATAGGTTTACACTATGTAGAGGTAGTACGCTGGACACACGAGATCCGGGAAACTTCTGTGTCATCCAGGACCCGCGGTATATAACATACCCGAGGTAATTACCCGATCAATGCCTTTCCCCTGACGATACTAGACAAAGAGGTCCACTCGATTGGTACCCAGCCCACATGTTGTACGTCTTACGAGCATCGACTCTGGACAGTATCAACCATGCAGGGACCAATGGTGTGCCTGGAACACGTAAAAACGGCATAGTCGCCCTACCTGGCACGACCCCATCACGAGACTGACCACACATCACTCCCGCCACTAGTAATGTGGCTATTTGCTAGCACCGACCAGAGTAATCAACATAGCCCCGTCCCATAAAGGGGTAACGTGGTCGTACATGTAAGGTTGAGACAGTCAACACATCATAAATCTATTCTCATTTCCGAAACCATACACAAACAAATACCCGGTGCACCACTTCACCAAAAGTGGCCATCTAACTCATCATCACCCTGGGGCATTAATGGCACCCGACGGGGTTTTCATAAACCTTTGATTTATACCAACAACATGCTCATGCTACTGCTATTCTAACTTTACTTGTCAAGATGATATTAGCATGACCCTCATAGGTGGTAGGTTCAAGCTCGATGCATGTGCTCCGGAGGAGCCATCGGTAACATCACTTCAATGATTTACCGGCACTTATGATCATATGCAACGGAAATATTTGCTACACTAGCATGCATCATAACATATGCTCAGACATGGTCAACGGGCTGCTTGCCTTGGTCAGCTAGGTATCCGGGGTCTTCGAGGTCTTCCGCTCCGACTCCTTCGTCACACGGGTTTTCTATCATCGTATAAAGGTAAAAAATAATAAGTAGCTCACTCCAAAACAGATCACAAAGTCATTTTAAAAATGTTGGTTATTTCTAATAAATCCAGGTTGTTATTTAAAAAATATTTGCTTCTATTCTTAGTGAAGGAATATTTTTAAAATCAATTAACACAAGCAAAGCTATTCCAAATTAATCCTTTTTATTATTGTGAAACACAATAGTTGCTGCAAAGATTCAACCAATGGTTCTGTTAAATACTACACATTTTTAGAAGAATAATAGTGGAAAAAATATATTTTTACACTAGTTAAATCTTTTTTATAAAAATCATTTAAACTCAGATTTTAAATAAAAGAAAAAGGGCTACAAACCCGGGCCTGGTTTGGCGTGGGACTGGGCCAGCCCAAAGGGCAGCCAACCAGCCTGTCGAGGCGCGCGTGCCGTCAGGTTTGAACGTGAAGCGCGGGTCCCTACGGTCAGTGTCTGCGGGCAGCGAGGGAGAGAGAGATGGGCCACCGACAGGTGGGGCACACCTGTCGGGGTCGTCTCCTACCTTTGGCCAGAGAGGAGGAGGAGCATGCCGACGTGGCTACCGACGTCCTCGGGCCCTAACGACGATAGGAATGGGTCCGGCTCATCGTCGCCTACCTGATGGAGGTCGAGAAAATGCCGGAGGGGCTCAGGTTCACCGGTGATGAGGTAGCCGCGGCGCAGGGGTTTTGGGTGAAGGTGGAGGTGGTAGCTAGGGGCACATATTTGCTCGGGGAAGAGAGGGGAATGATCCCTGGTGTCACGAGGAGTGGTTTGGTGGGCAGAGGGATGCATGAGACGACGTGTACACGAAGATCGACCGGAGCTCCGAGGCGGAGGGGCCTCGGTCTATTTCGAGCACCGGGGCTCTGCTGGCTTACTTGGGTGGCTAGGGAGGTGATTGAGGTTGCTGCGATGAGGTTTGAGGGGTGCTGGAGCGAGGGGGAGGCTATATATAGGCCCGCGAAGGTGAGCCGACTCGGGAGTGCCGGTGACTCACGGTGGCGCGCATGGGGGTGCAGAGAGGAGATCGGGTTGAAACCACGGTCTCAGGACATGGTTTTGCACTGCCAGGGATCACTGCGAGGAAGGGGGAGAGAGAGTAGAGGCGAGCACTTGTGGCCGCGCATCTCTGGCCGGTTCTGGTACGTGTGGGCACGCGTCGCACCAGCTCTTAGCGCGGGAGATGAGGGGCCCTGATGGACGCCTCATGCAGAGGGGCTGTCGGGGAAGAGGTTAGACACTACGGGGCAGGCTGGAACTGGTCGAGAGCGTCGCCCCCACCTCGGTGGTTCTTTGTAGCACGCCCAGAGCGCAGCTTTGGCATGCCACGGCATGCTCGCGCGCTCTTGGGTGCCTTGGACGTGTCTAGCATGTCATGGGCACTGGCTGAGAGATGCCTAGCTGTTGGAGACCCGTGGGAGCTTCGGCTAGTCAAGGGGGACAAGGAAAATATGTGTTGTCAGCCTTGAGCTGAAGCTTAGATTGGGTGTTTTGGCATTTCTACTTTGAACCAGAGAGGGGCTAGTTGACTGGGGCTTGGCATTGATCCTGGCCACCTAATCTGAGAGTTTGGGAGAAAGGGTTGGGGTTTAGCTAAGGTTAGGAGGGGTTTTACCCATCTGTCAGAAGGTGCTCGACAGTGGTTTGGGGTGGCTGCACCCCACCACTGGGTGTGCAACATAACAAGATTGGGTTTGGTGCTAAAACAAGGGGTTTCACCAAGTTTGAGCTCCATTGGACAAGTTTAGCTTTGTAAACTTGAAAACATCACGAACTGACGAGATCTGTTCCTTCCAAAGAGAGTGTGGGCAAATCAAGTCCCACAAATCCCATTTTTGGTATGGAGTCCTCATTTGAGGTATTAGGCACTCCTGCAAAGTATCAACTCCATTTTACAAACTTTGCTATGTAGATTTTCTCTAACTTCAATCTGGACAGAAGGGGTTTTGCAACTATTTGGTGCCCTTAATCACCTTGGATCAAGGTGAAATTTTATATGTGCACCAAATATGGCTTAGGGATACCAGTGGAATTTTCTAGGAATTTATTGAGAATATTTCCTTTGGAAATATTTCAAAAGGTCAAAACAGACAGAAAGGGTTTTCCGGGTTTTACTCAAATATTAATAATATAAATAGGGGTTGAAAATCTTATGTATGGAAAATATATGTCCTTCTGATCATGTCCAATTTTTCTCGGATTGTTCTAAGGCAGAAAAGTATTTTTCCATATAGAAATACCATTTCTGGTCTCAGAAATGGACATGCAATTAAATTGTAACAATAATTTATAAAATAATTATTTTGTGGTTTTGGTGCTCTAAAATGGTGCTAGAACCAGATCTCTAACTTTGGGTAAGAACACTTCTTTCCATTAAGGACTTGTAGTGCAATCCCAAAGTAGGGTTTTACTTTAACCAGAAATAATAAAAAGGTTTTGAAAATAATTAAGTCATGAGAAATGTGGTTTGTGATATCACATGATCAAGCATACAAGCACACAATGACAATCATGGCACTCACAACCATAGTTTTGAAAAAGTTTTAATAAACTCAAAATTTTGAATTAGAGGAAAAAGTGGTAGTGAAAATAGGGTGTGAGAGACCTATCCCCCTTACAAGAATCTCGTCCCCGAGATTCCTAAGCTAGGTGCTAAGAAGGAGCGGAAACTTAGATCGGGGATAGTCTTCATGCTCCCATGTTGCTTCTGCTTCGGTGTGGTTGCTCCACTGAACCTTGAAATACTTGATGGTGCGGCTTGTGGTGCAACACTCAGCTTTGTCCAGGATGCGGATTGGCATCTCGCGGTAGTTGAGGTCTGGCAGAAGGTCGATGGCCTGATGGTCAATGTCCTTGTAAAGATTGGAACGGTTTGGTGCTTGAAGACACTTCCAAAGTTGTGACACGTGGAAGACATTGTGCACACACGAAAGTTCCGGAGGTAGTTCAACTGGTAAGCAACTTCTCCACACCTTGTCGTGATTTTAAAAGGTCCAATGAACCTTGGAGCAAGTTTCCCCTTGACGTCGAAACGCTTGGTTCCCTTGAGAGGTGTGACACGAAGGTACATGAGTTCTTCAAGGTTAAACTCCAATTCTCTGTGGTGAGTATCCGCATAGCTCTTCTATCGCGACTTGGCTGCTTTTAGGTTTTCTCGAACAAGCTGCACCTTACCTTCTGCTTCTTGCAGAACTTCCGACCCGAAAATCAACCGTTCGCCGGTTTTGGACCAGTTGAGCGGGGTGCGACACTTTCGTCCATATAGCACTTCAAATGGGGCCATCTAGAGACTGGACTGGTAGCTGTTGTTGTATGAGAACTCAGCAAATGGCAGACAATCTTCCCATTTGGCACCATGCGCCAATACACAAGCGCAGAGAATATCTTCAAGTATTGGGTTTACTCTCTCCGTTTGTCCGCCCGTTTGCGGGTGGAAAGCGTTGCTGAAAGGGAGTTTGGTTCCGAGGGCTTCTTGAAACTTCTGCCAGAATCTTGAGGTGAACTGCGTGCCTCGGTCTGATACAATCTCCTTGGGAACTCCGTGGAGACTCACTATACGATGGATGTACAGACTAGCCAATTGGATTCCATCATAAGTGGTGTTGACTGGAATGAAATGGGCCACCTTGGTCAGATGGTCGACAATGACCCATATGGAGTTATGCCCGTTGCTTGACGTGGGCAATCCAGTGATGAAGTCCATGCCGACCTTGTCCGACTTCCATTCCAGCACTCGAAGTGGTTGTAGCAATCCAGCAGGTCGCTGATGCTCAACCTTGACTCGCTCGCACACGTCACACTTGGCAACATAATATGCTATTTCCCTTTTCATGCCATGCCACCAGAATTTTTCTCGAAGATTTGATACATCTTGGTACCACCGGGGTGAATAGAGTAGGGTGTATCATGTGCTTCCTGTAGGATCAAATCCTTGAGTTCTACCTTGTTGGGTACACATAAACGTTTCCCAAACCACACTACTCCTTGTTCATCCACTGAGAATTCTGGGGCCTTGCCTTCTTGGACCTTCTTCTTGATGCCTTCAATGCTTTTGTGCCTCTTCTGGGATGCCTTGATATCGTCGGCCAGCGTTGGTTTGACTTCGAGGTTATCGAGGAATCCTGATTCCACTAGCTCCAACCCGAAGTTCTCCATTTCCTCATATAAGGCAGGTAGCCTTTCCTTGAGCATGACGTTCAAGGTGCTGGTCTTTTTGCTTAAGGCATAAGCCACTACATTGGCCTTACCAGGGTGATATTGAATGCTAAGGTCATAGTCTTTGATTAACTCCAACCATCTCCGTTGCCTCATATTCAATTCCCTTTGAGTGAAGATATACTTCAGACTTTGTGGTCGGTGTATATTTCACATCGCTTCCCCAGAAGGTAATGTCGCCACGTCTTTAGAGCATGCACTACGACTGTCAATTCGATATCATGGTTGGCATAATTCTCCTCATGCGGACGCAATTGCCATGACACATATGCCACGACTCTATCATCTTGCATTAGGACTCCACTGAGCCCGGTTCTGGAGGCATCACAATATATCACAAACTCCTTGCTGATATCTGGAGTGGCCAATACCGGGGTGGTAGTCAATCTCTTCTTCAACTCCTGGAAGCTTCCTTCACACTCCGGCGTCCATTCTAACTTCTTTCCTTTCTTCAAGAGTTGAGTCATGGGTCGAGCGATGCGGGAGAATCCTTCTACGAACTTGCGGTAGTATCCCACGAGCCCGAGGAAGCTCCTGACTTCCTTCACATCAATTGGCGACTCCCAGTTGGTTACCGTAGTAATCTTGGAGGGATCAACTGCCAATCCACTTGCTGTCATGGTATGACCCAAGAATCCTACATCATTCAGCCAGAATTGGCATTTACTGAACTTGGCGTAGAGTTGGTGCTCTCGAAGCTTTTCCAACACTAACCTCAAGTGTTGCTCGTGCTCTTCTTCGGACTTGGAGAAGATTAATATGCCATCAATCAGTACGACGACAAACTTATCCAGGTTTCCATGAAGACCTTGTTCATGAGGTACATGAAGTAAGCTCGGGCATTAGTCAACCCGAAAGACATGACAGTGCACTCGTATAGACCGTACGGGGTCACGAACGCAGTCTTGGGTATGTCATCAGGTCGGATCTTCAATTGGTAATATCCAGATCGGAGATCGATCTTGGAGAATACCTTAGCTCCATTTAACTGGTGAAAGAAGTCTTCAATCTTGGGGTGTGGGTACTTATTCTTGATCATGACTTCATTGAGAGAACGGTAATCGACACAGAGTCTGATAGTTCCATCCTTCTTAGCACGAATAGAAAAGGTGATCCCCAAGGTGACGCACTCGGACGAATGAATCCTTTCCTGAGTTGCTCATCTAGCTGCTTCTTCAGCTCTGCCAGCTCTTCGGATCCCATCCTATAAGGCTTCTTATAGATAGGCCTTGATCCGGGCATGAGCTCAATGATGAACTCGATGTCTCTGTCGGGAGGCATCCCTGGTAGCTCATGAGGTAAGACGTTCGGGTACTCACAGACTATCGGCAATCGGTCCAGCTGTTCTCCTGACAGGCTGTTAACCTGCGGTACTCGAGTGGTTACTGGCTCAGAGACATACTTGACTTTGACCCCTTGGTCGCTTGTCATGGTAATAGCCCTGTTGGCACAGTCCAAGATGCTCTGGTGTTTGGCCAACCAATCCATGCCGAGAATTACTTCTAGGCCTTGTGACTTAATGACTGTGAGATCCGCGGAGAAGCTTATCCCATTGATAACAATCCCGACTTTCCTACACCCTAGGTTGGTCCTTAACACTACCCCCGGGGTTTGTATTGCCATTTGTCCGTTAAGCAAAGTAGGCTTCAAACCACATTTTTCCGCAAATCTTTGTGTAACAAAAGAATGCGAAGCACCACAATCAAACAATATTGTTGCTGGGGTGGAATTGACGAGGAACGTACCCAGAATGCAGTCCGGGTCTTCATGTGCCTCTTTTGTGGAGATATGATTGATCTGCCCCCTGCTGTGATACTACTGGTTGCAGGGAGCTTGGTTCCTGCCTGGTGCTCCTTGGCCTTGATTTGGCGCATTGGGGTGCGGTGCGTCGGGCTTCTTGTTGGGACACTTCCTGGAATAGTGCCCTGTCTGTCCACATCCAAAACAGGTAACTTGTGCTGGAAGGTTGGTTTTGACTCCACTATTGTCCGGTGGGCTGAATGCTGGCTCGGTGTTGACTTGCTGCTGGGGCTGGTTTTTCTGGCGAAATGTTGGAGATCTGTACTGCGGCTGCTGATAACTGGGTCTTGCTGGAGCTGACTGCCATGGGCGTGGCTTCAGATTACTAGGTCCTCCGCTACCCATCAGCTTGCGCTTACGGGTGTCGTCCATTGCATGACGCTTATCCTCCAACATAAGGGCCTTATTAACCAGATCGCTGAAGGTCCGACATTCACAAACAACCAGTTGATACTGGAGTGAGTGTTGGAGTCCTTCCATAAAGCGTTCCACTTTAGCGGCCTCAGTGTTGACATTCTTTGGTGCATATCTTGACAGGAGGTTGAACTTCTGCAAATACTCCTTGATGGATCCACTGCCTTGCCTCAAGGCTCGGAATTCACGCTTCTTAATGGTCATCATTCCGGGAGGAATGTGAGCACTGTGGAATCCTTCCTTGAACATTTCCCAAGTGATGACTTTTCCTGCTCGCATGATCTGAAATCCATCCCACCAAGCTCTGGCCGTGGCTCCGAGAAAGTGAGATGCATAGAGGACTTTCTCATGATCATCACTGCACTTGACCAGCGCGAGGAGGTCTTCGATAGTACGGATCCAGTCATCGACATCCAATGGTTCAGTCGTCTCCGTGAATATGGGTGGCGTAGTCCGCATAAACTCGGAGAGAGTAGAGCGACCATTGCCATTCCCGTTCTGCGGCGGGTTGTTCACCAAGACTTGAGCCAGCTGCTGAATAGCGGCATTATTGGCTTGACGTTCCTTGCGGAGAGCTTGCAAGAACTGAGCCATAGTGAAGCTTTCAGGAGGAGGTGGTGGCGGTGGAACATCGTCTTGTTGCTGCTCGTGGTGATCTCCAGCTTGAGCTTCCCCTTCGATTCCCTGCTACTGACCTGAAGAGGCAGAGCCGGGGTTGCCGAAGGTGCTGGTGCAAGTTGCAATCACCATCCTATCAGGGGAGTAGAAAGGTCAATTAGCCAAACTGGACGGATTCATAAGGGATGATGCTCTAGTAAAGGGGTGTGGTGCTGTGCTAGTGTGAGATTCTTAAGCCAAAGATTTTTGGAAAAGCTAATGCATTAGATTAAAACAAGTGA
Organism: Hordeum vulgare subsp. vulgare; assembly: GCF_904849725.1. Classification (NCBI taxonomy): domain Eukaryota; kingdom Viridiplantae; phylum Streptophyta; class Magnoliopsida; order Poales; family Poaceae; genus Hordeum; species Hordeum vulgare. Next base: position 484,540,809 of record NC_058524.1, on the reverse strand, counting down.
TGTAATCGCTTACAAGCTGCCTAAGGTAGAAATGCGGATTGCATCAAACATGCTTATACAACACTCATGGTTCGCATGAACCGAGACATGAATTTCCTACGCTTGGGGGAAACTCCTAATTGCCTACGTCGTGGTCCTAAGCGGCGGACTGTTCGGTCTCATAGGTGGGTTCTGCAGGGTCTTCGTCTTCATCTTCATATGTACTTCCCCCTTCAGAGGAGTGGGAGAAGGAAGCGGTCTGTCTCGGCGTCTCTTGGTTGGCGAGGCAACGAAGAGTTCAATGTACTCTTCCGTGGTAAGGCGACGACTTTGAATAGGAGTGGCCTGAAGTGGTGGTATTCCTCCTTGGAAAGCAACACCTGATCGTCCTTCGGATGCCCTTGCTTCTTCACCTTGCGGGTCTTCATCTTCTCAATGCAGAGCAAATCCTTGACTTGATGCAGTTCTTGGCGAATCTTTGTTGACTCCTTGATCAAAAGGTGCGTCAAAGTGTCGGAGGAGAGGCTGAAGTAGGTCTAGAACCTTAGTGGCGTCCCATTCTCTGAAGATGGGTTGAGTGTCCAACTCCCGTCTATCCCATCCTTAATAAAAGGTAGGTGATGAGTAGCTAGCTCGTTAGCCATCTCGAGAAGGATATCACGGAGACGCACGAGTGCATCTCGTGCGGCTGTCTCCACTGCCAGCATCAGATCCTCCATTTGTGGTCCTTCGAAGAACCAACTAGTCGGGGAGTCATTATCCTTCACTATCACATCCACGTGATATTCCTTGGTGTCGGCGTTGACCCAGTGCTCGTGGTAGAGGAAGATGGGCGTGCGGCGTACTTGGCACTTCTCGAGGCTATCACCGAAAAGTAGGGGAAAGCCTGTCTCCACAAGCATCTCAGGTACGGCGACCATCTACAAGATGTAGGGGAGAAGGTTCGAAAGTTTTTAGTGGGTGCAGAATCTCAGGTTAAGGTCTAGGTGCACTAATCGTCTTGGTTATCGTCCATGCTACCTAAGGCTTCCTATAGTCAGGATGGCTGTGATACCAGAGATCAATGCTCACCGAACACACAAATACTGAATAATAAGAGTCTTACATCCAAGTACTGAATTATTACATCACGTGACCGAATGGTCAAGTTCACAAGGTAGGGCCTATAAGGCCAAATCACACAGATACAACTAGTAGCGGAAATCTTAGGGATAAGAGGGTGCCCATGCCATCAGCCTACACCAATAGGCATTCTGACTGCGAAGCGTCCTAGTTCGCAGGGGCGTCTCGGAAGATGTACTCATCTCCAAACTCCGGTCCTTCCATGTCTGGTCAATAATATAACCAGTGGCAAGCCAATGAGTACTATTGAATGTACTCGCAAACAGCCCATGATATGAACAATGCAAGTGAAGGATAACAATAGTATGCATCTTTGGTGGACAACGACTTGTTGTAATAAACATGATCATGAGTATGCAACATAAGCTGATGTTGGTTCGAAAAGCAGGTTACAGATATCAATATGTCTGTCGAGGGCTGAACACTCCAGGTTCACCCTATATGCCAAGTCACCAAACGTGGTCATATCAACTCGTTCAATTAACTGCACTCACACACACTTGGTTTATGCGGAAACCACCTGACGTAGTTTAAGCTGCACCACCCAACTGTCCTTGACCGTGGACACGGCTATTCGAATAGTTTTACACTATGCATAGGTAGTACGTTGGACCCACGAGATCCGGGAAACTTCCGTGTCATCCACGACCCGCGGTAAGTACCCGATCAATGCATTTCCCCTAACGATAAGACAAAGAGGTCCACTCGATTGGTACCCAGCCCACATGTTGCACGTCTTACTGATACATCCATTTTGCATCATGCTTTTATGTTGATATTTATCGCTTTATGGGCTGTTATTACACTTCATGGTACAATACTTAGGCCTTTTCTCTCTTATTTTGCAAGGTTTACATGAAGAGGGAGAATGCCGGCAGCTGGAATTCTGGCCTGAAAAAGGAGCAAGTTTGAGATAGCTATTCTGCGCAACTCCAAAAGCTGTGAAAATCGACGAGGAATTATTTTGGAATTTATGAAAAATACTGGGCGGAAGAAGTACCAGAGGGGAGCCACCAGGAGGCCACAAGCCTGCTAGGCGCCGCCTACCCCCTGGCCGCGCCTAGGGGGCTTGTGGGCTCCCTGTTGTCCCTCTGGATCCCCTCTTTTTCTATAAGGAGGGTTTCGTTCCAGAAAAAAAAATCAAGAAGAGGCTTTCGGGAGGAATCGCCGCCGCCACGAGGTCGAACTTGAGCAGAACCAATCTAGAGCTCCGGTAGGGTCGTCCTGCCGGGGAAACTTCCCTCCCGGAGGGGGAAATCGTTATGCGTTGCTTCGTAAGGGGCTCATTTGGATCCACTAGTTTAATTCTATGGTTAGACTTTGTCTTAATTCTTATTTGTAGTTACAGATGCTTGCGATAGGGGTTAATCATAAGTGGGATGTTTTTCCAAGTAAGGGCAGCGCCCAAGCACCGGTCCACCCACATATCAAACTATCAAAGTAGCGAACGCGAATCATATGAACATGATGAAAACTAGCTTGATAGAAATTCCCGTGTGTCCTCGGGAGAGATTTACCTCCTATAAGAGTTTGTCCAGGCTTGTCCCTTGCTTCAAAATGGATTGGGCCATTTTGCTGCACCTTTGTTACTATTGTTACTTGCTACTTGCTACAAATCATCTTACCACACAACTATCTGTTACCGATAATTTCAGTGCTTGCAGAGAATACCTTGCTGAAAACCACTTGTGAGATCGTTCTGCTCCTTGTTGGGTTCGACACTCTTACTTATCAAAAGGACTATGATAGATCCCCTACAATTGTGGGTCATCACTTACGAGCACCAACTCTGGACAGTATCAACCATGCGGGGACCAACGGTGTGCGTGGAACATGTAAAAACGGCATAGTCGCCCTACCTGGCACGATGCCATCACGAGAGTGACCTCACATCACTCCCGCCACTAGTAATGTGGTTCTTTGCTAGCACCGACCAGAGTAATCAACATAGCCCCATCCCATAAAGGGGTAACGTGGTCGTACATGTAAGGTTCGGATGGTCGACCCATCATAAATCTATTCCCATTTCTGAAACCATGCACACACAAATACCCGATGCACCACTTCACCAAAAGTGACTACCTAACTCATTATCACCCTCGGGCATTAGTGGCACCCGACGGGGTTTTCATGAACCTTTGATTTATACGAACAACATGCCCATGCTACTACTATTCTAACTTTACTTGTCAACATGATATTAGCATGACCCTCATAGGTTGTAGGTTCAAGCTCAATGCATGTGCTCCGGAGGAGCCATCGGTAACATCACTTCAATGATTTACCGGCACTTAGGATCATATGCAACTAAAATATTTGCTACACTAGCATGCATGATAACATATGCTCAGACATGGTCAAAGGGCTGCTTGCCTTGGTCAGCTAGGTATCCAAGGTCTTCCGCTCCGACTCCTTTGTCACACAGGTTTCCTATCGTCGTATAAAGGTAAAAATAATAAGTAGCTCACTCCAAAATAGATCACAAAGTCATTTTAAAAATGTTGGTTATTTCTCATAAATCCAGGTTGTTATTTTAAAAATATTTGCTTCTATTCTTATGGAAGGAATATTTTTAAAATCAATTAACAGAAGCAAAACTATTCCAAATCAATCCTTTTTATTATTGTAAAATAGAATAGTTGCTCCAAAAATCCAACCAATGGTTGTGTTAAAACCACACATTTTTAGAAGAATAACAGTGGAAAAATTATATTTTACACTGATTAAATCTTTTTATAAAAATCATTTAAACTCAAGTTTTAAATAAAAGAAAAAGGGCTACACACCCTGGCCTGGCTTGGCCTGGGACTCGGCCGGCCCAAAGGCCAGCCAACTATCCTGCAGAGGCGCGCGCACTGTCAGGTTTGAACCTGACGCGCGGACCCGTGCGATCAGTGGATGCGGGCAGCGAGGGAGAGAGAGATGGGCCATCGACGGGTGGGGCACACCTGTCGGGGTCGTCTCCTCCCTCTGGCCAGAGAGGAGGAGGAGCACGCCGCGCGTGGCTACCCACGTCCTCGGGCCCTAACGACGATGGGAATGGGTCCGACTCGTCATCGCCTACCTGATGGTGGTCGAGATAACGCCGTAGGGGCTCAGGTTCACCAGCGATGAGGTAGCCGCGGTGGAGGGGTTTTGGGTGAAGGTGGAGGTGGTAGCTAGGGGCACATATTTGCTCGGGGAAGAGATGGGAAAGATCCTTGGTGTCACGGGGAGTGGTTTGGTGGGCAGAGGGACGCAGGAGCCGACGTGTAGCCGGAGATCGACCGAAGCTTTGAGGCGGAGGGGCATCGGTTGATCTCGAGCACCGGGGCTGTGCTGGCTTACTAGGGTGGCTAGGTAAGTGATTGAGGTTGCTGTGATGAGGTTTGAGGGGTGCTGGAGCGAGGGGGAGGCTATATATAGGCCCATGACAGTGAGCCAACTCGGGAGCGCCGGTGATTCACCATGGCGTGTATGGGGGTGCGGAGAGGAGCAGGGGTCGAAACCACGGTCACAGGACATGGTTTTGGACTGCCAGGGCTCACTGCGAGGAAGGGAGAGAGGAGAGGTGAGCACCCGTGGCCGCGCATCTCTGGCCGGTTCTGGTGCGCGTAGGCACGCTTCGCACCAGCTCTTAGTGCAGGAGGGGAGGGGCCCTGATGGTCGCCTAACGCAGAGGGGCTGTCGGGGAACAGGTTAGACACTATGGGGGAGGCTGGAACTGGCCGAGAGCGTCGCCCCCACCTCGGTGCTTCTCTGTAGCGCGCCCATAGCAGAGCTTTGGCATGCCACGGCATGCTGGCGCGCTCTGGGGTGCCTTGGACGTGTCTAGCATGTCCTGGGCACTGGCTGAGAGATGCCTAGACGTTGGAGACCCGTGGGAGCTTCGTCTGGCCAAGGGGGACAAGGAAAACATGTGCTGTCAGCCTTGAGCCGAAGCTTAGATTGGGTTTTTTGGGATTTCTACTTTGAACCAAAGAGGGACAAGTTGACTAGGGCTTGGCATTGATGCTGGCCACCTAATCTGAGAGTTTGGGAGAAAGGGTTGGGGTTTAGCTATGATTAGGAGGGGTTTTACCCATCTGTCGGAAGGTGCTCGACGGTGGTTTGGGGTGGTTGCACCCCACCACTGGCTGTGCAACTTAACATGATTGGGTTTGGTGCTAAAACAAGGGGTTTCACCAAGTTTGAGCTCCATTGTACAAGTTTAGCTTTGTAAACTTGTAAACAACAACAAATGACCAGATGTGTTCCTTCGAAAGAGAGTGTGGGCAAATCAAGTCCCATAAATCTCATTTTTTGGTAAGGAGTCCTCATTTGAGGTATTACGCACTCCTGCAAAGTGTGGCACCCCGGCTTAGAGGAAACCGGAACGCCCCGTATTCCAGCCCAAGGACCGGTCTTCTCGAATACGGAACCGCTGGCTTAGAACAAATCAGCTCTTTATTACTATGAAAAAGATCATAAGAATACCTAGATTACATTGCCTTGGCGATACTACACCTGCCTATGGTAAATCCTACGCTAGGAGCGGAACAGCTACCAATGTGATGAACTCCACTCCGTAGGGACTCTAGCTGGAACGCGCATCCTAGCTCGCAACTTCGAATCTTTGACAATCAATCAATCAAGGCATGACCTGCAAACTGGCATGACAAGCCAGGTGAGTACTTTGAATTTACTCGCAAGATCACAACAAACATTAGCATTAAGTCAAGACAACATCATATCAATCAAGATTAAGTAAAAGGTTGTTATTACTAAAGAAGTGGTAGAAAACTAACTATACGAGGCTACTCCCACCATGCTCGGATGATACCAACTCATGTGATCTTACCAAGATCCTTTAGCGAGTATCCACAAGATGGATACCAAGACTTATCACCGGCACGATGCCCAACTGTAACATACTCAGATGAGTTCTTCCATCATTACTATCATAGATACAGTTGATCATATACAGAGGTCTGGTCGAGCTGTCCAATACCGTGGACACGGCTATTCGAATAGGTTGACACTCTGCAGAGGTTGCACACTTTACCCACACTCTGGAGCATTGACCTCGAGATCCCATTCGGGTGGACCAACATTGCTCCAACGGAACTTGCGTGAACCGTGATCCTCTCATCGTACCAACGGCAACCACTCTCCTCTGGAGTCTTGCCCTGGGTGTCCTTGTGTCCTCATGACACCTGTGTCCTCATGACACCTGCCACCATCGTGGCTAAACATATCTGTCCCAAACGGGGACGCCGCCAAAAATAACTCAACTGGCTCACAGGGTTATCACCGCCTACCGGGCCAAGGTAGCACGCGTGCATAACCCTCCCTCTTTGGAGGTACCAGTGAGAGCGATCACACAGATAGCTCAAGTCAAGGCCGTCCCATACCGACAAAATATGGTTGTACGATAATGCCCGGACAGGTGACTCCGATCAACCAACTAGGTTATTGATACATCTCCGTCGTATCTACTTTTCCGAACACTTTTGCCCTTGTTTTGGACTCTAACTTGCATGATTTGAATGGAACTAACCCGAACTGATGCTGTTTTCAGCAGAATTGCCATGGTGTTGTTTTTGTGCAGAAAAAAAAGTTCTCGGAATGTCCTGAAAATTTACGGAGATTTTTTCTGGAATAAAATAAATACCTGCGCAAAGATCCACCGGAGGGGGCGTGCCAGTGGGCCACAAGCCCACAGGCCGCGGCCACCCCCCTAGGTCGCGCCATGCAGGCTTATGGGGCCCACGTGGCACTACCACCCCCAATCTCAGCTCTATATCTTCCGTTTCGCCTGGAAAAAAAAACAGAGAGAAGGTTTCATCGTGTTTTGCGATACGAAGGCGCCGCCACATCCTGTTCTTCATCTGGAGAGAAGATCTGGAGTCCGTTTCGGGCTCCGGAGAGGGGAAATCGTCGCCATCGCCATCATCAACCTTTCTCCATCGACAATTCCATGATGCTCTTCATCGTTCGTGAGTAATCTCATCTTAGGCTTGCTAGACGGTGATGAGTTGGATGAGATCTATCATGTAATCGAGTTAGTTCTTCACGGGGATTGATCCCTAGTATCCACTATGTTCTAGATTGATGTTGCTACTACTTGGCTATGCTTAATGCTTGTCACTAGGGCCCGAGTGCCATGATTTCAGATCTAAACCTATTATGTTGTCGCCAATGTATGTGTGTTTTAGATCCTATCTTGCAAGTTGTAGTCACCTACTATGTGTTATGACCCGGCAACCCCGGAGTGACAATAGCCGGAACCACTCCCGGAGATGACCATAGTATGAGGAGTTCATGTATTCACCGCGTGTTAATGCGTTGGTCCGGTTCTTTATTAAAAGGAGAACCTTAATATCCCTTAGTTTCCATTAGGACCCCGCTGCCACGGGAGAGATGGGAAATAGATGTCATTGAAGTTCTTTTCCCTAAGCACATATGACTACATACGGAATACATGCCTACATTAGATTGACGAACGGGAGCTAGTTACATATCTCTCCGTGTTATAGCTGTTACATGATGAATCACATCCGTCACACTCATCCATCACCGATCCACTGCCTACGAGTCTTTTATTACTGGTTCTTGCTACATTACTTTGCCTAGGCTTGTCCCTTGCTACAAAAGGCCACTTTGCCACTTTGTTGCTACTGTCACTACTGATGTTACTTTTTACTTTGCTGCTGCTGTCACTACTGCTGTTACTTGCTACTCCGCTGGTACTTGTTGCAAGACTTTGTTGGTGCTAACATCTCGTCAACAAGGCTTTTTCTCGCGCCATTGTCGGGGATTGTCAAAGCTTTTTCTGGCACCATTGCTATCGTACTACCTTGCTACTGATACTTTGCTTGCAGACACTAATCTTTCAGGTGTGGTTGAATTGACAACTCAGCTGCTAATACTTGAGAATATTCTTTAGCTTCCCCTTGTGAGCGAATCAATAAATTTGGGTTGAATACTCTACCCTCGAAAACTGCTGCGATCCCATACGCTTGTGGGACATCAAGGCTTTTTCTGGCGCCGTTGCCGGGGAAGCACAACTATATTCTGTGAGTCACTTGGGATTTACGTCTGCTGATCACTATGAGGAATCCGAAACATCCAAGAACTAAAATCTTGCCTTCCACTACAAGGAGAGGTAAGGAACTGCCATCTAGCTCTGCACTTGATTCACCTTCAGTTTTGAGTAAGTTTGCGACTTCGCCTCCTGCTAGAAATCTTCATATGTCGCGTATGCTTGATGATGCTACTTCTGCTGTCCATGATGCTATGCTTGATACTACTATTCCTGATGATGCTATGCTAGATACTATGCCTGATGATGCTATGCTTGACACTATGCCTGCTATGCCTGATACTGCTCTGCCAGTTGGTGCATTCCTTGATGCACATATTGCTAGAGTTGCTGCTAGATGTGATGATACTTCTGAAACTGCTGATACTATTGAAGTAGAACCTGCTACTATGCCTGAATTGCCTCTTATGCCTGATACGCACTATGTTATGGAGGGAGAGATAGCTGAGGATTTTCTTGCATGTAAGGATAGCTATGATGTTGAGAAACTACTGCGCAAGTGGAAAGAAAAATCTCTGAACGCTAGGATGAAATACGACCCGAAGTTTGCTACTTCGCCTATCTTTGGGACCGATAAGGATTATGAATTCTCTTTCGACCCTGAGTTAATCACTCTGGTCGAATCTGATCCTTTTCACGGTTATGAGTCTGAAACGGTTGTAGCCCATCTTACCAAACTGCACGATATAGCCACCCTATTCACTAGTGAGGAAAAGATCCGCCACTACTATATGCTCAAGCTGTTTCCTTTCTCGCTAAAGGATGATGCTAAGACCTGGTTCACTTCTCTTGCTCCTGGTTGTGTGCGTATCCCCCAGGATGTGGTCTACTACTTCTCTGAAAAATATTTCCCTGCCCATAAGAAGCAAGCTGCCTTGCAGGAAATATACAACTTTGTTCAAGCTGAAGAAGAGAGTCTCCCACAAGCTTGGGGGAGGTCATCCAGCTACTAAATGCTTTGCCTGATCACCCTCTTGAGAAGAATGAAATACTTGATATCTTCTATAATGGACTTGCCGATGCTTCCAAAGACCACCTAGATAGTTGTGCTGGTTGTGTTTTTAGGGAACGAACCGTAGAACAAGCTGAGATTCTGTTGAATAACATCTTGTGCAATTAGAATGCTTGGACTATTCCCAAACCACCACCTAAGCCAACTCCAAAGAAAAGAGGTATTCTATTCCTCAATCCCGAAGATATGCAAGAAGCCAAGAAATCTATGCGAGAGAAAGGCATTAAATCTGAAGATGTCAAAAATCTACCACCTATCGAAGAGATCCATGGTCTCGATAACCCGATACAGGTAGTAGAAGTAAATTCTCTGCGTAGGTTTGATGAGAGTGATATTCCTTTTGATAAACCTGCTAGCTTATGCCTGGATGAATTTTATAACTTCGTTGCCAAACAACAGAGTTTCAATGATTATGTTAGCAGACAATTGGAAAAGAATGCTCGTATGCTTTGTCATTTAAGTGCTTGTGTGGACGGAAATGTCAATGATCTTAAACTTCTAAGTAAACATGCCTCTATGGTTACTACTCAGGTAGAACAAGTACTTAAAGCTCAAAATGACTTGCTCAACGAGTTGAATGACAATTCTGTCAGAGTTGTCACTAGAGGCGGTAGAATAACCCAGGAACCTTTGTATCCTGAGGGTCATCCGAAGAGAATTGAACAAGATTCTCAAGGAGTTAGCACTGATGCACCTAGTCATCCTAGAAAGAAGAAGAAAGATGATAGGAATCTGCACGCTAGCAACCCAGATGCTGCTACACCTGAGAGTCCAAAAGATGCATCTATCTCTGATGCTGAGACACAATCTGGTGATGAACATGAGCATAATGATAATATCAATAGTGATGTTCATGAAGATGCTCAACCTAGCAATGATAAGGATGTGGAGATTGAACCTAGTGTTGATCTTGATAACCCACATCCTAAGACTAAGAGATATGATAAGAATGACTTCACAGCTAGGAAGCACGGTAAAGAAAGGGAACCACGGGTTCAGAAACCAATGCCCTTTCCTCCCAAACCATCCAAGAAAAAGGATGATGAGGATTTTGAGCGCTTCGTTGAAATGATCAGACTTGTCTTTCTGCAGATGCGTTTGACAGATATGCTCAAGATGTCTCCGTATGCTAAGTACATGAAAGATATTGTGACTAATAAGAGGAAGATACCTGATCTTGAGATCTCCGCCATGCTTGCCAACTACACTTTCAAGGGTGGAACTCCTAAGAAACTAGGTGATCCCGGTGTGCCCACTATACCTTGCTCCATTAAAGGTAACTACGTTAGAACTGCGTTGTGCGACCTTGGAGCCGGTGTTAGTGTTATGCCTCTCTCTGTTTATCGTAGACTTGAACTGGATAAGTTGACACCAACTGAAATATCTCTACAAATGGCTGACAAATCAACTGCTTTCCCTATCGGCATTAGCGAGGATGTGCGTGTTGTGGTTGCTAACACCACTATCTTAACATACTTTGTTATCTTGGATATTCCTGAGGACGATGCCCTGGCTGTCATCCTCGGAAGACCCATTTTAAACACTGCAGGGGCTGTTATAGATTGCAACAAAGGAAATATCACTTTCCATGTCAACGGTAATGAGCATACGGTGCACTTTTCGAAGAAACAATATCGAGTACATTGCATCAATGCTATCGAAAAAACTTCATCAATACTTATCGGGAGCTTTGAATGCCCTATTCCTCGTGTCAAGATGAAGTATGATTTGCTTGTTGGGGAGATACACATCCCCATTGAGGTGACCTAGTGACTATTCAAAAATTCCCCGTTCTCTTTTGCGATTCGAGAAAGTTTTGTCGAGGGGATTTGATCAACCCCATTGGCGGATTTCTTTCGATGACCATGAGATGGATGAATCCAGGAGTCACAAACCTGTGTTCCAAGCTTTCACTTTTGGTTACTTAGAAGAAAAATGATAGATTTAGTTTAGTTTTCCCTGTTTTCTGTTTTAGCGTCCTTTAGAAAAGTATCCCGAAAATAAAAGTTCTCCGAACACTGTGAAAATCTAGTATGATTTTTCTGGAATATTTGAAAAATACCGAGACAAAGAGTCTGTCTCGGGGCCACACCAGTGGGCCACAAGCCCTAGGGGCGCGGGCACCCCCTGGCCACGCCACCCAGGCTTGTGGGGCCCACAGGCACCACGTCCACTCATTCTTGTTCTCATCCCCTTCTCCTACCTCCAGAAAAAATCGTTTCACGGCTCAAACCCGTGTTCTTGCTCCTCTTGCTAGGATTTTCGATCTCTTTGCTCAAATCACTGTTCTCCGAACTGTTTTGGGGAAATAAGTCCTTGGTAAGTGACTCCTGTTGGGGAACGCATATTTCCAACAACTCCTCCATTGATCCAATTAGTTTTTGCTCTAGTGCCTTATACTCCGCGTATTTTTGCTGTCTTGGTGACCATGTTGTTGAGCTTTGCATGCTGATTCTAGGTGGTCCCAAGTAGTTTTGATGCGTAATATGGTCTCTAGGCACTTGTTGGAGTAGTTACTACGAGTTTCGTTGAGCCTTATTCACTTTTCCTTAGAATCACTAAAACTTTCAGAAATTTTCAAAGATAGAAAAGGGAAAAGATGAGGAGGTTCTTAAGAAGCTCTTCAAGCCGTGACCTCGAGTCACAGAAGTTTGCGCGTGTGAATGGCCAAGCGACGCGTTCTTACGCGCCGCTGGAATTTATGAGGACTTTTATCACTTGGTGGAGAACGCACGCCTTACCGCCTTCGTTGAAGATAAGTGTTCGCAATACCTCCTCCTCAGTAATATCTTCGTACAAAGCTTTAACTTCTATCCGAGGAAGAATCCTCTTATGGTTGAGTTTAAACATTATGATGTCCCCCAACGCATGTCACTCCAGGATTTTTGCAATGTTTGCAAATTACCTTACATAGGGGATATTCATGAACCTCGTCCACGGGACTTGGAAGCTTTTATTGGTACAATTGCTGTAGGAGAGGAGAGAGGAGTGTCTTGCGCTAGAGATGATAGCATACATTTTCCCGTGCTTCGGTACTTCTCACTATTTGTGGGAAAATGTTTGATTGGCCGTGGGAAAGCTGGGTCACTTAGTTCCCCAGATCTTGCGGTCTTGCGTGAAGCCCTTTATAACGATAAAACTTATAGCTTGGGCGCTATAGTAGCCCTTCACCGTTCTAAAGGTGTTGTCTATGGAGGTATCTATGCTACCCGTCTTGCTAGACACTTTGAGATACCCAATAGACTGGAGGAAGAAGAAGAGATTCTTCTTCCCAAGAGATATCTAGATTACGATAGCATGGTTCGCCATGACTTTCTTTATAGAGATATAGGTGGAAGGATGATTTATAACCTGGTATTTAGTCAGGGTACTCGTGAGACTATTACTTTGCCTGCTCTTTCTTTGTTCAATCTTCATGCAGGCATGTACACTATTATGCCCTGAGACATCTACGCATATTGGGGCTTGGCCCAACCACTGGTGCCCGTGCCCGAGCCAACAGTCGAGTACCAGACGCCAGTTTATCAGTGGGAGCCGGAGGATCTCCCACAACAGTGGCATCCTCAGTCCACTCCGGAGTACCCAGGAGCTGGTTATTTCCCTCCTTGGGAGTAGACCAAGTTAGGCCAAAATCCTAAGCTTGGGGGAGTACGTGTTTCTCACCGACTTTACATTCTTGCTTATGCTTTCACTTTGTTCGTCGGTGTTCACAGTTTGCCACTAGATCATCCATGCTAGTTTATTTTCTTTTTCTCGTTTTCTTTTCGTGTGTCTGTCTAGTTTGAGAAAACCCAAAAAGATTTTCTTTTTCTTGTTTTGCTTGTTGGGAGCTTTCCCGTGTAGATAGTTTTCTTTTTCTTTGGGTCAAGGTAGAAGATATTCGTTATTTAGTGGCTCTTGCATGCATACCTGTTTAGCTTTCAAAGAGCCATATTACTTTGTCTTCTCCTTTGTGTTTGCCTGCAGATTCCAGCGTAGTCCAATGCACGAGCACTCTTATTATTGTTCACATCGTTCGGTCGTGCAAGTGAAAGGCAATAATGACGATATATGATGAAGTGACTGAGCCTGGAAAAGGTGGTATGAACTCGATCTATTTTGTTTTTGTAAATATGACTAGCTCATCATGCCTGATTCATCTTTGTTATGAGAGAAACATGTTTGAAATGACAACTTAGAGATCATAGTTGCTTATGCCATGCTTACTTAGCTAGGAGCTTATAATGGTTTGTCTTGGATGCCCACATGAATGTTGAGATGACTATGATGTAGTATGATAGGATGGTATTCTCCTTTGAATGTTTCAAGTGGCTTGACTTGGCGCATGTTCACGCATGTAGTTGAAACAAAATCAACATAGCCTCTATGATGTTCATGTTCATGGTGATTTATGTCCTACTCATGCTTGCACTCAATGTTAGTTACTCTCCATGCATTTTGATGACTGTTGTCGCTCTCTAGTTGGTCGCTTCCTAGTCTATTGCTAGCCTTCACTTGTACTAAGCGGGAATACTGCTTGTGCATCCACCTCCATAAACCCAAAGTTGTGCCATATGAGTCCACCATACCTACCTATGTGTGGTATCTACCTGCCGTTCCAAGTAAATTTGCATGTGCCACTCTATAAATCTTCAAGAAATAATCTGTTTTGCATGCCCGAACTGCTCATGTGGTGACAGGGGGCTATTGGTATCTTCCATGCTAGGCGTGTTATCCTCGATATGTGTTTATTCACTATCATTCACGAGAAAGGGGCCGGTAATTGGAATCCCTAGTTCCATGCTCAAATCAGAAAGATAATTGCAAACAAAACTCCCCCAGGATTGATGTTGGTTTGGACGACACCTGAGGATTCGGCTAGCCGTGGAGTGTGATTGATTGGTGGTGGGGGAGTCAAAACTTTACTTTTCTGTTTGGGAACCGCCTATAGCATGTGTAGAGTGGAAGATGTTGACAACTCTTGTTCATTGCGTTGACAATGAAAGCATGCCACCCAAAATTATTATCTCTGTTTTCAAAGCTTGAGCTCTGGCACCTCTGCAAATCAATGCTTCCCTTTGCGAAGGGCCTGTCTATTTATGTTCCTGTTGAGTCATCCTCCTCTTACAAAAGCACCAATTATAGAGCACCTCTGTCATTTTTATGCTTTGCTTTTAACTGTGTTGAGTATGACTATGACTGGATCTTCATTGCCTTGAATTACAATGTTTAGTCAGCCCTTGGTCTTTGAAGGTGCTCTGCATTTATGTTTTGCGGTCTCAGAAAGAGCTAGCGAGATACCATCTATTCGTACTGCTTCATGTTGTTTTGATTAAAGTGTTGAAATTTGAGGCTTATTATTATTTGCTCGCTAGTTGATTATGCCATCGATATGAGTTTACCGTGAGACCTAGATTTCATTTGCTTATGTGGTTTGATTGTGATCTTGCTGAAATTCTGGTTGTGAGTTAGACATAGTTGCAACAACAAGATCAAACAGAGTTCGTCAAAGTTTTTCTTTTGTCTCTCTCAGTTTGTCAACTGAGTTGCTTGAGGACAAGCAAGGCTTTAAGCTTGGGGGAGTTGATACGTCTCCATCGTATCTACTTTTCCGAACTCTTTTTCCCTTGTTTTGGACTCTAACTTGCATGATTTGAATGGAACTAACCTAGACTCACGCTGTTTTCAGCAGAATTGCCATGGTGTTGTTTTTGTGCTGAAATAAAAGTTCTCGGAATGTCCTAAAAATTTACGGAGATTTTTTCTGGAATAAAAGAAAAATACCTACACAAAGATCCACCGGAGGGGGCGTGCCAGTGGGCCACAAGCCCACAGGCCGCGCCATGCAGGCTTGTGGGGCCCACGTGGAACCATCACCCCAATCTCAGATCTATATCTTCCGTTTCGCCTGGAAAAAAATTACAGAGAAGGTTTCATCGCATTTTGTGATACGGAGGCGCCGCCACATCCTTTTCTTCATCTGGAGGGCAGATCTGGAGTCCATTTCGGGCTCCGGAGAGGGGAAATCGTCGCCATCGTCATCATGAACCTTTCTCCATCGAAAATTCCATGATGCTCTTCATCGTTCGTGAGTAATCTCATCGTAGGCTTGCTGGACGGTGATGAGTTGCATGATATCTATCATGTAATCGAGTTAGTTCTTGGCGGGGATTGATCGCTAGTATCCACTATGTTCTAGATTGATGTTGCTACTACTTGGCTATGCTTAATGCTTGTCACTAGGGCCCGAGTGCCATGATTTCAAATCTGAACCTATTATGTTGTCGGCAATATATGTGTGTTTTAGATCCTATCCTGCAAGTTGTAGTCACCTACTATGTGTTATGACCCGGCAACCCCGGAGTGACAATAGCCGGAACCATTCCCGGAGATGACCATAGTATGAGGAGTTCATGTATTCACCGCGTGTTAATGCGTTGGTCCGGTTCTTTATTAAAAGGAGAACCTTAATATCCCGTAGTTTCCATTAGGACCCCGCTGCCACGGGAGGGATGGATAATAGATGGCATGCAAGTTCTTTTCCCTAAGCACGTATGACTACATACGGAATACATGCCTACATTAGATTGACGAACGGGAGCTAGTTACATATCTCTCCGTGTTATAGCTGTTACATGATGAATCACATCCGTCATACTCATCCATCACCGATCCACTGCCTACGAGCCTTTTATTACTGGTTCTTGCTGTGTTACTTTGCCTACGCTTGTCCCTTGCTACAAAAGGGATTGGGCCACTTTGCTGCTACTGTTGCTATTGGGCCACTTTGGTGCTGCTGTCACTATTGATGTTACTTGTTACTTTGCTGCTGCTGTCACTACTGTTGTTACTTGCTACTCCGCTCTTACTTGTTGCAAGACTTTGTTGGCGCTAACATCCCGTCAACAAAGGCTTTTTCTGGCGCCGTTTCCGGGGATTGTCAAAGCTTTTTCTGGCACCGTTGCTATCGTACTACCTTGCTACTGATACTTTGCTTGCAGACACTAATCTTTCAGGTGTGGTTGAATTGACAACTCAGCTGCTAATACTTGAGAATATTCTTTAGCTTCCCCTTGTGAGCGAATCAATAAATTTGGGTTGAATACTCTACCCTCGAAAACTGCTTCGATCCTATAGGCTTGTGGGACATCAGTTATCTCATCCTGAATAATATATCATAGCTGACACTCCGGTGTCATAGCAATCCAATGACCGATAAACTCAACCACTACTGTTATTCCGTATCTACAAACTGTCGGATAAAATAATCATAGACAGTAATCTCAACATCGTGGCATCGACTAGCGTGTAAGACACTAGTCACTAACAATCCCGTACTCATCATAGTACTCGTCTCTCCAACATTGCATACTCAAATCACAGACGGTAACCAAAAATACTTGTGATTGAAGTAGTTAATGAAACTATGATATTGAAGTGCGATTAAGTAGTGAGAGTTGTGGCTTGCGTGGGATGGGGGAAACCACCGGAAAGAAGTGCAAGAAACTCGCAGAATGAATCGCCGGAAACATTTCTCTCTCGGAGGGCGCTGATTATGGCAAGGGCAACATGGTCATTTTCCCCTGTGTGGTCACATGGCGGAAATGCAACCATCTTGTCAGGCTCGACGAGACGAAGATGTGGGCTTTGGAATCACCGGAATCGGAGTCACAGATAAGAAGTTATGACCCGATGAAGTTGAGGAACCAATCTGCAAAAGAGACTTCTTCAAACAGGTCACTGGCTGAAAATATGAAAGCGTCTTTGGAGGAATACGTTTTCCAGAGGGGTAAACATATTTTGGGGCGGGGCGCCTCCACTTAATCCAGTCAGCAGCGGCGGGACCGGCCTCTGGGCCAGTGACGCCTCGGGCCCACACCCTTCTCTCTCCTCCCCCTATCTTCTTCTTCCTCCTCCTGCCTTCCCCCCGATAGAACAGAGCAGGGAGGTGCGGCCGACGCGCTTCGGCGATGCTCCCCGATGGTTTCGGTCATCTCTGGCGGAGCTGGGACCACCGGCAGACTCGGGGAAAGATGGGGCATTCACCCCCGCCATGTGCGCTCACCGAGGATGGCTGGAGCAAGCTTCTCTTCGTCCATGGCGGACGGCCGGCTCGGGTGACCATGGGGCGGGTGACACAAAACCAGAGAGGAGGGTCTGGTGGTCGGGTAAGCTCTAGCTGCATCGTGAGGGTCCCATAGGAGGAACAATGGAGAAGGGAGAAGCTCTATTCTGAGCGAATTTAGGCCGAAGAGGGCGGCGGCCATGGTGGGGATTGGGGGCGAGGAGAGCTCCTCGAGCTTGGGCAGGAGGCTGGGAAGGAGCAGAAGAGAGAGAGGTGGCTCCCGATGGGCTCAAAGGGCTCCAGGGAGGGATATAAATAGTCAGCCAACGGCGAGCGGATGAGCTCAGCCGCCGTGGCGGACTTAGCCACTCCCTGTTGCTCCATAGCGTCGGGGCTGGCAGCTTGCGGCCTCGGGGAGCTTCTAGGAGGGGTTGAAACATCTCAAGCCAGCTCGGGAAGGCTCGGGAGAAGTCGGCGACGGGATGCGACGGTGACAGGGACGGCGACATCGCGGGTACGGCTACAACGCCACTCAGGAGGGGACTTGAGAGGGGGAGAGGCGTCCAGGAGGAAGAGGACGGCGATGGGGAGCTGTTGGACACGACGAGAGCTCGGGGGAGAGGAAAAACCAACGAGGCCGAGGGGCTCCACTGCACAAAGTACGGTTATTGCATGCCACAGGCGTGGTCACCACGCGCAGTGTTGCTGAGGAGACAAGAGGTCTGGCACACCTTGTCTGGGGTGAAGTCCTTGGTCCCCAAGGCAGCCTGGAGGTGATGGATCACAAAAACAAGCACTGGGGTGATGGATCACAAAAACAAGCAGTGGGGTGATGGGATACTTCACCACAAGATTGTTGTTGCCAACTTGGCACTGACACTGTGGTCAACAGGAAAGAGATATGGTCAAAAGGTTATGTCTGAGAGGCTTAGGGTAGGAGGGACTACAATCCTGTAATGTTTGAGAAGAAGAGGATCAAGATTTAATATAGTTGCTTTGCAATTCACCAATCTGGTCCAGAATAGAATTTTGATGTGGCACTCACATACATGCTTGGATTGAGCTCAAACTTGGAGGAGATGAATATTTTGGACATGTGAGGATGCTGTATAAAATTCATGCCATCTTGATAAGCCCAAGTGACACTTCCTTCATACAGTTTCTCACTGGACAAAAACTTAGAAACATTACTAGAATAAGTGGCTAGATAAAATGAGCTCAAAATTGGTTTAGCAAGGTTTTATAGATTAGGGAATGTCCTGGTAAAATTTCAGAATTTATGGAGCAATATAAAATATAGTTGCTTCCCAGATCCAAATAATAACCAGATACAAATATGTGATGCTATGGTCACATGGTTGAAGGTGTGATGCTCAAATTTGGTGGAGAGGCATTATTTGAGCATATTGAGATGATGACAAAGATTCAACTCATTTTAACACTCCAAGCTAGCACTTGCTTCAGAAAGCTCCTTCTGGATTAGAAACTTTGGAAATTTGCCAAGAAATACTAACTAGCTAATTTGAGTTGAATGTTGGCATGAGGCAATGCTATGGCTAGGAAAGAGTGCCCACAAATTTTGAGAGTAATCAAGAAAATAAAAAGGGTACTTGCTTCACAACTTGGCAGATAGGGCAGAATCAGAAAAAGGAATTATTGGGAATTATTTTTTTGAACTTGGCAAGGAAATATTTTGTCATATCTGAGGAAGATATGACCCAATGGATTTATGAGAATTATTTGGGAATTTTTGGAGAGATATAAATGGGGGTTGCTTCACAACTCAAGGCAAACAGGATTATTCCTTTAAAAGAAAAAGGAATATTCCCATGGAAAATAATCTTGGGGTTGGCTCAAGATGGAAATGGCTAGGTCTTGGGGTGGTTTGAAGATTGGGAAGACACTAAGAAAAAGAAATCAAGGATAATCCTTTTCGGTTTCAAAATTATCAAACCATCGAACAGCTAAATCCAGATAAAAAAATCAAAGAAAAAGAAATGGGAAAAATCCACGGTGTTACAAACCTACCCCCTTAATGAAATCTTGTCCTTGAGATTTGATTGCTCAAGGTTCAACAAAAATATCCTTACTTGAGGAAACCTTTTCCAACCCGGGTTTCCTTCTTACCTTAGAATGATACTTCCAGTATATCTTCGCTGACTGACTATCTGGCTTCACGGTGGTTTGTTCCACTGGATTCTTATGTGTTACTCTAACTTCCATCTGTTTATATATGTTGTCTTGACTGTCGGAGGTTCTGGCAGAGATATCTTGTTTACGGCAAACTATCTTTTGACGCATTCCCATATGTGCAAACACATGCTCCGAGATTGTTGCCCCACATTCTGGTCGTTTCGCTTGTCGTCATCTTTAAATGCATAATAGGTCGTGAAATCTTTTAACACTGTCGTTGCAATCTGACTGCTGAGTAGTTTTCATAGATTTGAATATTTCGATCTGAGCATATCTGGTTGGGCTGAGCGGGTTGACTCGATATTGGGCCCTTGCAACTTGAACAGACTCCATGGGTGTGTTCCCACGGTGTTTGACATCGAACCGGACTGTCCTGAATATATGCATTATGTTGGTCTTGCAACCATTATCATACCTATATGGGAAATCTTGTTCCTTCATTATGGTTCTCTCTACCTGAATCCTTAGTTGAAAGAGCTTGGTATCATGTATTCTTTATTCCTTCGGATGACCATGGATGCTTCCAGGTACCATGTTTTGGCAAGCATATTGCTTAACAAGTTGTAGATGTAGGATAACGACTGTCTGAACCCTTGGATAAAATCAGCAAATAAACCAGTAGCCATCAGAACGGTCTTTACAACTCAGATCTGGGACATTACTGGAGTAACTCAACCCCGACTCAAGACGACTGAAAACATCTCAAAGCATGAGACGGTGTCGATAGGAAGAAAGTAGCAGTTCCCTAAGACGGCCGTGAAACAGCTTAGAGCATAGGGTCACTACTACGAAAAGAAACTCAACAACTGTCCGAGATGGCCGAGAAGCAGCTCTGAACATGGGCCAGTTGTTGACAAAAGAAATATAAGTCGGCATCCCCCCGGACGGTCGAAAATAGCTCAGAACACAGGCGTGGTGCCGTCTTCAAAGAAAGACATGCAAGGGTTCATCCGTGTCCCATACAACTTATCCATGGGTTGTTGGTCATCTCACTGAAGTGTATATCCGACGTTCTTATTCTTATTTAGTTCATGCTATAGTCGGATTCTCATCGGGCTGTCATCGTTGTATGATTAACTCATATGGCCTTGGTAGCATTTCCACCATATACATTGGGTCTATGTGGCGGAGTGCTTGATTCCTGAAGCAGGCTTGTGTCTTGACTGACTATTTTGCTTTCCGACCAACCGTTGCGAATTTGATTCTTGAGATGCACGGTGATATGCTGCCAACTGTCGGTGGAATAACTTGTACCAGTAAGAATGCGATGCCTTTCCAACAAAGGTTTACTTAGCTCGTGTTGTAAGTCATCCAGAGTATCGTGTCTAGGAAGACTGGGTAGCTTGTGCTTGACGCTTTGATCGGAGTAGCTTCTTGAAGAAGCATGGGGTACCATCTCTCAAGTGCTTTCCTTCCTTGGAGGCTTGCTGGGTAAGACTTGGTACCTTATGTCGGAAGTTTGCTGTGATGTCTTACTGGAGAAACATGGGTGTCTTGAACAAAGATCCGCGTATCACATTGAGGAGGTCACCTGAATCTTGTGCCATAAGCTTGTCGGGTAGCTTGCGGGGAACGACTGGGTTTCTTACACCTGAAGCATTCTTTTGCCATATGCAAGCTAAGTGCATGAATATCTCCTTAATGTTCTTGTTGTCGGTCACTCGTTGTATGCAATATCGTATTCGACTAACCTTCTTGCTGGACACTAAGTTTATGGCTCATTCTGTCTTCCATTCGTAGGGTAGTAGATTTCAAATTTTATTCATAACAGGCTCAACCGTGTATATGCATCATACCTTTGACTCGAACTGTACGCATCTCTTCCTTTTTGTTGATTCCATGATTGTTGCTGAAAAAGTTACACGGATGTATACTTGATGCTGATAATTCATCTGGTCAGGATACCATTTAAATTCGGGCTCGACATTCCTGATATAATGCAACCTGTTGAAAAATTCCATCTTGCTGAACTGAGCTTCCAAATAACTGGCTCTTCACTGTTTCCTTTGAGTCCAATGTCGGTGAGCAATTTCCATAAGGGGGAAAAAGTAACACCAAGGGCCGAAAGAAAGAAGCAAACGACAAACACAAAGCGGCAAAACCACATACCGGTAATAGCACACACTTTACAGCTATTCACCACAATGATATGCATTCCTACTTAAGCACAAAGATTTCACAAGAACTCCGGTACTACGGTCTAACATGCTGTGGCGGTGTGCACGAAGGTGAATCAATGTGTGGAAGGGGGTCGGTGTAAACAAAGCTACACCAAACAGGGGCTTACACCGGTTCTGGCTGGACGGACACGGTGGCAAGGACGAACTTGGTGATCGTGGGTCGGAACACAGGGTCTCGACCACGTCATCATCAAGCGTACGGGGAAAACCGTACTCGTCGAGCGAACGAATGGCAGGGAAGGATAACTATGAAAAGAAGGGCTTGCGGGCATTGCCCTTTTTCTGATAAGCAAGATCAGTAAGGGTGGCCAATACAGCTAGAGGGATGGGTAAGATCCGAGATAGAAGCATGTCTATCACCGAGACCATAGGGAGGCTCGAGAGAAAGCATTGGTGTGGTACCAGTGCATCAATCCGATAAAGGATCGACATCACCAGGCACCTTGGCATCACTCCGCTGAAGCAAAGGTGACACCACACCAAGGAATAAGAAAGCTGGCTGGAGAGTGCACGGGGTGAATCCAAACCGATGCCACTTACACTCACGAGATCCATCATTAGTAATAGCATATCTAGTCTATATGCATGCTATGCACAATCAAATGCAACAAACAAGTGCAGCAAACAAACTGGATCCTGTACTACCGGTTGCTAACGTTCACGCGGTCTAGGACGTCCTACAGCCAGACCTGCTCTGATACCAACTCTTGTGGCACCCCGGTTCAGAGGAAACCGGAACGCCCCGTATTCCAGCCCAAGGACCAGTCTTCTGGAATACGGAACCATTGGCTCAGAACAAATCAGCTTACAAGAATACCTAGATTACATCGCCTTGGCGATACTACACCTGCCTACGATAAATCCTATGCTAGCAGGAGAACAACTACCAATGTGATGAACTCCACTCCTTAGGGACTCTGGCTGGAACGCGCATCCTAGCTCGCAACTCGGAATCTTCGACAATCAAACAATCAAGGCATGACCTGCAAACTGGCATGACAAGCCAGGTGAGTACTTTGAATATACTCGCAAGCTCACAACAAACATTAGCATTAAGGCAAGACAACATCATATCAATCAAGATTAAGTAAAAGGTTGTTATTACTAAAGCAGTGGTAGAAAACTAACTATACCAGGCTACTCCCACCATGCTCGGGTGATACCAACTCATGTGATCTTACCAAGATCCTGTAGCGAGTATCCACAAGATGAATACCAAGACTTATCACGGGCACGATGCCCAACTGTAACATACTCAGACAAGTTCTTCCATCAGTACTATCATAGATACGGTTGATCATATACAGAGGTCTGGTCGGGCTGTCCAATACCGTGGACACGGCTATTCGAATAGGTTTGACACTCTCTAGAGGTTGCACACTTTACCCACACTCTGGGACACTAACCTCGAGATCCCATTCGGGTGGACCAACATTGCTCCAACGAAACTTGCCTGAACCGTGATCCTTTCATCGTACCACCGGCAACCACTCTCCTCTAGAGTCTTGCCCTGGGTGGCCCTGTGTCCTCATGACACCTGTGTCCTCATGGCACCTGCCACCGTCGTGGGCAAACATATCTGTCCCAAACGTGGACGCCGGCAAAAACAACTCAACTGGCTCACATGTTTATCACCGCCTACAGAGCCAAGGTAGCACGCGTGCATAACCCTCCCTCTTTGGAGGTACCGGTGAGAGCAATCACACGAACAGCTCAAGTCAAGGCCGTCACATACCGTCAAATATGGTTGTATGATAATGCCCGGACATGTAACTCCGATCAACCAACTAGGTTATCTCATCCTGAATAATATATCATAGCTGACACTCCGGTGTCATAGCAATCCAATGACCGATAAACGCAACCACTAATGTTAATCCGTATCTATAAATTTTCAGATAAAATAATCATAGACAATAATCTCAACATCGTGGCATCGACTAGCATGTAAGACACTAGTAACTAACAATCCCTTACTCATCATAGTAGTCGTCTCTCCAACATTGCTTACTCAAATCACGGACGGTAACCAAATATACTTGTTATTGAAGTAGTTAATGAAACTACGATATTGAAGTGCGATTAAGAAATGAGAGTTGTGGCCTGCCTGGGATGGGGGAAACCACCGGAAAGAAGTGCGAGAAACTTGCAGAATGAATCGTCGGAAACAGTTCTCTCTCGGAGGGGGCTGATTACGGCAAGGGCAACATGGTCATTTTCCACTATGTGATCACATGGCGTAAATGACACCATCTTGTCGGGATCGACGAGACGAAGATGTGGGCTTTGGAATCACCGGAATCGGAGTCACGGATAAAAAGTTATGACCTGATGAAGTTCAGGGACCAATCTACAAAAGAGACTTCTTCAAACAGGTCCGTGGCTGAAAATATGAAAGCGTCTTCGGAGGAATACGTTTCCCAAAAGGGAAACGTATTTTGGGGCCGGGCGCCTCCACTTAATCCAGTCAGCAGCGGCGGGGCCGGCCTCTGGGCCACTGACGCCTCGGGCCCACGCCCTTCTCTCTCATCCCCCCATCTTCTTCTTCCTCCTCCTGCCTTCCCCCCGATAGAACAAAGCAGGGAGGTGTGGACGACGTGCTCCGGTGACTCTCCCCGGCGGCTCCGGCCATCTCCGACAGAGCTGGGACCACCGGCGGACTCGGGGAAAGACGGGGCATTTGCCCCCGCCATGCGTGCTCACCGAGGATGACTGGAGCAAGCTTCCCTTCGTCCATGGCAGACGGCCGGCTCGGGTGACCATTGGGCGAGCGACACAACACCGGAGAGGAGGGTCTGGGGTCGGGGAAGCTCCGGCTGCATTGTGAGGGTCCCATAGGACGAACAATGGAGAAGGGAGAAGCTCTATTCTGCGCGAATTTAGGCCGGAGAGGGCGGCGGCCATGGCGGCGATTGGGGGCGAGCAGAGCTCCTCGAGCTTGGGCAGGAGGCTGGGAAGGAGCGGAAGAGAGAGAGGAGGCTCCCAGTGGGCTCAAAGGGCTCCAGGGAGGGCTATAAATAGTCGGTCAACGGCGAGCGGATGAGCTCGGCCGCCGTGGCGGCCTTAGCCACTCCCTGTTGCTCCACAGCGTCGGGGCTGGCAGCTTGCGGCCTCGGGGAGCTTCTAGGAGGGGCTGAGACAGCTCAAGCCAGCTCGAGAAGGCTCGGGAGAGCTCGGCGACGGGACGCGACGGCGACAGGGATGGCGACATCACGGGTACGGCTACAACGTCGCTCAGGAAGGGCTTGAGAGGGGGAGAGGGCTCCAGGAGGAAGAGGATGGCGATGGGGAGCTGTTGGACACGACGAGAGCTTGGGGGAGAGGAAAAACCGACGAGGCCGAGGGGCTCCACTGCACAGAGCACGGTTATTGCATGCCACAGGCGTGGTCACCACGCGCACTGTTGCTGAGGAGACAAGAGGGGCTGGCACACCTTGCATGGGGTGAAGTCCTTGGTCCCCAAGGCAGCTTGGAGGTGATGGATCACAAAAGCAAGCACTCGGGTGATGGGAGACTTCACCACAAGATTGTTGTTGCCACCTTGGCACTGACACTGTGGTCAACAGGAAAGAGATAATGTCAAAAGGTTATGTCTAGGAGGCTTAGGGTAGGAGGGACTACAAACCTGTGAAGTTTGAGAATAAGAGGATCAAGATTTAATATAGTTGCTTTGGAATTCACCAATCTAGTCCAGAATAGGAATTTTGATGTGGCACTCACATACATGCTTGGATTGAGCTCAAACTTGGAGAATATGAATATTTTGGACATGTGAGGATGCTGTCTAAAATTCATGCCATCTTGATAAGCCCAAGTGGCACTTCCTTCATACAGTTTCTCACTGGACAGAAACTTAGAAAAATTACTCGGAATAATTGGCTAGCTAAAATGAGCTCAAAATTGGTTTAGCATGGTTTTATAGATAAGGGAATGTCCTCGTAAAATTTCAGAATTTATGGAGCAATATAAAATATAGTTGCCTCACAAATCCAAATAATAACTACAGACAAATATCTCATGCTATGGTCACATGGTTGAAGGTGTGATGCTTAAATTTGGTGGAGAGGCATTATTTGAGCATATTGAGATGATGGCAAAGATTCAACTCATTTTAACACTCCAAGCTAGCACTTGCTTCACAAAGCTCCTTCTGGATTAGAAACTTTGGAAATTTGCCAAGAAATATTCACTAGCTAATTTGAGTTGAATGTTGGCATGAGGCAATGATATGGATAGGAAAGAGTGTCCACAAATTTTGAGAGCCATCAAGCAAATAAAATGGGTACTTGCTTCATAAGTTGACAGATAGGGCAAAATCAGAAAAGGAATTATTTTTTGGAACTTGGCAAGGAAATATTTTGTCATATGTGAGGAAGATATGACCCAATGGACTTATGAGAATTATTTGGGAATTTTTGGAGAGATATAAATTGGGGTTGCTTCACAACTCAAGGCAAACAGGATTATTCCTTTAAAAGAAAGAGGAATATTCCCATGGAAAATAATCTTGGGGTTGGCTCAAGATGGAAATGGCTAGGTCTTGGGGTGGTTTGAAGATTGGCAATCAAATAAGAAAAAGAAATCAAGGGTAATCCTTTTTGGTTTCAAAATTATCAAACTATAGAAAAGCTAAATCCAGATAAAAAAATCAAAGAAAAAGAAATGGGCAAAATCCAGGGTGTTACACAAAGTTTCAACTCCATTGGACAAACTTTGCTATGTAGACTTACTCTAACTTCAATCTAGATAGAAGGGGTTTTGCAACTATTTTGTGCCCTTAATCACCTTGGATGAAGGTGAAATTTTATATGGGCACCAAATATGGCTTAGGGATACCACTGGAATTTTCTAGGAATTTTTTAAGAATATTTCCTTTGGAAATATTTCAAAACGTCAAAACAGACAAAAAGGGTTTCAGGGTTTTACTCAAATATTAATAATATAAATAGGGGTTGAAAATCTTATGTATGGAAAATATATGTCCTTCTGATCATCTCCAATTTTTCTCAGATTTTTCTAGGGCAGAAAGGTATTTTCCCATATAGGAATACCATTTCTGGCCTTAGAACGGGACATGCAATTAAATTAGAAAAATAATTTATAAAATAATTATTTTTTGGTCTTGATGCTCTAAAGTGGTGCTAGAACCAGATCACCTACTTTGGCTAAGAACACTTCTTGCCATTAAGGACTTGTAGTGCAATCCCCAAACAGGGTTTTACTTTAACCAAAAATAATAAAAAGGTTTTGAAAATAATTAAGTCATGAGAAATGTGGTTTGTGATATCACATGTTCAAGCATACAAGCACACAATGAAAATCATGGCACTCACAACCATAGTTTTGATTTTTTTAATAAACTCGGATTTTTGAGTTACAAGAAAAAGTGGTAGTGAAAACAGGGTGTGACAAAAGATCATGGAACAAACAGAAATTATAGATAGCTTTGGGACGTATCAACATCCCTAAGCTTAATTCCTGCTCGTCCTCGAGTAGGTAAATGATAACACAAATAATTTCTATGGTGACATGCTAACACACATATAAGAACTTCAAAGTAAAGCAAGTAAGATATGCAATTCAAGTCAAGACAATAACAAGCAAGAGTCTATATCTAGTATTGAAATTAGCAAAGTAAGAACATAAAGGTGCAAGAGCTCCCGCTATCCGTGACTCGAATTTCTCCAAATGGTGTTTGCGTGCAAGAAGTTGGAGATGGGTTTAGAACATATTTTTTTATTAATTGAGAACTCAATCTACTAAAACTTCACACTTGGTCTCCTTCGAAATCTTATTTTGACTCATCCCCAGACCACTAGTCAGGCACAAGTCAAAATGATTCTCTCCCTTTCGACTTCAAGCACACATGCAATGGATGAGCCCAAGCAATATATGTTGGCACTTAAGATGGAAAGATAATAATGATGGGGAAGGAAGAGAAAAAGGTGTGAAACACTCACATCAATGGGGACAATCATACGCGAGAGAAAGCCAAATGATAGATATGATGTGAGGAGTAGGGATTCCCATCCAACGGATGCACATATGAGCTAAGGTAAGATCTCCAATGGAACTAGTGGGGGTGCATCCAACTTGCTTGCTCATGAAGACCTAGAGCTCATTTGAGGAGGCTCATCACTAGAATATACAAGACAAGTTCTATAGTGTAAGGGTCCCCACATAGTTATGCATTAATGACAATCTCTATGTAGTACAAATATAACAATGGAGTACGAGTGTGGATCTTTCAAAAGGAATAGTAGTGTTTCCCCCTTCTCTCTTTTTATTTCTTTTTCTGCATTTTTCTTTATTTTTTTGTGGCCTCTTTGGCTCTTTCTATTTATCTCTCATTTGTCCTCTTTGCGATATTTTATTTTTTCCTCTTTGGGATCTTTTCCTCACTTAAGGGAAACAATCTATATTTTACAAGAATAAAAATAAAAATAAGATATTCACACTTTATAAGAAGTACTCATAATAAAGACAAATGAAAACTATCATGATGTATGCAAATGTATGCCTCTGACAGTGTAGCAGGATATGCAATGAAACTAGCGCATCATGTAGCAATAATAAGGGCAAGGCACAACTAGCACGCGGCTCCTCGATCAAGGAAAAGCATGTATGACATGAAGATCAAGTGATGAGATGGTGGATGTTGCATGGCAGTGTATCTCGGAAATCTATGGAAATGCCTTAATAGGTAGGTATGGTGGCTGTTTTGAGGAAAGATATAATGAGGCTTATGATGACAGAGCGTATCATGCCAAGGGTTTGGATGCATCGACGAAGTTTGCACCAACTCTCAAGATGAGAAAGGGCAATGCACGGTACCGAAGAGGCTAGCAAAATATGGATGGTGGAAGTGCCAACAATCGAATACTCGCATTAGTCCAAAGAACTCATGCACTTATTATTGATAACTCTCTATCCTGTCAGGAAATTCACAAAGAGACAAGTACCCCTAGGAGGAATGTTTGGGGGTTTGGTTATCCTTGCGCATCCTCGACCCATGGTAATGTGAGGGTACTATATATATTACAACCCCTCCAGAGGTTAGCGATCAATCTAATAGCTACAGTTCTCAAGTATTTTTTTAGTTTTTGAAAATACACACGGATTTCCCAAAATACGACACCTATCACTAATAGGCTCAAGCTTTTGACACCAATAGTCCAAACATTAATCAAATCAATACCTCAAAACTATTGCAAGTTACTACTATACTTAAATAGCAACCTCAATTACCTACTCATGCAAGACACACGACTCAGTGCAACATGCCAACTCTCTAAACAAGATGAGCATGATAACTCAAGAGAGTTCCAAAAGCAACCTAAGTAAAAGCTCTTAAAAAGATAAAGCATGAAAACTAAGAGCTAAGCATGACAACAACTATGAAAAGATAAAGAAGACACAAAAAAGATAAGCATGAAAACCTATGTTGTGTTCTAGGGTGGAGTGGAGCGTGTTTATCTCCGAAACAAAGAAGGCTAGGTTCCGACTTGTTATGAATAGCAAGCAAAACTAAAACAAACTAAAAAGTAAAGAGGGGGACGCTGCAAGCATAGCACATAACATGTGAAGTGATAAAAGTATAGCATGGAGAAGGACAAAATGACGATTGTTGATGGAGAAGGGGATGCATGGGGGCATCCCCAAGCTTAGACGCTTGAGTATCCTTGAATATTTCTTGGGGGTGCATGGGGGAATCCCGAAGCTTGAGCGCTTGACACTCCTGGATCTTCTTGCATCATCTTCCATCGCATACTTGAAAACTCCCTTCATAGAAACTCATCATAAGCTGATTAGAGTGGTTAGTGCCCATAATAATATAATTTATTCTCTACTGGAAATAAAGATTTTCATGAAAAGCTACTATTTCTCAAGATTGCCAAAAGGTTTTTGCAAAGGAAAAGCAAGCTTAAGATTTGCAAAATGATGAAAACACAAAACATGGCAGAATCCGGGAAAAACAGAACAACAGGTAGTAAATAATTTTTTCGGAGCACTTCTGCAACTCAAATCAAAAAACTCAGAAGAGATGCCAGAAATACAATTATGTAGAGTATACTGTCAAATACATTCAGATCAAAAAAATGATCTGGTGATTTTTGGTGAATTTTTCTGTCAAGCAGACATAATCTGTTTTTGGACATCATGTCACAACTTTTGAACTTTCATGCAATCGGAGGCTAAAACTTGGCACAAAGCTTGAAAATAAAGATACAATGATGTTGCTACAGTAGTAACAAGCATCAAGACCACTAAAACTGATGGTAAAAACAAATTGGGTTGCCTGCCAACAAGCGCTTTCTTTTATGCCTTTGAGCTAGGCATGATGTAAAAAAGGAGGATCAAAATTCACCAAAGTCAATGGAATCATCAAATCCTTCAAACGATCCTCAACAAGTTCATCCTTATTTTTCCTAGGGAATGGGTACATACCTTTCGCTTTCCCACGTAAGCGTATGTGTCCTCAACCTATATCAATGAAGCCTTTCATGGCTCGAAGGAAGTCCTTTCCAAGCAATATGTTTCCTTGGTTTGGCCTACAGATGAAGAAATCAACCGTTGCATTCCTTTTGGAGAATGTAACCTGGACATCTTTTACCTTTCCCTGGATTTCAGAAATATCCCCATTAGCATGTTCATGATAAGATGAAAAATTGACCATGTTTAAAAGTCTTAGAGAATCATAAACAACTATTGGCATTGTAGAAACCATGATCCCATATCACAATAAGCAAGGAAGTCTTGGTTAGAGATGCTAATTCTAACAAAAGGCTCCTAGTCCTCATCTATTTTTCAAAATCTTTTTCTTATCAACAATGGGTTTCTCTCTTTCTCTTAAATCTAGAGCATCTATTCTTCTTTCAGTGGTAGCAAGTCTATCTATAATAGTGTCAAATCCATGATCATAAACAAGGTAATTAGATAGACCATGTATAATATCAAGAGCTGTAGCCTCATCACGCTCTAAAAAATCTCTTTCAGCTATAATATCAAGAGTGTGTTTACACCATATAAAAAGACCATGATAAAAATTTCTAAGCACAATTTTGATAGGTATCCAAGGCATAATTCTTTTATGTGCTTTAGAAATTCTATCCCAAGCCTTCTTCATATTTTCTCCATTCCTTTGATGGAAATCTAGGACCTCAGATTCCCCCAAAGCATCAAACCCTAACATGCTGGACTAAGCAGAAAGGACCACTAAAAGCAAATCAACTAATTTTTTTGTGGTTTTTGGTATAAGACTCTAAACCAAAAACTAGAAAGAAAACTAACAAGACTAAAGAAAAGGTAAAAGATAGTGTGCAACTCCCTTATCTTGAAGAATGGAGTCCCCAGCGACGGCGCTAGAAATTTATTTGATGACGAGTTGATGGATATGCTTCTCGCCCCTCGTAGGTTACCCCAAGTGGAAGGTGGATATGTAGTCAGCAGGAGATTTCCCTTACAAGGGGACTGTAAGGTTTATTGAACCAGGAGGACTTCGAGGATCAACAAGTAGGTGTCCGCTGCTCTGGCGCTAGTAGAAGACGTGGACCTGCACACACACAACAAATGACTTTGCTCCCATTGAGTCCAGAGAGGTTGTCAATCTCTCCGGCCTTGTAGTTTGCAAAGGATCAAAACACAAGCGGGAATAACGATAGTGGTTGCAACGGAAACGTAAATGAAAGCAGTAAATGGTGGAGATGTAAACAATGGTGGTAATATGGACCGGAGTCACATGATGTTCACTAGTGATGTCTCTCTCCCAAAAGACGATAAACAACTATGCTGGGTAAACAAATTGCAGTTGGGCAATTGACATAATTATAAATGCACCACAATGCTAATCATGCTACTAGAAAGTTAGAGGCTCAAAAGTAATGGGTAGTACACCAAGACAAGTAGACCGTTTATCCATCATCATCTACTCTCTAATCATCCACCTTGAGATATCTATCCCGAACATCTCACTGGTATTAAGTTGCGAGCCCCACCCAAAGTGTAAACTCAAAGCAATGAACAACTGCATTAACGAACTTTGCGTAAGGTAAACAATTCTTGCAACTTTGGTCACAAGCACCGTTGTTTTCTCCCTGGTGGCAACATCACATCCCCTATTCTCATGTTTATGTCACTCAAGCTAGGCATCACGGGGCATGAACCCACAATCATGCATAAGGCTCCCTCTTGGAGTTACAATCTAGTACTCGGCCCAAGCAATAAAAAGCAATGGAGAACATGCATGAATTACTCAACAACATAATATAAAAGGAGAACCAAATATATAACTCATCGCAATCTGAACATAATCTCATAATCCATCGGATCCCAGCAAACCAAGCATAGCAATAGCAGGAAAATTACATAGATGCCTTGATCATGTATGGCAACTCACAAGGGCTAAACACTCAAGCACAAGATTGGAGAGAAGACATCACATAGCTACTAGTCATGGACTCATGGTCCAAGGAGGACTACTCACGGCACGTTTGGGAAGCATCCATGGTGGTGGAGAAGCTCCCGGAGGTCAGTCCTCCCTCCGAGAGGGAGCCGGGAAGAGGTCTTCTCACGCTCCTGATCTCAGAAGCACTGAGGCGGCGGAACGATGTTATGATAGGGTTTTCTCTTGGAGAGGTAAATATAGGCCGAAGGAGGGTACCAGAGGAGGTGGGCCCCACCCAGGCGACCTGGTGGCGCGACCAAGAGGGGGCCGCGCAGGGAGGCCGCCTGGGCAGGCCCTGGCTCCCCTTTGGCCCACCTTGTGGCCTCTTGAAGCTTCCGTCACGCTGATTTTTATATATTTTTCTCGGGATTTTTGGGGCTGTGGTAATTGGGGTAAAAGTCCCTGCCAAAAAAAGACGTTAGTAGACAGAAATTGGCACTGGGTGCACTGAGTTAGTAGATTAGCCCAAATATGTGTAAAAAGATATAGAAGTGTAGCAAAGCATATAACAATGTCACCCAAAAGATCATTGAACAAACAGAAATTATAGATACATTTGGGATGTATCAGTGTGTTATGAGTGATTGAGTGTCAGCCATCCAGTCGCTCTCTCTTCGGGCTGTGGTTTGGCTTTATAGGCTAGGTGGAGGAGTGCAATAGTGAGGAAAACAAGGGATCGGACCCGGCTACCAGCATCTCTGGCTAGCCGCACGGCTCGTCGTTTGTCAAGTCTTGTCCGGCACGGGGGCTGCTGACTAGGTGCCCCAGTTGTTAGCATGCCGGTAGTCAGGGAGTAGGTAGGCATAGGCTTTGCTACAAGACCGCCTCTCCCGGACAGCCTCATGAGTAACCCGTGGCCTTGTAGCCTCGCCCTGCTTGCATCATGACACCATGTAGCCTCGTCGGACCTATGAGCACTCCATGTAGCCACACGTGCTCCTTAATAGGGGTATTGTCTTGTCATCGTACACCAGTACGGGCGGATGGGGTGGGTGGTGACGCAGCAACTGCCGTTAGGGCCAGCCGGCCAACAGAACGAGGGGAAGATGGGCTGCCTGCCGCGAGCCGACCCCCAAATGTCTTGGAGTGGGGTTTCCTCCACTTTGGTATATCGAGGGTCCATTACCCCATCAGTAGCCCTCGAAGCCGTTGGGGTCCGAAGGCCTCCGGACAAGGGGGGCAGCGGATCCCCCCCGGAGATTGATCGTCATTGGAGTTGATGGATCTGCCGGCGCCGGTGGGCGAGACGGCTGGCCGTTGGATGGCCAACACGATGACTGACTGAGGACCAGCCGGAAGCTGCGGCACCTGCGGTCTCGTGATGCCCCTTCGGGTTCGACACCGGCTCACATCTTCCATATGTACCCGGTCATGGGTGGCAGGCCTGCCACTACGCAGGCGATAGGACACTATCGAAGGCCTAGACCGCTAGGCCTCAGCCCATAGGCGGGATCTTGTGCGGATGCGGGCTACCGATTGGGATCCCCCACGTGATTAATGTGTGCGGGCAGCATGGGTTAGTGGGGGCATGGGCGTAATTGATCCCACCCGACTTCTTCCATGGGATTTAAAAGGTGAGAGGAGGACAATCCGACGCCACAACAACCTTCCCACTCCTCGTCTCCCACCTCACACTAGTGCTGGACCACATATTGTCGTCGTTCGCCCTTCCTCCTCACGCCCGAAGCGCAAGCCACCACGTCACCTCCCTCCATGCGCCAACTGCGCTCGCCGCTGTTGTTCCTTCCTCCACGCGCCCATGGCGCTCTCCTGCAGTCGATCCACTAGGGCGATGTTTCTCCAACTTATTCTTCTCTGCCCCGCCGTTGATGAACGCAAAGATGGCTGCATCGCCTGCCGGCTCATGGGAGGGCTCCATGATCACGGAGGCCCACATCGACTAACTCTGGCAGACACGCAGGATCCCGTCGGAGGAGCTGGTGGAGGTGCGCGTGTTGGAGCCGCGTTCCGGCGAGCGTGAGGTGTTCGGGACTCACTTCATCGTCGTTTTCGAGTTGCCAACAAGTTGCTTCATGCGGCAGTTCTTGGAGTTCTATGGGCTCCAGATGCATTATCTGTGGCCCAATTTGGTGTTGTACATCGCGTGCTACGACATTCTATGTGAGGGGTACTGGGGCTTCTGGCCCTTTTCTTCTTTGTTCTGTTTGTTCTTCCATTTCCAAGCGCAGAAGAACGATGAGGTATTGTATTCTTGCAGTCGCGCGAAGGTGTACGCTCGGTGAAGCACGTTATTCCCGCGCATGAAGCTGATCGACTCCTTCAAGAAGTGGCAGCGGTCGTTTTCCTACGTCCGCAGCATCGGGAAAGGGCGAGACTGGGTCAACCACTGACGTTCACCAACGAGCCACCGATTAGCTTGAACATGGACGTTGAGGTACGCAACAACAAGGTCACGACAGTCGTGGCCGAGGTGAAGCACCTCAGGGCCTCCCTTGGGCTGCTGCCCCCAGATGTGGTGGCGGCCTTCATCTCTTGCCAGGTGCAGCTGCTGCAGGAGCAGTCGCACTGAATCTATGACATGGGTCTCCAGAAGGACCCATGCTGGTTGTCGACCATCGAGTTGGCACCGGGCAAGATAGCCACCAGGGTAAACGCCATTACCGAATTCAAGATGGATGTGGAGGGATGATGATTCAGCATGGAGTCATTCTGCCGCAACATACACGCGCCGGCGATAAGTTCGGACTAGCACGAGTTGCACTTGATTTCTTGATGTGGTGGCTGATGTGTGGTCGCTCTCTTTTCAGCTTTATAGCCGCCAACAGACGTCAGACGGTCCGAAACCGCATACGTTTGCGACAAACAAGGAGGACTCCGACTCTGAGGACTACGAGTCGGACTGAGACGACTCTGCCACCCCCATGGATTCGGAAGTGCCGGAGGCGGAGGAGGATGAGGTGGAGGCTCCAGGTCACGCTGCCACGCGAGGCTGGACCATCTGCTGAGTCCTGCCCCAACGTGATTTTGAAGGATTGGACCGACAATGATGATGACGATGTGTGGATGGTGGATTCGCCACCTCTGACAGCAATGCCGCCCCGGTGCTGCCGTCGAGGAGGGATCAAGGAGCTCCCGGCTGTGAACCACTCGACTACGGGGCAGCTGGCCCTTGCCAAACGGCGGTGGAGTGATGCATGGAGAAGGTGCCGGTCAAATGACCGTCGACTGCCTCCGCCGCCAAGAAGGCTCGGTCGACCGTGCGGCCGCCAGACGCCGTCCACCAGTGCAGAGGGCGTCAAGGCGTAGCGGCCTTCTGACCCCCCTCGTGTCGGGGTAAGTTTTCTTTGCAACCCGTGCTCTCCTTTTGTTTTGCCTCTAATTTGCGATATTGAGCTCGTGCCCTTTTCTTTCCTTCTTGGCAGCGAGGCCATTGAACTCCCGCCACCGGCCCCATTGGGTCTTAGGGTGAGAGTGTCGCGAAACTGGCCGTGGAGCACGCGGCCACGCCGCGGCTCGAAAGGGAGCGTGCCACCCAACTTCGTGTGGCCAAGGTGTTGGTCAAGGTGGCTGCCTCGAGCGGCCCTTCGGCCAAGGCGATGAGTGACACCACGATGCCGGTGACCCCTGAGGATCATGCCCCGGATGCCTTGCCACAATGTGTGGACCGTGCCAGGAGCCGGCCCTGGAGCAGACCCCTGAGCAGACCCCGGAGATGGAGGTGGCGCTAGCTATAGAGCCGGTGGTGGAGGAGGAGGTGCTAAGTCCGGTGTCCGAGCCGTGGCGTAGGGCAGTGTCTGAGGCCAGGGGCGGTGTCGACCAGGCCCTGTTCACTTCGTCAGCGCGGCCGAATGTGGAGGCGCCGGGTGTGTGGCACCGGCGGGGCTGATCGAGTGGGCCGATCGATGTCCGCTAAGATGGGGGAGTGGCTGAAGCTGAGCCACGTCCCGGAATCGACCGGAACAAGTTCTTCGACTCGCACGCGGGCCATCATGTCGGGTGCGGCGGCGGATGTGATGGCGAAGTCACACCATGGGATAGCCGGATTTGCCCAGTCAGCGGTGAGCAACTTCCAGCTGGTGGAGATGTCGGTTGACGTGGGCATTTTAAATTCTTTTTTGCATATGATTTTCAGTGGGGGTCGTAAGCGCACCCACTGGTTGTAGTCCTCAAGATTCAGGCCACCTGCGCAGTAGCCGGCCAAATCTTCTTCTGTATTTTAACTTCTCATGTGGTTTCTTCATAGGCTGACATGGCGAAGCGCGATGCGCTCTTTAAGGAGTCAGTCGAGTTGTGCAAGTTCAGCAAGAAATCCTACTTCAGTGTCCGGAAGGATCTTGACCTCCGTATGGTGGAGCTGCTGAAAGCCCAAGGTACGTCTTAGAGTGGTGGGTGCGCAGGAACACACACACTGGGTGTAGTCCCCGAGATTTAGGCCGGCTACATGGCTGTGCAGCAGCTGGGCCAAATCTTCTTTGCTTTTGGTGTGTTCTTGTCGAGCCGGCTGCTGAGCAGTGCTTTGATGCACATGTAGCTCTCCCCGAGATTGAAGCAACGGAGTTGCATCGCTCACTCGAGGGCATCCGAGATAGGCATGACGAGGACTCCAGTAACCACGGCCGGCTAGGGAGGGAACTCGAGGCCGAGCGGGCCACCGTAGATTAGCTGAAGACCGCCCATGCGGAGAGGTGGAGCGGCTCACCGGGGCGCTCTAGTAGGAGGCAGCAGCGATGGAGGCGGCGTTGCGGGCATCGGCCATAATCGGGTAGGAGGCAGAGACCCTCCGTGCCAAAGTTGCCCGGCTCAAAGAGAAGCTGCGTAGGGCAAAGGCAGTCAAGGTGAGAGCGGAGCGAGAGGCGGCCGCCGCGCTCGAGCTCTTTTATGAAGTCGACGAGATCTTATTTGGTATGCATCTTGGTCTTTTGTTGGTTATGTTTCATCGGCGTCCATTGGCACCAGCCCCAACTTTTTGCCTTGAGTCTTATTGCCTTGTGAGGCCAACTCGTTTCCTGGAGACCCAGCCGCGGGCGGAGCGAGCTGTGGCAGAATGCCAGGAAGAATTATATCGTGAGGGGTGCGAGGTAGATAAGGACGCCGACTTGGCGATGAAGGAGGTAGCTGATGATCCACAAGTGTAGGGGATCTATCGTAGTCCTTTCTATAAGTAAGAGTGTCGAACCCAACGAGGAGCAGAAGGATCTGACAAGTGGTTTTCAGCAAGGTATTCTCTGCAAGCACTGAAATTATTGGTAACATATATTTGTGTGGTAAGATGATTCGTAGCAAGTAGAAAGTAACAAAGGTGCAGCAAAGTGGCCCAATCCCTTTTGTAGCAAGGGACAAGCCTGGACAAACTCTTATAGGAGGTAAAGCGCTCCCGAGGACACATGGGAATTTCTGTCAAGCTAGTTTTCATCATGTTCATATGATTCGCGTTCGCTAGATAGTTTGATATGTGGGTGAACCGGTGCTTGGGTGCTGCCCTTGCTTGGACAAACATCCCACTTATGATTAACCCCTCTCGCAAGCATCCGCAACTACGAAAGAAGAATTAAGACTAAGTCTAACCATACATTAAACTAGTGGATCCAAATCAGCCCCTTACGAAGCAACGCATAAACTAGGGTTTAAGCTTCTCTCAGTCTAGCAACCCATCATCTACTTATTACTCTCTAATGCCTTCCTCTAGGTCCAAATAATGGTGAAGTGTTATGTAGTCGACGTTCACATAAGACCACTAGAGGAAAAACAACATACAACGCATCAAAATATCGAACGAATACCAACTTCATATGACTACTTATAGCATGACTTATCTCATCTCCTTAAGAACAAAAGTGACTACTCACAAAGCATAATTATATTCATGACCA
Source organism: Hordeum vulgare subsp. vulgare (assembly GCF_904849725.1). Lineage (NCBI taxonomy): Eukaryota > Viridiplantae > Streptophyta > Magnoliopsida > Poales > Poaceae > Hordeum > Hordeum vulgare. Next base: position 484,502,941 of record NC_058524.1, on the reverse strand, counting down.
AAGAGGTATTGAATAGCATCAAGGATCTGAACGTATAACCTTCCACCGAGTAATCCAACTAGCATCAACTACAAAGAGTAATTAACACTATTAGCAACCTTACAAGTACCAATCGGAGTCGCGAGACAGAGATTGGTTACAAGAGATGAATAGGGTTTGGAGATGAGATGGTGCTGATGAAGATGTTGATGGTGATGAGTCCCCTCTGATGAGAGGAGTGTTGGTGATGACAATGGCCACGATTTCCCCCTCCGGGAGGGAAGTTTCCCCGGCAGGATGGCCCTGCCGGAGCTCTAGATTGGTTCTTCTCAAGTTCCGCCTCGTGGCGGCGGCGATTCCACCCGAAAGCCTCCTCTTGATTTTTTTCTGGAACGAAACCCTCCTTATAGCAGAAGATGGGAGCCAGAGGGCCAATAGGGAGCCCACAAGCCCCCTAAGCGCAGCCAGGGGGTAGGCCGCGCCTAGCAGGCTTGTGGCCTCCTGGTGGCTCCCCTCTGGTACTTCTTCCGCCCAGTATTTTTATTAAATTCCAAAATAATTCCTCGTTGATTTTCACGGCTTTTGGAGTTGCGCGGAATAGGTATCTCAAACTTGCTCCTTTTTCAGGCCAGAATTCCAGCTGCCGGCATTCTCCCTCTTCATGTAAACCTTATAAAATAAGAGAGAAAAGGCATAAGTATTGTACCGTGAAGTGTGATAACATCCCATAAAGTGATAAATATCAACATAAAAGCATGATGCAAAATGAACGTATCAACTCCCCCAAGCTTAGACTTCGCTTGTCCTCAAGCAGAAACCGAGATCAATAAACATGCCCACATGTTTAGAGAGAGAGGTGTCGACAAAACAAAATACGGACATGCAGGCATCATGATCATAATCAGAACAACAATCTCATCATATATTCTCTTATGCTAAAGTGATAATTCCTTCACAAAGTAAAGTATGGATCAAGAACCTTATTGAGAATTAACAACCAATAGCCTTTAGTCATTGAAGCAATTGCAATTTATCATAACATCGGAAACAGTCAAATAAGAGCTTGTAAAGCAAATCCACATACTCAATCATCCTTTCGTCTTCTACAATTGCTAAAACTCACGTGGTACTCATGAGGTCAAAGTTTTAGTTGGACACAGAGAAAGATAGGGGCTTATAGTTTCTCCTCCCAACTACTTACCTCAAGGGTAATGTCAACAATAATAATTCATGAATACTTACTTCCAATTTGACGTATGAATATAGATCTTTCCCTAGCACATGATGTTAGCCAAGATAAAAAACGAAATAAGGAATTGGTGTCGATCACCATGACACTTTTAAGGAGAAAAAGTAACGGTACAAGATAGGCCCTTCGCAGAGGGAAGCAGTGGTTGTCATGCGCTTTTGAGGTTTGGATGTGTGACCTCTTAGTGTGAAGGAACATCACTTTATATTGCCTCGTGTGATAAAGAACTTTATTATGCAGTCTGTCGCTTTTATGTCTTCCTCATCATAGGTTCATACAAAGCTTATTTTCCACACACTAATAGATCATACATGTTTAGGGAGCAATTTTTATTGCTTGCACCGATGACATCTTACTTGAGGGATCTTATTCAATCCATAGGTAGGTATGGTGGACTCTCATGGCAAAACTGGGTTGAAGGTTCATGGATGCACACGTAGTATCTCTACTTAGTGCGGAAGTTTTGGCTGATATGAGGTGGAAGCAAGCGTCACATGCTAAGGGATCTCTAGTCATATAACATTGTTCGGAACCAAGCAAACAGAATTCATTATGTTGTCTTCCTTGTCCAACATCTACTTCTAAGCATGTAATAGTTTAATGAGTGTTCATAATCATAGATGGTGCCCAAGATGATATATTTATATGTGAACCTCTCCTTCTTTATTACTTCCTATTAATTGCAACAATAACCAAGGTCTACGTTTGTCCACCTACAACAAGTTTCAATCAACATTCTTTTTATATGTGAAGTCATCACTTCCCATAAGATCATTACACGATCTTTCATGCTTTTGTTCTTTTATCATTCTTTTGTTTAGATCATGGCATGAAGCAAGGCCCTTAACCAAAACACTTTTATTATATGACTCACGAACTCGAATACATCGGGGGTGATTCAAAGCAAAACTCAAGCCTAGAACACTAAGAACTTTATTCTACTAGAGAAGGATAAAACCAAAAAGGTATAAACTAAGAAAAAGGTAAAGGCAAAATATGTGATGGTGATACGATACCGGGGAAACTCCCCCAAGCTTGGCACAAGCCAAGGGGATTGCCCATACCCGTGCTTAGTTGTCTTCCTTCAAAGGTGATGGTGGTGGAGTTGTTGCAACCTGGGTTTGATCCTCCGTTTTCCAAGGCATAGGTGCTCCATCATGGAAAGATGATCGAGTCTCCGGAATCCTCAAATCTGCAGCCAACCGTATTGATATAAATCTATACTCATACTCACAGTTTTGGTTCTGCAGGTCATAGATCTGGGCTTGGAGGTGATCAATTCTGTCATAGAGTCTGGAGAGATGCATCCCGATTTCATTGGCATCGATCTTGTGCTTGTTGGTAAACTCTGTGATCATCATGTGGTTGGCGTTGAGTCCATGTTCCACCATCCCTTGGCACTTGAAGACTTGCTGCTCCATTGCTTCGAGCCTAGCCTCCGCGCTTCCGGTCTTCTTGGGCCCCTCAACATCACGGATGTGCAGCACCCCCTCACGCATCTCGATAGATTGAAGGTGTTGCAGCACTCCCGCGAGGTAGGGGTTGATGACCTTCTCGAAGAACTTGTCCTTCGGAACTTTTGGGGACGCCATAGCAATCTAGATCTGTCTGCACAGTAGCTCGAAACGAAAACAGAGGAAATTTGCGTGATACGAGGGTCAGACCTTTCGGGAGAATATATAATGAATTTTCCCCGACCAGAAGAAGTACTCAACAAGAAAACGGAGTCCGGGAGGCACACGAGGTGCCCACAAGCCCCCTAGGCGCGACCAGGGGGGTAGGCCGTGCCTAGCAGGCTTGTCGCCTCCTCGTGCGCTTTCCGAACTACTTTAAAATTTTCTAATTTTCTAAAAATTCCAAAACGGAGAAAAATCCTACTGCAAAAGTTTTGGAGTCGGTTTACTTACCGAATCACATACCTCTTCGGTTTTGGAGTCTGAAACAGGCTGATATATATCCCTTATGTACTCCTCCGGAGTTATGGTATTGATAATATTGCTTTCCACATTTATGGAAGTACATGAGATATAATGCTTGATTCTTTGCCCATTTACCACTCTCGAAAAATTACCTTCCGTGTTGTTGATCTTGATGGTACCGGAACGATATACTTCCTCAACAATGTAAGGACCTTCCCATTTAGAGAGAAGCTTGCCTGCAAAAAATCTTAAACGGGAATTATATAGCAAGACATAATTACCTACATTGAACTCACGTTTTTGCATCCTTTTATCATGCCACCTCTTAACCTTTTCTTCAACAATTTGGCATTTTCATATGCCTGAGCTCTCCATTCATCAAGTGAGCTAATATCAAATAACCTCTTCTCGCCGGCATGTTTGAAATCAAAGTTGAGCTCTTTGATTGCCCAATAAGCCTTATGCTCTAGTTCAAGAGGTAAATGACATGTTTTACCATAAACCATTTTGTACGGAGACATGCCCATGGGATTCTTATAAGCAGTTCTATAAGCCTACAATGCATCATCGAGCTTCTTAGACCAATTCTTTCTAGACCTATTAACAGTATGTTGGAGAATTAGTTTAATCTCTCTATTACTTAGCTCTACCTGACCACTGGACTGAGGGTGATAGGGAGATGCAATTCTATGGTTGACATCATACTTAGCAAGCGTTTTACGGAAAGCACCATGAATAAAATGTGAACCACCATCAGTCATTAGATATCTAGGGACTCCAAATCTAGGGAAAATAACTTCTTTAAGCATCCTGATAGAGGTGTTGTGATCAACACTACTAGTTGGGATAGCTTCTACCCTCTTAGTAACGTAATCAACAGCAACCAGGATATGAGTATACCCGTTGGATTTTGGAAAAGGTCCCATATAATCAAAACCCCAAACATCAAATGGTTCAAGGACAAGTGAATAATTCATAGGAATTTCCTGACATTTACTGATATTACCTATTCTTTGACATTCGTCACAAGACAAGACGAACTTACGGGCATCTTTGAAGAGAGTGGGCCAATAGAAACCTGATTGCAATACCTTGTATGCAGTTCTATCTCCCGCATGGTCTCCTCCATAAGCCTCAGAGTGACACTTCTGTAGGATCTGTCCCTGTTCATGTTCAGGTACACAACGTCTAATAACACCATCTATTCCTTCCTTATAAAGGTGAGGATCATCCCAAAAGTAATGTCTCAAATCAAAGAAGAATTTCCTGTTTTGCTGGTATGCGAAACTAGGTGGTATATATTTGGCAACCATATAATTTGCATAACAGCATACCACGGTGTACTACGTGAAGCATCGATGACATTCAATTGCTCATCAGGAAAGCTATCATCAATAGGTTGTGGGTCATCAAGAACATTCTCCATTCTAGACAAGTTATCTGCTATGGGGTTCTCAGCACCCTTCCTATCAACAACATGCAAATCAAATTCTTGTAGCAAGAAACCCATCTCATAAGTCTAGGTTTAGCATCTTTCTTTTCCATCAGGTACTTAACAGAAGCATGATCAGTGTGAATAGTAACCTTGGAATCTACAATGTAAGATCTGAACTTTTCATATGCAAACACGAGTGCTAAAAATTCATTTTCCGTAGTAGCATAGTTTCTTTGGGCACTGTCTAGAGTTTTACTAGCATAATGAATAACATTCAACTTCTTATCAATTCTTTGTCCTAGGGAAGCACCCACAGCATAATCACTAGCATTACACATAATTTCAAAAGGTAAGTTCCAATCAGGTGGTTGAACAATAGGCGCTGTTATCAAGGCCTTTTTAAGTATTTTGAAAGCTTCCTCGCAATCATCGTCAAAAACAAAAGGAATATACTTTTGCAAGAGATTGGTAAGAGGCCTAGAAATCTTAGAAAAGTCCTTAATGAACCTTCTATAGAAACCAGCATGACCAAGGAAACTTCTTATACCTTTGATATCTGTAGGGCATGGCATTTTCTTGATCGCATCAACCTTAGCCTTATCGACTTCAATACCTCTTTCAGAAATTTTCTGTCCTAAGACGATGCCTTCATTAACCATAAAGTGGCACTTCTCCCAATTCAATACAGGGTTGTTACCTTTACATCTCTGCAAAACTCGATCAAGGTTGCTGAGGCAATCATCAAAAGAAGACCCGTAAACGGAGAAGTCATCCATGAAAACCTCAGCAATCTTTTCACAAAAGTAAGAGAATATAGCCATCATACATCTTTGAAAGGTAGCAGGTGCATTACATAAGCCAAAAGGCATACGTATGGTAGAAAAGGTACCGAAAGGGCAGGTAAAAGTGGTTTTCTCCTGATCAGATTGTGCAATAGGTATTTGGGAGAAACCAGAATAACCATCTAGAAAGCAAAAGTGTGTGTGTTTAGACAATCTTTCTAGCATTTGGTCAATAAAAGGCAAAGGGTAATGATCTTTCCTAGTGGCCTTATTCAATTTCCTAAAATCAATCACCATCCTATAACAAGTAATAATCCTCTATGGGATCAATTCATCCTTATCATTAGGGACAACGGTAATACCTCCCTTCTTAGGGACGCAATGCACCGGACCTACCCAATCACTATGAGCAACATGATAGATAATACCTCCTTCCAGGAGTTTTAGTATTTCTTTTCTTACTACCTCTTTCATCTTAGGATTTAATCTCCGTTGATGATCGACAACTGGTTTGGAATCAGGATCGGTTTTAATTTGTGCTGGCTTAGAGTGGGACTAATGCCCTTAAGATCATCAAGAGTATATCCAATAGCAGCACGGTGCTTCCTTAGAGTTTTTAGTAACTTCTTTGATTCATGCTCTGAGAGGCTAGCACTAACAATAACATGATATATCTCTTTTTCACCACGATAAGCATACTTAAGAGTATCAGGCAACTGTTTAAGCTCGAACACAGGATCACCCTTTGGTGGGGGTGGATCTCCAAGCAGTTCAACACGCAAATTATTCTTAAGGATAGGATGTTGTTCAAAGATAACTCTATCTGTCTCATTCCTTTCATCCATATGCATATCATTTTCATGCTCAAGAAAGTATTGCTCTAAAGGATCAGTAGGAGGCACAACAATAGAAGCTAGAGCAATAATTTCATCCTTACTAGACAACTCTTTTTCATGAGGTTGTCTACCAAACTTGGAGAAATTGAACTCATGTGACACACCTTCGAAGCCAACAGTGACAGTTTGCTTCTCACAGTCAATATGAGCATTGACAGTATTGAGAAAAGGTCTGCCAAATATGATGGGACAAAAGCTATCTTGTGTGGTAGCAAGAACGAGAAAATCAGCAGCATACTTAGTTTTACCACACAAGACTTCAACATCTCTAACAATTCCTAAAGGGCAGATAGTATCTCTATTGGCAAGCTGAAGAGTGACATCAATAGGTTCCATCTCAACAGGTGCAATCTCGTCTTTAATTTCATCATACAAAGATTGAGGTGTTGCACTAACACTAGCACCCACGTCACATAAACCATGATACCAATGATCTCCTATCTTAATAGAAACAACAGGCGTGCCAACAACAGACCTATGTTTGTCTCTAGCGTGAGGTTTAGCAATTCTAGTAGCATCTTCACAGAAGTGAATATCATGGCCATCAACATTATCGGATAGGAGATCTTTGATAATAGCAATGCTAGGTTCAACTCTAATTTTCTCAAAGGGTGTAGGTGTTCTATTGTTGCCCCTACGTATCACAGTTGAAGCTTTAGAATGATCCTTTATTCTAACAGGGAAGGGTGGTTTCTCAATGTAAGCACTAGGAACAATAGGATCATTATAAGCAATGACTTTCTCTTCAACTGTATTGGGTTTAAGTACATTAACTATCGGTGAATACTCACAACATATGCCATAGGTAGACTAAAGTCGGTGAGAACCGAAGGGACAAAGGTGGATGCTGGGAACGAGGTTGGTACACGCATGGGACGCACGATGTACCCAGGTTCAGGGCTCTCCGTAGAGATAATACCCCTAATCCTGCCAGAGTGTTTGATGTGTATGAACAGAGTACAATGTTGCTCCTGGAGCTGTGTTGGGAGGAGGAAGAGGGGAGCAGTCGGCTCGTCTCTGCATCACTGTGCATGGAGGGTGACCGGGGGGTTTTATAGACAAACCCGCCCGCCTACAATATGGATAAAGGGTACAAGTGTGGTACCCGACTGGCAGCCTCGTCGGCTGGCCAGGGGCCCACAAGAGTCTTGTCTTGTCGCTTGGGGGGCCCGCCGGCTGCATGGTCTCGATTGCCTGTGGGACCCACCGACTGGCCAATGAGGCTCTCGCATAAGGTTGACGCCGAGCATGCGCTGTACGTCAAGCGTCGCCCCGCGAGATTCTACATGGGCAGGTAGTACGGCCGCCTCCATTGTTCCCCACGCCGATTGCAGTAATGGAGTGGGAGTGTGACGGTCCGACACTATGCTAGGTGATGGATCACGGTCGGGGTAGGTCAGCGGCGTGGCCGCCGACGCTCGTACCTGCCGGGCGCCTCGATCCAGTACCTTTGCTGACGCGTAGCTACCTTTAATCGTGAGGTCTTGTCCTGACCTACGATCTGATGTGACCTGTGATCTTCGGCCGGCTAGCCTGCTTGCAGGTAGCCGGCTTAAGTGCGGCCGCCTCCTCCCTAGTCCGGCTGGCGGGACCAGGCCGGCTCAAACGAGGAGGCCGCCTTGACCCTTGCCGGCAGGGGTTGCATGTCCGGCCAGAAGGATGGACGCCTCATCCTCTAGCCGGTAGGTGCTGCATAGCCGGCCAGAAGACTTGGGCCTTGGGGATCTGCATGTGTTCATGTCCATTGGGCCGGAAATGAAGGAATAGGCAAGATGAGCCTACCCCGGGGTTATCCCCCCGACAGTAGTCCCCGAAGCTGGCGAGGCCTGCCGCCTGCGGGCGGGCGGCCTCACCGGCTTGTTGATTTGTCTTGATATTTTGGCCGCTATTCGCGGCAAAGGATGCCGGCTTCGAAACCGGGTGGCTTCAAAGCGACGCCTCGGTCTAGTCGTAACTTGCTCGGAGAACGCCACGTGCCAGGCCCCGCCTGGGGTAATGATGGCGATTACTGCTGACGGGATCGGGCTTGGGCCCAGGGTCCCGCCATGACGCCCCCTCAGCCTCCGCATGGGAGATCCTCTATGGATTTACTCCGCGGCGGTTGGGCTTAGGGAAGCGTTACCGCCCGTAATACACGGGGTTAATGAAGCCCGGTGCGCACCGGATCCCCTCCCCACGACGCTTCGTGGGGGTTTAAATGGGATGTGAGGGTTCCAAGGAGGCCATTCACCCCCCTTCTTGCCCCGCATCCGCGCTCTCTTCCTCCTTGCGCCCTGAGAAGAAGAGGTCGCGTCATTCGTCTTCTTTGTCTTCTTCGTCTTCGTCGTCGCGACATCGCCGACCACTTCAGGCTCTCGTCACCCGCATCCATGGCCGGCGGTTCTTCCTCGAAGAAGTCCTCGGTGCAAAAGGCGTCCTCGCAGGTAGCGTAGTTGGGCATCGACGTCGACAAGGGGCACATCGAGGCGCTTCGTCACCATCGACTGCTGCCCCCGGCTTTCCAAGTATTGGTGCGCCTCCCTGGCGCCGACACCGCTCCCGCACCCGCCACGGGAGAGGTTGTGGTCTTCGTCGAGCACTTCTACCGGGGCTTTGGGCTCCAGGCTAGCTCTTTTTTCGTCGAATGGCTTCATTTCTTTGGCCTGCAGCCGCACCATCTGGCGCCGAACGCCATACTGCAGCTGGCCGCCTTCGTGGTCCTGTGCGAGGGCTTCGTGGGGATCGAGCCTCACGTCGATCTGTTCTTCTTCAAGCAGCAATCCATCGCCATGGAGAAATCCAAGGTGGAGAAGCTCACGGGGTCGTGCCCAATGAAGCCGTGCGGGGCCATGTTGGTGCATCACCCCTCGAAGTCCGGCTTCCCCCAGATGCCTGTGCAAGAATCCATCAAGCATTGGCAGAAGGGTTTCTTCTACGTGAAGAGCGTCGACCCAGCCCAGGATGCCCTCAACATGCCCCCGTTCGACATTGCCCCACCAACGTGGCGGAACTGGGATGCGAAGACTCCCAAGCCGATTCCTGAGGTCGTGCTTATCTGTGCGCACCTTGACATTTTGGAGAAGAGCGGCCTCCTGGGTCGCGACCTTCTCACAACCATGGTGGTCCGCCCGATTCTGCCCCTGCACAGGCGGCCGCATGTGGTCTGCCAGATGTGCGGCCGACATGATCCATGCCGGCTATCCACCAAGAGGTTCACCCCCGGCGCTGTAGCGCGAAGGGTGAACCTGATCTCCATCGCCCGCATGGATGCGAGCGGGGAATGGACGTGGGGGATGTCCCCGTTCAACATGGCTCATCTGCCTCCGATGGTAGGTGGCCTCTTTCTTCTCTGTTGTTTGTCTTGAAGCCGGTTGCGTTGCTGAGCCTTAGGTTGAATTCTTTTCTATAGCTGTTCGAGACCCTGCAGGGGTCCCTTCGTCCGCCCGCTCCCGATGTGGAGGTGTCCGACGCCTCGGAAATTGAGGACGAGGGCGTGATGGAATCCTGCTCAGACTCCTCCGCCGGCTCGAAGGATCCCATGTAGTCACAAGGGACAGAGCCGTCCGGTGAGTACGCACGGCCCGCCGTTGCAGACTGCACGGACGATGACGAGATAGCCTCATTTTGTTATGGTGCAGCCTTCGAGGAGGACTCTGATGAGGTGGAGGAGGTCACTAGCCCGCCACCGACGCGCGGCCGGCGTCAAAGGGGCGGAGCGACCGCTGCTGACGAGGCAGCCGGGAAGAAGGGCAAGGGTGCCATAGCTTCCCAGCCGGCTTCTAAGCGATCGGCGCCGGGTCCTCCAGCCGGACAGCGAGCAGGCGGCGTCAAGAGATGCCGCGGTGCTGGCCGGAAGCAGGTCCCTGTGGTAGCGGGGTAAGATTTCCTCCTTTTTCCTTTGTCCATCTTGTGATGAGCTTTGTTCCTTAGGAGTTTTGCTTGACAGGGAGGCGGAGGATGCGGATGAAGACACCGCTTCCGCACCCGAGCGGGCTGGCTGGGCAGCAGCTGATGCTGCTGAGAGGGAGCTTGAGACGGAGTCCAAGCGCCGGTGGGACACGGTTGCGGGGAAGGCCGCCGTGGGCCAGCCTCTCCCCAGCCGGGTTCAGAGGCTGGTGGAGAAGCATGCGAAGGCTAGAGATGACCCCTCCGCACATGCTCGCGCAGAGGAGCCAGCTAGCGAGGCCACCTCCAGGCCAGCCCCAAGGGCTGAGGGGGCCCAGCCATCAGAGCCGGAAGCCTCGGCGTAGGTGGACCTGGAGACGGTCCCTGACTCTCCTAGGGCCGAGGCGGCACCCGACGCGCCGGAGCTGGACTTGGCTATGCCGGACACGGCCACTGACGCCCCAGGGGCGACCATGGATGCATCCGCCGCGGCCCATCCGCCTCCAGCGGAGGAGGTAGCGCCGGCCTCGATGGCGCCCGAGCCGGCTGTCGAGCCGGTGCCATCATCGTTCCCCAGCATGGCCCTATTACGCCAGGAGCCGAGGGCTGGGCAGGGAGCCGGCCCATGAGGACATGGCGGGCGGCAAACCTGGCCCGCCTGCTACTGGCCGCCGGCACCATGCTTTCCGACGTACTAGAGCTGGTGACGATGTTTTCCAGCAGTCGGTCCAAGGTGGAGCAGTCGGCCCGCGTGGTATGCAGCGACATGGAGCGCCTAGAGGCCTGCACCCAGGGAGGTGTTGCCTTTTTGGCTTTTTGTTCTTTTTTCTCTTCCTTTGGCATTAGTGGGGGCGCGACAGCGCACCCACTGGGTGTAGCCCCCGAGAATCGGGGGGGTCGATTGTCGACCGGCCCGAATCTCTTGTAGGCCCTTTTCCCTACATAGTTTCTTCAGTGGGGGTGCGCTAGCGCACCCACTGGGTGTATCCCCCGAGAATCGGGCTGGTAAGGTCTTAACTAGGTCGAATCTTAATCCTGTTTTCTTTTTCGCTCTTTTGGCAGGCACTTTATGATGCTTATGCATAGGCCTATAACAAGCTGCGGACCCAGCACCTGGGGGCCGATAGCCGGATCACCGAGCTTGAAGCCCGGCTGGGCAAGGCTTCCACGGAACGGACGCCCTGCGTAACGCCGACAGCCGGCTCCAGGGGCAGCTGGACCTTCTTCAGGCAGAGAAGAAGGAGCTCGAGGCGGCCGACCGGGTCGAGCTAGAGCGGCTGCATGCCACGTTGCAGGAGAAGGAGGCCTCCTACTCTGCCGACGTGGATCGCCTCGCGTCGCTTCACCTCAAGGAGATGGACCTGAAGGACGCCGCCTTTAGGGAGAAGGAGGAGGCCCTTGTCCAGAAGAAGACGTAGCTGGCCAAGGCTTTGGAGTTTGCGGCGACTCTCCACGAGGAAGTTGCCCGCCTTACTCATGCGAGTAAGGTGCGGGAGCGCGAGGTCCTCGAGGTCTTCCATGAGACCGACGGCGCCTTCCATCGTGGGTCTCTCTTCCTTGTCTTGTGTTTGGTCTTTTTGGCTGTCTCCTCCTTTTTCTGTGTTCTTACGTCCCGGCTGCCGCCATTCCCGGTCTCTTCCCCGAGACCCAGATCACGGCCGACACCGCTGTCGAGGTGTGCCGTGAGGAGCGCCGCGCGGCCGGGCAGGAGGTAGACACTACCTCCGGCTGGAGTGTGGAGGAGATCGGGGTGGGCCTTCGGGCCCGCCTGCGCACCCTGGGCGACTTTGTGGCTCAGCTCCAGGTTGCAGGCTCGTCGATGGTGGCGGCCTTGTGGCCAGAGGGCATGGAGCGAGCGTCCATGAGCCGGCTCTCCCACTGTCTTGCAGTGGGTGGACAGCGCTTGGATGCCTGGCGTGCCTCTGCTGCACGGGCTGGGGCTTAGATGGCCCTATGCTTGGCCAAGTCCTGGTATCAGAACCTGAACTTGGGCAAGCTGGCCGCCCAGCACGACGGCTCAGAGGCGGAGTTGCAAGGCATGGAGGAGGAGCTTCGTGTGAGGGCCAGGGCCATCGCCTAGTACGCAGCCTGGGACGACTTTGTTTTGGAGCAGGGTGAAGATGGCGGTGTGAACGCTGAAGATCTGCACGGCCTTCAGCCCTATGACGCCGACGGCAGCTCCGACAAGGCGGCCCGGGCTATGGAATCTGCTGCCGCCTCCAGCGGTACGGCGTATGCCGACTCCGGTGTGGACGGAGCCGGGAGACCTCGCGAGGAAGACGGCGCAACCGCGTCGGGAGCAGCCGGAGATGGTGATGCTACCACATCAGGAGCAGCGGCTGGGGCGACCGATGAGGCCGCAACCCCGTAGCCGGTGTCCTTTTGTGTTTTGTTCTACACCCGGAGGGACGTAATGAACGTGGGCCGTCGGCCAATACTTTTGTGAATGTATATATTCAGCATTATATTCGTATGCCAAGCGTGTTGTCTTATGACCTTGTCTTTTGATTCCTGGTTGACTCCTTTTTTCGAAGCCATCAAGACTTAAAGAACAAGACATAAGCCAATCAGAGGCCGACTTGAATGAGATTGTATATATGATCGAGCCAGCCCAAGCCGGCGACCCTTTGTAGCTAAACTTTGCATGTATCCGACCCGACCTGGCGTCACCTTGCAAACCAGGCGGCCGGAGCCAGCCCGCAGGCTCGTACGAGGTGACCAGGGATCAGCCGGTTATACTATGTGTTCATTTACAATAGGGAAGGCGTCCGAGCGGCTAGCGAGCCCCCGAGCTTGTTAAAGCCAGCAAGGGGCATGCGCTGCGTAGCCTCCGAGCTTGATTAAGCCAACAAAAGGTGTACGCGGTGTAGCCTCCGAGCTTAATGAAGCGAGTCAGAGGGCGTACACTGAGTGAACACTCTCAATAAAAAGAAACATGAAGCATGCTCTTTTTATTGCATTTGTTGTTTTTCCCTAAAGAGGGAGAAAGATACATGTGCATGCTCCTTCCTTTGCTTGACTTTTGCCTTTTAGCAATAGAACGGGCGAAGCAATGCCGCGTTCCATGGACGTTCCGTTTCTTGGCCGGAGTCGTCCCTCTTGCGCTTCCTTGGCTTTTGGGCGTCAATCAGGTAGTAGGCATTGTTGTGCAATGCCCTACTGATGATGAAGGGTCCCTCCCATGGGGATGAGAGCTTGTGCTGGCCGGCAGTGCGCTGGATTCTTCTGAGGACCAAGTCTCCCTCCCTGAAAGAGAGAGGCTTAATATTTTTGCTATGGTAGTATCTCAGCTTCTGTTGATAGATGGCCGTCCGTCTCAAGGCCAAGTCCCTTGCTTCTTCGAGGAGATACACACCATCTTCTCTTGCCTCCTTCGCCTCCATTTCTGTGTATAGGGTGACCCGAGGCGAGTCGAGCTCGATATCCATGGGAATAATAGCCTCAAACCCATATACCAGAAAGAATGGAGTAAAGCCGGTTGACCGGTTGGGCGTGGTGCAGAGGCTCCATAGCACAGTTGGCAGTTGTTCAATCCAGCAGCCGGCTGACCCCTGGTCACCTCGTACGAGCCGGGGTAGGTCAGCGGCGTGGCCGCCGACGCTCGTACCTGCCGGGCGCCCCGATCCAGTACCTTTCCTGACGCGTAGCTACCTTTAATCGTGAGGTCTTATCCTGACCTACGATCTGATGACGTCCGTGATCTTCGGCCGGCTAGCCTACTTGGCTAGCCGGCTTAAGTGCGGCTGCCTCCTCCCCAGTCCGGCTGGCAGGACCAGGCCAGCTCAAAAGAGGAGGCCTCCTTGACCCTAGCCGGCAGGGGTTGCCTGTCCGGCCAGAAGGATGGCCGCCTTGTCCTCTAGCCGGTAGGTGCTGCCTAGTCGGCCAGAAGACTTGGGCCTTGGGGATCTGCATATGTTCATGTCCATTGGGCCAAAAATGAAGGAACAGGCTCGATGAGCCTACCCCGGGGTTATCCCCCCGACATTAACTTCTAAGGGAGGATGATATTTAAACCACTTCTTTTTAGGGAGATCAATATGAGCAGCAAATGATTCACACAATGAAGCTACTATCTCAGAGTCAAGTCCATATTTAGCGCTAAAATCACAAAAAGGTATTTTTTTCAACAAAGGATTTAACGCAATCAAACTTCAGATTCATACCTGACTCCTTACCTTCATCATACTTGAGTGATACTTTCTGAGAAAGCCGAGCATAGAAGTTCTCAATGATAATTTCTCTCGAGAGCTCATGGTTGGGGCATGAATATAACATTGCTTTAAGCCTCCCCCAAGGTTGAGTGATACTTTCTCTATCACGAGGCCAAAATTATAGATATAATTCCGATCACGATGTACCAAATGCATAGGATAAATTTTTTGATGAAATTCCAATTTCAATCGGTTGTAGTTCCATGATCCAGTATCATCACATAGCCTATACCATGTCAATGCTTTATCCCCCAAAGATAAGGGAAAGACCTTCTTCTTGACCTCATCCTCAGGCAAACTTGGAAGCTTAAATAAGCCACAAACTTCATCTACATAGATTAGATGCAAGTCGGGACGTGATGTTCCATCTCCTGTAAAAGGATTAGCTACCCGAAGGAATTTCATAACAAATATTTTCAGTAGGTGCAGCAGGTTGAGGAGAAACTCCTTGTGTTTCCGTTCGAGGTGAAGATACCCAGAACAACCTCCTAAAAGGATTAGTTTCCATAGTGACAAGTGACAATAAATTTCAGCACACTATATAAATGTTTCCTTACCAAATTCCACTTACCAAAGGCGCTTCACTCCCCGACAAAGGCGCCAGAAAATAGTATTGATTACCCACAAGTGTAGGGGATCTATCATAGTCCTTTCAATAAGTTAGAGTGTCGAACCCAACGAGGAGCAGAAGGATCTGACAAATGGTTTTCAGCAAGGTATTCTCTGCAAGCACTAAAATTATCGGTAACAGATAGTTGTGTGGTAAGATGATTCGTAGCAAGTAGCAAGAAACAACGGTGCAGCAAAGTGGCCCAGTCCCTTTTGTAGCAAGGGACAAGTGTGCACAAACTCTTATAGGAGGTAAAGCGCTCCCGAGGACACGTGGGAATTTTTGTCAAACTAGTTTTCATCATGTTCATATGATTCGCGTTCGCTACTTTGATAGTTTGATATGTGGGTGAACCGGTGCTTGGGTGCTGCCCTTACTTGGACAAACATCCCACTTATGATTAAGCTCTCTCGCAAGCATCCGCAACTATGAAAGAAGAATTAAGACTAAGTCTAACCATAACATTAAACTAGTGGATCCAAATCAGCCCCTTACGAAGCACCACATAAACTAGGGTTTAAGCTTCTGTCACTCTAGCAACCCATCATCTACTTATTACTTCCCAATGCCTTCATCAAGGCCCTAATAATGGTGAAGTGTTATGTAGTTGACATTCACATAACACCACTAGAGGAAAAGCAACATACAACGCATGAAAATATCGAACTAATACCAACTTCACATGACTACTTATAGCATGACTTATCCCATGTCCTGAGGAACAAAAGTGACTACTCACAAAGAATAATTATATTCATGACCAGAGAGGTATTTAATAGCATCAAGGATCTGAACATATAGTCTTCCATCGAGTAATCCAACTAGCATCCACTACAAAGAGTAATTAACACTACTAGCAACCTTACAAGTACCAATCGGAGTCGCGAGACGGAGATTGGTTACAAGAGATCAACTAGGGTTTCGAGATGAGATGGTGCCGATGAAGATGTTGATGGTGATGAGTCCCCTCCGATGAGAGGAGTGTTGGTGATGACGATGGCGACGATTTCCCCCTCCGGGAGGGAAGTTTCTCCGGCACAACGTCCCTGCCGGAGCTCTAGATTGGTTGTGCTCAAGTTCCGCCTTGTGGCGGCGGCGATTCCTCCCGAAAGTCTCCTCTTGATTTTTTTCTGGAACGAAACCCTCCATATAGCAAAAGATGGGAGCCAGAGGGACAACAGGGAGCCCACAAGCCCCCTAGGCGCGACTAGGGGGGTAGGCCGCGCCTAGCAGGCTTGTGGCCTCCTGGTGGCTCCCTCTGGTACTTCTTTTACCCAGTATTTTTTATAAATTCCAAAATAATTCCTCGTTGATTTTCACGCCTTTTGGAGTTGCGCAGAATAGGTATATCAAACTTGCTCCTTTTTCTGGCCAGAATTCCAGCTGCCGGCATTCTCCCTCTTCATGTAAACCTTATAAAATAAGAGAGAAAAGGCATAAGTATTGTACCGTGAAGTGTGATAACAGCCCATAAAGCGATAAATATCAACATAAAAGCATGATGCAAAATGGACGTATCAGTAGCCCTTGCCTGCGAGGTCCGGCTGACCTATGCGGATGCGGCCTTTGAGCGGCTCCGGGTGCCGAGCGGTAGAGATTCCTACCGGTTAGGTGGTTAGCGGCTCGGGGCCGCGCCCGATTGGCATTGGCCTTTTCCCCTTCCTGGTATCGGGGCATCAACGTGGGCTAGCTGACCACCATGCGTGCGGAGGCGGGGGTGGCCTTGTCACGACACAACAAAGCCACTGGCCTCCAGGCCAACAAGCTCGCCGGTTATGCGTCACTGGACGCATACTACCCTGAGATGGGTGAGGACGGCGCGCTCGTCCCGGAGGATGAATACGGCGTCCCAGTCCGCTACATCAACGAGGAGGTCGGCTCTAGCATGGGGGAGCCTACTACCGTCGACATGGCCGATGAGGTGGACGCCAGAGGGGTGACTAGTGTCGGATTTCGGGCTCCGCAAAACCCTAAGGATTCGAAAACAGGGGTGTGTACGTCAATCTCTCCTGTCCTGACCTTACCTCACCCGCTACTCAATGTAAATGACGAAGGACTCACTCGATGGTGAGGGGAACACAGAACAAAACAGTTTACCCAGGTTCGGGCCGCTGTGAAGCGTGAAACCCTACTCCTGCTTTTGGTGGATTGCCTCTCGCGGAGGTTGGTGGATGAATTAGTACAGTGCTCTTGAGCCTCCGGAGGCCAAGTGGCTAGGTGTGTTGCCCTACGATTGGAATGAACTCTCTTCGGTCTGCCTCTGGTCTGAATGAACTCTCTCTCTCAACTATCCTTTCCTCTATATTTATAGTGGAGTCTCGGGTCCTCTTTCCTTATCGTTGGCGGGAGGGGATCCCACAATGGTCAGTTTTGGTGGGGGGCAAGGGAACATGCTTCCCATGTCAAAAGTGGTCTTTGCCTGCAAAGTAGCTGCCAGCGCCGCAGAGGTGGCTGCAGGGATGACGCTCGTCCTGCCGGCGGGCGGTCGTGGTCTTATTGCACCGGAAGGGAAACCTTTGGAAGATGCCTTTGGAGCCCTTGTACGCTCCCACCTCCTTTGCACTAAAGGGGCAACTCTCCCGTCCTGCCATCTTCTGCTCGTCTGTCCTTCCCTTGTGTCACCCTTGACTCTTGAGGCCCGGCCATGCTTCGAAATATCCACCGCTCCGGACGGGTTCTCAGGAGGCCCCCTGCGGGTCTTCATGTCGCTCTTCCTCACGAGGCTTGGCCCCTCGTGAGGGCCTTGTCCCGGGTGGTGTCGTTCCAGTCGATCTTGTGTTGATGAAGTGGGCCCACCCTGGGCCACAGGCAGGCAGGTCTGGGTACCCCCATTCATAGAATGCCGATAGTAGACCCGGGGCCCAAGTCATGCGTGGGTTGGCTTCTCAGTGAAGCCTTGATGGCGTCCCGAAGCATCGCGGTCCCCATTTGCTTGCGGGTCAGGCGACCCACGTGTCTCGTAGTTGCGCGGCGACGCTCTCGCTCCTCGAGGCGCCTGGGTGGTGCCAGGCCACGATGGTGCGATCCCCAAGAGTCTCGCAGACCATCATGTTGCTCATTGAATGGCATGGGTGTGACCTCACCACACAAAATGACCCTCGCAGATGTAACCGGTCGGTGGACAGATGAGGTGATGGGGGCCGTAATGTTTCCATCGGCCCACCTCGCAGCCCTCATGGGGTGCGCGACGCCCATGCTCCAGCGACAATTGGTCGCTAGGGATCGCTTATAAATTCGCCCAGCCCCTTTGGGGGGGCACCGCAACCTCAAGCTTCTTCCCCGCTTCACCCGTCTGCCGCGAGAAAACCTCTTCTCTTCTTCGCCCTTCATCTCCATGGCGTTTCCGAGAGACGGTTTTGCCGGGGGATGTGTGTGGCGCCTCCAGCGCCATAGCCCGCCCCCGGAGGCAGTGTTATGGCTGACGAGTAAGTCCTTCATTGTGTCGCTTTGCTTGTTGCTTCGTTTGTTGTCCTGGGGGTTGATGTTCCTTCTTCTTCAGTGCGCCCTCCTTCGAGAAGCCAAAGTTTGAAGAGCTTCCGGAAGGGGCGGAGGGGCTGTGGTCCTGGCTCGCGAATGCTAAAGCCACCCTCCCGACCACCCGTGGGGACGAGGCGGAGTCCGTGGCGGAGTTGGCGTCGCTACAGAAACAGGTCCAAGAGGCGACCGACGTTGTCCTGGCTGCCAACGGTGAGGCATCGAACGCCCGAACGATGGCGCACCAACGCGCCAAGCAATTCGCCGGCATTGCTAGTCAAGTGATCGATGCGACACGCTGATTTGTGGGGGAGGCCCCAGTGCTACCCAATGTGACGAGTGACGGGGGCTACCTCACCTTCTTCGAGAGGGTGGTGGAGACTCTAGAGACCAGCGTCTCCCGCGTCGAGGAGGACAACGTGGCCGATGCGCGCAAGCTTCTGGGCCTTGCCTTGACGCTTGTCTTCTCCAACCTGCGTCACCTTGCTCCAAAGCTCGACCTTCGGCGCGTCATCGAGCCGGTGCCTGCCAAGTCCCATCATCTCCGTGGGGCGAAGTCCGCCCTCACGTGGTCGCTCTGGTGGAGCGGTGCGCCCGGGTGCCCGTCTCCAGCGAGGAGGAGGACTCCGGCACCGAATCCATGGTCGTAAAGGGCGCCGCCGGCGGT
Organism: Hordeum vulgare subsp. vulgare; assembly: GCF_904849725.1. Lineage (NCBI taxonomy): Eukaryota > Viridiplantae > Streptophyta > Magnoliopsida > Poales > Poaceae > Hordeum > Hordeum vulgare. Next base: position 484,483,855 of record NC_058524.1, on the reverse strand, counting down.
TCCTCCCCCTAGGCATCCCCCATCTTCTGCTTACCTGTTCATGCTATGTCAAAAAAGACCGTGCCCTGTTGGGTGTTGAACCTTTGTTGTTATTACCTTCGTCGTTCTCTGTTTTCCTTTTAGCTCCTGAGCTGGTGGCTTGCATGTTGGTGGTTGTTGCGGCCGAGCTGCAAAGCTAAGGGTCCGTCGCTGCGCGTGCCGTGGCTCGGGGCGACGGGGGAAGCGCGACCTTCTAGAGGTCTTGCCCTCCCGATGCACCTCTCGTGTCGCCACGTGCTTGGGCGTTGGACTCGCTCCTTGCTGCCGTCGAATCCTTAGGCCCTGCATCCCTTTGTTAGTGCGCATGTTTTTAATTCGCCGTTAGTTTGTCGTAAAGTGAGACGGTCCCGCTCGGGGCCTGCAAGGCACTTAGCTCGTGGGTTGGTGTCGGTCCCTTGCATAGTTCCTCGTGTGCAGTTCATGTTTCATAAGTGGGACGAGGTGAATACCCTTTCGGCACTCTATGTTTGCAGGTCCTGGTCCCGCACATTTCTCTGCCGTCGTGAGGCACTACCCGTTACCAAGGCTGCTCCTCACGGGGCAAAGCCCCGGCGCCCTGGGTGTCGAGTGTCTTTGCAACCAGTAAGGCTCCTGAGGTGCACTGCTCAGGAGCCCCCCTTGACACTCAAGTCGCTCTGCGTCGTTAGGCCCCGGCCCCAACAGCCGGTAAGGCTCCTGAGGTGCGCCCATGAACCCCCTTTCTGGCACCCGAGCGATTCCGCACTTCGTCCCTTTCGTCATCGCCCCAGGGGCCCTGAGGCCTCCCAAGACTCTTTGTGGTGGTATGAAGTTTCGGTCCGGACCTCCTAGGGGGCTTGACCACGGAAAAATGTTGCCCCTGAGGTGGCAAGTACTTGTATTCATGCTCCTTGACTCCTAGTTGTGGCGCGAAGCGGTTATCTCCAAACACGTCCTCCGGACGAGAGGTTTCAAAGCAAGTAAAATAAGAAACGCCAGAGAAAGTCCCCCCTTTTTATTTTTCAAACGCCGTGCATTAAGACAGAAAAAAAAAACTTTTGAAATCGACCAGTTCAAACTTGGCAGAAGATAGTTCGAATCCAAGAAAAAGCAAGCAAGCGTCGCATCCAGCATTAAAGCTGGCATAGTCATTGGCAGACTATATGGGTTTCCTTGCCAGCTGCGAGCATGGTCATTCGCGGACCATGTTGATTGCCTTCATCTTCTACCCAGCGCGGAGCATAGGTCTTCCACTAGACGTGGGGTGGACCCCTTCCGCGTCCTCGAGGGGGCGTGGGCGTATACAACCTCGGCTCGTTATTACGTGAGAGTGTCATGGTGGGGGTATATATGGAAGGTCGCGAGGATGCTTTGGCCTCACGAGTGTCTCTACCCCCGAGGCATTGGGTCCTGAGCTTATGGAGTCATTGGTGGATTGTGTTGTACCCAGCGCGGAGCATAGGTCTTCCACTAGGCGTGGGGTGGACCCCTTCCGCGTCCTTGGGGGGCCCTGGGCGTATACAACCTCGACTCATTATTACGTGAGAGTGTCACGGGACGAAGTAGGTTCCGGAAGGATTGAAAGACGATGCAAAGGTGCGACTGATTGATGCAGGTCTTGCGTGCTCCTTCCCGCGAGACCAATTAAGGGCTTTTCTATGACTCTATGTTGACAGGTCCCAGTCCCGCACATTTCTCGACCGTCATTGCGTGGGACCAAGTGAACGGATGTAGCCACGGGGTCGGGCCCTGCCTCCCCTAACAACGACCGGGTCACCAAGGATGCTGTTAAGGGCGGTGCCTTGTGACCGGTAAGGTCCCTGAGGTGCGATGCTCAGGAACCCCCCCCCCTCTAACATTCGAGCAGCTCTACGTCGCTAGGATCTAGTCCCACACATTTCCCCACCACCGCTGCGTGGAACTGAGTGAATGGATGTAGCCACGGGGTCAGGCCCTGCCTCCCCACACAACGACCAGATCACCAAGGACGCTATCGGGGGCGGTAGGTGGCCTTGCGACCGGTAAGTCCCCTGAAGCGCCATGCTCCGGAGCCCCCTTTTGACGTTCAAGTGGCTTTGCGTCGCTAGGACCCGGTCCTGCACATTTCCCGACCGCTGCTGCTTGTGACCGAATGAACAATCTCAGCTACAGGGTCAAGCCCTGCTACCCGTGATAGCGATCGGATCATCGAGGACAATATCAAGAGCAGCAGGTGGCCTTGTGAACGGAAAGGCTCCTGAAGCGCCATGTTCCGGAGCCCCCTTGACGCTCGAGCGACTCTGATTTTATCTTGTTGATTGTGGTCCCGAGGAGCCATGGGGCTCCCCAATCCCCGCGTTGGGGCGATGTGTAGCGGCCGATGCCCCCGAGCGAGGAAGGTGCATCACCGAAGGATGCAAGCAAGGCAGTGTGTCAGGTCGCCAGGTGGATGCAATGGAAATTGTGAAAGATACGACAAGCAGAAGTATGCCCCTAGTAGTTGAAGTCCATGCGGTCAGCAGAGACTTCTTAAGCCAGTAAATCCAAAAAATTACCTCGAATATCCCCCTTGTGCTTGAGGAGCGCCTCGTGAGGCTTGGCCACCAACGCTCTCGCCTGCATCATGGTCGTCGCGGGTGATCCATGCCACTTGCGTCTTGTCACGACATTTGACTCATCCTCCTGAGGCCCGTGGGTTCGGCCTTATGTAGTCCTTCCGCGGGGAAGGTGGCTGGCGCCACGCCCCGTGGCTTGAGGGCGCCTCCCTGCACGCGCCTCTTGGGCCCGGCTCAAGTAGGAGGCCCCGGACGTTCCTCACTCCTGAGGACGATAGGCGCCCCGGGGGGACGCCTGAAGCTCTTCCTCGTTGGGAGGGTCAAGTGGTGCCGCAAACTCCGGCACGTATGGCTCCATGTAGGCGCTCGACCGTCCCCCGTCACCGGTCATCAGTGCGACAGTGGAGGTCCACCTTGGTGGCGAAGGGGAGTCTCCCCGACTGTATTGCTCGTAGTTCTTCCTGAAAAAGGCCTCCACGCGAAGTCGCTTGTTCCTGTTGCTGTTGTTGCTTGGTCCCAGCGCTGCTCGGTGCTAAGTCCCTCCTTGGTGTCATGTCGTGTCTCCGCTATCGTAGTTCATCGGCACCATCGCCTCCTCCCTCTGCTGGCTGCACAGGAGGGAGCGCTCCTATCTAGCTGCCCCGGGCTGTCGAGTGCCGACTTGGTCTTGGTGACGCGCGCCAGCGTGTGCGTCGGTCGTCCCGCCGTTCTCCTCGCGTCCCTGGTGATTGTCGGCGTGGTGTGCTTCGGGGTTGGTCGCTTGGGTCTGGAGAAGGTGGAGAGCGGCGCAAAGCGCATCTCTTTCGGCCCCGCCCAGAGCGGGTAGGGCCCCGAAGCTTGCTAGCTCGGGGACCGGCACGCGGTGCGAGGCCTCGACGCCCGACGCGTGTGGCCTTGAGGATGCACCGGGTTGGATGGTCTTCTTGGCGATGGCGATCAGCTCCATGATGTGGTCCGCCCAGGCGTCGAAGCATCCTGGTGTCAGCCGTTGGCGGAGCATCTCTCTTGCCATCCGCAACGCGTTGAGTGCGTTGAGGTCTCCCAAGTTGATGTGGCGCACTGTAGGTGCCTGAGCCACCGCCCAGCCACTATGCGCCCGGGTGGCACGGGTGGCCGCCACGGTGGAGACGATGTTGACGACCTGACACGTGTCGCATGGTACCGCGATGCCGGCATGCGAGCTTCCAGCCGCTGTGGTGTGGCGGTCGGTGACCAGCTCGACGAGGCTCGAAGAAGCTGGTTGGTCGTCGGCCATCCGTGCAACAGCCTAGGAAGGAGGAAGCTAGGAGAAGATCTTCACACGCCCCCTACCTGGCGCGCCAAATATCGGGTTTTGGGCTCCGCAAAACCCTAAGGGTTCGAACACAGGGGCGTGTACGTCAATCTCTCCCAGCTCGACCTTACCTAGCCCGCTACTCGATGGAAACGATGAAGTACTCACTTGATGGTGAGGGGAACACATAACACAACCGTTTACCCAGGTTTGGGCCGTTGTGAAGCGTAAAACCCTACTCCCGCTTTTGCTGGATTGCCTCTCGCGGAGGTTGGTGGATGAACTAATACAATGCTCTTTAGCCTCCGGAGGCCAAGTGGCTACGTGTGTTGCCCTACGGTTGGAATAAAATCTCTTGGGTCTGCCTCTAGTCTGAATGAACTCTCCCTCTCAAGTATCCTACCCTCTATATTTATAGTGGAGGCCCGGGTCCTCTTCCATTATCGTTGGCGGGAAGGGAGTTTTGGTGGGGGACAAGTGAACATGCTTCCCCTATCAAAAGTGGACTTCGCCTGCAAAGAAGCTGCCAGCGCCGCAGAGGTGGGTGCAGGGATGACGCTCGCCCTTCCGATGGGCTGCCGTGCTCTTGTTGCACCGGAAGGGAAACCTTTGGAACATGCCTTTGGAGCCCTAGTACGATCCCACCTCGTTTGCACTAAAGGGGAAATTGTCCCGTCCTGCCATCTTCTGCTCGCCTGTCCTTCCCTTGCATCACCCTTGACTCTTGAGGCCCGGCATTGCCTCGAAATATCCGTCGGACTAGAGGGGTCATGAGGAGGCCCCTTGACGGTCTTGATGTCGCTCTTCCTCGCGAGGCTTGGCCCCTAGCGGCGGCCTTGTCTTGGGTGGTGTCGTTCCAGTCAATCTTGTGTTGATGAAGTGGCCCGCCCTGGGCCGTAGGCAGGCAGGCCTGGGTACTCCCATTCACAGAACACGGACAACCACGTCCTCTGCGGAGGCGGCAGAGCCGTCGGCTGGATATGCCAAGGCGGGCCAGAAGACTCTGCCGGCCGGCGACGTGTAGAGGCCCTAGCAGGAGACTCCACTTGTTGGCGACGCGAAGGCCAGCTAGGAGAGTCCTCCAGCCAGCGACTCGACTGCTGGCTAAACACCCCCGCCGGCTCGCGACGGGAACGCGGACCAGCAACCGCCATACTTGTAGACATCTTCTTCGTTTTTGCTTCCTGCACTTTTTGGCTCTTTGAACTTTGTTATGAACAAGTCCACCCACTGGGGTGTAAATTTCATGTAATGCACTCTCGACCTTGCGCCGCTATCTTTATTTAAGCACTGCAATTATTTTAACTTTGTTGGTTGCCGTTTGCCGGCCCATTCGGCACTTCCCTTGCCTTAGCTGCTTTTCCCATGTGCCCTGCTCCCTTTGCCTTTTTTCCTACCGACCGGCCAACTTGCAAAGTGTGGCCAGGTGAGGAGTGAGCTGTGGGAGGGCATTATGTTGTTTCTTTAGGCTTTTGCAAGTTTGGTTTTGAATGGACCTCTTAGCGCAACCGGACCCAGCCCGCCCCTTGTCAATTTTTCCTATCTGCTCCTACCCTTTGCTTGTGCACCCGCCGACTAGATAGCCAACTCGTGGTTTGTATCCGGGCAATGGTTTGGCCGCGGGGGAGGGGGTATAGTAGTTTGCCAAGTAGGGGAGGGATTGGGTGGACCGGCCAGTCCCTAGGTCGGTTGGGCCGGTCCGGGGGTGGCCGGCGAAAAAGATAATAACTATATCATAGATAGGAATGGAAAGACAGTCCTCGAGTCTTGCTCGGGGGTGTGATGGGGGATAACCCCGAGGTAGGCTCACCGAGCTTACTCCTCCACACTTCGGTGTAAAGTGGGGCGAAAGCTTCCTCAGTGTCGGCTCCTCTTGGCCGGCTATGTAACACGCGCCGGCTAGGAGCATTGCCGTCTACCCTGTGGCCGGATGGCTAGCCGCCAGCCAGCTAGGGAGCACATGTTGCATCAATCCCTATGATGCGATGGGGGCCTTTGATTAAAGGAAAAAGTACCTCAGCTCAGGTACACTGGAGAGGAATGCACATGGCTAGAGTGGTGGCGGCCATACCGCTGACCGATGCCTGCTACGATCCTTCAACTGTGTACAGTACCCGCACGCCACCACTCACTACATTACCTCGAGTGGAGGCGGCCGTACCGCTGACCGGCGTCGGATCCCGCAAGACAACGGCCAACTTACGCTCGTGCCCTGCGTGGGGAGCATGCACCAATCCCGTGGGTCAGCCGGTGGGTCCTAGTGCCTGATGGGACCTCGTAGCCGACGGGCCCCGTGAACAACAAGACTAATCAGTAGAGGGCCCTCTGGCCAGCTCGAGAGGCTGCCAGCCGGGCCCCCCACATGTACCTTTTATCCATTTTGTAGGCCAGGGGGTTCGACTACAAAACCCCCTGGCCCCCTCCATGCACAGGGTCAACCATTCTTACGCACCCACACACTCCTACATGAGAGGTGGATCGCGAGTCGGCTGCTCCATCTTCCTCCTCCGTCGAACAGCTCAAGGAGCACATTGTAGTTCTCGTGATTCATAAACCACTCCGGCAGGACTAGGGGCATCATCTCCCATGGAGAGCCCCGAACCTAGGTACATCGTGTGTCTTTCATTTCTAGTTACCAATCTCGTTCCCGGAGCCCGCCGATGTCACTTCGGTCCCAACCACTCTCGATAAGCCTACCCATGGCATCTGTCATGAGAGAACGACAGCAGTTGGAGCCCACCGTGGGGCCGTCTGCGGCACCGGTCGGAGTTACGCTCTAGGCGGGACCCTTCGCCAACCCCACTCGACACCTCGCGTCTGGATTGATCAGCACGCTCGTGGAGACTGCCCCCATGGAGGCTTCCGCGGTGTTGATCGTCGGCTCCGCCTTCCCTGTAGGCATCACCGTTGAGCTCACCAGCAAGCCGCACAGCAGTGGCGCCGCTTCTGATGGAGTTCGCCTCTGCGCCCTCTTCGACAACTTGCGCCTCGACAACAAGCCTTGCCACCTTGGTGGGGATGTCGACATCAACGCCCTCGGCGTGCACTTCAACAGACTCAGCCTTGAAGATGTGCCTACACACGACGAGTACCCCAGCGACGTACTCGACTGCAGCAATCCACCAGCGTTCGCGGGGTCTCTCGCCCTGTGCGACGCCGCCATCTCCTCCGATCTTATGGAGGTGATGGTCGCAGGCTCCAGCACCAGCTCGGGTCGTGCCAAGGCCGCAGCGGACGCAGCTGCGCTCCGTCCGGGTCCTTCCAATCCACTTCATGCTACCCTCGCCGGGCTGACTAATCCTATAGCCCCGACGGCTAATCCGGCGTCGCTTAGAGCCGAGCTGGAGGAGGCTCGCAAACAGCTGCTGATGGAGGGCACCACCCTCGCCACCGCCAAGCGCTGGATGGAGGCCCGCAGCACGAGTACAAATCTACCAACGGCTTCACCCCGTCCGCCAATGGACCCAGCCGACGTGGTGATGTCCGCGGTCGTGGCTGGTCTGTTGCTGAAATCCTGGGCGGCAAGCTGCCCATTTACGACACCCTTGCAACCAACATATGGGCCGCCGAGGCGGCCCTTGATGAGATGGACTCTCTAGAGGGCGAGGAGCATGCGCGCCAAGAAAGGCGTGTCAAGGACCTCCTCACTGCCGCCAACGAGAAACAGGGTCACCTCGACCCTGCCCATGCTTTCTCTGTGTCCCCGGGTTTCAACTACGAGTGTTACCAGATCCCCAGCAGCCATCAGCAAGCTGAACATTCTTCCTGCCCTCAAGGCTCCGGCGGGAGAGCAAGGGAAGTCGCGGTCGGCGTTCCCGGCACCGGAGCGAACATCAGGCAGTATCCATCTGTCTCCGCAAGCCGGCTGGAGATGAGGGAGGCTTAGGCCATGAAGTTCCCCCTCTTTAGCGGCGGGAGAAGGCCGGCACACCCGTGCCTCCAGTCCGACCCGAGCTTGCGGCTCGGCTCGGTCCTCGCATCCCCCGTAGCGAGAACGACGCTCGCACCCGCATTGACCTTCTGGCGTAGTCGGCCCTCCTGGAGGAGGAGGGTCCCATCGGTCCTGCATGCTTTGGCCCCCGGATTCACGGGGAGCCGTTTCCTTTGGGCTTCACCCTTCCCCGCGATACTCCAAAATAGAATGGCTCCACCAAGCCGGAGTACTAGCTGATCGACTACTCCACCACAGTCGGCATTGTCCGGGGCAATAAGCGCGTAGTCGTCCGCTACGTGCCACTTATGATGACCGGCTCGGCTCAAAGTTGACTTAACAGCCTGCCAGCCAGCAGCATCAACACCTGGGTTGACTTTGATGAGGCCTTCGTTCGCAACTTCACCAGCATCTACAAACGCCCTGATCGCCCCGTGAGCTGGCCATGTGTGTCTAGAAGCCCGACGAGCAACTTTACGAGTCACATGTTGGACGGAGTTACGCAACTCATGCAAAGGAGTGCATGAAGTACAGGCCATTCAATACTTCATCGAAGGCTGTCGAGACGGCACCCTTCTCAAGCACAAGATCATCTGCTCCAAGCCTACCTCTTTGGCGGCACTCATGGCCAAGGTGGACAAGTACACCACTGCCGACTCCGTGATGTGGATCAAGGCCAGTGCGACGGACAAACCTATCCCGCCGCCTGCTACAACTCAGCCGGCTCGCGACAACCGAGGCTGGCAAAACAACAAGTGCAATGCGGATCAGCTAGACCCATGACCTGGGAGCAAGTAGGTGGTGAACATGGAGGAAGAGTAGCCGGCTGCGCTAGCCGATGCTTGGTGACAGCGAACCGGCAAGAACACCCGGCAGCCCAAACTCACCTTCGAGTAGATGCTCGACGCACCCTACAAGATGCACGCCGGGCGAAGCCGACCACCCACTCGCTCTGGCAGTGCAGCTTCTCGCAGCGACTACCGGCTCCCCCGGGGTCGGCTCCTCGAGCTCCGGCTCCTCGGCCAGGTCCGACTCCAGCTCCACCGCCACCCAATGATGGTCGTCTCCATGATCACTTCCCCGACCAAGACGGGACTTATGTCGTCTTCACCAGCGAGGGCGACGACAAGCACAGCCAGCGTCAGCGCTGCATGAGGTGAATGCCACAGTCCCCTCGGTTCCTCAATACATGCATTGGTCTGAAACGCAAATTACATGGAGCCGGGCGGATCATCCCGCGGCGATGCTGAACCCTGGCACGTACACGCTCGTGCTCGACCCCACCATCGCTTCCAAGAGACTCAACTGCCGGTTCTCACGGGTGCTGGTCAATGGCGGTTGCAGCATTAACATCCTCTACCGCGACACCCTGCTGATGCTTGGGCTCAAGGAGAAGGACCTGCAGCCGACCAGGACTGTCTTCCATGGCATTGTGTCGGGACAGTCCTGCTCGCCTATCGGCAAAATCCAGTTGGACGTCCTTTTCGGTGACAAGGCGCACTTCTGTTGCAAGCCGATCTAGTTCGAGGTGGTGAACCTCAGCAACCCCTACCATGCACTGTTGGGCAGGCTGGCGCTAGCGAAGTTCTTGGCAATCCCCCATTATGCCTACCTCAAGATGAAGATGCCAGGGCCCAAGGGCATTATCACAATTATCGGTGACTACAGGAGATCGGTTGAGTGCGCGTGCGACAGCAGCCGGCTGGCCGAGGTGCTAGTGATTGCGAAATAGAGGAGGCATCTTGACCGGCTCGTGGCCCAAGCTACCGAGCAACTGGCCGTGCCAACTGCCCCGTCCCAGTCGGCTAGCGAGGCCTCATTCGAGTTGTGCAAGGAAACCAAGCAAGTGCCACTTGACCCGGCCAACCCCAAGCAGTGCGTCACCATCGACGCCAACCTCAACTCCAAATAGGAAGGCGAGCTCGTCGACTTTCTCTGTGAGAATCGAGATATCTTTGCATGGACCCCCAAGGACATGATAGGAGTCTCGAGGAAGTGTGCCGAGCATAGGCTTCATGTACGGCCGGATGCAAAGCCGGTCAAACAACCTTTGCGCCGCTTCACAGAGGGGAAGTGGCGCACAGTTGGAGAAGAGATTGCCCGGCTGCTTGCAGATGGCTTCATCATGGAAGTTTTCCACCCGGACTGGCTGGCCAACCCAGTCCTGGTGCTAAAGAAAAACAAAACATGGCGCATGTGCATTGACTACACAAGTCTGAATAAGGCATGTCCGAAGGACCCTTTCACCCTGCCATAGATAGATCAAGTGATCGACTGCACAGCCGGCTGCGATTGGTTGTCCTTTCTGGACGCCTATTCCGGTTTCCACCAGAACAAGATGGACCCGGCCGACGGTCTCAGGACCTCCTTTATCACCCCCTTCGGAGCTTACTGCTACATGGCAAGGACGTTCGGCCTGAAGAACGTAGGCGCCACCTTCCAACGTTGCATGCAACAATGCCTCCTGCCGCAAACCGGTAGGAACATACACGTCTACGTCGACGACATCGTCTTCAAAACCTAGAAGCATTTCTGTCTCCTCGACGATCTATGGGAGACCTTCGCCAACCTGCGCGAGTACAAGATCTGTCTCAATCCAGAGAAGTGCGTCTTTGGAGTACCAGCCGGCAAACTCCTGGGTTTCGTCGTGTCGGCACGCGGCATTGAAGCCAACCCAGAGAAGATCAGAACCATCGAGTGCATGGCCAAGTCGGCTCAACTCCTCGGCGTCCAACGTATCTACTTTCCCAAACTCTTTTGCCCTTGTTTTGGACTATAATTTGCATGATTTGAATGGAACTAACCTGGACTGACGCTATTTTCAGCTGAATTGCCTTGGTGTTATTTTTGTGCAGAAATCAAAGTTCTCCAAACGTCCTGAAAATTTACGGGGAGCAATTTTGGAAAATATAAAAAATATCTACGCCAAGTTCCACCTCAGGGGGTGGGCCGGTGGGCCACAAGCCCCTGCTCCGCCACCACCCCCTGGTGGCGGTGGGCAGGCTTGTGGGGCCCACAGGCACCTGCCGCCCCCAGCTCCAGCTTTATAAGTTGCCTTTCATCCCAGAAAAAATAAAAAGAGAAGTTTTCGTCGCATTTTCGATACGGAGGCGCCGCCACCTCCTTTTCTTCATCTCGAGGGCAGATCTGGAGTTCGTCTTGGGCTCCGGAGAGGGGAAATCATCGCCATCGTCATCATCAACCTTCTTCCCTCTCCAATTCCATGAAGCTCTTCATCATTCGTGAGTAATCTATTCGTAGTCTCACTGGGCGGTGATGAGTAGGATGAGATCTATCATGTAATCGAGTTAGTTTTGATGGGGATTGATCCCTAGTATCCACTATGTTCTGAGATTTGATGTTGCTACTACTTTGCATGCTTAATGCTTGTCACTAGGGCCCGAGTGCCATGATTTCAGATCTAAAGATATTATGTTGCCACCAATATATGTGTGTTTTAGATCCGATCTTGCAAGTTGTAGTTACCTACTATGTGTTATGATCCGGCAACCCCGGAGTGACAATAACCGGAACCACTTTCGGTGATGCTCATAGTTTGAGGAGTTCATGTGTTCACCAAGTGCTAATGCGTTGGTCCGGTTCTTTATTAAAAGGAGAACCTTAATATCACGTAGTTTCCTTTTGGACCCCGCTGCCATGGGAGGGATGGACAATAGATGCCATGCAAGTTATTTTCCCTAAGCACGTATGATGACACACGGAATGCTTGCCTACATGACATTGACGAACGGGAGCTAGCCACATATATCTCCGTGTTATAGCAGTTGCATGATGAATATCAACCAAACAAATCACCGACCCATTGCCTACGAGTTTGTCCTACTGTTGCTACTGTTGTTACTTATCTTGCTCTGCTGCTGCTACTACTATTGCTACTTCTGTTACTTGTCTTGCTCTGCGGCTTCTACTACTGTTGTTACTGATGTTACTTGTCTTCCTCTGCTGCTGCTGCTACTACTGTTGCTACTGCTATTACTTGTTTTGCTCTGCTGCTACTGTTGCTACTACTGTCGCTTGCTACTATTGCTACTTGCTACTGCTGTCACTACTGTTGTTCCTTGCCACTGCTATTGCTCGTTACACTGCTACTACCTGTTACACTGTTGATTCGCCTGACCGTTGACGGGAATTGACAACTTCCATCAACGCGGCAACGGAAGCGCCGTTGATACAATCGTTAGGAATAGTCTGTCGTCAACAGATCGTTTCTGACACCGTTGTTATCATATTACTTTGTTGTTACTACTATGCTTGCAGATACTAATCTTTCAGGTGTGGTTGAATCTGACAAATTCAGCTGCTAATACTTGAGAGTATACTCTCACCTCCCGACGTGCAAACCTACAAATTGGGTCGAATACTCTACCCTCGAAAACTGCTGCGAACCCACGCGCTGGTGGGCCATCAACAACATTCTTCCAGTTTCATTTCCGTGGAGTGCTATCAACATTTTTCTGGTGCCGTTGTAGGAGAAGGTTAGTTGTTATAAGCATTCGTCTAGCTAACGCCAGAGATTGCAGGATCAGCCCTTTTCTGGAGCCATTGCGAGGGAAGCACAGCTGACGTCAGCATTTTTCTGGCGCCGTTGCCGGGGATGTATTGCTATATTCTCTAACTTACTTGGGATTTATATCTACTGATCACTATGAAGAATCTAAAGGATCCGAAGACCAAAGTCTTGCCCTCAACTACGAGGGGAGGTAAGGAATTGCCATCTAGCTCTGCACTTGATTCGCCTTCAATTATGAGTAAGTTTGCGACTTCACCTCCTCCTAGAAATCTTGATATGTCACCTGTGCTTGATGATGCTTGTGATACTACTGCTAGAGATGCTATTCTTGATACTATGCCTCGTGATGCTATGCTTGATACTGTGCCTGATACTGCTAGAGATGCTATGCCTGATACTGCTAGAGATGCTATGCATGATACTGCTTTGCCTGATGATGCTAGAGATGCTATTTTGCCTGATGATGCTAGAGATGCTCCTTTGCTTGATGTTCCACTAGGAGTGTTCCTTGATGCTCATATTGCTAGAGTTACTACCAATGCTCGTGATGCCTCTAAAATTATTGATACTATTGAGATAGAACCTGCTTTTGCTCCTGTTAGATCTAGCTCTCCTATATATGAATTGCCTGATATACCTGAGGGTTATGTTATGGAGGGAGAGATAGCTGAGTATTTTCTTGCGTGTAAGGATGCCTATGACACTGAGAAATTAATTCTCAAGTGGAAGGAAAAATCTCGGGAAGTTAGGATGAAAAATGATCCGAAGTTTGCCACTTCGCCTATCTTTGTCACCGATAAGGATTATGAATTCTCTGTCGACCCTCAGATAATCTCTCTAGTCGAATCGGATCCTTTCCACGGTTATGAGTCTGAGACGGTCATAGCCCATCTTGCCAAACTATCCGAAATAGCCAACCTCTTCACTAATGAGGAGAAGATCCGCCACTACTATATCCTTAAGCTGTTTCCTTTCTCTCTAATGGATGATGCTAAAGCCTGGTTCACCTCTCTTGCTCCTGGATGTGTGCGTAGTCCCCAGGAGATGGTCTATTACTTCTGTGAGAAATATTTCCCTGCCCATAAGAAGCAAGCTGTCTTGCAGGAAATATACAACTTTTCTCAACTCCAAGAAGAGAGTCTTCCACAAGCTTGGGGGAGGCTCGTCCAGCTACAGAATGTTTTTCCTGATCACCCACTCAAGAAGAACGAGATACTTGATATCCTCTATAACGGACTTATCGATGCCTCTAGAGACCACCTAGATAGTTGTGCCAGTTGTGTTTTTAGGGAACAAACTGTAGAACAAGCTGAGACCCTACTGAATAACCTCTTGATCAACGATAATGCTTGGACTATTCCTGAACCACCTCCTAAGCCAACTCCTAAGAAAAGAGGTATTCTATTCCTCAGTCCCGAAGATATGCAAGAAGCCAATAAATCTATGCAAGAGAAAGGCATTAGATCTGAAGATGTCAAAAACCTACCACCTATCGAAGAGATCCATGGTCTCGATAACCCGATACAGGTAGTAGAAGTGAATTCTCTATGTAGGTTTGACGAGAGTGATATTTCTTTTGATAAACCTGCTAGCCTATGCTTTGATGAATTTGACAACTTTGTTGCCAAACAACAGAGTTTCAATGATTATGTTAGCAGACATTTGGAACAAAGTGCTCGTATGCTTAGCCATTTAAGTGCTTGTGTAGACAGAAATGTCAATGCTCTGAAGCTTCTGAGTAAACATGCCTCTATGATTACTACTCAGGTAGAACAAGTACTTAAAGCTCAGAATGACATGCTCAATGAATTAAATGACAACTCTGTCAGAGTCATTACTAGAGGAGGCAAAATGACTCAGGAACCTTTGTATCTTGAAGGTCATCCTAAGAGAATTGATCAAGATTCTCAAGGAATCAATGTTGATACACCTAGTCATCCTAAGGAGAAGAAGAAGGATGATAGAAACATGCACGCCAGTTCACCAAATACTATCACACCTGAAGAACCTAATGATATTTCTGCGTCTGACGCGGAAACACAATCTGGTGATGAACATGAACCTGGTGACAATGTGGACAGTGATGTTCATAATAATGCTCAACCTAGCCATGATGAGGATGTCGAGATTGAACCTACGGTTATTCTTGATAATCCACAACCTAAGAGATACGAAAAGAATGACTTTACTGCTAGGAAGCATGGTAAAGAAAGAGAGCCATGGGTTCAGAGACCTATGCCCTTTCCTGCTAAGCCATCCAAGAAAAAGGATGATGAGGATTTTGAGCGCTTTGTTGAGATGATAAGACCCGTCTTTCTGCAGATGCGGTTAACTGATATGCTCAAGATGTCTCTGTATGCCAAGTACATGAAAGATATCGTGACTAATAAATGGAAGATACCAGATCTTGAGATCTCCCCCATGCTTGCCAATTAGACTTTCAAAGGTGGAACTCTTAAGAAACTTGGTGATCCCGGAGTGCCCACTATACCTTGCTCCATTAAAGGAAACTACGTAAGAACTGCCTTATGTGACCTTGGAGCCGGTGTTAGTGTTATGCCGCTCTCTCTTTATCGTAGACTTGAGTTGGACAAGTTGACACCCACTGAAATTTCTCTGCAAATGGCCGACAAATCAACTGTTTTCCCTATCGGCATTTGTGAGGATGTGCCTGTTGTGGTTGCTAATACCACTATCTTAACAGACTTTGTTATCTTGGATATTCCCGAGGACGATGCCATGGCTATCATCCTCGGAAGACCCTTTTTAAACACTGTAGGGGCTGTTATAGATTGCAACAAAGGCAATGTCACTTTCCATGTCAACGGTAATGAGCACAGAGTGCACTTTCCGAAGAAACGATATCCAGTACATTGCATCAATGCTATTGAAAAGACTTCATCGATTCTTGGAGCTTTGAATGCCCTATTCCTCGTGTCAAGATGAAGTATGATTTGCTTGTTGGCGAGATACGTATCCCCATTGAGGTGACTTAGTGGCTATCAGAAAATTCTCCATTCTCGCTTGCAATTCGAGAAGGTTTTGTCATAAGGACTTGATCAATGCCATTGACGGATTTCTTTCGATGACCATGAAACGGACGAATCAGAGAGTCACATACCTCTATTTTAAGCTTTCCTTTTCTTTTGCTTAGAAGAAAAATGATAGAATTAGTTTAGTTTTTCCTGTTTTCTGTTTTAGCGTCCCGGAGAGAAATACCTCGAAAATAAAAGTTCTCCGATGGTCCTGAAAATTTAGTATGATTTTTTCTGGAATTTTTGAAAATTTCTGGGCCTGAGAGCTGGTCATGGGGCCTCACCAGTGGGCCACAAGCCCCCCCACCGCCACCTACCCCCCTGGTGGCGAGGTGCAAGCTTGTGGGGCCCACAGGCATCCCCTCCACTCATTCCAGCTCTGAGCCTCTTCTTCCACCTCTAGGAAAAATTGTTTCGCAGCTCAAACCCGTGTTCCTGCTCATTTGGCTGTGATTTTCGATCTCCTTGCTCAAAGCACCATTCTCCGAACCGTTTTGGGGAAATTACTCCTTGGTAAGTGACTCCTCCATTGGTCCAATTAGTTTTTGCTCTAGTGCTTTATCCTTCGCGAATTCTTGCTACCTTGGTGACCCTGTTCTTGAGCTATAAAAGTTGATTTTAGCTGGTCCCAAGTAGTTTTAGCGCGTGATACGGTCTCTAAGCACTAGTAGGAGTAATTGCTACAAGGTATGGTTGGTCCTCATTCACTTTTCTCTTGAACTTCAAAAATTTCAGCAAAAGGAAATTATGTTCAGAAGAAAGTTTCATGGTGGTTCCTCAAGTAAGAAGGGTCCTCTTCTCTCCTTTCGGGAGCTCGAACCTTTTCAACTAAGGGACGCACCAGTGCAACCATGTGAATGGCCTTTCGATGAGTTCATGATCGAAGCAGGCTTCAAGGATGAGTTTGATGCACTTGTCTGCAATGCAGGGATAGAAGAATTCCTCTCAGATAAATGTGAACAGTATGCTATGATCACTACCTCTTTCGTGCGTAGATTTAAATTTTTAGCTGGCCATGAGTCATCCATACTGTTTGATCTGTACGATAAATCCTATACCGTGGATCTGGGGGATTTCAATAGGATTTGCAAGATACCCGATGGAGCTAGTGTTGTTGATCTTCCTAAGTCTTGGGTCAGAGACTTTATCTCCAGTATAACTGTTGGAGAAACCAGAGATATCACGCAAGCCACCTTAGGAAGCATCCATTCCACTGTCTTGCACTACCTTGCCCTCTTCATAGGTAGGTGCATTAGCGGCAAGGGTGCACATTGTCACCTATGTGCTTCCAACCTTAGTATCCTTAAGTGCACAGTAATAGGTGACAGGATCTTTAATATGCGAGTTATTATAGCAGGGAGGCTGAATAAAAATGTCAATGAGGGCGATTTCTTTGGTGGAGTTTATGCTACACGCTTAGCAAATTTTCTTGGAGTATCCATCCATCCAGAAGACCCTCCTCTCCGTACAGCCTACCTTGATCGTGTCGCTCTAACACGCTACCAGTTCCTTGAGAGAGATCATGGATCCCTCCTATACCGCTTGATATTTAACCGGCAGCGTGTTTTCCATATTACCCTTCCTGCTCCTGCTTTCATTGACTTTCAGGTTAAACAAAGATACTACATAACCACAGGAGAGGCAGAGGAGTATGAGAGGGAGGCGACTGCTGCTCGACTTCGTGAGGAAGCTATTCAGGCTGTGGCTGCAGCACTCCCGTATAACACCCATTATGACTTTGGGTTTCGCCAGGATCATCCACGGGAGTATACCAAGCTAGGCCAAAAGCCTAAGCTTGGGGGAGTACGTGTTCTCACCGACTTCACATTCATGCTTATGCTTTCGCTTTGTTAGCCGGTGTTTACACTTTGCCACTGAATTATCCATGCTAGTTTCTTTTCATTTTCTTGTTTTCTTGTTTTGTGTCCTTTTGAGAAAACCCAAAAAGATTTTTCTTTTTCTTTGTGTCAAGGTAGAAGATATTGGTTTCAATGTTTGGTGGTTCTTACATGCTTACCTGTTTAGCTTTCAAATAGCCATATTATTTTGTCTTCTCCTTTATGTTTGCCTGCGGATTTAGCTTAGTCCAATGCGCTTATTATTTTTCACATCGTTCGATCGTGCAAATGAAAGGCAACAATGATGATATATGATGAAGTGACTGAGACTGAAAAGCTGGTATGAACTCTATCTATTTTGTTTTTGTAAATATGACTAGCTTGTCGACCCAGATTTAGCTTTGTTGTGAGAGAACCATGTTTTCAATGACAATATAGAGATCATAGTTTCTGATGCCATGCTTATTTAGCTGAGAGCTTATAATGGTTTGTCTTGATTGCCAATATAGATTTTGAGATGACTCTGATGTAGTATGATAGGATGGTATTCTCCTTTGAATATTTCAAGTGGCTTGACTTGGCGCATGTTCATGCATGTAGTTGAAACAAAATCAACATAGCCTCTATGATGTTCGTGTTCATGGTGATTTATATCCTGTTCACGCTTGCATTCAATGTTAGTCAAACTCATTGTATCTTGATGACTGTTGTCGCTCTCTAGTTGGTCGCTTCCAAGTCTTTTGCTAGCCTTCACTTGAAGTAAGCAGGAATACTGCTTATGCATCCACTTCCATAAACCCAAAAGTTTTTTCCATGAGAGTCCACCATACCTACCTATTTGCAGTATCTACCTGCCATTCCAAGTAAATTTGCATGTGCCATTCTCTAAACCTTCAAGAAATAAATCTGTTTTGCATGCCCGAACTGCTCATGTGGTGACTGAGGGCTATTGGTATCTTCCATGCTAGGAGTGTTATCCTCGACATGTGTTTATTCACAGTCCTTCACGAGAAAGGGCTCGGTATTTGGGATGCCCAGTTCCATGCTTAAATCAAAAACATAACTGTAAAACAAGACTCCCCCTGGATTGATGTTAGTATGGACGGTACCCGAGGATTCGGCTAGCAGTGGAGTGTGATTGATTGGTGGTGGGGGAGTTAAAACTTTACTTTTCTGTTTAGGAACCGCCTATAGCATGAGTAGCATGGAAGATATTGAGAACTCTTGGTCATTGCGTTGACAATGAAAGCATGCCACCCAAAATTATTATCTCTGTTTTCAAAGCTTAAGCTCTGGCACCTCTGCAAATCAATGCTTCCCTCTGTGAAGGGCATGTCTATTTATTTTCCTGTTGAGTCATGCTCCACTTATATAAGCACCAATTAGAGAGCACCTCTGTCATTTTTATGCTTTTCTTTTGATTGATATTGAGTATGACTATGACTGGATCTTCGTTGCTATGAATTACAATGTTTAGTCAACGCTTGATCTTTGAAAGTGCTCTGCATTTATGTTTTGCGGTCTCAGAAAGAGCTAGCGAGATACCACCTATTCATATTGCTTCATGCTTCTTTTGATTGAAGTGTTGGTATTTGAAACTCATTATTATTTGCTCGTTAGCTGATTATGCCATTGATATTAGTCTACCGTGAGACCTTTGTGTCATTTGCTTCTGTGGTTAACTTGTGATCTTGCTGAAATTTTGGTTATGAGTTAGACATAGTTGCAACAACAAGATCAAACAGAGTTTGTCAAAGTTTTTCTTTCTCTCTCAGTTTGTCAACTGAGTTGCTTGAGGACAAGCAAGGTTTTAAGCTTGGGGGAGTTGATACGTCTCCAACGTATATACTTTTCCAAACTCTTTTGCCCTTGTTTTGGACTAAAATTTGCATGATTTGAATGGAACTAACCTGGACTCACGCTGTTTTCAGCAGAATTGCCTTGGTGTTATTTTTGTGCAGAAATTAAAGTTCTCCAAACGTCCTAAAAATTTACGGGGAGCAGTTTTGGAAAATATCAAAAATATATGCGCCAAGTTCCACCTCAGGGGGTGGGCCAGTGGGCCACAAGCCCCTGCTCCGCCACCACCCCCTGGTGGCGGTGGGCAGGCTTGTGGGGCCCACAGGCACCTGCCGCCCCCAACTCCAGCTCTATAAGTTGCCTTTCGTCCCAGAACAAATAAAAAGAGAAGTTTTCGTCGCATTTTCGATACGGAGGCGCCGCCACCTCCTGTTCTTCATCTGGAGGGCAGATCTGGAGTCCGTCTTGGGCTCCGGAGAGGGGAAATCATCGCCATCGTCATCATCAACCTTCTTCCCTCTCCAATTCCATGAAGCTCTACATCGTTCGTGAGTAATGTATTCATAGGATCGCTGGGCGGTGATGAGTAGGATGAGATCTATCATGTAATCGAGTTAGTTTTGATGGGGATTGATCCCTAGTATCCACTATGTTCTGAGATTTGATGTTGCTACTACTTTGCCATGCTTAATGCTTGTCACTAGGGCCCGAGTGCCATGATTTCAGATCTGAAATTATTATGTTGCCACCAATATATGTGTGTTTTAGATCCGATCTTGCAAGTTGTAGTTACCTACTATGTGTTATGATCCTGCAACCCCGGAGTGACAATAACCGAAACCACTCCCGGTGATGATCATAGTTTGAGGAGTTCATGTGTTCACCAAGTGCTAATGCGTTGGTCCGGTTCTTTATTAAAAGGAGAACCTTAATATCTCGTAGTTCCCTTTTGGACCCCGCTGCCACGGGAGGGATGGACAATAGATGTCATGCAAGTTCTTTTCTCTAAGCATGTATGACGACACACAGAATGCATGCCTACATCACATTGACGAACAGGAGCTAGCCACATATCTCTCCGTGTTATAGCTGTTGCATGATGAATATCATCCAAACAAATCACCGACCCATTGCCTACGAGTTTGTCCTACTGTTGCCACTACTGTTACTTGTCCTGCTCTGCTGCTGCTACTACTGTTGCTACTGGTATTACTTTTCTTGCTCTGCTGCTGCTACTACTGTTGCTACTGATGTTACTTGTCTTGCTCTGCTGCTGTTGCTACTACTGTTGCTACTGCTGTTACTTGTTTTGCTCTGATGCTACTGTTGCTACTACTGTCGCTTGCTACTGTTGCTACTTGCTACTGCTGTCACTACTGTTGTTCCTTGCCACTGCTATTGCTCGTTACACTTCTACTACCTGTTACACTATTGATTCGCCTGACCGTTGACGAGAATTGACAACTTCCATCAACGCGGCAACGGAAGCGCCATTGATACAATCGTTAGGAATAGTCTGTCGTCAACAGATCGTTTCTGACACCGTTGTTATCATATTACCTTGTTGTTACTACTGTGCTTGTAGATACTAATCTTTCAGGTGTGGTTGAATCTGACAAATTCAGCTGCTAATACTTGAGAGTATACTCTCACCTCCCGACGTGCAAACCCAGAAATTGGGTCGAATACTCTACCCTCGAAAACTGCTATGAACCCACGCGCTGGTGGGCCATCAACAACATTCTTCCCGTTTCATTGCCGGGGAGTGCTATCAGCACTTTTCTGGTACCGTTGTAGGAGAAGGTTAGTTGTTATAAGCATTCGTCTAGCTAATGCCGGAGATTGCAGGATCAACCCTTTTCTGGAGCCATTGCGAGGGAAGCACAGCTGACGTCACCTGGCATCTCTTAGACGGTTCATTAGCCGGTTGGGCGAGAAGGCGCTGCTACTCTACCAGCTGATGAAGAAGACCACCAAAATGCGAGTGGAATGATCAGGTGGACGAAGCATTCCGTGACCTCTAGCGCATTATCTCCAGCTTGCCCATCTTGGCCGCACCGGCTGAGAGGAACCCATACTCGTCTACATCGCAGCAACCACGTGTTTGGTCACTGTCGTCTTGGTGGTGGAGCGAAAGGAGGAGGGTAGGGTGCTGCTGGTTCAGCGCTTTGTCTACTATGTGAGTGAAGTCTTGTCCACCTACAAGCAAAACAACCCCCACTACCAAAAGATGTGTTATGGTGTGTACTTTGCCACCAAGAAGCTGAAGCAATACTTCTAGGAGCACAACATTACGATGGTGAGCACAACTTCACTTTCAGAAATCATGGGCAACCGTGATGCTACGGGCCGGATTGCCAAGTGGTCCATCGCCATGGTCGACCATGACATACGTTACGAGCCGCGCACTGCCATCAAGTCTCAAGTGGTGGCTGACTTCCTCGTCGACTAGGCTGAGACCCAGTTCCTGCCGCTGCCTCCTGACTCGATGCATAGGCGGATGCACTTCGACAGCTCCATGATGCGAACCGGTTTGGGAGCCAGCACCGTCCTGACGTCCCCGAAAGGGGACCAGCTCAAATATGCTCTCCAAATACACTTCCCCGCCTCCAACAACGTCTCTGAGTATGAGGCACTCACACATGGCCTCCGGCTCGCCGGAGAGATTGGCATATAGAGGATTTTTTGCTTCGGCGACTCCGACCTCATGGTGCAGCAAGTTTCTGGCGAATGGGATGCCAGGGATGCCAAGATGGCCAGCTACCGCTTCCTCATCCAGCGGCTCAGTGGCCCTTTCAAGGGCCCCGAGTTCCATCATGTCCCCCGAGCGGACAATGAGGCGGCAGATACACTGGCCAAAATCGGCTCCACCACGCAGGCCATCCCAGTCGGCGTCTCCCTCGAGCAGCTACCCAAGCCATCTGTCAAGCCATCTCCGGAGTTGTCGTCAATCTTCATGTCTGCATACCCGACTGGCCCAATGACTTCGGGTCCAGAGATCTTGTGAGCTTCAGCAACTCCGCCGGCTCCGCCCGCTCTGCCGGCTCCATCTGCCTTGCCGGTTTCGGCCACTCTGCCGGCTATGCCAAACCTCAAACCCACCTCTAACATCTAGGTTGATGGCATGCCGGCTACCACGACAGCACCAGAGACAGAAGGTATCGAATCAAGGACTATAACGACAAACTCGGGGGCTTCAGCTGCCCCTTACCTTCAGGTCGAGCCAGAGTCGGCTTCTGTGTCGGCTCCCACAAGGGCACACCCTATCCTGGCTTTCCTCCTTCGCGGTGAGCTCTTAATCGATGAGGCGAAAGCATGACAGATCGAACACACATCTCCTGCTTACGCCATCATCAACCGGAACTGGTTCGATGAAGTGTAACTAGCGTATTTCAATGCTGCATCGAATCAGAGAAAGGGCAAAAAATTCACAAGAACATGCATCAGGGCGAGTGCGGTCATCGTGTCGCCTCCAAAACCCTAGCGTACAAGGCGTTTCGCCATGGATTCTACTGGCCCACGGCCCTGGAAGAGGACACAACCCTGTTCGACAAGTGTGAAGGATGCCAACGCTTCAGCATGCAAAGCCACTTGCCGGCCACGGCTCTCAAGACCATTCCCCTCTCATGGCCTTTTGCTGTCTCGGGGCTGGCATGGTAGGGCCATTCAAGACCGCTCAAGGCAGCATGACGCATCTCCTCATAGCCGTCGAGAGGTTCACCAAGTGGATCAAGGTCAGTCCAATCAAGAAGCTTGACGGCCCCATGACCGTCAGTTTCATCTAGGACATCACCGTCCGCTATGGCATTCCCCACAGTATCATCACCGACAATGCCACAAACTTCGCCAAAGGTGCAATGGCGCTCTTCTACACCAAGGAGGGCATCCGCCTTGATCTAACATCGATCACGCACCCGCAGTCAAATGGCCAGGCGGAAAGGGCAAACAACCTAATTTTGGTCGGCATTAAGCCAAGACTTGTGGCGCCGCTCATCAGGTCAGCCGGCTGCTGGATCGAAGAGTTGCGGGCTGTGATATGGAGCCTCTGCACCATGCCGAACCGGTCAACTGGCTTCACGCCATTCTTCCTCGTCTATGGGTCCGAGGCAGTCATCCCCACGGATGTTGAGTTCGACTCGCCTCGCGTCACCCTGTACAGAGAGGCGGATGTAAGAGAGGCAAGAGAAGACAACGTCGATCTACTCGAGGAGGCGCGGAAGCTGGCCCTAGGCCGATCAGCCATCTACCAGCAGAAGCTGAGGCACTACCACAACAAAAGGATGAGGCCCCTCTCTTTCCGTGAGGTGGACCTGGTACTTAGAAGAATCCAACAAACGCCCGGCCAACACAAGTTCTCTTCCCCATGGGACGGACCCTTTATCATCAGCAAGGTGCTGCACAACAATGTGTACTATTTAATAGACGCTCAGAAGCCACAGAAGCACAAGAGAGATGCCTCCGGCAAAGAAACAGAGCGTCCATAGAACTCGGCACTGGTACGCCCGTTCTACTGCTAGAACAATAGATAGAAATGTGTACGTATGTATCCTTTACCCTTTTAGGATTCGAAAATGCAATGGGTGCCTCGAGCCAACACTTGGGGAATACCTTTTCGATTTCCAAAAAGAGTTGTCATTGTAAGAGTGAGCTCCCTGATCCAACTCCTCGGGCTTGGGGGCTTGCTAGCCGCCCCGAGCTAACTTCCTAGTCGTAGTCGAACATATGGTGCATGTCGAGCCGAAAACCCTTACCACCCCGTGCAAGCTACAGACCGGCTCCCGATTGTCCGGTTAACGGGACTATGGAACGGAAGGCCGAGTGCATGCAAAATTGGACTATGAAGGGGTCGTCGGCTCGGCTTGGTCTGATTGCTTCCGATCTTCATTTCTAGTCAGCCCCTGTTGACTCGCTCCAAGTCTAAGTATCCTTGCGGCTTCAAGAAATCCAAGGCTGACACCCCTGAAGGCAGAAGCCCCATCCCAGTCACAGACCGGCTCCCCGCTGTCGGACTGGTGGGGTGGAAGCTGGAAGGGGCAAGCTCTTGGGCAGATGGAAGCCAAGGGGGGACAAAAGAACGAAAAGCGAGTCGGCAAGGACAACCTTCACAAGCACAATTAAGGCAAACATGCATATATTACACCAAAAACATGCAAAGGTGCACGACCAAGGTTCATTACACTACACCCCGAGTGGGTGGAACTGCTGAATTAACAAAAACGTAAGAAACGGAAAAAACTTCAGTTGGTGGCGGCTCCACCCTTGGCTCCGGTACCGCCCGCGACAACCAAGGTGTATGCTCCGTCATTCTCTCAGGCGCCTAAGGCATCGCCCTTCGCGGCGGAGCCGCCACTCGAGGCAGAGTCAGCGTAGGCTTCATCGCTGGAGTCGGCATCCTCGAAGGCTGTCTCCTCAGAGCTGCCATCAGGATCGGAAGGGGCTAGCTGGTAGCGATCCTACGGGATCGGAACTCCGTTGCACTCCATTTTGCGTTGTACTCGTTCCACGCAACGAAGGATGCAATGTCGCTGGCTTGGACCTGCAGAACGTCTTCCATGGCGGCCAACTCCTCTTTCGTCCCGGTGCGTTGCACCGCAAGGAGGCCCAAGTCAAGGTTGCGATACCATGACTTGGCTAGCCGAAGCGCCATATACGCCCCGGCTCGTGCCGCTGACGCACGCCACACATCCAGCCGGGAGCTTCCTGCCTCGAGCCATCAGGACATCCGGCTCATCGATGCCGGTTCCACCGCACCCGGCCAAAGGGCGCTCACCATGACTAGTCCGACGTCTTGGAGCCAGGTCATGGATCGTGCGAGCTCCCGCAGACGGGCCCTCGCAGCAAAGGCCACCTCATCTACGGTCTAGCCGGCGTCGGCATTCACCTCGACGCATGTGGCTCGGCATTCTTCACGATGGGCTTCTACAGTCGCATCCACCGTCTCCCACGTCCTAGGAAAGAGTTCTGGGGGGCAAAGGCAGGGACATGGTGTGAGGAAAGGGAAAAAAGAGGAGTCAACAATAAAAAGACAAAATAAGACAAGGATGACTCACTGTTGAGAAGGAGTCGACTTCGCCCGCTTCTTCTTCAAGATCGCAGTCCCGGGTCGTGTACTCCTAGACCCGGCGGGCATGCTCGTCCCGTGCGGTTTGTGCCACCTCGATCTCCTTCGCCAGTTGGGCGTCCTTATCCTTCAAGGATGCATCCTGCTGCGCCTTGTCGTCAAGGCGCAACTTCTCCAACCGCTCCAGATCGGTGGCATGGGAAGCCTTCTTCTGTGATAGACCATCGTGGTGGGCGGCCTGCAGCTGCTTCAGCTCATCTTGATGGGCCGCCTCATGGTCCTTCTTCCCCATCTGGAGAAGCTCTACCTCCTGGCGCAGCCGGGCGCCCCCATCACGCAGGGCGTCGCGCTCCGGGATGACTCGGACTAGCCAGCCCTGAAGGTCGCTTAGTTGTCCCTTGGTCTCTTGGAGCCGGGTAAACAGTGTGTTGTGGGCCTGCGCCTGAATGTCGTGGTACTCCTGCGATGCAAGAAAGCAAAATATTAGCCGTGAATGATATTCGGCCATGTGGATTTCCATCCGGCCCGACTCTCGGGGGCTACACACAGTGGGTGCACGTGTGCGCCCCCACTGAAAGAAGAAGAAGAAGAAATAGCTGCCACGAGTGAGACTCGAGCCGACTAGTCTTTCAGCCAGCCCGACTCTCGGGGGCTATACCTAGTGGGTGCGCTGGCGGGCCCCCAATGGAATAAGAAGAGAAGAAGAAAATTATCAACAAAAGTATGCGTGAATTAAAAACGTATTGCAACCCACTGCTCAAGGTTGTTCAGATCTTCCCGGGCCACCTGAGTTGCGTGCGCCGCTTTCTTGCAGCTGCGGGTAAACGCAACGACAAGCGCAGGAACCCCGCTGAGTGCGGTGACGGGGGGTATGCTCGCGCAGCTCGATCTGGACGTGCTCCACGACTCCAGGGGTCGGCTCCCGGAGATGGGGCCAACTCCGGAGGCGGATGGGGCGTGGTCGGACACAACCATGGTTCCGTCTCCTAGCGGTGCGCTCCTGGTTGGCTCCTTCAATGCGCCGACCCGACGGGGCACCGGCGCAGCGGGAGCTTCAGCCCCCAGGGCCCTGTCCTTCGCTATAAGGGCCATCTCGCCCGAGACTTCAGCTGCATGACCAGGGATTTCGATCCTTGGAGACGGGCTCTCGGCCTCCGACGCATCCATCGACGCGTGTGGCATGGCGTCCGGCCCAAGGACGGGTGCGTCGAGACCGCGTCAGGTTTCTCCGACGCGATGGCAAGCTCCAGCTCGGCGTCCTTGGCGGTTCCAGTTGCGCTCGTGCTGGGGCGCATCTGCTCGTCGGTCCGCACGCCCACGTCCCTCCGTGAGGCAGGCTCGTGCTTCGTCTTGGACCGCATCTCCTGGGTCGGCGGCTTCTGAGCGGGGTCGGCCACGCGCTTACGGGACTGGTCTTGGCATGTGGCTGCCTTTCGGGCCGCCTCCTCCCACAGACATTCGTCTTCCTCGAGTAGCGCCTTCCTCGCTGCGTCCACCTCAGCCCAGGCGGTCGGCTCCCTAGCAGAGGCATGATCGACTATTGCCGTCTGGTCGGCCCTGCTTGTCGTAACCTGATGAGTGAGGGTATCCCACCAAATAAACAGGAGCCAAGCAAACAAATCAATGTATCTGGTTGCTCACCCGACAACGACGGCAACCAGTCGTCTGCTGATGCCGGCCGGGCTAACTCGTGGCCTCTTCGACCCACCACCACGGCACCTAATAGAGGGTCCTGCCACGGCACGCTTGGGAGCCGGCTTGGCGGTAACAGACGTTGTCGTCTCCTTGGAGGGCTAGAGACATCCTCTAGCTCTTCCAGGTCTTTCGGGGTGACTGCACCACGCAATGGAGGTGTTTCCTCGTCATCATTGGTAGTCAAGCAGTCTAGACGCAGGAAACTCACCAGCCGGCTCGGTTCCCTCCGACTCCGCCACTCTTTCGACCTCCTCGGAGCCCACTGGACTGGGCTCCACCTCGTCCACATCTTCGATTTCCTCGGGGTTCGACGCCTCCAGGTTGACAGCCGGCTGGCGGTAGACTTGCAGGCATTCGAACACCTGGCGGAGTAGCCGGCATCCGGCATCAGAAGATGGAAGGCATTCAAAGGAAAACAGAAAGCACTATCATGATAAAGGTTACCATCGGGGCCCGATTGTCCCGGTCGTAAGGGGCCATGCCCCATTCCGAGGCAATGCCTTCGTCCATGGAGGCACAGAAGATCAAGTTCACCCGCTCTGCCATTTTGCTGGCTCGCAGATCCTTCGTTGACAGCTGGCACGGGTCATGTCGGCCGCTCATGTGACGAATCAGATGCGGTCAGCATTGTAGAGGCAGAATCCGGCGTGCCACCTATTGGGGAATGTTGCATGGGAAACAAAAAAATTCCGACGCACACGCAATACCTGTCCATGGGGATGATCATCTACGATAGGGGAGAGTGAATCTACATACCCTTGTAGATCGCTAAGCGTTAGCGTATATAACGTGGTTGATGTAGTGGAACATATTTGCGATCCAAATCGCAATCCATCCTGCGATCTCATCACGATTCGTCCCGCGGTCCCATCCCGATCTAGTGTCGAACGGACGACACCTCCGCGCTTAGCACACGTACAGCTCGATAAAGATCCCCGCCTTCTTGATCTAGCAAGAGGGGCGGAGAGGTAGATGAGTTCTCCACCACGGCGGCGTGGTGGTGGTGGTGGTGAACTAATCTAGCAGGGCTTCGCCTAAGCACCGCCGAACTAGACTAGAGGAGAAACAGATCTAGAGAGAAGTAGAGGGAGAACATGGCAATTAGGGTTAGCCCTCACCTCTAAACCCTCTAGTATATATAGGAGGGGGGAGGGGAGGAGGCAGCCTCAAACCCTCATGGTTTGGACGAAATTGGAGGTGGATTCCTCCTCTCCACTTGGAAACCCTTTCCACCTTTTCCACCTTTGGGATTCTTTCCTTCCCACCTCCAATCCGCCTTGGGCTTTAGTCGAGGCTTTGGCCAGCCAACTAAGGGCTGGTCCACGTCCTCCCATAGACCATGAGACCCTCTGGGGTGAGTGGGCCCACCTGGTGGACCCCCGGAACCCATTCGTTACTCCCGGTACACTGCCGGAAATGCCCGAAAATTTTCCGGAGTTCAAAACCCACTTTCCTATATATCAATCTTTACCTCCGGACCATTCCTGAGCTCCTCGTGATGTCCGGGATCTCATCCATGACTCCGAACAACCTTTGTTCAGCAACAGCTATAACTCAATTATACCGAAACGTCATCAAACCTTAAGTGTACAGACCCTGCGGGTTCGAGAACTATGCAGACATGACTTGAGACACTCTCCGGTCAATAACCAAAAGCGGGACCTCGATGTACATATTGGATCCTAGATATTCTATGAAGATCTCTATCGGTTGAACCTTGATGTCAAGGATTCAGATAATCCTGTATGTAGTTCTCTTTGTCCTTCGGTATGTTACTTGCCCGAGACTCAATCGTCGGTATCTCTATACCTAGTTCAATCTCGTTATTGGCAAGTCTCTTTACTCATTCCGTAATACAAGATCCTGTAACTAACTCCTTAGTCACATTCCTTGCAAGGCTTGTTGTGATGTTGTATTACCGAGTGGGCTCCGAGATACCTCTCCGTCACACTGAGTGACAAATCCGAGTCCTGATATGTGCCAACCCAACAGACACCCTTGGAGATACATGTAGATCACCTTTATAGTCACCCAGTAACGTTGAGACGTTTGATACACACAAGGTATTCCTCCGAAGTCCGGGAGTTGCATGATCTCATGGTCATAAGAACGGATACATTGACATGGTGAAAACAGTAGCAATAAACTAACACGATCATATGCTATGTTTATAGTTTGAGTCTTGTACATCACATCATTATCCTAATGATGTGATCCCATTATCAAGTGACAACACTTGCCTATGGCTAGGAAACGTTGACCATCTTTGATCAACGAGCTAGTCAACTAGAGCCTCAATAGGGATAGTGTGTTCTCTATGCATCCACACATGTATTTGAGTTTCCAATCAATACAATTCTAGCATGGATAATAAACGATCATCATGAACAAGGAAATATAATAAGAACCAATTTATTATTGCCTCTAGGGCATATTTCCAACACCAGAATGGTGGCAAGCAGATCGTCGGCCGAAAGGCCTCGCCTATTGAGAAGCTCAAGATGGGCACAAATGAGCTTCACCTCTTCAATCGGCTTTGGCAAGGTGCTCTTCCAGTTTAGATTCGGCGGCAGCAGTGCGATGGCGAAGGGCGGCAAGTTGATGCAGTCATTTCGGGGGTCTACATTCTTCACGTAGAAGAACCCCTTCTGCCACTTCTTCACCGAATACTGAAGAGGAAGCTTCGGGAAGCCGGAGGCAGTCCGGTGATGGACAAGGGCGGTGCCACAGTCAGTCATCTTCATGTCACTGGAAGCCCCGTCCGACAGCGACCGTTGGTTGAAGAAAAACAGTCGGCACCATAGATCTAGGCACGGATCGATCCCCAGGACGAAGGTGGCCAGCTGAAGAATGGCGTTCGTCGTGAGGTGGTGCGGCTGCAGCCGAAGTGCACCAAGAAACGAAAGAAGAAATCACTCGCCGGCAGCCCAAACTCGCGGGCAAAGTGTTCGGCGAACACCACCACCTTGCCATCTTGCGGGACCGGAGATCCCTCTCCCCCGGGGGTGCGCATGGCGACGAGCTCCACAGGAGGTAACATGCGGTGGTGGTGGAGGAACTCGATGTGTCCCTCGCCTACGATGCTGCCCTCCCAAGCGCCTCGAGACTTCGCCTTCTTAGCAGCGGCTCGAGACATGTCCGAGGTGCGGCGCGAAGTAGTGGAGCTGAGCGGAGCGGCGACGGCGAGAGCACGAACAACGTCTTCTTCTCTCTCACTCACTTTAGGAGGGAAGGAGCGTCAGAACGAAGCGGGACGGGGGCAAATGGTCTCTTTGACCTCCTCGCACGCCCATTTGAACCACGGGCGAGGTCATGGGGAAGGGGATCCGGTGCGGACGATCCCCATTGCTCCCGGGCTATAAGGAGGCGTTAGTGCGCCCCGGGGTGCCAACCGTCGCCACGTATCCATAGAAGATCCCCACGTGCGGGCCGAGGCCACGGCATGGCCGGCCCTGCTGTGCAGGCCCGGTCCCGTCGTGTGTGTGGTTTGTTAGGGCGCGGCCCCTGAAGCCCGACATGTGGCGCATCGCCACTTTAAATGGAGAAGTCGAGGCGCCTAGTGGAAGCTTGTCGGCTCCCCGCCCGGCCGTCTCCAGCACCTGGGTTCACTAGCCACGGGCTCCCAAGACCCGCGAGCAGGATATCCTAGCCAGCGAGGCCCTTCGCCTTGAGCCGGCAGACCTCCCTTGCTTCGGGGACTACTGACAGGGGGATCACCCCGGGGTAGGCTCACCAAGCCTACTTCTCCACCCTTTGGTGTAAAGTGGGGCGAAAGCTTCCTTAGTGTCGGCTCCTCCTCACCGGTTGCATAACATGCGCCGGCTAGGAGCATTGTCGTCTACCCTATGGCCGGATAGCTAGCCGCCAGCCGGCTAAGGAGCACATGTCGCATCAATCCCTATGATGCGATGGGGGCCTTCGATTAAAGGCAAAAGTTCCTCAGCTCGGGTACGCTGGAGAGGATACGCATGGCTACAGTGGTGTCGGCCGTACTGCTGACCGGTGCCGGCTATCATCCGTCAACCTTGTATAGTACCCACACGCCACCACCTACTCCATTACCTGGCCCGGCATGGCTATAGTGGAGGCGGTCGTACCGCTAACCAGCACCGGATCTCGGAAGACGACGGCCAACGTACCGCTCGTGCCCTGCATGGGGAGCACGCACCAATCCCGTGGGTCAGCCGGCGGGTCCTAGTGACTGATGGGACCTCGCAATCGGTGGGCCCCATGAACAACAAAACTTATCAATAGAGGGCCCGCTGGCCAGTTGGAGAGGCTGCCAGTCGGGCCCCCCACATGTACCTTTTATCCATTTTGTAGGCCGGGGGGGTTGATTATAAAACCCCGTGGACCTCCTCCATGCAGAGTGTCGGCCATTCTTACGCACCCACACACTCATATAGGAGAGGTAGATCGCGAGCCGGCTGCTCCGTCTTCCTCATCCGTCGAATAGCTCAAGGAGCACATTGTAGTTCTCTTGGTTCATCAACCACTCCGGCAGGACTAGGGGCATTATCTCCCACGGAGAGCCCCGAACTTGGGTACATCGTGCGTCCTGCATTGCTAGTTACCAATCTCGTTCCCGGAGCCTGCCGGTGTCACTTCGGTCCCAACCACTCTGGATAATCCTACCCATGACATCTGTCGTGAGAAAACGACGACAGGGTGCGAGCTATTCATTGATTTGCTCAAAAGGAGGCGATACATACATACACTTGCTTCAACTGTAAAACGGGCAGAGAAGCTCGTCATTCCACAGGCTCTCCGTCTTCGAGCCGGAGGCATCCGTCTTGTTCTGTCTTGGTTTCTGTGCATCGATCAAGTAGTAAGCGTTGTTGCTCAACGCTTTGCTGATGATGAAGGGGCCCTCCCATGGGCATATAGCTTGTGCTGGCCGGATGTCCACTGGATCAGCCGGAGCACCAGGCCGCCCTCTCAAAATGAGAGGGGCTTGACTTGACGGTTGTGATAGTGGTGTAGGCCTTGCCGGTATATGGCTGATCTGGACAGCGCCAGCTTGCGTGCCTCCTTGATGAGGTCGACACCATCTTCCCAGGCTTCTTTTGCATCAGCCTATGTGTAGAGGGTGACTCGCGGTGAGTCGAACTCGACGTTAGTGGGGATGATTGCTTCGGTCCCGTATAACAGGAAGAAGGAGGTGAAACTGGTCAACCAGTTGGACGTGGTTAGCAGGCTCATTAGCACAACTGGAAGTTCCTCGACCCACGCACCGGCCAAGCGCTCCAGCGACTCAACCAGACGGGTTTTTAGGCCAGCCAGGATGAGGTTGTTGGCCCACTATGCCTGGCGGTTTACTAAGGGTGGGCTATAGACGTGAGGTCCAGCTGGATTGCCTACACATCATGATAGCAAGCGAGCACGCCCTCGGCGAAGTTGGTGCCATTGTCGGTGATGATGTTGTTCGGGAGGCTGTAGAGGACGGCGATGTACTTGATGAATGTGATGATCGTCGGGCTGTCAAGCTTCTTGATTGGCCTGGCATCAAACCACTTCATGAATTTGTCGATGGCCACCATGAGGTGCGTCATGCCACCTCAGGCGGTCTTGAACAGGCCCACCATGTCCAGGCCCCAGACGACGAAAGGACATGTGAGCAGAATGGTTTGGAGGGATGCGGACGGCTGGTGTCTGGGCACCTTAAAGCGCTCGCATCCGTTGCACTTGTAAACTAGATCCTTGGCGTCCGCCAGGGCGGACGACCAATAAAACCCATGGCGAACTTCCTTGGCCACCGGGGAGCGCGAGGCTGCATGATGGCCACACTCGCCCTGGTGGATATCGTGGAGGATCTCGTGGGCCTTCTCCGCCTCAACGCATCTCTGGAACACCCCACGCATGTTGCGCTTGACGAGATCATTGTTGATGATAGTGTAGGTGGCAGAACATCGTCGGATTTGTCGGGCCTCGACCTCGTCGGTGGGTAGGTTGCCTCTTTTGATGTAGTCGAGAAAGGGTTGTGCCCATGATGGGGCCATGACCACCGTTAGCACGACCTCCGCGGCTGAGCTCATTGGGGTGGGGTCGATAGCCGGCAGGCTGGCTGGCGCGATCAAGGATGAAGATGGGCTCAGATTTTGAAGATGGCATAATGGAGGGTTTACGCAGGTGCTCGAGAGACACGTCGGCTAGGATGGGTTGCCGGGTGGAGCCAAACTTCACGGGCGTGTCAGCGGCCTCGTTGCTGGCTCAAAGGATGTGGCGGAACTCGGAGCCTTCAAAGCCATCGGTCAGCTATTGGACCAGGAAACTGTAGCTGGCCATGTTCATGTCCCTGGTGTCCCACTCGCTAGTAACTTGATGCACAACCAGGTCGGAGTCGCCAAAGCACAAAATGCGCTAGACGCCGATCTCCCTCGCGAGCCGGAGGCCTTGGGTGAGTGCTTCTTACTCTGCCACGTTGTTCGAGGTGACGAAGTGGATCTACAGGACATACTGCAGCCGGTCCCCCTTCGAGGAAGTGAGAACGATGCCGGCCCCGAGCCCGGTGTGCCTCTTCGATCCGTCAAAGTGCATGCGCCAATGGGTGGAGTCGGGAGGTGGCGGCACGTACTCCGTTTTTGCCCAATTGACGAGTGATACGTCTCCAACGTATCTATAATTTTCGATTGTTCCATGTTGTTATGTTATCATTCTTGGATGTTTTATAATCATTTTATAGCAATTTTACATCATTGTTTGGGACTAACATATTGACATAGTGCCTAGTGCAAATTGTTGTTTTCTATTATTTTCCTTCACAGAAAATCCAGATCAAATGAGGTCCAATTGCCATGAAACTATACAAAGATTTTTTTTTGGACCAGAAGGAAACTTGGGCACCAAGAAAGAATAGCGGACAAGGCCCAGGGGGACCACCAGAGATCAAGGTGCGTCAGAGGCCCCTGGTGTGGCCTGATGTCTAGTGGCGCCCTGGGAAGCTCCTTCACCGCCTTTGAGCTCTATAAATGCCCTAATATTCAGAAAACCCTAGAGGAGTCGATGAAAAATCGTTTCAGCCGTTGCAAGCCCGAGAGCCACGAAATCCAATCTAGAGCGTGTTTCTGAGAGGAACACGATCACGAAGGGGTTCACTATCCTCATTGGTGCTCCTCCGATGATGCATGAGTAGTTCATATCAGACCTACGGGTCTGTAGGCAGTAGCTAGATAGATTTCTCTCTCGTTTTGTTTCTCAATACAACAGTCTCTTGGAGATCCATATGATGTAACTCTTTATTTTGCGGTGTGTTTGTTGGGATCCGATGAATTGTGAGTTTATGATCAGATCTATGAAAACATATTCATGCTTGATTATTATAGCCTCGTATTTCTTCTCTGATATTTGGTTTTTTTCTGGCCAAGTTGATCTATTATCTTGCAATGGGAAGAGGTGCTTTGTGATGGGTTCGATCTTGCGGTGCTCAGTTTAGTGATAGAAAGAGACATGACACGCATGTATCATTGCTACCAAGGATAAAACTATGGGGTATATTCCTACATGAATAGATCTTGTCTACATCATGTCATCGTTCTTAAGGCATTACTCCGTTTCTCCATAAACTCAATATACTAGATGCATGTTGGATAGCGGTCGATGTGTGGATTAATAGATGTATATGCGGGCAGAAGTCGGTCTACTTATCTTGGACGTGATGCATATATACATGATCAATGTCTTGAATATCTTCATATATATTTGCTCTTCTATCAATTGCCCAACTGTAATTTGTCTACCCACCGCTTGCTATTTTCTCAAGAGAAGCCACTAGTGAAACCTACGCCCCCGGGTCTACTTCACATCATCTATTTGCAATCTCTACTTTGTTGCATGCATTTCTACCTTATTTGCTCTCTTTTTCAGATCTATATTATCAAAAAAAAAAAATACCTTGCTTCTTTCTATTTGCTATCACTATTATTTGCATCTATCAATATATCCTTACTTTACCCATGAGGGATTGACAACTCCTATATGCGTTTGGTTGCAAGGATTTGCTACTTGTGTGTAGGTGTTGCTTACATAGTATTGTGGATATTCCTACTGGATTGATACCTTGGTTTTAAGCTTGGAGGGAAACAAACGCACCTGTGAGGAACATCAATATTTCTGGCACCGTTGGCAGGGAAGATCAAGTCAAGATCTATGACGTTCCTACACACAAATCTCATCTCCTTGCAATTACATTATTTGCCATTTGCCTCTAGTTTTCCTCTCCCCCACTTCACAAAAATTTGCCATTTTATTTGCCATCTTTCCCTCGTTGTTTTCTTGCTGGATCTCTTGTTTGCTTGTGTCCTTGTTTGCGTAGTCACGATGACTCAACATAACACTAAGTTGTGTGATTTTTCAATACCAATAACAATGATTTTATTAGCAATCCTATTACTCATCCCCCCACTAGTGTGGAGTCTTATGATATTAATGCCACTTTGTTGAATCTTGTTATGAAAGAGCAATTTTCCGGTACTTCGAATGAGGATGCCACGTCCCATCTAAACACTTTCGTAGAATTGTGTGATATGCAAAAGAAGAAAGATGTCGACAATGATATTGTCAAGCTGAAATTATATCCGTTCTCTTTGCGTGATCATTCTAAAATCTGGTTTTCATCTTTGGCGCGAAATAGTATTGATTCTTGGAACAAGTGCAAAGATGATTTTATCAAAAAATATTTTCCTCCCATGAAAATTATTTCTCTTAGAAATCAGATTCTGATTTTTAAACAACTTTAGCATGAGCATGTTGCCCAACTCATGGTTTGAATTTCGGGATGATCATACAATTTTTTATGCGGGATTGAATTTTCTTTCTAGAAATCTTTTAGGTTCCACTGCGGGTGGTACTTTTATGGAAATTACTTTAAGTTATGCCACTAAATTGCTTGATAATATATGGCTAATTATTCATAATGGCATAACAAAAGAGCTCCTACTAGTAAAAAGATTAATTCAATCGAAGAAATTGGTGCATTGAGTGAATACTTTGATGTCTTATGAAATTGGTTGCTCGTAAGCATGCTCCTATTGATCCTAATGATGTGACTTTGATTACTTTTATTGAGAAAAATAATAATAATTCTTATGGGAACAATTTTAATCCTAGGTTGTATCCTGGAAGTTCTTCAAATAATTATGGTAATTCCTATGGTAATTCTCATAATAATAATGCTAGGATTCCCTGTGATCTTGAGAGTAATATTAAGGAATTTATCAATGCACAAAAAACTTTCAATACTATGATAGAAGAAAAGATGAATAAGATTGATGACATGTCTAGAAGCATTGATAGAATTTCGCATGATGTAGAAATTCTCAAGAATATTTTTTTCCTAAGGTTAATATTAATGAGTCAATTAAAGCTTTATATGTTTCCATAGATGAAAGTAAGAAAAGAACTGCTATGCTTAGAGCTAAAAGATAAATTTTAGAAAGAGTGTTTCCCGATTGCTTTCATAAAAATGATGAAGAGATTAAAATGATTGGCGTTTCTTCTATTGATTCCCTATTTAGTATTATAAAATTAATGATAAGGGAACTGAACAAGATTCAACTTTAGCTAGAGGGCGTTCCCATGATTTTGAGGGTGAAATTCTTATTGAAAAAATTGATAAAAGTGGGGTTGAAGAGCTAAAAACGTTAGCTAGCGATGCACCCACTATTTCAGATTGCAAAAACTTTAATTCCGACATCTGCTCCTTGATTGAATGTATTTCTATATTGCAATATATGATAAATTCGCCCAATGCATAAGTACAAAATAAAGCTTTTACAAAACATATTTCGGATGCAGTGATAAAAGCTTTAGAAGAAAATTTAGAATTAGAGATTTCAATTCCTAGAAAAATACATGATGAATGGGAACCCACCATTAAGATCAAATCAAGAATTTTGAGTGCTATAATTTATGTGATTTGGGTGCTAGTGTTTCGACAATTTTGAAATCTCTTTGTCGTGTGCTTGGTCTCACCAATATTGAAGAATGCACTCTCAATTTGCACTTGGGGGATTCTACTATCAAAAACCTATGGAAGAATTAATGATGTTCTTATTCTTGCAAATAGGAATCATGTGCCCATAGATTTTATTGTTCTTGATATTGAGTGCAATCCGTCTTGTACAATAATTCTTGGTAGACCGTTCTTGCGTACTATAGGGGTCGTGATTGATATGAAAGAAGGGAATATTAAATTTCAGTTTTCACTAAGAAAAGGCATGGAACACTTCCAAAATTACATTACCATATGGATCAATCATGAGGGCAACATATGAATCAATCGCTAAGGATGACATCACTTAAAATCTAAGGTATATGCCTAGCTAGGGGCGTAAAACGATTGCGCTTATTGGGAGGCAACCCAATGAATAAAATTTATTTTCACTTTTGTTTTCTGTTCTTGCATGTTTGTGCAATTATGCTACTGTTATAATTCTGTTTTTTGTGTTTTGTTTAGCATTTGTACGAAGCAAAGCCTTTGGGATCATGTGGGGTATTAGCTGCTTTAATCGAGTTGAAAAACAGAAACTTTTGCATCCAGTAGAAAAAAATCCTAAAAATCATAGAAATGTCAAAGTGTCCGGATTTTTACAAAATATTAATATACAAATTACCTAAGTTGTCCTAATTTTTAAGAATTTTTGGAGTTACACAAGTATAAGAAAATTTTGAATCTTTAGATATTGTTCTGTTTTTAACAGATTCAGTTTTCTTTGCGTTATGTGCTTATTTTAATGATTCTATGGTTTATATAGGGGGGCATAAGCCATGGTAAAGTTAGAAAATAGAAGTTATAGTGTAAAAACAAAATTGGAATAGGTTTTCAACAGTACCTATAGTAAATATTGGTTTTCTTATACTAACGGATCTCACGAAATTTTGTTGAGTTTTAGGTGACTGAAGTTTTCAAGTTTTGAGTGAGATCAGGATGGATGATGGAATAAGGAGTGATAAAAGCCTAAGCTTGGGGATGCCCCATGGAACCCCAGGGCAATATCTAAGGAGTACCAAGCAGCTAAGCATGGGATTCCCCGGAGGGCATGCCCTCTATCTTCTAGAAACTATCGGTAAATTTTACTTGGAGCTATATTTTTATTCATCACATATCATGAGTTTTGCTTGGAGCGTCTAGTATCATTTATGTTTTTTCTTTATTTGGTGGTTAGTTTGTCATAATAAACCTTTCTAGAAATACCCAACTGAGAGAGCCAAATTATGCCACGATTTGTTAGAATCGCTTTTTGTGCTTCACTTAACTTTTTTGAGCCATGGAATTGCTCAAGTAGTTCACTTATATCTTTTTGAGCATAATGGTGATTTTATTTTGAATAAATTCTCTCTCATTCTTCACTTAATTATTTTGATTGTTGCAGAAGTTTTGAAGAAATCCTCTCTTGCTTCACTTATATAATTTTGAGAGTTGAAAATTTTAAAGAAACTTGTGCTCTCGTGCTTCACTTATACTTCTTTGAGAGCTTGTTATTTGCATTGGCAATTTGCTTTAAACGTAAATTAGTTCCAAAGGATGAATGTCCAAGAAAGATATAATATAAACTTTCATGAAGATCATTGCATATTAAACTTGATTCTTTGCAATAGTTTTGCGATATGAAGATAGTAATATATGAGTTATGTTGATGAGTAATTTTGCTCTAGTAAGAATATTGGTGTTAAAGTTTGTGATTCCCTATGCATGCACATGAAATCAATAATTATGCTATGAAATTACATCCTACTTGTGTTGCACTATTCGGTGTTAGTTATGTTTAATGTTCATTTATGATGATTTTTATTCCATGGTTGGCCTCTTCTCAATCTATTGCTACCCTTCACTTGTACTAAGCGGGAATACTGCTTGTGCATCCAAATCCTAAACCCAAAGTTATGCCAAATGAGTCCACCATACTTACCCATATGCGGTATTTAAACACCATTCCAAGTAAATTTGCAACTGCCGACTCTAATATTCAAAACAAAAATATGTTTTGTGTGCCCATACCGCTCATGAAGCGGCGAGGGGTGGCCGGTATCCTCCATGTTAAATAGGTTATTCTCAATATGAGTGTTTGTTCACTCGTCATTGCACAAGAATATGGCGGTAATAGGGATGCCTAGCCCTAAAAAGAAAGAAAAATATTTTATGTTGTCAAATGATAAATTCCTTCAAAAGTGTCGGTATGGACGACACCCGTGGATACGGCTAGCTGTGAAATGTGAAAGAATGGTGGAAAAGGAATAAACTTTATTTTCAGTTTGGGAACCGCTTATAACTTGTTTAGCATGGAGGATATTGGAAACTCTTAGTCGTTCTCGTTGGCAAGAAAAGTATGCCAACCAAAAAAATTATCTCTAAATTTTTCACTCTGAGCTCTGGTACCTCTACAAATCTCTGTTTCACTCTACGAAGGGCATATCTATTTATTTTATGAAAAAAATATTTTTCAATTTGAGTCTCCATCTTCTCTTATAAAGCACCAACTAAGGAACGCCATTATCACACTTCAGCATTGGAATCAGTTAATATTTGAGTGTGTTGCATGAATGGATCAATGATAGAGCATGATGGGCTAGGGATAACGTTCTTTAGCGTTCATATTTTGAAAGACTTGGTTGCTTTTGATATGCTTGAGTATTGCAATCTTCATGTAAAATTACATACTATTGCTTTGCATCATTTATAAGTCCATATGTCCATGCTGAAAGAAAAAGAATATGATGAACATGTGAGGCAACATTCCACATCAAAATTTTGTTTTTATCATTTACATACTTGAGGACGAGCATGAATTAAGCTTGGAGATGTTGATACGTCTCCAACGCTTCTATATTTTTGTATTGTTCCATGTCGTTATGTTATCATTCTTGGATGTTTTATAGTAATTTTATAGCAGTTTTATATCATTTTTTGGGACTAACCTATTGATATAGTGCCTAGTCCCAGTTGCTGTTTTTTTCCTCTTTTTTCCTTCACAGAAAATCCATATCTTATGAGGTATAATTGCCAAAAAACTTTATAGACATTTTTTTGGACCAGAAAGAAACTTGGGAACAAAGAATGAGTAGCACACAAGGCCCATGGGGGGCCACTAAACATTATGGCATGCCAGAGGCTCCCAGCACGGCCTGGTGTCTAGTGGAGCCCTAGGGATGCTTCTCCACCGCCTGTGAGATCTATAAATACCCCAATATTCAGAAAACCCTAGGGGAGTCGATGAAAAATCGTTTCAGCCGTCGCAAGTTCCAGAGCCACGTAATCCAATCTAAATCCCGTTTCGAAAAGGAACACGATGATGTGTGAATATTTCATATCAGACCTACGGATCCGTAGGCAGTAGCTAGATGGCTTTCTCTCTCATTTTGTTTCTCAATACAATGGTCTCTTGGAGATCCATATGATTTAACTCTTTCTTTTGCGGTGTGTTTGTTGGTATCCAATGAATTGTGAGTTTATGATCGGATCTATGAAGACATATTCATGCTGGATTATTATAGACTTGTATTTCTTCTCCAATATTTGGTTTTTTTTTGGCCAACTTGATCTTTTATCTTGAAATGGGAAGAGGTGCTTTGTGATGGGTTCGATCTCGCAGTGCTCAGTCTTAGTGACATAAAGAGACATGACATGAATGCATCGTTGCTATCAAGGATAAACCTATGGGGTATATTCCTACATGAATAGATCTTGTCTACATCATGTCATCATTCTTAAGACATTGCTCTGTTTCTCCATGAACTCAGTACACTTGATGCATTCTAGATAGCGATCAATGTGTGGAGTAATAGAAGTAGATGCAAGCAGAAGTCAGTCTACTTATCTTGGACGTGATGCCTATATACATGATCATTGTCTTGAATATCATCATAATTATTTTCTCTTCTATCAGTTGCCCAAAAGTAATTTTTCTACCCACTGCTTGCTATTTTCTTGAGAGAAGCCACTAGTACACCTATAGCCCCCGGGTCTACTTCACATCACCTATTTGCAATCCCTACTTTGTTATTTGCATTTATACTTTATTCGCTCTTTTGTTTTCAAATCTATATTATAATAAAACCCAAAAATACCTTGTTGTGTTCTATTTGTTATCACTCTTATTTGCATCTATCAATCTATCATTGCTTTACACATGAGGGATTGACAATCCCTCTACGCGTTGGGTTGCGAGGATTTGCTATTTGTGTGCAGGTGTTACTTACATAGTCTTGTGGATCTTCCTACTGGATTGATACCTTGGTTTCTTAACTGAGGGAAATACTTGTCGTAAGTGTGCTACATCACCCTTCAAGATTGTAGGGAAACCAACACACCTGTAAGGAACGTCAACGAGGAAATACGCCAAGGCCTAGGACTTGATGGTTTGTAGGTGATGTGGTGGTCGGCTAGTAGGATGGCCAACTTGGCGATCTGGCCAGGCGCATCCCAGTTGAACATGATCTTCCCGAGGGGAGCCGTGCTCACCACCGTGATCGGGTGCTCCTGGAAGTAGAGCTTGTGCTTCTAGGCCGCTTGGATGCTGTAAAACATCTTTTGGTACTGAGGGTAGTTTTGCTTGGAGGCGGACATCACCTCGCTCAGATAGTAAACTGGTTGCTGAACCGGGTGTGCTCGGCCCGGCTCCGAGCGCTCGACAACCATGACTATGCTAACCACCCCTATGGTTGCCGTGATGTAGAGCAACATTGGCTCCTTGTGAGCCAGTACGACCAGCACGAGTGCAGTGGTCAGCAAGCGCATGAGGTCATGCAGGGCCTCGTCCGCTTGGTCTCTTCAGACAAAGTTGTTCACTTTTTTGAGCAAACGGTAGAGGGGGTGGTCCTTCTCCCCAGCCGGCTGATGAAGCGGCTGAGTGAGGCGAGGAAGTCGGTGATCTTCTGAACATCCACCAGGTTGGTCGACCGAGCCATCCGCTCAATGGCCCTGATCTTCTCCGGGTAGGCCTCGATCCCTTGCGGAGAAACAAGGAAACTGAGGAATTGGCCAGACGAAACACCGAACACGCATTTCTCTAGGTTCAGCCAAATCTCGAGCTCATGCAGGCTCGCAGACGTCTCTTTGAGATCGTCCAGGAGGGTGTGGCTCTTCTTGGTCTTGACCACAACATCATCCACGTAGACGTGCATGCTACGGCCATGCTGCCTGCAGAGGCATCGCTGCATGCAGCGCTAGAAGGTGGCGCTGGCATTTTTCATCCCGAACGCCAAGGTGATATATAAAAATGCCCCGAAGGGGGCGATGAAAGTTGGTTTAATCCAATCAGTCGGATTAAGCTTAATCTGGTGGTAGCCTAAGTAGGTATCCAGGAAGGACAACAACTCGCAGCCGACCGTAGAGCCGATCACTTGATCAATACGGGCATCACGAATAGATCCTTGGGGCATGCCTTGTTCAGGATCGTCTAGTCGATACACATATGCCGACTCTTGTTTTTCTTCATCACCAGGACAGGGTTCGCCAACGAGTCCGGGTGGAAGACTTCTGTGATAAAGCCGGCTGCCAGCAATCGGGCGATTTCTTCACTAATAGTTTTTTGTCTCACCTCGGGGAGGCGGCGCAATGGTTGCTTGACCGGCTTTGCGTCCCGTCAGACGTGTAAAAGTGCTCGGTGTACTTCCTCGGGACTCCTCGCATGTCCTTTGGTGTCCACTTGAAGATATCCCGGTTCTCACGGAGGCGGTCGAGGAGCTTGCTTTCCTATTTATTGCTGAGGCCGGCCCCCACTAATACGTCATTTTGCATCATGTTTTGTTACTGTTATTGATAGTGCTTTTATGCATTTTGCCCCTTAGTGGTGTAATTCTAATGCATTTTCTCTCATAATATGCAAGGTTTACATCAAGTGGGAGAATGCCGGCACATGGAATTCTGGACCTGAAAAAGCTATGTCAAAGATACCTATTCTGCACATCTCCAATTGGGCTAAAAATTTACGGAGATTTATTTTATAAAAATAAAAAATACTGGAACGAAGAAGTGTCGGAGGGGGACCACTAGGTGGCCACTCGAAACAATGGCGTGCGAGGCACCCCTGGCGCGACGTGATGTCTAGTGGGCCACCTGGCCCACCTCTAGTGCCCATCTTCTAGTATAAATTCTCCTTCACCCTAAAAAATTAAGGAGAGGAATTTCAGGAAGAAGCACCGTCGTCTCAAGGTGGAACTTGGGAAGGAGCACTTTTGCCCTTCGGCGGAGCGATTCCACCGGAGGAACTTCCCTCCCGGAAGGGGGAAATCGAGGTCATCGTCATCACCAACCACCATCTCATCTTGGGGAGGCCAATCTTCATCAACATCTCCTCTCAAAAGCCTAGTTCATCTCTTCTACTCAATCTTGTACCGGAACCTCGGATTGGTACCTGGGGTGTGTCAAGTAGTGTTAATTACATCTTGTAGTTGATGCTTTATGGTTTATTCGATGGAAGATCGGATTCATTATGCTATATAATACCTCTCTGATCATGAACATGTTTATCACTTGTGATTAGTTACTTTTGTTGTTGAGGCCACGGAACAAATAATGTTTCAAGTAGTCATGTGAAATCGATATTCGTTCAATATTTTCATGATATGAATGTTGATATTTCCTTAGTGGTGTTATGTGAACATCAACTACATAAAACTTCACCATATTTTGTGCCTAAGGGAATGCATTGTGGAGTAGTAATTAAAGGGTGGGTTGTGAGAGTGACAAAAACTTAAACCTCGGTCTATGCACTACTTCGAAAGGGCCTCATTTGGATCCCTAAATTTAATGCTATGGTTAAAATTTATTCTTAATACTTTTCTCGTAGTTGTGCATGCTTGCGGGAGGGTTAATCATAAGTGGGAGTTTGGTTCAAGTAATAACAACACCCAAGCCCCGGTCCACACACATACCAAATTATCAAAATATCGAACGCGAATTAACCAAATATGACGAAAGTAGCTAGATGAAATTCTCGTGTGCCCTCAAGAACGCTTTGCCTATTATAAGAAATTGTTTTGTCCTATCTTTTGCCACAAGAGGATTGGGCTACCTTGCTGGACCTATTGTTTCTATTGCTACTAGTCGCTTGTTACAATTATCTTGCTATCAAACAAATCGTTACCAGTATTTTAGTAAATGCAGAAATTACCTTGCTGAAAAACGCTTTTTATTTCCTTTCGCTCCTTGTTGGG
Source organism: Hordeum vulgare subsp. vulgare (assembly GCF_904849725.1). Classification (NCBI taxonomy): domain Eukaryota; kingdom Viridiplantae; phylum Streptophyta; class Magnoliopsida; order Poales; family Poaceae; genus Hordeum; species Hordeum vulgare. The sequence goes on along the minus strand of NC_058524.1, from coordinate 484,440,009 downwards.
TTCGACACTCTTACTTATCGAAAGGACTATGATTGACCCCCTATACATGTGAGTCATCAAGACTCTTTTCTGGCGCCATTTTCAGGGAGTGAAGCGCCTTTGGTAAACGGAATTTGGTAAGGGAAAATTTGTATTACGTGCCGAAATTTACTATTACTTGTCACTATGGAAAGTAATCATTTGAGGGGCTTGTTCAGGGTATCTTCACCTTGATCGGAAACACCAAGAGTCGTCCCTCAACCTGCTGAAACTACTAAAAATGTTTAGTATAAAATTCCTATGGGTATGATAGAGAAAATGCTAGCTAATCCTTATGCAGGAGATGGAACAAAACACCTAATATATGTGGATGAAGTTTGTGGATTGTTTGAGCTTTCAGGTTTATACGGATATGAAGTCAAGAAGAAGGTTTTCCCTTTATCTTTGGGGGGAGCATTGACATGGTATAGGATATGTGATGACACAGGATCTTGGAACTAGAATCAATTGCAATTGGAGTTTCACCAAAAAAATTGTCATATGCATCTTGTTCATCGTGTTTGGAATTTTATCTATAATTTTTGGCCTCATGAAGGGGAAAGTATCGCTTGAGCTTGGGGGAGGCTGAAGTCAATGATATATTCATGCCCCAATCATGAGCTCTTGAGAGAAATTATTGTTCATAATTTTTATGCCTGGCTTTCTCGTAATGATCAAACCATGCTCGATACTTCTTGCTTTGATTCTCTTATGAAGAATACTATTGAACTGAAGTGGGATCTTTAGAATGAATTAAACGCAACTCTGAAGATTGGGAGCTCAACGAAGGTAAAGAGTCGGGAATAAAACCTAAGTTTGATTGTGTTAAATATTTTATGAATACCGATGCTTTCAATGAATTTAACACTAAGTATGGACTTGACTTTGAGTAGCCACATTTTTTGAAACCTCTGCTGCTCATGTTGCTCTACCTAGAGAGAAATGTTTTAAATGTCATCCACCTGTTAAATAAAAATTTGAGGAACCAATTAAATTTGAAGCTGAAACTATCATTTACAATGTTGATCTAGTTGTGCCTACTACTTATATTGAGAAACCACCTTTCCCATTTATGACAAAGGAACATGCTAAAGCTTCAACTATGGTTAACAAAACTCATGCTAGAGCAACCAAACCCTCTGAGCAAATCAAGGTAGAACCTAGTACCTCTATGGTTAAATATCTATTGGTGGACAATATTGATGGGCATGTTATTTATTTCCGTAATGAACCTGTTAGAATTGCCAAACCTGATCTAAAGATAAGAATAGACCTATTGTTGGCATGCCTCTCGTTTCAATCAAAATAGGACATCATTGCTATCATGGTTTATGTGATATGGGTGTTCGTGTTAGTGCTATCCCTTTTACCTTATATAAAGAAATTATGCATGAGATAGCACCCGCTAAGATAGAAGACATAGATGTTACTTTTAAACTTGCTAATAGAGACACCATCACACCATTTGGGATTGTTTGAGATGTTGAAGTCTTGTGTGGAAAAGTAAAATACCCTACTGATTTTCTAGTACTTGGCTCAACAAAAGATAATTTTTTACCCATAATATATAGTAGACCATTCTTGAACACTGTCAATGCTCAAATAGATTGCAAAAAAGAATCTGTCAGTGTTAATTTTGCTGGTATGTCTCATTAGTTTCATTTCTCCAAGTTTAGTAAGCAACCCCATGGCAAAGAATTGCCTAGTAAAGATGAAGTAATTGGTCTTGCTTGTATTTCCATTCCTCCTAGTGATCCATTAGAACAATATTTGCTAGACCATGAAAATGATATGCATATGCATGAAAGGAATGAAATAGATAATATGTTCTTTGAGGAAAAACCTATCCTTAAACACAACTTGCTTGTTGAAACTCTAGGAGGTCCCCCTCCACCCAAGGGTTATCCTATGTTTGAATTAAGGAAATTACCTCACACTTTGAAATATGCTTATCTTGATGAAAAGAAGATATATCCTCTTATTATCAGTGTTAACCTTACAACGCATAAAGAAGAAAGATTATTAAAAAATTCAAGGAAGGACCGAGCTACTATTGAGTATTCTCTCGATGATCTTAAGGGCATTAGCCCCACTCTATTTCAGCAGGAGATTAATATGGAACCAGATGCTAAACCCGTTGTTGATCACCAATAAAGACTGAATCCCAAAATGAAACAAGTGGTGAGAAATAAAATATTAAAGCTTATCGAAGCAGGTATAATTTATCCCATAGCTGATAGTATATGGGTAAGTCATGTTCTTTGTGTTCCTAAGAAAGGAGGTATTACTCTTGTTCCTAATGATAAAAGTGAACTCATTCCACACTGAATTGTGACTAGCTATAGAATGGTAACTGATTTTAGAAAATTAAACAAAGCTACTAGAAAACATCATTATCCTTTAGCATTGATAGACCAAATGCTAGAAAGATTATCGAAGCACACACATTTTTGCTTTCCAGATGGCTATTCTAGTTTCTCTCAAATACATGTGTCACAACCTCATCAAGAGAAAACCACCTTTACTTGCCCTTTTTGGTACCTATGATTATAGACGTATGCCTTTTGGATTATGCAATGCACCTGCTAGCTTTCAAAGATGTATGACTGCCATATTCTATGATTTTTGTGAAAATGTTGTTGAAGTCTTCATGGATGATTTTTCTGTTTACGGAACTTCTTTTGATGATTGCTTAAGCAACCTTGATCTAGTTTTGCAGAGATGTGAGCAAACTAACCTTGTCCTAAATTGGGAGAAGTGCCACTTAATGGTGAATGAAGGTATTGTCTTGGGACATAAAATTTCCGAATGGGGTATTGAGGTGGATAAAGCTAAAGTTGATGCAATTGAGAAGATGCCATGCCCAAAATATATTAAAGGTATCCGTATTTTCCTTGCTCATGATGGTTTCTCTAGGAGGTTTATTAAAGACTTCTCTAAAATTTCTAGGCCTCTTACTAATTCATTACAAAAGGATGTTCCTTTCGTTTTTTATGATGATTCTGTAGAAGCCTTCGAAACACTTAAGAAAGCCTTAACTTCTCCACCTATTGTTCAACCACGTGATTGGAACTTTCCTTTTGAAATTATGTGTGACGCTAGTGAATATGCTATTGGTGTTGTTCTAGGACAAAGGGTTGATAAGAAATTAAATGTCATTCATTATGCTAGTAAAACTCTAGACAGTGTCGAGACAAATCATGCTAAAAAAGAATTCTTAGCAGTTATTTTGCTTGTGATAAATTCAGATCTTACATTGTTGACTCTAAAGTAATTATTCATAGTGATCATGCTGATATTAAATATCTTATGGAAAAGAAATATGCTAATCCTAGACTTATTAGGTGGGTTCTCTTGCTACAAGAATTTGATTTGTGTATCATTGATAGGAAAGGAGCTAAGAATCCCGTAGCTGATAACTTTTCTAGGTTAGAAAATATTCTTGATGACCCACTACCTATTGATGATAGCTTTCCTGATAAACAACTAGCTCTAGTCAATGTTTCTCATAATACACCATGGTTTGCTGATTATGCTAATTACATTGGTGCTAAATACATACCACCTAGTTTCACCTATCAAAAAAAAATCTTCTTTGATTTAAGACATTCCTTTTGGGATGACCCACATCCTTATGAAGAGGGGTATATAGTATTATTAGATGTGGTATACCTGAGCATGAACAGGAACAAATCCTTCGGAAGTGTCACTCTTAGGCTTATGGAGGACACCATGAGGGAGTTAGAACTGCACACAAGGTATTACAGTCTCGATTTTATTGGCCTACTCTTTTCAAAGATCGTAAGTTTGTCCTCTCTTGTGATGACTATCAAAGAATTGCTAACATTTGTAGACATTGGGAAATGCCTATGAATTATTCACTTGTAGTTTAACCATTTGATTTTTGGGTTGATTATATGGAACCTTTTCCTTCCTCCAATGGGTATACACATATTTTGGTTGTTGTTGATTAGGTCACTAAATGGGTAGAATCTATTTCAACCAATAGTGTTGATCATAACAATTCTATTAAAATACTTAAGGAAGTTATTTTCTCATGTTTTGGAGTCCCTAGATACTTAATGACTAATGGTGGTTCACATTTTATTCATGGTTCTTTTTGTAAGTTGCTTGCTAGATATGATGTTAACCATAGAATTGCATCTCACTATCATCCTTAGTCTAGTGGTCAAGTAGAATTAACCAACACAGAAATAAAATTAGTATTGAAAGAAACTGGCAATAGGTCCCGAAAGAATTGGTCTAAGAAATTAGACAATGCATTGTGGGCCTATAGAACAACTTATACAAATCCTATGGGTATGTCTCCTTACAAAATGGTTTATGGGAAAGCATGTCATTTACCTCTTGAGTTAGAACATAAACCTTATTGGGTAATTAAAGAACTCAACTATGGTTTCAAACTTGCTGGTGAAAAGAGGTTATTTAATATTAGCTCATTAGATAATTGGAGAACCCAAGCTTATGAAAATGCCAAACTATTCACACGGGAAGCTGAGAAACACACGGGAAGGCAATGTGTCCACTAGACACGAGGGCGCACGAGGGCCCCCTAGCGTGGCCTGATGTCTAGCGGGCCCCTCGGGTACCTTCCTCGCTCCATTTTCTTGTGGAACACATATTTCCTTGTACAAAAATTCTCTCCATATATCTCCCCATGATTTGACCCCCGTTCCATAGAGAAATTATCTATTCTTGTTTCGAGCTGTTTTTCCTGGCAGATCTAAAATTATGTCGTCTCAAGATTCTAAGGGAGAGAGCTACATCGCCGATTTCGTCGCGAACCCCAAGGTATACAGAGAGGTGGATCACTACGACGGGATTATAGAGGAGGAAGATGAGGATATAAAGAAGCGAAGGGGGATAGCTCCGAGGAAGAGGAAGATCCACTGCCTCAACCTGGAGATATGCACATGGAATTCAAGAAATCAAGCCTCCCCAACAAGTGGAGATATGAATAATAAAGGTTGCCATCACAAGGTTGTGCAAGTCAAAAAGGAAACAACCATACAACCAAAAAGTGCATGGCAACCCATGCTTCTCTCCGCGAAGGGCCTATATTTTACCTTTATGTATTTACCTTTCTGCAAGAGTCAAAGTATTTTCCTCTACTTCCTTTGTCTTCTATTTGGCAGGTATAATGTGGTGAGGAAAGATATAAACATATATATTCATCTGAATGTGGGTGTACATGAGTTATTATTGTTGACATCACCCTTGAGGTGAATACGTTGGGAGGCAACACTATAAGCCCCTATATTTCTATGTGTCCGGTTGAAACCTTTTGCACATATGTATGCGGTGAGTGTTAGCAATCATAGAAGACTAAATGATGGTTGAGTATGTAGACTTTCTTAGAAGCTCTAACATGTGACCCTTCCTGAAAATATGATGAATTGCGTTGCAAAGTTGACTGAAAATATATTTTGTTAGTTTCAATAGAGTTTATGCTTCATACTTCATTGTTGTGATCAAATTCTACTTGTTTATAAGAAGCCTTTATGATAAAAGTTATATGATGAGAATGTTGTGATGAAGTATTTTATAAAGTTTTATTTGATGTTATAATAATGAGCATGATGCTGCTATGTTCGTATTTTGCTTTTATCGACACCTCTCTCTCAAAGCATGTGGTCAAAATTTTCACTATCAGCTTTCACTTGAGGACAAGCGAGGTCTAAGCTTGGGGGGTTGATACGTCCATTTTGCATCATGTTTTTTTACTATTATTTATAGTGGTTTTATGCATTTTTCCACCTAGTGGTGTAATTCTAATGCCTTTTCTCTCATAATATGCAAGGTTTACATGAAGTGTGAGAATGCCAGCAGATGGAATTGTGGACCTGAAAAAGCTACGTCAGAGAAACCTATTGTGCACATCCCCAGTTGGGCTGAAATTTTACCAAGATTTCTTTTATAATGAATAAAAAATACTGGAAAGAAGAAGTGTCGGAGGGGGCCACCAGGCGGCCACTAGACACCAGGGTGCGCCACGTACCCCTCGTGCGGCCTGATGTCTAGTGGCCCACCTGGTCCACCTGTGGTGCCCATCTTGTGGTATAAATTCTCCTTCTCCCTAAAATAATTAAGGAGAGGACTTTCGGGACAAATAGACTCATCTCGAAGCGGAACCTAGGCAGGAGTACTTTTGCCCTCCGGCGGAGTGATTCCGTCGGAGGAACTTACCTCCCAGAGGGGGAAATCAAGGCCATCGTCATCACCAACAACCATCTCATCTTGGGGAGGCCAGTATTCATCAACATCTTCATCAACACCATATCCTCTCAAAACCCTAGTTCATCTCTTGTACTCAATCTAGTACCAGAACCTTGGATTGGTACCTGGGATGTGTCTAGTAGTGTTAATTACATCTTGTAGTTGATTCTTTATGGTTTATTTGGTGGAAGATCATATGTTCAGATTCATTATGCTATATAATACCTCTCTGATCATGAACATGTTTATCATTTGTGAGTAGTTACTTTTGTTCTTGAGGCCACGGGAGAAATCATGTTTCAAGTAGTCATGTGAAGTTTATATTCATTTGATATTTTGATCATATGAATGTTGTGAACATTGACTACATAACACTTCACCATATTTTGGGCCTAAGGGAATGCATTATGGAGTAGTAATTAGAGGGTGGGTTGCGAGAGTGACGGAAACTTAAACCCCAGTCTATGCACTACTTCATAAGGGGCTGATTTGGATCCCTAAGTTTAATGCTATGGTTAGAATTAATTCTTAATAATTTTCTCGTAGTTGCGGATTCTTGCGGGAGGGTTAGTCATAAGTGGGAGGTTTGTTCAAGTAAGAACAACACCCAATGCGAATTAACCCAACATGACAAAAGTGGCTAGATGAAATTCCCATGTGCCCTCAAGAACTCTTTGCCTATTATAAGAAATTGTTCTGGACTTTCCTTTAACACAAGAGGATTGGGCTACCTTGCTGGACATATTGTTACGATTTCTACTTGTCACTTGTTACAATTATCTTGCTATCAAACAACTTGTTACCACTATTTCAGTGCTTGCAGACATTACCTTGCTAAAAACTGCTTTTCATTTCCTTTCGCTCCACGTTGGGTTCGACACTCTTACTTATCTAAAGGACTATGATTGACACCATATACTTGTGGGTCATCACCCACCATGACGTACTTACCGGTGGGGTCAGCCGGGTCCTGGGGGCCTCTTGGGGTCCTTGCCGGTGGCCGGCTAGAACTAGGATTCCCCAGCCGGCTGCTCCAGCTTGGCTTTGAACATGGCCATCAGCTCGTGGGCCAGCGTCATGAGTCGGTCGATTCGTCGCCGCTCCTCGGTGATCACAAGGGACTCAAACATCTTAGAGCCGGCTAGAGCGCACTCGGTCGACTTCTTGTAATCGTTGGTGATGGTGATGATGTCGTGCGAACCCGACAATTTCATCTTCGAGGAGGCATAGTGGGGGACCGCCATGAACATGGCCAAGGCAGGTCGGCTCAAAAGAGCATGGTAGGCACTGGAGAGATCCATGACCTCGAACCAGATGGGCTCGTGGCATAAATTCTTCGTTGAGTTGAATAACACGTCTAGTCGGACCTTGCCGATCAGGGAGCAGGAGTGGATGGGAACGATGCCATGGGACACCATCCGGGTCGGCTCGAGCTCGGACTCCATAATGTCGAGCTTGTCCATGGTGTCGCGGTACAGGATTTTGATGTTGCTACTACCATCAACGAGCACCCGCGTGAAGTGACACGTGCTTCGCTTGGAGATGAAGGTGGGGTCGAGGACTAGCGTGTAACCGCTCGGTGTGGGCATCACACGTGGTTGGTCCTCTCGTCCCCAAGTGATGGGCTGGTTTGACTAGTGCATGTACTGGGGGCGGAGGGATGATTGCCTTGACCTCCAGTGCACGCCTACGCTACTTGTGTTTGTCGACGTCTTAAGTGGTGATGATGACGTACGTCGCGTCATGGTGGGGATAGTCATCCCGGGCATCCCCGCCTCCTGGAGCGGGTGGTGGCGATGGTGGCGGCAGCACGGGGGGCAAGGCGCCGCCCCATGCAATCTTGGTGAACCAGCTGCACTGGCGAGCCATGTGTGTAGATGGCTTGGCCCTGCTATGGAACTTGTAGGGCCCATCGAGCATCGACTCAAAGGTATACTTGGACTACCACGGCTGCTTGCCCTCGTTGGTGCACTAACGTTGGCTGGAGCTCGGGCCATCAGCCATCTTGCCACCCTCAACGACGGCGACCTGTCGGATGCCATAGCGGGCATCTGGCTGGTCGGTCTTGCGCTTTCCCTAATCCGGTTGGGATCAACCGTCTGCTCGGGCGGCAGCCGGCTTGGCCAGGGTTAACTTGCCGGCGCGTCGACAAGAACCAGGAGCTTCATGGAAGACTCGGCCATGGCGTACTCATTGAAGACAGCCATCAGTTGCGCCAGGGTCGCCGGTTCCCGGTGCTTGAGCTTGTGCTTCAGGAGGGTGTCGTCTTGGAAGCCATCGATGAAGTATTAGATCACGTGTACTTCATGGACGCCCTCGCAGGAGTTGCGGAGCTCGGTCTACTGTGTGAGGTAGTCGCGGAGGAGTTCGTTCGGGCCCTATATGCACAGGGCGAGCTGGCGGGGCCGGCCGGGGAGCATGTACGTGCTGGTGATGTTGCGCACAAATGCTTCCTAGAAGTCTAGCCAGCCATCGACGCTGCCGACTAACAGGCTGTTAAGCTAGGTCCGGGCCGAGCCGAGCAGCATAAGGGGCGTGTAGCATACTTCCACACGCATGTTGTCGTCGGTGATGCCAATGGCAGTCGTATAGTCGGTCAACTAATCCTCGAGCTTGGTTGAGTCATTGTACTTGGGGGTGTCGTGCGCTAAGGTGAAGCCTTTGGGAAACGACGCCTTCATGATGAGCGGCCCGAAGTAGGGCGGGCCAGCAATGCTTTCCTCCTCGACATCCTAGTACTCTGCGAGCCGCTCCATGCGGAAGCGCGCGTCCAGGCCGTCCATGTGGCATGGGCCGACGCGTTCGGCCACCGGGCGACCAGCCACTGGCTACTCGGCTACCTGGTCACAGTCTTCGTGATGGTTGCTTCATGTCGGCTGGTGGTTGCCCTAGCCACCGGGCTCGTTCGCGTGGCTGTTGACAACCGACGGGATGCGGTCTCGCCAATCGTGGCTGCCCGTGTGCTGGCTGTTGCGGCGACGGTTTGCATGGACACGCAAAGATATCTGGTGCATGTCTCGCATGCCAGTCGCGGGCCGACAAGGGTCGATGAGGTCATGGTTGGTCCTCAAGCGAGAACCGACCGGGTCGCGAAACGACTGGGCCGGCTGCTCCCTCAGCGAGCTAGGAGAGCTCGAGGGCAACCCGCGCGGCTCTCATATTCTTTACGGGGGTGCCGTAGACGGGGCGGCCGCTGGCCAGCTCCTGGTCAACGGCACCGCCGAGACGCCGCACTTCCCCCAGCCGGCTATACCTGGGGGCAGCCGGCCTGAGTCAGTGGGCCGTGTTGAAGACACGAACTCGCACTGGGCGGCCACTAGCGCTTCCGCCTATGCAAGCAGGCGCTAGCGGTGGCTATCGAGCTCCGCAGTTGCGGCCGCCGGGTCGGCCACGGCCGGGATGGGCGTGCGTAGTGTGTTGATGTCTACGACGCAACCTTCTCCTTGTAGATGTTGTTGGGCCTCCAAGTGCAGAGGTTTGTAGGACAGTAGCAATTTTCCCTCAAGTGGGGGACCTAAGGTTTATCAATCCGTGGGAGACGTAGGATGAAGATGGTCTCTCTCAAGGAACGCTGCAACCAAATAACAAAGAGTCTCTTGTGTCCCCAACACACCCAATACAATGGTAAATTATATAGGTGCACTAATTCGGAGAAGAGATGGTGATACAAGTGCAATATGGATGGTAGATATAGGTTTTTGTAATCTGAAATTACAAAAACAGCAAGGTAACTAGTAACAAAAGTGAGCACGAAAGGTATTGCAATGCGTGGAAACAAGGCCTAGGGTTCATACTTTCACTAGTGAAGTTCTCTCAACAATGATAACATAATTGGATCATATAACTAGCCCTCAACATGCAACAAAGAGTCACTCCAAAGTCACTAATAGCGGAGAACAAACGAAGAGATTATTGTCGGGTACGAAACCACCACAAAGTTATTCTTTCTGATCGATCTATTCAAGAGTCTGTAGTAAAATAACACGAAGCTATTCTTTCCGCTCGATCCATCATAGAGTTCGTACTAGAATAACACCTTAAGATACATATCAACCAAGACCCTAATGTCACGTAGATACTCCATTGTCACCTCAAGTATCCGTGGGTATGATTATACGATATGCATCACACAATCTCAGAATCATCTATTCAACCAACACATAGAACTTCAATGAGTGCCCCAAAGTTTCTACGAGAGAGTCAAAATGTGTGCCAACCCCTGTGCATAGGTTCCCAATGTCACGAACCCGCAAGTTGATCACCAAAACATACATCAAGTACTCACATGAATCCACGTGTGCCAACCCATATGCATAGGTTCCCAATTGTCACAAACCCGCAAGTTGATCACAGCATATAGACACGTGCAAGACATACATCAAGTGTTCTCAAAGACTCAATCTGATAAGATAACTCCAAAGGGGAAACTCAATTCATTACAAGAGAGAGAGGGGGAAGAACATCATAAGATCCAACAATAGTAGCAAAGCCCATGGTACATCGAGATCAAGACATCTCAAGAACACGAGAGAGAGATCAAACACATAGCTATTGGTACATACCCTCACCCCTGAGGGAGAACTACTCCCTCCTCGTCATGGAGATCACCGGGATGATGAAGATGGCCACCGAAGATGGATTCCCCCTCCGGCAGGGTGCCAGAAGGGGCTCCAGATTGGTTTTTGGTGGCTACAGAGGCTTGCTGCGGTGGAACTCCCGATCTAGGTTTCTTTTTGGGGGTTTCCGAATTTATAGGAATTTATGGCGGTGGAATTACGTCGGTTGGGCCCACGAGGAGGTCACAAGCCTGGTCGCCACCACCTAGGGGTGGTGGCGGCGGCAGGGCTTGTGACTCCCTCGTGGCCCATCTAGCCTTCTTCCAAAGCTTCGGGGGTCTCTTTTGGTCCAAAAAAATCATCGTAAAGTTTCATTCCATTTGGACTCCGTCTGAAAATGGGCCAAAAACATGGAAAAATAGAAACTGTCACTTGGTACTGAGTTAATAGGTTAGTCCCAAAAAAGATATAAAATAGCATATTCATGCAAATAAAACATCCAAAGTTTACAAGACAATAGCACGGAACCATCAAAAATTATAGATACGTTGGAGACGTATCATGTGTCCACCGTGCTGCGAAGCGGGGTCCGGTACACCTACGTACCGCCCAGTGAGATGGCGGTCATTACCTCCATGCGGGTGCAGAGGTCATCGATGTCTATGGAGAGGTCATCATCGTCAGACGATGGCAGCTCATCGCAGCTGAGCATCTCGACGGGGTACTCATCGGGGACGACCATGACGTAGACACGGTGCATGCCGAAGGGGACAATGGAGCCACCGACGGGGAAGTCCGCATCCTTGAGGTGGTGAGCGTTCATCACATCGGAGTGGAGTTCATCACATCGGTAGTTGTTCCGCTCCTAGCGTAGGATTTACCGTAGGCAGGTGTAGTATCGCCAAGGCGATGAAATTCATGTATCTTTGTAATCTTTTCCATAGTAATAAAGAGCTGATTTGTTCTGTGCCAACGGTTCTGATTTGGCTGTAGGATGCCCTAGACCGCGCAAGCGTTAGTAACCGGTAGTATAGGATCCAGTTGGTTTGCTGCACTTGTTTGTTGCATTTGATTGTGCATGGCATGCATATAGACTAGATATGTTATTACTAAGGATGGATCTGGTGAGTGTAGGTGGCATCGATATCGGTTCACCACATGCACTCTCCAGCCTGCTTTCTTCTTTCTTGGTGTGATGTCATATTCGCTTCAGCAGAGTGATACCAAGGTGCCTGGTAATGTCGATCCCTTGTCGGATTGACGCACCGGTACCACACCAATGCATTCTCTTCAGCCGCCCTGTTGTTTCGGTGATAGACATGCTTCTATCCCGGATCTTGCCCATCCCTCTGGCCGCGTTGGCAACCCTTACCGATCTTGCTTACCTAAAAGTGCGTTATATCGACTAGAGGGGGGTGAATAGGAGATTTTTATAATTTCATCACTCAGGAAATTCCTTTTGAGGAAATTCCTCTCTGATGACTAACTTACAGCGGAAACAGTAAAGGATCAAAAGTGCAAAGTTTCACAACAGCAGTTTTTCAGAGTGAAGAATGTGAAAACAGATTGCACTGTGAGCAGGCACGCAGAATACAGATGAGGATTAACTAACGTGAAGAATTTGGGGTTGAGGAAATTCAGATAAAGTCTTCAACAAATTCTTCAAACGGTCGCAGTGAAAGTCATCAACACATAATACGAGGAAAGTAAGGAGTTGAGGAATTAGAACCCGTTTCTCAGTGAAGACAGTCGTTGATGACCCAGTTCCAACTGATGTGACAGTCGTACATCTGGTTTGGAGCGGCTTGGTATTGAAACCAAAGGACACACAGTCCCTACCGTATTCTCCTTGAGCTAAGGACACACAGTCCTCGCCCAACACTCGTGGTAAGTCTTCAGGGCAGACTTCCAAACCCTCACAAACTTGGTCACCTGGCGATCCACAATTGCCTGCTGGAAAGCTCTAGACCATGACGCCTAACCATCTGGAGGATGCACAGTCCTCAAAGGTAAAAGGCTTCAGTCCCACACAGGAACAACTTCTTCAGTGATGCTCAATCATTAGGTTTGGTTTGTGGTTTCGGTGTATGGTGTATTTCCTCACTGATGAATTACTCTCGAAGGCTCTGAGGAATTGGGTTGCTCTTATGACAAGTGTCAGTTTCTAACGGAGCAGCCAACCAGCTAGTGGTTGTGGGGGTGGCTATTTATAGCCTGGGAGCATCCCGACATGATTTGACACTAATGCCCTTAAATAATATGACCGTTGGAGTGGATAAGACCAGTGACTTGGCGTGGCTATCGAAACGGTCCGAACCCTCAACTGTGAGAGTCCTCATGTCACTCATATTCCTCACTTGAGGCTTTTGGTAGGATTAGGCTTAGGTTGAGCATCATGAGGAAATTCATTCCATAGTGTAACCTTGACCCCCTTTAACAGTACGGTGTTCCTATTACTCGAATGCGAAGAAAGTAAAACAGAAAGTGTAAATGTTCATTCTTCAAATTCTTCAGAGTGATTTTCTTCAGGAACCATCGAACTTCTCAATATCAGTATCTTCATGAGGAGTATCAATTTCATCGTAGATTCCTCGCGATTCATTTCTTCAGCTTCAGACCAATCTCTTCAACTGAAGACATATATTTTTAGGGGTCGATATTCTTCAAATTTCTCAAACTCCTCAATGACTTATAGATCCTGTGTACACTCACAAGCACATTAGATACTTAACCTATAAGTCTTCAAACCACCAAAATCACTAAGGGGCACTAGATGCACTTACATTACCAGAAAAGGGCAATGCCCGCAAGCCCTTCTTTTCATAGTTATCCTTCTCTTCCATTCATTCACTGGACGAGTAAGGTTCCCTTCCGTATGCTTGATGATGACGTGGTCGAGACACTGTATTCTGACCCACGATCACCAAGTTCGTCCTTGCCACCATGTCCGTCCAGACGGAACGAGTGTAAGCCCCTGATTGGTGTAGCCTTGTTTACACCGACCTCCTTCCACACACTGATTCACCTTCGTGCACACCGCCATAGCATGTTAGACCGTAGTACCGGAATTCTTGCAAGATTTTTGTGCTTAAGTAGGAATGCATATCATTATTGTGAATAGTTGTAGAGTGTGTGCTATTACCGGTATGAGATTTTGCTGCTTTGTATGTTTGACGTTTGCTTATTTCTTTGGGCCCTTGGTGTTACCTTATTTTCCCCTTATGGAAATTGCTCACCGACATTGGACTCAAAGGAAATAGTGAAGAGCCAGTTATTTGGAACCTCAGTTCAGCAAGATGGAATTATCAGCAGACTGTATTATGAGGAATATTGAGCCCGAATAAAAATGGTATCCTGACCAGATGAATTATCAGCATCAAGTATACATCCATGCAACTTTTCAGCAGCAATCATCAACAAGAAGGAAGAGATGCGTACAGTGTGAGTCAAAGGTTAGCTGAATATGCTATTGCATATAACAAGTGACCAACAGCAAGAACATTAAGGAGATATTCATGCACTTAGCATGCATATGGCAAAAGAAAGCTTCGGGTGTAAGCAACCCAGTCGTTCCTCGGAAGCTACCCGAAAAGCTTATGGCACAAGATTCAGGTGGCTTCCTCAATGTGACACACGGAGCTTTGTTCAAGACACCCATGCTTCTCCAGTAAGACATCACAGCAAGCTTCTAGTATAAGGTACCGAGTCGTACCCAGCAAGTCTTCAAGAAAGGAAAGCACTGGAGATATAGTACCCAACCTTCTTCAAGAAGCTACCCCGATGGAAGCATCAAGCACAAGCTACCCAGTCTTCCTTGACACGATACTCTTGATGACTTACAAGACAAGCTAAGTAAACCTTTGTTGGAAAGGCATCGCATCCTCAATAATACAAGTTATTCCACTAACAGTTGGCAGCATATGACCATGCATCACTAGGATCAGGTCCACAACAATTGGCCAGATAACAAAATAGTCACTCAAGACACAAGCCTGCTTCAGGAATCAAGCACTACGCTACATAGACCCAATATATATGGTGGACATGCTACCGAGGCCATACGAGTTGATCATACAATGACGTCAGCCCAATGAGAATCCGACTATTGTATGAGCTATATAAAGAAGAAGGACACTCGTGGTACACTTCAGTGAGATGACCAACAACCTATGGATAAGCTGAATGGGACACGGATAGACCCTTGCCTATCTTTCTTTGATGACGGCACCACGCCTGTGTTCTGAGCTGTTTCGGCCGTCCGGGGTGGATTCCAACTTTTATTTCTCTTGTCAGCAACTGGCCCGTGCTCTGAGCTACTTTCTTCTTATCGACACCGTCTCATGCTCTGAGCTGCTTTTCAACCGTCTTGAGTAGGAGTTGAGTTACTCCAGTAATGTCCCAGATCTAAGTTGTAAAGACCGTTCTGGTGGCTACTGGTTTATTTTCTAGTTTTAACCAAGGGTTCAGACGGTCGTTATCCTACAGCTACAACTTGTTAAGCAATATGCCTGCCGGAACATGGTATCGGGCAGCACCCATGGTCATCCGAAGGAATAAAGAATACATGAGACCAAGCTCTTTCAACTAAGGATCCAGGCAAAGAGAATTATAATGAAGAGCAAGATTGCCCATACAGGTACGATAATTGTTGCAAGTTCAACATGGTGCATATACTCAAGACAGACTGGTTCGATAACAATCACAGTGGGAACACACCCATGAGTCTATCCCGGTTGCAAGAACCCGATATCGAGTCAACCCAATCAGGTGTACTCACAATCGTTAGAAGAAGATACTCAAATCTATGAAGACTACTCAGCGGTCAGATTGCAACAGCAGTGTCAAAAGATTATACGACCTATTATTCATTTAAAAATGACGACAAACGAAACGACCAGAATGTGGGACAACAACCTCGGAGCATGTGTCCGCACATATGCGAATCCATCAAAAGATAGTTTGCCGTGAACAAGATATCTTTGCCAGAACCTCCAACAGTCAAGTCAGCATATATAAACAGATGGAAGTTAGAGTAACATATGAGAATCGAGTGGAACAAACCACCCTGAAGCCAGATAGTCAGTCAGCGAAGATTTACCGGAAGTATCATTCTAAGGTAAGAAGGAAACCCGAGTTGGAAACGGTTTCCTCAAGTAAGGATATTCATGTTGAACCTTGAGCAATCAAATCTCGAGGGCGATATTTCTTTAAGGGGGTAGGTTTGTAACACCCTGGATTTTGCCCATTTCTTTTTCTTTTGATTTTGATCTGATTTTGCTTTTTGAGGCTTAACAGTTTTGAAATCTAAAGGGATTACTCTTGATTTCTTTTTCTTAGTGGCGTGCCAATCTTCAAACCACCCCAAGACCTAGCCATTTCCATCTTGAGCCAATCCCAAGATTTTTTTCCATGGGAATATTCCTTTTTCTTTTAGAGGAATAATCATGTTTGCCTTGAGTTGTCAAGGAACCCCCATTTATATCTCTCCAAAAATTCCCAAATAATTCCCATAAATATATTGGGTCATATCTTCCTCAGATATGACAAAATATTTCCTTGCCATGTTCAAAAATATTTCCCAAAAATTCCTTTTCTGATTCTGCCCTATTTGTCAAGTTGTGAAGCAAGTACCCTTTTCATTTGCTGGATTGCTCTTAAACTTTGTGGGCACTCTCTCTAGCCATATCATTGCCTCATGCCAAAATTCAACTCAAGATAGCTAGTAAATAGTTCTTGGGAAATTTCCAAAATTTCTGATCCAGAGGAAGCTTTGTGAAGCAACTGCTAGCTAGGAGTGTCCAAATGAGTGGAAACTTTGCCATCACCTCAATATGCTCAAATTATGCCTCTCCACCAAATTTGAGCATCACACCTTCAACGATGTGACCATAGCTTCAAATCTTTGTCTCTGGTTATTATTTAGATTTGTGAAGCAACTATATTTTAGTTTGCTCCATAAATTATGAAAATTTACCAGGACATTCTCCTATCTATAAAACCTTGCTAAACCAATTTTGAGCCCATTTTATCTATACAATTAATCCCAGTAATTCTTTTAAGTTTCTGTCCGGAGATATACTCTGTGAAGGAAGTGCCACTTTGGCTTATTAAGATGGCATGATAATTATACAGCATCTTAATAATCCCAAAATATTTATCTCCTCCAAGTTTCAGCTCCATCCAAGAAAGTATGTGAGTGCCACATCAAAATCTCTATTCTGGACCAGATTAGCTAGTTCCAAAGCAACCCTGTTAAATCTTGATCCTCTTCTTCTCAAACTTCACAGGATTGTAGTCCCTCCTACCGTGAGCCTCCCAGACATAATCTTTTGATCTTATCACCTTCCTGTTGATCACAATGTGGTGTCCAAGTCTGCTGCAGGAACCTTCAGGTGACCCCTCCCATCCAACCACAGTCTTTTGCTTCGAGCCATCACCTCTGGGGGACTATGACTTGAAGGGACTTCACTCCTGACATAGTGAGGGGAGACGTGGCACACTAGAGCACGTACTGCACGTGGTGACCACGCCCAGAGCAAGCCATAATGGCGTTATGTGCATTGACAGAGACATGAGCTCCTCTCCAGCGAGCAATGGCTTGTCCACGAGCGTCGGGGAGCTCTCCACCACTCGCGTGCATCCTCTGGAGTGTTCTACACCTGGTCCCGTAGCTTCGAGCCGCCTCTGTCGATCGCCGTAAGGCCGCCACAGCGACGTCCATCGCGAAGCTTCGGCCGTCGCTATGCAGCTCCTCCTCGTGCCTATTTAAGGCGTGCCCCGAGCCATCCTTGCCAGCAGAACCCAAAACCCCCTCCCGTTCAAGCTTAGGAGAGCTTTTCTCCTCGCCCACGGCCGCCCTGTGCTGTCGGCGATCTCGCCTTGATTCCGGCAGCCCGAGCCTCCTCTCCACTCCTTGGACCCTCCATACCTTTCCCTGAGTGTCGGGGGTCCTTTTCCCCTTCTCAGCTCGCCGCTGGAGCGCCCCTAGCGCCAGGAGCCACCGGCGCCACTGATAGCCACGACCGGTCGTGGTCTCCGTGCCACCTGGGCGAGCTCCTCTCCCGCGTGAGGCGTCCCCGGGACGCGGTGCTCGCCGGGGGGGCACTCCTGACCGCTCGCCAGCCGGAGTAACTCAGCGGAGCAGAGCCCCCCCCCCCCCTCGTCGGCCAAGCCCTGCCCGGCCTCCTCTGTTTCCCCTGTCGGGAGGAGAAAGAAGGTAAGGAGGGAGGAGAGAGACAGGGGGGAAGGTCAACGTGAGCCCACGCGTCAGTGGCCCTGAGGCCGGCCCCGCCTTGCCACGTCGGTTTAAGTGGAAATGCCTCGGGAGCGTTTACGCTTTCCTCAAGGGAAAGCGTATTCTCCCCGAGTGCGCGACCAAATCATTTGCCAGGGACCCGAATGTAAATACTTTTATTGCATAATAGCCCCTAGCACCGAAACCTTCATATCTTTTTACCCGTAGCTCCGATTCCAATGATTCCAAAGCCCACGTCTTCTGCTTGTCGAGCCCGTCATGATGGTATAATTTTCACTACGTGTCCAATGACCATGTTTCCCTTGCCATATACAGCCCTCCTCCGGGAGAGAACTGTTTCCGACAATCCCTTCCGCGAGCTTCTCGCCCTTCTTCCTGGCGGTTTCATCATCCCAGGCAAGCCACAACCTTCATTTGCTTCATTGCATTGCAATATCATAGTCTAATTAACTACTTTAATAATGAATATATATGTTGATAGTCTGGAATGTGAGCATGCACTGTCTGAATAGATGACTGTCGTGTTGAGCACAAGACAATTAGTAACTAATACTTTCACCCACTAATTTACACTATACTATTGAGATTAATATCTATGATTACTTTGTGAACATGGATCAACAGTAGTGGCTTTAGCTTATTAATTATCGGATTGCTATGACATAGGAGTGTCAGCTACGACAGACATATTATTCGAAGATAAGATAATCTAGTTGGTTGATCAGAGTCACCTGTCTGGGCTCATCACTGCAACCACATTTGCCGATATGGGACGTCCTTGACTTGAGTTGATCGCGTGCTCTTTCACCGGTACTTCCAAAGAGGGAGGGTTATGCACGCGTGCTACCTTGGCCCGGTGGGCGGTGATAACCCTGTGAGCCATTTGACTTGTTTGTGTCGGCGTCCCTAGATGGGACAGTTTAGTTTGGCCACGACGGTGGAAGGTGTCATGAGGACACAGGGCCACCCAGGGCAGGACTCCGAGGGAAGACGAATGCCGATGGTACGATGAAAGAGTCACGGGTCAAGCAAGTTTCGTTGGAGCAACACTGGTCCACCCGAATGGGATCACAAGGTCAGTGCTCCATAGTGTGGGTAAAGTGTGCAACCTCTACAGAGTGTCAAACCTATTAGAATAGCCGAGTCCACAGTATTGGACAGCCCGACCAGACCTCATTAGATGGTCAGCCATGTTGATGTTAGTAATGATGGAAGAACATCGTTTTAGTATGTTACAGTTGGGCATCGTGCCGGTGTAACAGTTGGGCATCGTGCCGGTGTAACAGTTGGGCATCGTGCCGGTGATAAGTCTTGGTATCCATCTTGAGGATACTCGCTAAAGGTTCTTGGTAAGAACACAAGAGTTGGTATTCTCTGAGTACGGTGAGAGTAGCCTGGTATAGTTAGTTTGCTACCACTCCTTTAGTAATAACAACCCTTTACTTAATCTTGATTGCTATGATGTTGTCTTGCCTTAATGCTGATGTTTGTTGTGAGCTTGCGAGTACATTCAAAGTACTCACCTGGCTGGTCATGCCAGTTTGCAGGTCATGCCTTGATTGTTTGATTGCCGAGGATTCCGAGTTGCGAGCTAGGATGCGCGTTCCAGCCAGAGTCCCTGCGGAGTGGAGTTCATCACATCAGTAGTTGTTCTGCTGCTAGCGTAGGATTTATCGTAGGCAGGTGTAGTATCGCCAAGGCAATGAAATTCATGTATCCTTGTAATATTTTCCATAGTAATAAAGAGTTGATTTGTTCTGTGCCAATGATTTCGTATTCCGGAAGACTGGTCCTTGGGCTGGAATACGGGGCGTTCCGGTTTCCTCTGAGCCGGGGTGCCAGATATTATAGATAGAATCATTAGATCAATGACACATATGTTGTTATTAATTACCAAAACCACCTTAGGGAGAAGTTGTGCTTTCACCCCCCAACTCTTATTACCAAGTATAGTTAGTCCCTTGGAGTGGTATTTAACAGCCAAACCCGATTTTGACCTTTTATGGCAAAAACCCTGGTTTTGACCTCATGTGACATGGTTTTGGCAACATCGTAACTGTAAGATGGCATAGGGTCATATGTCACTCAGAGATATTTCTCTCTATATATCTATCTATCTATTATCTATCTCTATCTCTATCTCTCCCTTCGTGCCTCCCCCCTCTCTCTCTCATGTCACCGATCCGTTGGCGCACCTCTAGCGGCAAGAGCACGACCATCTGCTTCAAATATCCACTGCGCGATGCAGAGAGAAAGTTTATGATCGTACTCTAGAACGTCGGTGATGGGAGAAGCTTCTCCCGCTTTACATGGTCAACATGATAATGAGCTAAGGATAGGACAATAGGTGAAGATGATTACTTATCTTGTTTTGAGCTTATTACGTCATTTTGGAGGAAGATACGCTACGTTATGAGCTAACCAAGGTTCTTATGCTATTTTTGACCTAACTAAGCTAATTATGTCATAAATGAACTATATACGCTAATTATGTCATTTTGGAGGATAATTATCTAAGTATGTTATTTTGGAGAATAAAACTAGAAGAAGGAGGAGGAGGAGAAGACTAGAAGTAGGAGGAGAAAAGAAGAAGAAGGATAAGGAGGAGGTGAAGATGATTACTTATCTTTTTTTGAGCTTATTATGTCATTTTGGAGGAAGATACGCTAAGTTATGAGTTAACCAAGGTTCTTATGCTATTTTTGACCTAATTAAGCTAATTATGTCATTTTGGAGGAAAATTAGCTAAGTATGTCATTTTAGAGAATAAAACTAGATGAGGAAGGAGGAGGAGGAGAAGACTAGAAGAAGGAGGAGAAATAGAAAAAGGAGAATAAGAAGGTGAAGATGATTACTTATCTTGTTTTGAGCTTATTATGTCATTTTGGAGGAAGATATGCTAAGTTATGAGCTAACCAAAGTTTTTGTGCTATTTTTGACCTAACTAAGCTAATTATGTCATAAATGAACTAAATAAGCTAATTATGTTATTTTGGAGGATAATTAGCTAAGTATGTCATTTTGGAGAATAAAACTAAAAGAAGAATAAGGAGGAGGAGGACAAGACTATAAGTAGGAGGAGAAAAAGAAGAAGAAGTGGAAGAAGAAGGTGAAGATGATTACTTATCTTATTTTGAGCTTATTATGCCATTTTGGAGGAAGTTATGCTAAGTTATGAGCTAACCAAGGTTCTCGTGCTATTTTTGATCTAACTAAGCTAATTATGTGATAATTGAGCTAAATAAGCTAATTATGCCATTTTCGAGGATAATGAAATAAGTATGTCATTTTGGATAATAAAACTAGAAGAAGGAGGAGGAGGAGGAGAAGACTAGAAGTAGGAGGAGAAAAAGAAGAAGAAGGAGAAGAAGAAGGTGAGGATGATTAGTTATCTTGTGTCGAGCTTATTATGTCATTTTGGAGGAAGATACGCTAAGTTATGAGCTAACCAAGGTTCTTCTGCTATTTTTTACCTAACTAAGATAATTATGTAATAAATTAAATAAATAAGCAAATTATGTCATTGGAGAATAATTAGCTACGTATGTCATTTTGGAGACTAAAACTAGAAGAAGGAGGAGGAGGAGGAGGAGGAGACTAGAAGAAGGACGAGAAAAAGAAGAATAAGGAGAAGAAGAAGAAGGTGAAGATGATTACTTGTGTTTTTGACCTTATTATGTCATTTTGGAGGAAGATACACTAAGTTATGAGCTAACCAAGGTTCTTGTGTTATTATTGGCCAAACTAAGCTAAATATGCCATAAATGAACTAAATAAGCTAAATATGTCGTTTTGGAGGATAATTACCTAAGTATGTCATTTTGGAGATTAAAACTAGAAGAAGGAAGAGAAGACTAGAAGTAAGAAGAGAAAAATAAGAAGAACGAGAAGAAGAAGGTGAAGATGATTACTTATCTTGTTTTTAGGTTATTATGTCATTTTGGAGGAAGATACGCTAAGTTTTAGCTAACCAATGTTCTTGTGCTATTTCTGACCTAATTAAGCTAATTATGTCATAAACGAGCTAAATAAGCTAATTGTGTCATTTTGGAGGATAATTGGCTAAGTACGTCATTTTGGAGAATAAAACTTGAAGGAGGAGGAGGAGACTAGAAGAAGGAGGAGAAAAAGAAAAAGAAGGAGAATAAGAATGTGAAGATCATTACTTTTCTTGTCTTGAGCTTATTATTTCATTTTGGATGAAGATACGCTAAGTTATGAGCTAACCAATGTTCTTCTGCTATTTTTGACCTAACTAAGCTAATTATGTCATAAAGGAATTAAATAAGCTAAATATGCCTTTTTGGAGGATAAATAGCTAAGTATGTCATTTTGAAGAATAAAACTAGAAGAAGAATAAGGAGGAGGAGGAGAAGACTAGAAGTAGGAGGATAAAAACAAGAAGGAGAAGAAGAAGGTGAAGATGATTACTTATCTTGTTTTGAGCTTATTATGCCATTTTGGAGGAAGATACACTAAGTTATGAGCTAACCAAGGTTCTTATGCTATTTTTGATCTAACTAATCTAATTATATTATAAATGAGCTAAATAAGTTAATTATGTCATTTTGGATGATAATTAGCTAAGTATGTCATTTTGGACAATAATACTAGAAGAAGGAGGAGGACGAGTAGAAGACTCGAAGTAGGAGGAGAAAAAGAAGAAGATGGATAAGAAGAAGGTGAAGATGATTACTTATCTTGTTTTGAGCTTATTATGTCATTTTGCAGGAAGATACGCTAATTATGAGCTAACCCAGCTTCTTGTGTTATTTTTGACCTAACTAAGCTAATTATGTCATAAATGAAATAAATAAGAGAATTGTGTTATTTTGGAGGACAATTAGCTAAGTATGTCATTTTGGATAATAAAACTAGAAGAAGAAGGAGGAGGAGGAGGAGAATACTAGAAGAAGGAGAAGAAAGTGAAGATGATTACTTATCTTGTTTTGAGCTTATTATGTCATTTTGGAGGAAGATACGCTAAGTTATGAGCTCACCAAGGTTCTTGTGCTATTTTTGACCTAACTAAGATAATTATGTAATAAATGAATTGAATAAGCTAATTATGTCATTTTGGAGAATAATTAGCTAAGTATGTCATTTTGGAGAATATAACTAGAAGAAGAATAAGGAGGAGGAGAAGCCTAGAAGAAGGACGAGAAAAAGAAGAACAAGGAGAAGAAGAAGGTGAAGATGATTACTTATCTTTTTTAGCTTATTTTGTCATTTTGGAGGAAGATACGCGAAGTTATGAGCTAACCTAGGTTCTTTTGCTATTTTTGACATAAATAAGCTAATTATGTCCTAAATGAACTAAATAAGCGAATTATGTCATTTTGGAGGATAATTACCTAAGTATGTCATTTTTGAGAATACAACTACAACAAGAACAAGGAGGAGAAAACTAGAAAAAGGAGGAGAAAAATAAGAAGAACGAGAAGAAGAAGGTGAAGATGATTCCTTATCTTGTTTTTAGGTTATTATGTCATTTTGGAGGAAGATACGCTAAGTTTTGAGCTAACCAATGTTCTTGTGCTATTTCTGACCTAATTAAGCTAATTATGTCATGAACGAGCTAAATAAGCTAATTGTGTCATTTTGGAGGATAATTAGCTAAGTACGTCATTTTGGAGAATAAAACTTGAAGAAGGAGGAGGAGGAGACTAGAAGAAGGAGGAGAAAAAGAAAAAGAAGGAGAATAAGAATGTGAAGATCATTACTTTTCTTGTCTTGAGCTTATTATTTCATTTTGGATGAAGATACGCTAAGTTATGAGCGAACCAATGTTCTTCTGCTATTTTTAACCTAACTAAGCTAGTTATGTCATAAAGGAATTAAATAATCTAAATATGCCTTTTTGGAGGAAAATTAGCTAAGTATGTCATTTTGAAGAATAAAACTAGAAGAAGAATAAGGAGGAGGAGGTGAAGACTAGAAGTAGGAGGAGAAAAAGAAGAAGGAGAAGAAGAAGGTGAAGATGATTACTTATCTTGTTTTGAGCTTATTAAGCCATTTTGGAGGAAGATACACTAAGTTATGAGCTAACCAAGGTTCTTGTGCTATTTTTGATCTAACTAATCTAATTATATTATAAATGAGCTAAATAAGTTAATTATGTCATTTTGGATGATAATTAGCTAAGTATGTCATTTTGGACAATAATACTAGAAGAAGGAGGAGGAGGAGGAGTAGAAGACTCGAAGTAGGAGGAGAAAAAGAAGAAGAAGGATAAGAAGAAGGTGAAGATGATTACTTATCTTGTTTTGAGCTTATTATGTCATTTTGCAGGAAGATACGCTAAATTATGAGCTAACCCAGCTTCATGTGCTATTTTTGACCTAACTAAGCTAATTATGTCATAAATGAACTAAATAAGAGAATTGTGTTATTTTGGAGGACAATTAGCTAAGTATGTCATTTTGGATAATAAAACTAGAAGAAGGAGGAGGAGGAGGAGAATACTAGAAGAAGGAGAATAAAGTGAAGATGATGACTTATCTTCTTTTGAGCTTATTATGTCATTTTGGAGGAAGATACGCTAAGTTATGAGCTCACCAAGGTTCTTGTGCTATTTTTGACCTAACTAAGACAATTATGTAATAAATGAATCGAATAAGCTAATTATGTCATTTTGGAGAATAATTAGCTAAGTATGTCATTTTGGAGAATATAACTAGAAGAAGAATAAGGAGGAGGAGAAGCCTAGAAGAAGGACGAGAAAAACAAGAACAAGGAGAAGAAGAAGGTGAAGATGATTACTTATCTTGTTTTGAGCTTATTATGTCATTTTGCATGAAGATACGCTAAATTATGAGCTAACCCAGCTTCTTGTGCTATTTTTGACCTAACTAAGCTAATTATGTCATAAATGAACTAAATAAGATAATTGTGTTATTTTGGAGGACAATTAGCTAAGTATGTCATTTTGGATAATAAAACTAGAAGAAGAAGGAGGAGGAGGAGGAGGAGAATACTGGAAGAAGGAGAAGAAAGTGAAGATGATTACTTATCTTGTTTTGAGCTTATTATGTCACTTTGGAGGAAGATACGCTAAGTTATGAGCTGACCAAGGTTCTTGTGCTATTTTTGACCTAACTAAGATAATTATGTAATAAATGTATTGAATAAGCTAATTATGTCATTTTGGAGAATAATTAGCTAAGTATGTCATTTTGGAGAATATAACTAGAAGAAGAATAAGGAGGAGGAGAAGCCTAGAAGAAGGACGAGAAAAAGAAGAACAAGGAGAAGAAGAAGGTGAATATGATTACTTATCTTGTTTTGAGCTTATTATGTCATTTTGGAGGAAGATACGCTAAGTTATGAGCTAACCAAGGTTCTTGTGCTATTTTTGACCTAACTATGCTAATTATGTCCTAAATGAATTAAATAAGCTAATTATGTCATTTTGGAGGATAATTAGCTAAGTATATCATTTGGGAGAATAAAACTAGAAGAAGATGGAGGAGAAGACTAGATGTAGGAGGATAAAAAGAAGAAGAAGAAGGTGAAGATGATTAGTTATCTTGTTTTGAGCTTACTATGTCATTTTTTAGGACGATACGCTAAGTTATGAGATAACCAAGGTTCTTGTGCTATTTTTGACTTAACTAAGATAATTATGTAAAAAAATGAACAAAATAAGCTAATTATGTCATTTTGGAGAATAATTAGCTATGTCATTTTGGAGAATAAAACTAGAAGAAGACTGGCGAAAAAAAGAAGAGGAGGAGGAGAAGACTAGAAGAAGGACAAAAAAAGAATGAGAGGAAGAAGTTGAAGATGATTACTTATCTTTTTTGAGCTTATTATGTCATTTTAGAGGAAGATACGCTAAGTTATGAGCTAACCAAGGTTCTTGTGCTATTTTTGACCTAACTAAGCTAATTATGTCATAAATAAACTAAATAAGCTAATTATGACATTTTGGCGGTTAATTAGCTAAGTATGTCATTTTGGAGAATAAAACTAGAAGAAGGAGAGGAGGAGGAAAAGACTAGAAGAAGGAGGATAAAAAGAAGAAGGAGGAGAATACGAAGGTGAAGAAGGAGGAAGATACGCTGAGTTATGAGCTAACCTAGGTTCTTGTGATATTTTTGACCTAACTAAGCTAATTATCTCATAAATGAACTAAATAAGCTAATTATGTCATTTTGGAGGATAATTAGCTATGTATGTCATTTTGGATAATAAAACTAGAAGAAGGAGGAGGACGAGGTTGAGAAGACTAGAAGTAGGAGGAGAAAAGGAAGAAGGAGAAGAAGAAGGTGAAGATGATTACTTATTTTTGTTTTGAGATTATTATGTCATTTTGGAGGATCATACGCTAAGTTATGAGCTAACCAAGGTTCTTGTGCTATTTTTGACCTAACTAAGCTAATTATGTCATAAATGAGCTAAATAAGCTAATTATGTCATTTTGGAGGATGATTAGCCAAGTATGTCATTTTGGAGAATAAAACTAGAAGAAGAAGGAGGAGAAAAAGAAGGAGGAGGAGAATAAGAAGGTGAAGATGATTACTTATCTTGTTTTGAGGTTATTATGTCATTTTAGAGGAAGATATGCTAAGTTATGAGCTAACCAAGCTTCTTGTGCTACTTTTGACCTAGCTAAGCTAATTATGTCAAAAATGAACTAAATAAGCTAATTATGCCATTTTGGAGGATAATGAGATAAGTATGTCATTTTGGAGAACAAAACTAGAAGAAGAAGGAGGAGGAGGAGGAAAAGACTAGAAGTAGGAGGAGAACAAGAAGAAGAAGGAGAAGAAGAAGGTGAAGATGATTACTTACCTTGTTTTGAGCTCATTATGTCATTTTGGAGGAAGATACTCTAAGTTATGAGCTAACCAAGGTTCTTGTGATATTTTTGATCTAACTAAGCTAATTATGTTATAAATCAGCTAAATAAGCTAATTATGTTTGGACGATAATTTAGTAAGTATGTCATTTTGGAGAATAATACTAGAAGAAGAAGGAGGAGGAGGAGAAGAAGACTAGAAGTAGGAGGAGAAAAAGAAGAAGAAGAAGAAGGTGAAGATGATTACTTATCTGGTTTTGAGCTTATTATGTCATTTTGGAGGAAGATACGCTAAGTTATGAGCTAACCAAGCTTGTTGTGCTATTTTTGACCTAACTAAGCTAATTATGTCCTAAATGAACTAAATAAGCTAATTGTATTATTTTGGAGGATAGTTAGCTAGGTATGTCATTTTGGAGAATAAAACTAGAAAAAGGAGGACGAGGAGGTGGTGAAGACTAAAAGTAGGAGCAGAAAAAGAATTAGAAGGAAAAGAAGAAGGTGAAGATGATTACTTATCTTGTTTTGAGCTTATTATGTTAATTTGGAGGAAGATACGCTAAGTTATGAGCAAACCAAGGTTCTTGTGCTATTTTTGGCCTAACTAAGCTAATTATGTCATAAATAAGCTAATTATGTCATTTTGGAGGATAATTAGCTAAGTATGTCATTTTGGAGAATAAAACTAGAAGAAGGAGGAGGAGGACGAGAAGGCTAGAAGAAGGAGGAAAAAAGAAGAAGAAGGAGAAGATGAAGGTGAAGATGACTACTTATCTTGTTTTGAGCTTATAATGTCATTTTGGAGGAAGATATGCTAAGTTATAAGCTAAGCAAGGTTCTTGTGCTATTTTTGACCTAACTAAGCTAATTATGTCATAAATGAACTAAATAAGCTAATTATGTCATTTTGGAGGATAATTAGCTAAATATGTCATTTTGGAGAATAAAACTAGAAGAAGGAGGAGGAGGAGGAGAAGACTAGAAGTAGGAGGATAAAAAGAAGAAGGAGAAGAAGAAGCTGAG
Source organism: Hordeum vulgare subsp. vulgare (assembly GCF_904849725.1). Lineage (NCBI taxonomy): Eukaryota > Viridiplantae > Streptophyta > Magnoliopsida > Poales > Poaceae > Hordeum > Hordeum vulgare. The sequence continues at coordinate 484,412,117 of NC_058524.1, read as the reverse complement.
GATGATTACATATCTTGTTTTGAGCTTATTATGTCATTTGGAAGGAAGATATGCTAAGTTATGAGCTAACCAAGGTTCTTGTGCTATTTTTGACCTAACTAAGCTAATTATGTCATAAATGAGCAAAATAAGCTAATTATGTCATTTTGTATTATAATTAGCTAAGTATGTCATTTTGGAGAATAAAATAGAAGAAGAAGGAGGAGGAGGAGAAGACTAGAAGTAGGAGGAGAAAAACAAGAAGAAGGTGAAGATGATTACTAATCTTGTTTTGAGCTTATTATGTCATTTTGGAGAAAGATGCGCTATGTTATGAGATGACCGTGGTTCATGTAATATTTTTGACCTAACTAAGCTAATTATGTCATAAATGAACTAAATAAGCTAATTATGTTGTTTTGGAGGATAATTAGCTAAGTATGTCATTTTTGAGAATAAAACTAGAAGAAGAAGAAGGAGGAGGAGAAGACTAGAAGTAGGAGGAGAAAAAGAATAAGAAGGTGAAGATGATTACTTATCTTGTTTTGAGCTTATTATGTCATTTTGGAGGACGATACGCTAAGTTATGAGCTAACCAAGTTTATTGTGCTATTATTGACCTAACTACGCTAATTATGTCATAAATGAGCTTAATAAGCTAATTATGTCATTTTGGAGGATAATTAGCTAAGTATATCATTTTGGAGAATAAATCTAGAAGAAGAAGGAAGAGGAGGAGGAGGAGACAACATGAAGGAGGAAAAAAGAAGAAGGAGAAGAAGAAGGTGAATATGATTACTTATCTTGTTTTGAGGTTATTATGTCATTTTGGAGGAAGATACGCTAAGTTATGAGCTGACCAAGGTTCTTGTGCTATTTTTGACCTAACTATGCTAATTATCTCCTAAATGAACTAAATAAGCTAATTATGTCATTTTGGAGGATAATTAGCTAAGTATGTCATTTTGGAGAATAAAACTAGAAGGACGAGGAGGAGGAGGAGAAGAAGACTAGATGTAGGAGGAGAAAAAGAAGAAGAAGGAGAAGAAGAAGAAGGTGAAGATGATTACTTATCCTGTTTTGAGCTTATTATGTAATTTTAGGGGAAGATACGCCAAGTTACTTGCTTCTGTGGAACAACGAAGTCTTTGAAGTAAGACAGACCCCACAAGCATGGCTTGTGAGTCCACTCGTGTTCTGAATTATACCCCTTGAAATACCCTGGACGCACTGTATCAGGCTCGAGGGCCTTTAACTAATCAAGGATGCGTTGGCCTATCAACGAAGGTGATGCCAAGTTTTTGACAACTTTACCTTTGGTAAAGTTCTTCTTGTCTTTTCCGAACTGATGGTGAGGATTCTGGAACTGTCTATGCAAGTCAAAGAAAGAATACTTCCCACCCGCTGGCAACCAATGAAATTGAAGAGTTGCCTTGCACGTGGGGCACGGGAACCTTCCATGCACACACCATCCAGAGAATATCGCATACGTCGGCAAGTCATACATTGAGTACATGTACCAGACATGCATTTTGAAGTTCTCTTTTCTAGCGGTGTCGTATGTCTTGACTCCATTATCCCAAGCTTCTTGAAATTCATCTGTGACGCCCTCGGTTTAATCGTACGCTAATCATACATGCAAATGCGTACGATCAAACCCAAGGACTCACGGGAAGATATCACAACACAACACTAGACACAAATAAAACAATATCAGCTTCATATTACAAGCCAGGGGCCTCGAGGGCTAGAATACAGAAGCTCGATAAACACACGAGTCAGCGGAAGCAACAAATATCTGAGTATAGACATAAAACATGGGGTACCTTAGAGAAGGCTAGCACAAAAGAAACACGATCGAACGAGGCGAGGCCTCCTGTCTGGGAACCTCCTAAACTACTCCTGGGCTTCAGCGGCCTCCACGAAGATGACACCATCGGGGCGGCAGGCGTCGGCAGGAAACTCCACTCCTGGGCTCCATCATCTGGTCGCAGAAAACGGATCAAGGGGACAAAGGGGGAGCAAAGCAATGGTGAGTACTCATCCAAAGTACTCGCAAGTCTTACATCAGAACTATTCTAATTATGCATCAGTATCAAAGAAGGGGGGGTGTTATATGTGGACTGACTGCAGCAATGCGAGAAAATAGAGAGAGAAGGCCTAGTCCTATCGAAGACTAGCATCTTGAGGGTCTTGCAGCAATAGACGAGAGTAGAATAGGGGTAAAACATTAATAGTCGTATTCTTACAACAATAATAAAGTGAGGTCACGCCTAATGATCCTCCCTCGACTCCCTGCGAGGAAGCAACCCCGAGGCAAACTAATTCCAGTTAAGTAACAATTGTAGTTGTATAAGATCGTGGCACAACTCCAAGTCGTCCTGTAACCGTGGACACGGCTATACGAATAGTTAATTTTCATCCCTACAGGGGTGCACCACATGTCTCGTCACGCTCGATAACACTCTGTCCGGACATACTTTTCTGGGTCCTGCCCGGCCTCGGAATATCGACACGTCGCAGCCCCACCTAAGACTAATCAGAGAGGTCGGCCCGCCGGTCTAAATCCTAAGCGCAAAGGATTCATGGGCCCAGTTCCCCTCCGCGCTCCTGCACGATGCGAGGGCGGCCGACGTCAGTCCTAGCATCCCTTAATCACAAGTGCAATGCATCTCGGGACCACTCGGGCGCGCGCCACTACGATTGCTGACATCTGAAAAGCTTCGGCTGATACCGCGACGCCGAGTACCCATAATTCTTCCCACGTAGCCGGTTAGTGCGAAAAGATCTCCAACCAACCCAGATCAAATACCCAAATCCATTAACATTTTAATTAGGCCAACAACAAAGTCTCACGGGAATCCACCCGTCTTACAACTAATCACCAAAGATCCCAGTAACAAGGTCGAGTAACTGTGTGGTTGTAACATCGGGGGGGATCCGAGGTATCACCCTCGTTGGATTCCGAACGATGTACCCGTCAAGGTGGGCTTAGAGGAATCACCCTCGAGGGTCCCACACTTGAGGGGTTGCACGACAGAGGCGTCATCGGGAATGGTGAAAGAGGAATCACCCTCGACAACCACGACCGACTAGCTATACTACAGAGATATCATCAGGAGTACTTAGCAAGCAGTAGGAAGAAAGACATAGGCGATATAGGAATGATTAAGGGGGGTTTGCTTGCCTTGCTGCTCTGCGGCAAAGGACTGATCGGCAGGATCGTAGATGTACCCGGCAGCAGCGTCAGTCTCGGGGTCTACCGGTAAGAAGAGGGGGAAGAAACAATAAATAATAGCACCGATGCAACACAAAGCATGACATGGCAAGATGCAGGCTAGACATGAGCTAACGCAGCAACATCCGTCATAGACGGGTCGGAAGAATATCTGACGATATTTTCCCGGGTCTCGGGCTACTACCGGTTATACTGGAAACGATGGAAATGTTCCATGTTTGCTATGCTAGGGACGCGTGACAGACGAATGGACAGTGTATCCGGGTTCGTCTCGTTCTGCTGATCAACTTTCATGTTGAAAATATTTTGATCTGACTTACGGAATATTTTATATTAATTTTTTAAGTTTTATTCAATAATTAGGAATTAAAAACAGATTTAAATAATTTAATAAAAAGCTATTATGACATCAGCATTATGTCGTGCTGACATCAACATTTGACTGGTCAACTGACCAGCGGGTCTCGAACGTCATAAGCACAAGTTTTAATATAGATTAAATATTGATTAATCAGATTAATTTAATGGGGGACCCACGTGTCATACTCTAATTATTCTAATTACCCAATTAATTAATTAATTAATATATCTATTTATTTATTTAATAAAAACATTATTTTTATTTTTATTATTATCTTTAGGGACATGGGCCCCGCATGCCATCGGGACAACGAGCACACAAACACTACACGCACACACATACACAACACACGAACTCACACATCCACTAATATCTATTATACGTATATACATGCATAAATTCATACATACATAATTTTTTATATACATACATATGCATTTTATTATTAATTTTCTCTCTTCTACATCTCTCTGTACAACTCTCACTGCTCCTCTCTCAACACAGAGAGGAAGGTGACAACCCCATCTCCACCTGCATGACCCTAACGGCGTCGGAATGCGGCAACATTCGTCGGAATGGGTCCGGAGGGGAGGGAGGATAAGTGGGGGTGTTCTCACCGAGCCCGTAGAGGTTCAATGCGGGCTCGAGGGAGGGCGACGGGCGACGTGGTGCTGCAGTCCGGCGAGGTAGGCAGAGGAGCTCCGGCGTGGAGGCTGTGACGGAGATGGCCGATCCGGTGGCGAGGGGGAGCCGTCGGGTCGAGGGAGGCCAGAGGTTCGGTCGTCGGCGAGGGGCCCGAGGCGGCGGGATGGGAGGCGCGGGTGAGGGCAAGCCAGCGCTGGGTGGAGGGGCCAGTGGAGGCCGACGGAGGAAGGCGTGAAGGGCCGGCGAGGGGAGGCCCTCACGGTGTGGCGACGGGGTTGGAGAGGTCGTTGCCGGCGAGGAGAGTCGCCGAGAGAGGCCCCGATGAGGAGGGCCCCCGGGATGGAGCCGCCGACGAGGAGCTCCGGCCGGCGAGATGGGGAGGGCCTCGGCCGCAGGATCCGGAGGGACGGTGTACTCCGACCGGTGGGGGAGCCGAGAACCGGCGGGTGGGTAGTGCTCACGGGGGCTCTCGGTGGGGGATGCGGGAAGCTGCCGAGAGGTGGGGTGGGGGGCTTCGGCTGGTAGGGTTCCCGGCAGGGGGGGGGTTAACGAGAGAGAGAGGGCCGAGGGGAGGAGAGGGGCTCGTGGGGGAGAGGGGCTCGGGTGGCTGGATCGGGAGACTGGGAGGCCGACGATATTAGGTGAACGGGGGCAGGTGGGGTGAATCGCGAGAGGGTGTCGGTGGGGGGTCCGATCTGGGGGGGTAGGTGGGACGTGGGTGGACCGAGAGGAGAGAGCTCGGTGGTGGGGTGCTGGGTGTCTCTGGCGGCGGCTGATAGGTGGCGAGGGGGAGGAACCCCTCGCGGTTCCTGGCGACGTGTGCTAGGGTTTGGTCGGTGAGCCTGGCCGGCTGGGCCAAATTGGCCTAGTTGGGCCAGGGGTTTTACTTTTATTTTTATTTTTTCATTATCATTTGTTTTTCTTTCTTTTACTTTCTGACATTCTATTATAAATATTTATATATATTTATATATATTTATATATCTCTCATCTAACTATATAGGACTTTTAATATCATTGAAAATGTCCGATTCATTATTATAACTTATTAGGGAACTTCAATATCTCTTCCGACATTTTTACTTAACATCACCAAACGTTTCTCGTTCGACTTTATTTTTAAATTTCGAACCCGACTTGGTTTTTGACCAACACGAGATCAATGATAGAATTTATGATGACGTGGCTTTATTAGCGTGGGATTACTGTCGCTTGACTACAATATTTACTGTAGCAAAAGTCGAGGATGTCACAATTCTCCCCTACTAACAAGAATTCTCGTCCCGAGAATTAAGAGGTAGAGGGAAAGACCCCGAGATATTCATCACGAAGATGACCCTCGCGTTCCCAAGTGGCTTCATCTTTAGAGTGATTTGACCACTGCAGGTTAAGGAACTTGGTGACCTTGCGACGAGTCTGACGTTCAACCTAGTCGAGAATGCGGACCGGATGTTATATATAAGAGAGGTCTTGTTGCAGCTCAAGCATATCATGATCCACTGCCCGAATATGATCCTTGAAGCAACGACGGAGCTGAGACACATGGAAGACATCGTGAACCTGAGAAAGGTTCGCCGGCAGTTCAAATCGATAAGCCACTTTTCCTCGTCCTTCGAGAACAGTGAAAGGACCAATATAGCGATGAGCTAAATTGCCGTTGAGCTCAAAACGATGTGCACCTCTCATTGATGTGACTCGAAGATCAGCCTTTTCGCCAGGTTGATAGACCATATCTTGATGATGACGGTCATACTGACTCTTCTGACGAGACTGAGCAGCCTTCAGATTGTCGTAATTAATGCGGACTTGATATTTAGCATGTTGGATAACATCTGGACCAAAGAGTGATCAGTCCATTCAACGGTGGCTCGGGAATTCCATATGAGCCAAGTGCAAAGGATACTTTGGAGTCAAAGATGTACAGGAGAGCCAGGTTTCAATCCTATGGAATTTTGGGTTATGGGTCCACCAATTGGGCCGAGAGTAGGCAGAGGGGTGACATACTATATGGTCTTGGTAGCAAGAAATGTCAGAGGATAGCCTGTCAGTTATGTTGGAACAACAGCGGTACCAAGGGCGGGGAATGAATAGAACCATTTTCCTGCTCGTTGAAATGAGGCGGACCAATAGGCAAGGTTCTCGTCCACCGGCGGCTACCGAAATGTTATCCACAATAGTCACACGATCTTACTGACAGAGTTGTACACCAAGGTTTATACCTAAACAAGGAATTAACACTGCTTAGATAAGTTATGCCACAAGAAAGGTCAAAAAGGTCAATGGGAATGAGAATGTGTTCACACAAACAAGTATTAAAGTATACCATTCCCCAGGAAAACATAGGGTATGGTATGCATGATAGGTCACCCGGTACATAACCATCTTGATAAAGAGACAAGAAGAATCATGATGTTTACCCATACCATACGGTTTGGATAATTGATCACGAACAATTTAGCATTGCGCTTCCAATGTTCCTGTTGTAATTTGAAGTACCACATACATGCTTCGAGGTAGTACCGACATGGTCATCCGATAAAGGTCGGGCCACTGGGTACGTAAAGAGGATCCATGAGGAACAACTTATAAAACAAGTCATATAGTTTCCGCATGAAAGATGGCGAGTCTTACATATGGGAGGATTCATAATAATAGGTCCTCCGGCCCGTCGTGCCAGACAAGACGTCACCGTACCAGATTACATAAGGACCAAAGTCTTAGTTATTGGGAAAATGTTCCAACCATCATATCTGCCCGAGATTCATACCTGATTGGTGTCGGGACACCTCAGACTCAAGATGCCCGAGAAGGAAGATGAAGATGCAAAATTCTCATGATATGAGCTACACGAGCAATTTTTGAACCATGAGTTCGATTTAATACATATGAACACAATGTCAAGACATTCGGGCCCACATGAAATTCTTACGATGAAAATCAAGTGAGTTGTGATTTGAGAACCATCATCGAGGATATCAAGGCCCTTGCGTAAGCCTCGATTAGCTCTTATGAAGAAACCTCTTTTCCTTGATCAAATCAGTCAGTGGCTTGGCGTGCTAAGAGAAATTATATGAAGTGGAGATAGCAAATATTCAAAACATATAACACTTCGCACATGCGTGAATGATTTGGTATTTCCTGAAAGGAAGCGAAACAAAACTTTCACATATTCACGGCAGAAAGAGTGCACGTGAACTTTGGGAAATACACTTCTACTATCCACATATTCTTCATGAGCTAGGCACAAGGATAATGATTTCAAGAGCTTCATCGTGGAACATAGAGAAGTTGAGGGTGTGGTTGATGGGCTCAACAACAATCCCTCAAAATTTTGACAGTCAAAATTATAATATCAAAGAGATAGCATTTGTCAAATCAAATGGTATAATGTCGTATGCTCGAGGGAACAACAACAATTAAACATTGGTAAAAGGGTGCACTCGGAATTAATGAGTGAGTAGCACGACAAATGTTAAAATTATTAGTCAACACCCAAGACACTAAGAATGAATCAATCAGTTGTTAACCTCAAGGCAATAGGGTTGCCAGAAGTATTGGAATCACACATCAGAGTTCACTTGTCGGTATACCGGTTAGAAACAACACGGGACCAAGAAATGAATGGTGATGACGAGATGTATTACTATATCAAGAATTCTTAAGACGTGTGCAATCCTCACGACATTCTTGACATACCAGATAGTAATACTCCAAGGTAGAAGATAACATAAGCTGTATAGTGAGGAACACAAAGGACAACACAAAACACAAACATGTTCGTGTAGGGGGAAGGCAAGAAGGTTGTCGACGATAACACATATTATCGCGGGGCAAGTATGGTATTTCTCATCATGCATTCTGTCGATACCATGCAAGAGCTCGGGATGCTGATGATGATCACGACACCTTTGTCGAGAAGCTTCACGAAGATGTAAATGATCGGCGACGACATCAAGAAATGGAATAATGAAGCAAGAGGTTGTCGGAATCACAGATAAGACTGCTAGCTTATAATTGAGATTGCCTTTCAGGACAACCAACAAGATGTGGAAAGCACGATGCAAGCTAAACACATAGTTGGAATTGTGTTCCAGGGATGAACGGTATAGGTAGCATGGTCGAGCTCCAACATGACGATGATGATGTAGCTTAACAGCTTGGATTTTTATGATTGAGTACAACTCGTAAGCAAGGAAGATTACTAAGAGTTGTTGAATTGCAATGTGTACTCGATTCAGTTATCGATGTATTTGCGTGTCCAACAACTCAAACACGAGGAAACTGGAATTAAGGAAAATATCATAGTTTATGACGAGCTCACAAGAAGTTTCATAGCTCCGTGATATCCTCGAGCTACAAGGGATAATACTCGGGGGTCGATCAACATTAAAGCTCGGACCGATGTATTGATCTGAAGAAGACACGTACTTTAACTCGTCTGAGAATAAAATCAAGGTACGACAGCATGGTCGGAACCACGATTGCAAGGTACCAAATGACAGATACCAGATCAAATCATAGAATTATTGATTATTGTTACGAGGAGTTTGTATGATAGGATCAACGTCGTTTCCATGGGCATGAACACAAAGTTCAAGGTCGACTCCCACTTCATCAATGCATCACCTGCCATTTATTCCTCGCCTTTGAGCAGGTTGCAGCTTTGAAAGAATATCCGGCATAACACCAGAAGAGTAAGACTCGTGAAAACTCTCCGGGTCATATTGATTTAGGAAGGCACAGGTTCAACCCATCTGGGCATCTTGGGAACATATACCACACACTCTAAGAGTAATTAACACATGCTTGAAGGGCATGGCTAACAAAAGCGTAGGTTACAATTCTATCGGAGGGAGAAGACACAATTTACCAATGGCATCATGTGTCAGAGAAAGCAATCACAAGAATTTTCGAAAGCAAAAGAAGCCGTTGGATAATAACCCAGGATGAGTCTAACAATCCACAAAGGACCTGATGTGGTTATCAGTACTCAATCAGAGGGAGACAGTATGCAATGCATTAGTTAATAGAACGTCTGAAAAATATTGATATTTAATGACCAACGGAATTAGGATTTCCAGGTTGGTGTATCATAATCAGATCCTCCGATCAAATACAAGTAAGTTGAATAGATTTACATGGGCAATCAATAAAAATTGATTTGTCGGGAACCAGTTCTGTTTGAAAGGACGTCTGAGTCGGAAAGAAAATTCATAAGTATCCTGAGCTGATTGTGTTCATTCAGACAGAGGTTGAGTCAATAAAACCAGAGGAAAATCACAAAGGATTTTAATGAATGCTGTTAGACATATGGATTTAACCATAATGCAAGTAGGTGAGAAAAGTCATGAACATTAGGCTACGGAGGATTTCGGAAGAACGAATAGTAAGTCGAAGAACTTTCGAAATCCATGACAACTCATGATGGACGAATCCTCGATAAGATAATTCGTTGCATCTCGTAAAACAAGAGCAATTGGAGAAGAAAGTATGAACGACATTTATATGTAGTCATCTGTAGTGGTTGGCAAAGGAAGGGAAAATTGCAGAAGCAATGAGCACAACAGCTCAAGAGAACATCGAAGAGTAACTGCAGTTCTTCTGAGGGATAAAGTCATCGTCTGGAATACGGGGCTCTCCGGGATGAAATATTTACGAGAACCTAATGTCAGAGTTAGTAAAATCTTTATCCCGAAAGAGAAGAGAGAGTAGAACCCAGAGTATAGGAAAGGAGTAAAAGATACTAATACCACCCAATTGAGATGTGGGCCCGTAAGCCACAACATCAGTGTTAGTAAAGTTTTTCAAACACTAGACTCAACTTCGGCCAAGGAGTTGGAAAGGGGGCTACCTACAGGCAGTCGGCTCTGATACCAACTTGTGACGCCCTCGGTTTAATCATACGCTAATCATACACGCAAATGCGTACGATCAAACCCAAGGACTCATGGGAAGATATCACAACACAACACTAGACACAAATAAAACAATATCAGCTTCATATTACAAGCCAGGGGCCTCGAGGGCTAGAATACAGAAGCTCGATAAACACACGAGTCAGCGGAAGCAACAAATATCTGAGTACACACATAAAACATGGGGTGCCTTAGAGAAGGCTAGCACAAAAGAAACACGATCGAACGAGGCGAGGCCTCCTGCCTGGGAACCTCCTAAACTACTCCTGGGCTTCAGCGGCCTCCACAAAGATGACACCATCGGGGCGGCAGGCGTCGGCAGGAAACTCCACTCTGGGCTCCATCATCTGGTCGCAGCAAACGGATCAAGGGAACAAAGGGGGAGCAAAGCAACGGTGAGTACTCATCCAAAGTACTCGCAAGTCTTACATCAGAACTATTCTAATTATGCATCAGTATCAAAGAAGGGGGGTGTTATATGTGGACTGACTGCAGCAATGCGAGAAAATAGAGAGAGAAGGCCTAGTCCTATCGAAGACTAGCATCTTCAGGGTCTTGCAGCAATAGACGGGAGTAGAACAGGGGTAAAACATTAATAGTCATATTGTTACAACAATAATAAAGTGAGGTCACGCCTAAAGATCCTCCCTCGACTCCCTGCGAGGAAGCAACCCCGAGGCAAACTAATTCCAGTTAAGTAACAATTGTAGTTGTATAAGATCGGGGCACAACTCCAAGTCGTCCTGTAACCGTGGACACGGCTATCCGAATAGTTAATTTTCATCCCTGCAGGGGTGCACCACATGTTCCGTCACGCTCGATAACACTCTAGCCGGACATACTTTTCTGGGTCCTGCCCGGCCTCGGAATATCGACACGTCGCAGCCCCACCTAAGACTAATCAGAGAGGTCAGCCCGCCAGTCTAAATCCTAAGCGCAAAGGGTTCATGGGCCCAGTTCCCCTCCGCGCTCCTACACGATGCGAGAGCGGCCGACGTCAGTCCTAGCATCCCTTAATCACAAGCGCAATGCATCTCGGAACCACTCGGGTGCGCGCCACTACGATTGCTGACATCTGAAAAGCTTCGGCTGATACCGCGACGCCGAGTACCCATAATTCTTCCCGCGTAGCCGGTTAGTGCGAAAAGGTCTCCGACCAACCCAGATCAAATACCCAAATCCATTAACATTTTAATTAGGCCAACAACACAGTCTCACGGGAATCCACCCGTCTTACAACTAATCACCAAAGATCCCAGTAACAAGGTCGAGTAACTGTGTGGTTGTAACATCGGGGGGGATCCGAGGTATCACCCTCGTTGGATTCCGAACGATGTACTCGTCAAGGTGGGCTTAGAGGAATCACCCTCGAGGGTCCCACACTTGAGGGGTTGCACGACAGAGGCGTCATCGGGAATGGTGAAAGAGGAATCACCCTCGATAACCACGACCGACTAGCTATACTACAGAGATATCATCAGGAGTACTTAGCGAGGTGTCACCCTCGGTACCCGATAGTATCTCTGTAGTGTCGTACAACGAAGGGGGTGTATGTGTTGTGTCAGGTCTGGCTCGTCGATCAGAGATCGAGATTGAAAACAAGCGGGACAACTGAACTACGGGGTCAGAGGGGATGACTGCTCCACCTATACTAGGCATATTAAAGGTATAGGACTGAAAGTAGGAATTCAACAAAAATAGGCTATGCATCAGATATAGGAGCTAACTACAACAGTAGCAAAATACTAATGCAAGCAGTAGGAAGAAAGACATAGGCGATATAGGAATGATCAAGGGGGTTTGCTTGCCTTGCTGCTCTGCGGCAAAGGACTGATCGGCAGGATCGTAGATGTACCCGGCAGCAGCGTCAGTCTCGGGGTCTACCGGTAAGAAGAGGGGGAAGAAACAATAAATAATAGCACCGATGTAACACAAAGCATGACATGGCAAGATGCAGGCTAGACATGAGCTAACGCAGCAACATCCGTCATAGACGGGTCGGAAGAATATCTGACGATATTTTCCCGGGTCTCGCGCTACTACCGGTTATACTGGAAACGATGGAAATGTTCCATGTTTGCTATGCTAGGGACGTGTGGCAATCGAATGGACTATGTATCCGGGTTCGTCTCGTTCTGCTGATCAACTTTCATGTTGAAAATATTTTGATCTGACTTACGAAATATTTTATATTAATTTTTAAAGTTTTATTCAATAATTAGGAATTAAAAACAGATTTAAATAATTTAATAAAAAGCTATTATGACATCAGCATGATGTCATGCTGACATCAACATTTGACTGGTCAACTAACGAGCGGGTCCCGAACGTCATAGGCACAAGTTTTAATATAGATTAAATATTGATTAATCAGATTAATTTAATGGGGGACCCACGTGTCATACTCTAATTATTCTAATTACCCAATTAATTAATTAAATAATATATCTATTTATTTATTTAATAAAAACATTATTTTTATTATTATTATTATCTTTAGGGACATGGGCCCAGCATGTCATCGGGACAACGAGCACACAAACACTACACGCACACACATACACAACACACAAACTCACACATCCACTAATATCTATTATACGTATATACATGCATAAATTCATACATACATAATTTTTTATATACATACATATGCATTTTATTATTAATTTTCTCTCTTCTACATCTCTCTGTACAACTCTCACTGCTCCTCTCTCAACACAGAGAGGAAGGTGACAACCCCATCTCCACCTGCATGACCCTAACGGCGTCGGAATGCGGCGACATTCGTCGGAATGGATCCGGAGGGGAGGGAGGAGAAGTGGGGGTGTTCTCACCGAGCCCGTAGAGGTGCAATGCGGGCTCGAGGGAGGGCGACGGCCGACGTGGTGCTGCAGTCCGGCGAGGTAGGCAGAGGAGCTCCGGCGTGGAGGCTGTGACGGAGATGGCCGATCCGGTGGCGAGGGGGAGCCGTCGGGTCGAGGGAGGCTAGAGGTTCAGTCGTCGGCGAGGGGCCCGAGGCGGCGGGATGGGAGGCGCGGGTGAGGGCAAGCCGGCGCTGGGTGGAGGGGCCAATGGAGGCCGACGGAGGAAGGCGTGATGGGTCGGCAAGGGAAGGCCCTCGCGGTGGGGCGACGGGGTTGGAGAGGTCGTTGCCGGCGAGGAGAGTCGCCGAGAGAGGCCCCAATGAGGAGGGCCCTTGGGATGGAGCCGCCGACGGGGATCTCCGGCCGGCGAGATGGGGAGGGCCTCGGCCGCAGGATCGGGAGGGACGGTGTACTCCGACCGGTGGGGGAGCCGAGAACCGGCGGGTGGGTAGTGCTCACGGGGGGCTCTCGGTGGGGGATGGGGGAAGCTGCCGAGAGGTGGGTGGGGGGCTTCGGCTGGTAGGGTTCCCAGCAGGGGGGTTAACGAGAGAGAGGGCCGAGGGGAGGAGAGGTGCTCATGGGGGAGAGGGGCTCGGGTGGCTAGATCGGGAGACTGGGAGGCCGACGAGATTAGGTGAACGGGGGCAGGTGGGGTGAATCGGGAAAGGGTGTCGGTGGGGGGGGTCCGATCTGGGGGGGGTAGGTGGGACGTGGGTGGACCGAGAGGAGAGAGCTCGGTGGTGGGGTGCTGGGTGTCTCTGGTGGCGGCTGATAGGTGGCGAGGGGGAGGAACCCCTCGCGGTTCCTGGCGACGTGCGCTAGGGTTTGGTCGGTGAGCCTGGCCGGCTGGGCCAAATTGGCCCAGTTGGGCCAGGGGTTTTACTTTTATTTTTATTTTTTCATTATCTTTTGTTTTTCTTTCTTTTACTTTCTGACATTCTATTATAAATATTTATATGTATTTATATATCTCTGATCTAACTATATAGGACTTTTAATATCATTGAAAATGTCCGATTCATTATTATAACTTATTAGGGAACTTCAATATCTCTTCCAACATTTTTACTTAACATCACCAAACGTTTCTCGTTCGACTTTATTTTTAAATTTCGAACCCGACTTGGTTTTTGACCAACACGAGATCAAAGATAGAATTTATGATGACGTGGCTTTATTAGCGTGGGATTACTGTCGCTTGACTACAATATTTACTGTAGCAAAAGTCGAGGATGTCACATCATCCTTAAGAGGTTGCATGTACACATTCATGTTCTTCCCCGGATAGTTGGGCCCTAGAATTATCAACGTCACGAATATGTTATTTCTTTGCATAATCTTTCTGGGGGAGAATGAGTGGAATGACAAATACAGGCCAACAACTGTATTGGGTTGCCGTCATACCAAAGGGATTGAACCCATCCGTGCCGACGCACACTCGAGGATGCCTTGGATCTGCCGCTTTATCTGGATGTAATGCATCGAAGTCCTTCCATGCTTCCCCATTCGATGTGTCTACCGCCATCTTATTCCCATCTGCATCTAGTTCGGTTCTTTTGACCAATTTGTGCCATGTCATTTGTCTGGACATCTCTTCGATCATTAAAAGACGTTGAAGCCCTTGTATGATTGGCATATACCAAAGAACATTAACTGGGATTTCGGTCTCGCTCTTCTCACCCATATCGTTGTCTGCCACAACATACCTAGAACACTTGCAAATGGGACAATAGTCCAAGTCCGCATACTCCTTCCTAAATAAGGCACATCCTTTGTCACTCGCATATATCTTCTCATAGGGCACCTTAGGTACACGAAGTATATTGTACGAATGGTACAGGTTTGCAGGTATGACATGGCCTTTGGGTAGGAAGCGTCCAAATAGTGTCATCATCGCGTCGTAGCATTCCCTTCCCAAGTTGAACTGAGCCTTCAAAGCCAGTACTTGTGCAATGGCATCCAGCTGACAAAGCTCAGTGTGCTCGTGGAGATGGCTTTTGAAGACTACAACATTTCATAGAAGGCCTTTGCAGATTCCTCCATCTCAGCGTGTGAATCCCGAGCATCATCAAAGTCTTGCACCATGCTTTCGATCCTGGTACCATGCTCGTCAGTGCGACGACGAACCACCTCAGCTCTGGTGCGTTGTCTAGACTCACCATGAAATTTCCACACCATATAATTAGGCTTAAAACCCCTCCTCTGCAAGTGTTTAATCATTTCAGCCTATGTCCTCTTTTTATAGTTGTTGCACCCAAGACAGGGGCACCACTTTGTTTCCTCACCATTTGCAAATGCAGCTTTCACAAACTCCCTGGTTTTTATAAACCATTCTATGGTCATCTCTTTGTGACTAGTGTGACCGGTGTACATCCACGCACGATCACTCATCTTGCCTAGTTGCTAAAGACACCAGATATATACATATATATATAATTCAGCATGTATATTCATCAGTTAATCTGGTTTGTCAATTTTATTACGTCCATGAAACCTGCACGCTAATAGGTAAAGATAGGTCATAATCCCACCCGAGTATGTGTAGAGTGAGTACGTTCTCCATGCTCTACCCCATTCCGAGACAAAATTTCGGCAGCACCTCCCCGCTGTTCTCCAAATACACGTCTCGGTAAAAAACCGAGAGAGTGTGCATCCGGAGAACAACATGGAGGCGCTGCCGAAATTTTGTCTTGGAATGGGGTAGAGCATGGAGAACGTACTCACTCTACACATACTCGGGTTGTCCGTGGAAATCGCTAGACAATCCGAATGAGTTATGGTGATAAATATGCAATTTAATGCATATTTATTGATGCAACCCTTTCGGACGGGAGACGCCTAGGTTACGCGACTTAGCATGAAAATTAAATCTACTAACATGATTAAAAGAGCATAGGAGGTGAAGGTGGATTCGTAGCTCACTCTCGGTTGTAGAGGAAGTAGTCAAACAACGGCAGGATCACGGAACAAAACCTTCGACGACGATGAGTCCAAAGAGATGAAATAGCACAAACCCTGTAAATTTTACCGAGTGAAAAAATTTAGGACATCACATCACATAAAGCATTGACAGTTCAAACTATGAAAATAATAATATTAGTAATGACATCACATCATATAAAGCATTGACAGTTCCTCTTCTTTTACTACTTCTTCTTTCCTTATCATCTTCTTCTTCTCCTCCTCCTCTTCTGCTACTTCTTCTTCTTCTTCTTTCCTTCTCCTCTTCTTCTTCTTTTCTTCTTCTTCTTCTTCTCCTTGTTCTTCTTTTTCTTCTTCTTCCTTCTTCTTCTTCTTCTTCTTCCTTCTTTTCCTTTTTCCTCTTCTTTCTTCTCCTCTTCTCCTCCTCCTCCTCTTCTTTCTTCTCCTCTTCTCCTCCTCCTCCTCCTCTTCTTCTTCTCCCCCTCCTCCTCCTCCTCCTCTTCTTCTTCTTCCTTCTTCTACTTATTCTTCTTTTCTTCTTCATCTTTTTTCTACTTCTTTTAATTATGACTAAACATACATAACACTAAACTAAAACCTATCACTAACCTATCAATAAACAAAAACATATCACCAACATAGCACTAAACTAAACCTATCACTAATTTGACATAGCACTAAACTAAACTAACATAGCATTAAACAGAAGAAAAAAGGGGGAAAACCTCACCTTGGTGCGGTCGGCGCCGAAGGCAGTGTGCGGAGGTCGGGGCAGTGGGGGGCTAGTGCGATGGGGGGCAGGCCGGTGGGGCACCCGGGTCAAGAGGGGCACCGGGCAGGGCAGGGGCGCTGGCGGGGAAGGGGCGTCGGCTGCGGGGAGGGGTGGCCGGTGCGGGGAGGAGCGGGGGTGGCTGGCGCGGGAGGGTTAGATGATGCGGGGCCGGCACAGGGAGAGGGTGGTCAGAGCGGGGAGGAGCGGGGGTGGCCGGCGTGGGGACGGGTGGCCGACTCGGGGCCGACGCAGGGAGAGGTGCGGGGAGGAGCGGGGTGGCCGACGGGGAGGAGCGGGGGTGGCCGGCATGGGGACTGGTGGCCGTCGCGGGGTCGGCTGTCACGCCCAAGATGCGTCCCTATCCTCAATTTGGCACGAGGGCCTCGTCAGGGATAGAAGCGCATCTCGTCGTGTCGCAAGAATGGATATCGTTACAAGTACATGTACTGAAAAGAAGAGGTATATATAGGATTGGCTTACACTCACCACGAGCTACATCAGAGTCACATCAGTACATTACATATTCATCAAGAGTAAGAGCAGGGTCCGAGTACGGACGAAAACAAACGAGAAAATGAAACGGCGTCCATCCTTGCTATCCCAGGCTGCCGGTCTGGAGCCCATCCTAGATCGATGAAGAAGAAGAAGAAGAAGAAGCAACCCCAAATGAACAATCAACGCGCTTGCGTCAAGTAACCTTTACATGTACCTGCAACTGGTGTTGTAGTAATCTGTGAGCCACAGGGGACTCAGCAATCTCATTTCCAAAGGTATCAAGACTAGCAAAGCTTAATGGGTGAGGTAAGGTTAAGTGGTGAGGTTGCAGCAGCGACTAAGCATATATTTGGTGGCTAAACTTACGAGTACAAGAAATAAGAGGGGGAAGATCTACGCATAACGGACGTGAACTACTGTTGATCAAATGAATGATCCTGAACACCTACCTACGCCCGACATAACCCCACCGTGTCCTCGATCGGAGAAGGAACTCACGAAAGAGACAGTCACGGTTACGAACATAGTTGACATATTTTAATTAAGTTAACTTCAAGTTATCTAGAACCAGTGTTAAACAAAGTTTCCACGTTGCCACATAACCGCGGGCACGGCTTTCCGAAAGATTTAACCCTATAGGGGTGCTCCAACTAGTCCATCACAAATTACCACAAGCCGCATAAAAATCCTCAATCACGAAGCTCGCGATCTCGTCGGATTCCCTAGTGGAAAACCTCAACTCCGAGATTACCCAAAGCATCACCGGAATCCCGATGCACAAGATATCTCGTCAAAGGTAAAACTAATCCAGCAAGGTCGCCCGGCGTGTCGACGATCCCGATAGGAGCCGCGTATCTCGTTCTCAGGACATGATGGATGGAACTAGCTACGGGTGCCAAACCTCGAGTTTCCCCGTGGTGGCCCCGCAGGCAGACCGTTTGGGACCAACACCATCAGCACTGGCCCCCCCTGTTTATGTAAAATTACTCCTCGGGTTCATGACGCCCTATGCATTTCAATATTAACAAAATTATTATGTTGGGCAAATGTAGAACCAATGTTGGGCCTTGTCAGACCAGCTTTAATCTAAAACGAATTATCAAGGGGGTCCCCATAACAACCCCGATCGTGTTATGAGCGCTCAATTATGGAACATAATACTGGTAGCCGAAACTAAGGGGGCAAAGGTGGAACAAAACACCAGGCTAGAAAGGCCGAGCCTTCCACCTTTTACCAAGTATATAGGTGCATTAAATTAAATAGCATTTAATATGGTGATATAACAAAGAACCCATGTTGTCACATGGAAGCAACTACACCTGCAACTAGCAACGCTAACAACATGGTTAAGCAAGCGGTAACATAGCCAATCAGTGGTTTGCTAGGTCGAACAGGTTGAAGGTAATCATGGCATTGTTGGAAGGCTGATATTTAACAGGTGGTAGGCAACGAGACATAAACGATAGAAGCGATAAACTAGCATGGCAATGATAGTAATGGTATCTGGGGAAATGGTCATCTTGCCTGGGATCCCGCTCGGAAGAAGAACAACTCCGTGAAGTCGGCGAACCAATGTAGTCAAACGGGTCCTCACATTCCGACACGCTTGCGGAACTCTATCGGAATGGAGCAAACCGGAAACAAACATCAACACAAATATTCACGATACGATGCACAACATGATGCATACCCTAATATGATGCATGATCAGTTCATCGATGCAGGCATGGCATGGCAATTCACCTCACACAAACTCTACACATTAAGTGAAGCTCGATATGCCACGGGTTGCATATCGACGAAACTCCACGATTAATTATTTAGTTCACTCCTGATTATTTAACACGCAATATTAAATGTTGTTAACATGGCAAGGGGTGAAGCGATGATCCTACGTGTCATCCTAGTCAGTTTAGCTCGCGGAACTAAGAACGGACGCTACGGCTCAATAGACATGCAACACAAGAAAATTATGCCATGAATGCGTCATGCATGCGAGTTCAAACATCACGGCAAGAAGAGAAAGAAACAGGTGTCGCCACGGCGAGCGAGAGGGAACCATGGCGGCAAAACGGAAACGATGACACGGCAATGTTCCTATCCCGATACTCAACGAGATATTGTGCCAACGTATACAAGTGTGTGCGGAAACGTTAAATAAAGAATGGGGTGATCCCGTATCTCGGGTTCCCATGTGTCGAGGCACGACCGAAAGAAGACAACGGGCAACGGGCAACATACGGTGCATACATACATATATTCATACATCACTTGTACACGATACACGACAACGTATCAACGTTATACCTTCGAAGCATGCACAACGGAGCGGTTCGGTTCGGTGAAGGGGAACAACGGTCGTCGTGGACGTCGCGGAAGTAGTCGTGCACGGTCTCGTCGACGGTAGTCGTTCTCTTGCGTCGATAGACGATCTTCGGCGTCGGTAGTCGACCACGGGTCTTCGGCGACGTCGAGGAAGTCGAACTCGGTTCCGGGGTCGTCGAGGACGTCGTGGTACTCGCAATCTTGTCAACGACCGTCGGCGGCGGGGAGGGTGCTTGTGGTCTTCGGCGACGGAAACCAGCGTCACCACAGCAACACCGGCGACAGCAACTATCATCGGCACACTATGGCAAGCAGGCAAGCTGGCAGCAACACCTCGGCAAGCCACGACAGCAACATATCGGCAGCGGCAGCAGCTACTAGCCTAGCAGCAAACGGCAAGAGCAGCAAAGCAATACGGCGGCTAAGCAACTACATACAGCAGCACAGCTAGCTAGCAGGAGCAAAAACTACCTAGCAGCAACTAGCAAGCAAGCAACCTACAACTACTAGTTTCAGCAACCAGCAAACTAGCAGGGCAAGCAGCAAGCACCTATTAGCAAGCAATCTACAACAACTATCAACCTAGCAACATGGCAAACAGCACCTAAGCAACTAACACTAGCTAAGCAGCAAGCAAGCAGCAAAGCAAGCATCTATCCTGCAGCTATAGCAACACGCAAGGAGGCTACAGCTAGCAACTAGCAACCTAATCAGCAGCCAGAAATAGGCAAGCAAAACGGCAGCAGGCAAATACAGCAACAGCACGCAGCGACAAACACAACAGCAACTGCAAAACGGCAAGCACGGCAGCAGCTAGGCTATCACCAGCAAGAGGGCAGCATGAGGCACCTAGCACGGCACAGCAACTCGACAGAAGCAGCAGCAGCTACAACGCGCAGCACAACAAGCAGCAGCCTAGCTAGCCTCTACAGCAACAGCAGCAGCATCTGGCACCAACGGCAACAGCAATAGCACGGTGAAGGAGATCGACAGGGTGCGGGGAACGGCGAGGCGACGAGCATCTCAGGCAGGGGCGACGCTCGTGAGGGGAGAGGCGACCTGCTGCAGGGCCAAGGCAGCCACGGCGAGGTCGGCACTGGGCCGTGGAGGCGCCGCACGGCGGGGAGGAGATGGTGCAGGGGCTAGCACGTCAGCGGGGAAGGGAGACCGCGGCACAGCGGCTCGGCGAGCAGGAGCTGGCGCGTGGGGGAAGAGGCGGCGCGCGGGGAGGCGAGCATGGCGGGGCGGCGCACCAGCGACGGGAGGCCAGCACGGGCAGGGCGGCGCAGGAGGCGAGGTCGAGGGAGGCGAGGCCATGGCGGCGCAGGAGCGGCTTCCATGGCGGGGGCGCGCTGCCGGCAGGCCAGGCAGCGACGGGGCTGCTCGCGCGGGGAGGCGCAGGCGGCGCAGCTCGGCGGCACGGGAGAGAAGAAGGGTGGACGAGGGGAGACGAGGAGGGGATCATGCATGGGGAAGGCGATGGCGCACGGGGGGAGACAGGGGCTGCGGGCTGGGCTAGGTCAGGCAGGGGCAGGCCGGGGGGGCACTTGGGCCAAGTGGCCTCCCTCTCTCTCTTTACCCTTTTTTTAATCAGAGAAACACACACAAAAAAAAAGGATTAAACAAAACAGGGAAATACTTTTGGCTCCTTCGAAAAAAAATATACCCCAACTATAAAATAGGCTGGGCATTTTTAAACAAATAAAAATGAAACCCTTTTAAGAATTAAAATAAAATCCTTTTCTTACAAAAGAATAAAACCAAACCCCTTTTATTTAAAGAATAAAATAAAAGCCCTTTAAAAGATAAAAGAAAATGAGACGGTTTTAAAAATAAACAAAAGGAGGAGATAAAGGAAACCCGAGGGGTTACCCCATATTTAATAAAAGGATCTTTTAAAAGAAGACGAATCTTTTGACAGGGGTTGAAACTGAACTTTAGCAAAAACCACGAAAACGAAATAAGAGGGAGAGGGGGAGGAGGTTTAGGTCTGCGGTGCAACAAGGTTTGAAGCGGCTTTGTTGCACCCACTCTCACCACGCCAACGAACAACGCCACACCCACAAGCACTCACAAGCATCAACACGGAGCAACAAGCAACACCGACAAATCACAGTTGACATGATGCCATGCATGATGCGATGATGCATACTAAATGATGATGCAACCAACAAAATAAAATAGCCACACGACGGAAACGGAATAAAGGGGGAAATCTTCTGAAGCGTCGGTCTCGGGCTGTCACATCGGCGCAGGGAGAGGGTGGGGCGAGGGGTCGCCGGCGCGGGGGATCTCCTCGGCGGCTGTCGGGGGCTGGGGGCGAGGGCGAGGGAGAGAGATAGAGAGAAAGAGGGTGGGTGGGCACGCCGGCTGTTATGGGGGAGAGAGGGCAATGCCCTAACGACCGTTAGGTTGGTCGCCCCTTTGCCGTCTGCAGCGGACGGCAAAGAGGGGGGTGGGGGCGGGGGTGGCGTCGTCCGTTAGGCCATTACCTTTGTCGTCTGTGTGCCCGTCTGCCTTGCCCTTCTTTGCCATCTGCTGGCATACGGCAAAGCTTTGGCTGATGGCAAAAAGGCCCTTTGCCATCAGCCATATCTTTGTCGTATGTTTTCTTCAAGCGAATGGCAAAGAGGCTCTTTACCATCAGCCAGCAGACAACAAAGAACTGACTGGTGGCAAATTCCCTAATTCCAGTAGTGAATGTGTATCATCGCGGATGTATCTTTTACTGTCATGTGGCTTTGCACGACCTCTGCGGTGCAAGCTGGGTTGATGGTCATCTGTGGCGAATTCGGAGTCCCTTGCTCTACAAGAAGGGATGACAATGATGTCTACTTGGGAAGAAATGATGACGATGATGCCATGTGCTATCTCCACAAGACTCCTTGTATAGGTGTTTGCGGGGTATTCCGTGTGTCCCGCTTAACGAATTGTGATTCTTTTCATCCACTTATCCGTTAATTAACCAAGCATCTTTCTTCTGCTTAGCTAATGAATGAGGCAAAAAAAATGCCTCTGTTTGAAAACAAGATCTCTATTACCTTCCGGGAAATTATAAGACACATCTCTACGGCTAAGCAAATCATGCATAAAATGAGATTGACTCGGTTTGTAATTGACAATTTACTAAAGGAGTCCTACTACAGTGTACAAAAATCTTGATTATATCATACCATAAGCCATCCTCCTTCTCCAACTTTCATGACCACTTATTCAGAATACAAACATTCATAACCTGCAAATCAAATATACCTTTGCCCACCTTGATCCAAAGGCTAACAAACTTGAGATCACCTTACCAAATTGTGTTTATTAGATTTATCACCTTCCTGCCACAACAATCTTTAAGAATATTTTATGCAAAGGTCCTATAGTCGAAAAGTAAAAATTGATATCTTGTAATAAGGAGTATTAGTTAGGCATAATTTAATAGAAATGTCGGAATCTACCTTGCCAACACCTAACCATATCCTCAACTTTACTCTCATCACTATTCCTTAAGTATAGATAGGAATTCTCAGATATTTCACCGGCAAAGTCCCAACAGTATACGTAAAAAAGATTGTTTATGGTACAAATCAATACCATTACTAACACCCCGAAAACAACAATCACTTTCATGGAAGCTAATCATCAAAAGAAACTAAACCCACTTCAGCAAGATTAGGAATAACCCCAATATGAATTAAAGATACCTTGTGTTTAAGTGTTTTAGCTCCTTGCAACATGCCCACAACAATATTAAACAAAATGGGAGAAAGTGCACACAAACACACCACTGCCTTAATTTTTCTTAAAGGAGAATAACCCCGAGCTCTGTATTTGGGCGATGCATACAATCACTTTCTTAATTATTCACAAAGACCTTACAAAGTAATATATTAACAAGTCTCAAGATGGACATCTTCGTAACATATATCGCTACTCGTATCCACTTGATGAAGGGGTATGGATTATCTGAGTCGAATACCCAGACCTCACACCAAAACCTAACATCTAAAGCTGAAGGGCCCAACCAAGCCGTATTGACGGATCTGGGCACACACCGGTAACGCACTCACATCGAGCACCGCATGCGCACGCTGCAAACACCGTCATCACCATCTTCCATCGATCCATCTTCAGAGCACGTACTGACGTATCCATCTTGTCAGGTCTGCCTTCACCACCGCCACCTCCCTGTGCGCATCCATAATCACACATCTATCGTTAAGACCCTGATGCGCCACGCCGTCAAGACCAGCCCTCGTCGACACCAACCTCTAGATCCAGATCGCCGCCAGCGCCATCCCGATGGTGCCACAGAACCCCCCCCCCCCCCCCCCCTAAGGACTCGTTAAGGACCGTATCGATCATTAACTTTAACACCCTCGTTCTCACTCTAAAATGCTCCATCTGTTTTATCCGGCTAATATATTTACCAGTAAACTCCTTTATGCTCAGCATATCAAATAAAAGCTACCAATTAATCTTATACTAGATTGGAAACTGATGATGCTAACATACCTGCAATGG
Organism: Hordeum vulgare subsp. vulgare; assembly: GCF_904849725.1. Lineage (NCBI taxonomy): Eukaryota > Viridiplantae > Streptophyta > Magnoliopsida > Poales > Poaceae > Hordeum > Hordeum vulgare. Next base: position 484,388,083 of record NC_058524.1, on the reverse strand, counting down.
AAGACGCGCTAGAGGATACAAATATAATGGAGCAGGAAAATGTTGTTGTTCGGTGATAAAACTGTTGCTTACCTCAAACTTTACAGGTATTCACCGAGTAGGAAAATATCTGATCTTGAATTCCTCTGAATACAACCACGACGGATATTTGACGTCCAATGCTAACTTTGTACTACTACACATATTCACATCCACAACAAATATTTGAACTCGACTCTATTTCGTACATCTAGGGATCAACATGACTACTTTACATAAAGAATAATGAATACAATATACAATTGAAGCTTCTACCATCTAACGAACTACGGATGAATCATCTGGACACTACCCGTAGGTTGGAGGCATGTCGCTTCAAGAATGAGCTCAGTTGGCTCCACATGGAAATTTGGGAACCGAAGAGCCGCACACTAACTGATTTCTTGGACCCTGTCCTAACAAACTCCAGCTCCCTCGATACCCCATGTTCTTCAAAGCTGGAATCTTCAAGAAATGGGAGGTCAACTGTACCCTCAGACTCCACATTCTTAAGCCATCCTCGGAGCAAATAGTTTATAACCTGACCAAGGAGAAAAGTTCAGCTGAAAAGGAACTCACTAGCCATGAACGTAAACCCCGGTTGGTGTCACAGCTTTGACTTCACAAGTGGTGTAGTTTCTAATGGCTTAAGACCCCCATGATAGCTTAAAATTTGCTTTGGCTGGGTTTAACCAACTAATACCTAAGACTTGACTTAAGCGCTCAAGCCTACTAACTTCTAACTTGACACGGTATTGCACAGTAGGGCAGGTTCATGAGCCTAAAACGTTTCCACTGCTAAGGCAAATAAAGATCGAATATCTCTTGCTTGAGTGATAACGTGAAGATGACCTAGGGTCAAATAGATGTGGCATACAAGATGATTATGAAAACTGTAACTAACAATCTTGAAGGTTACCTCTAATATCTGAAAATAATCAAATAACAAATTACAGAAAAGATAGATGTGTTTGCCTACAGCAGATCCTCATCTGTGCTTGGTACTCCAAGCTAGTGGCCTCTACGGGCCTTGCCTTGATGTAACTGTAAGTTCAACCCCACATGACAGCGTCCTTCATTGCATGTAGGTATCCAATATCTATTGTTGTTGATTTCTCTTGAACAAAGATTGTTCTGCTAGTTGGCAATCCATTGCTGTGTAAGGCTAGGCTTGGAGTGCCCTGCTTCGGGTATGAGTACTTTTTTGCTTGGTATGACTTGTATTGTATCATTGTTAATTTCCTAGCGTGGCTTACTAGTGGGAAGTTATTGGTCCCAGTGGCAGAGCTAGAGGGTGGATAGGATGGGCCCACCCTAGATTTTTTTTCACTCGCCTTTATATCATAGAAAAAAATAAAATAAAAATTATGTTAAGATTTGCATTGTTGGCCCACGCTCACCCATTGGGCTGGATCTGTCAATTGGTGTAGGTGTGAAATGTTATGTTTACAGAGTACAGTTATGTGAATTGCTTGCTTAAAGTATAGTTTTGAAGTGGTTGCTTAAAGTATAGTTTTGACAGAAGAAATGAGTTCTGTGATATTTACTCTAAAAACGAAAGGCAAAATTTACAAACATATTTTTATATTGTATTTATTCGAACTCGTTTTCTGAAAAAAATGAAGGACAATGCACAGGTCCAACAAAGATCTTCTCAATTTTTTCTATGGTTAACTTGTCGATTTTAAAGTTGCATGTTTGAAGCCCGATAGCAGTTTGCTCTTGATATATCTCCCTACCTTTATGAACTATCAATGAGACTATGAGAGTATTTTATAAATAGAAAGGGGGGCTATAATTTGTACACGGCAACAATAGTTACCTCAGGAACCTCATCATGAGGACAGTGACCGGCAGGGCTGATTTCATAATAGGGTGCTTCTGGGACCTGCTGCTTGACTCTGATACCCCAATAAGGTCTAACCCAAGGATCTTCTTTCCCATACATAAGGGAAATGGGAATGTCCTGCCTTTGGCACCTGCAGATGATCAGTGTTAAAGTCGAAATTGATATTTGTAAGCAATGGAGCAGTTCATCAAGTTGATCCTTCCATCTCACCTAGATAGTGCCTCCTGAAAGGATATCTGGCCCATTGGAGCAAACATAATGGAGGCAAATGATGCAGCAGCTGCCGGGTGTTCTGTTGTCTCTATAATACGCGAGAACACCTTATCAACATTTGTTGAGTGGTCAGCATATACTTGCCTGAGTATCTTCTGTATACTTCTTGGGTCGCTTATCTTCTGCCACCTGCATCACGAAAGGATCAATGGGCTATCCAATTTGTAGAATCCAATGCATGGATAACAAACATAATTCTAATGATGCTATAATCTCGTATATGATATCCTAGTATGTGGAGAGAAATAATAGTGCAAGAATTACAGTAAAATAATAGTGCAAGAAATAAAGTTCATGGTTTATATGAGAATGTTTTTTTTTTCAAGAGCTGATGATGTCAGCTTATTGCTAAAATTTCCATGTCAAAGGTTCAGGTAAATCCTGCGCATATTATGTAAAAGGCATGAACCACATAGCGACAATCCATGAATCCAACTTAGTGAAGAAAAAACATCAACGACCAGTAATTAACAGCAGGGAAACTTAAGATAATGCAATCTGCGCGTGTATTGTTCTGAAACCTAATAAGTAACACATACACTGTTTCAGTAAGTTTCCTCACAACTGATGGAAGAGGAAATGTCCCAGCCCATGGAAAAATCTTTGACAAACGAGGAGATCTTGCAGGATTAGGAAGGAAACCCCAAAATGGCGTTGCATTAAGCAATGTGACCCCCTTTACAAGGTGTGGACTGGATGCAGCTAAATACAGAGCAACAAAACCTCCAAGAGAGTTTCCAACAATATAAACTGGTTCACCGATAACCTGCAAGAGGTTATAAACTTAGAATAAGAAAAATGAGACATCAATCCAACAGTTAAAGATATATGTCACTGAACTGGTTGTGAATAGGAAGATTCTAAGTAGTATGAAAACAAAACAAAAAATGTATGATTGACATAACAGTCCTGGGAGACACGTCAACAATTATAACCAGCAAAGTTGAACCTCTAACACATAGATCAGTTATATTCCCAGGAATTTTCTTAGTCGTATGACCAAAAACCAAGAAACATTCACCAAACAAGATGTGTTAACGATACATCATTTTTCTTTCATTAAGAATTAGTGAGCACCAAAGAAAATTTTCTTTTTTTTGAAAAGGAGGGTGACCCCCAGCCTGTGCATCATTGCGATGCACACAGCCATCAAGCATCAAAGAAGATGATCACATAGTGTTTCAACTGGGAGATTCGCGAGTAAGCAAGAACTCAATTATGCAACTATGACGAGTTTGAATATACATGATATTTGGGATTCTTGACCAGCTCACCATAACAACGTTTCCACAAGTCTATGTATAGATGTATAGTACTAAGAAAATACGTACATAATTAAATTGTTGTGGAACTCCATTCTTGGTATCTGCTACCACTTGGTGATCTAACAACAAGCACTCGTGATGAAAGTAAAATAGCTAACTTGCTCTCTAAAAAAAACTTGCTAATTATTGCAGGACTACCGGAGAGTGCAAAGCACAGGAAGATTTGTTAACGTGAAAGACATATTAGCAAAAAGAATACTGGATTAAACAACAGATATTCCAAAATGGTACCTCCTCAATGAAATGCTGGACCTGGTCACGCCACAAGTCTACAGAGTACACCAATTCATCTGCCCATGGTTGCGAATCTTGTCCAAAACCCCAATACGATTCCTCATCATCCGCCCCTGCCGTGGCCTTAGGAGCAGGGTCTTCCGACGGCAATGACATTCCCTGTCCTAGAAAATCCATTGTCCACACCTTGTAATCACGTCCAAGATCCATCAATTGCTTCTCAAAATGGAAGGTGCCCACTCCAAAACCTGGTAGAAAAAGCACCGCTGGCGCCTTGCTATTCTTGGTGCCAGACTTCTCGTAGTATACCGTCAGCTTCGGCCTCCACTCCCACATACCAGTGCTGATTTGGGAACTGTCTGGCCCTTCTGGCAGACCAGGAATCGCCACTTTTTCGATCTGGCCTACCTTCTTGGAGATGCCCTGGAGGGCAGCATCGACATCGCTTACATCGAAGCTGCGGCTGACATGAAGCTTTCCTGAATCACCTGGATTTGAAGCTCTCCCAACACAGAGCACTGCGCTTTTCTTTGGCCGGGTAAGATTGGTATGCCGCGGACCAAGGCCAGTGCCCAGGAACCTCCGAGCACTGCTAGGTGTTTGATGAAATGCCAAGCAAGAGTGGCTGGAAGAAACCACTTCCATGGCCGCTTCCGTAGCTAGCACACTGGTTCTGCAACAGAGTAGCGAACAAAATTTACAAAGTTGCTCCGGAATGAAGAATTCCACAGTCTATATAGTCGGAGAAATGAAAGCTAATACTTTTGCTGGCATATATGAGAGATCCAGTGAAGTTGATTTATTTATTTTGAAAAAGAGATCCAGTGGGATTAAGCTAAGGCCTTCTTTGGTTTGGAGGAATTTTGTAAACAAGGTTCCGAAACAACACTTAGGTTCAGCAGTTAACTGAATCCGACCCTGACGAATGACCAACTGTACGCAACTTATTTCAGACAAAGAAAGCAGGATGAATCGCACCAGATTGGCACCATTTTCTTTGCACGAAAATGGTACTGTACTAGGAACAAGCAGGGGCGGACCTAACGTCAGACTTGGACAGGGTTGCTCACGTGAAAAAGAAAAGACCAGAAAAAAGAACTCGGAATCGACAGCTGGAGCAAGTTAGGGTTCGTCACCAGCAAAAGGAGTCGGCCCAGCTCCGGTTGGATCTCCACGCCACGGCAGCACAGTAGAGCGGAGGAGGAGGAAGAACACCTTCCAGTTCTAGGTGGCGTACTTCGGTGCCCGAGGCTTGTTCGGCGGAGGACGGAACAGATGTACTACTACTAGTAAGTGGCGAGGAACGAGGGGGGTGGTTTTGATCTGGAAGGCCTCGGTGCACCATCGACTTCTTGCGTTCAGATCACTCCTACCGAACTCATTTTGCGTCCGGGTAACTCCTACCTCCGCTTGTCTTCTTCCACCTCTCCACATCGAGCTCATGGCTTTTCCCTCGACCACTCGTTCTTCCCGTTCTCCACGGAGACACCCCACCAACCCATCGGAATATCTGGTGGACGGCTCGGGGTGGAGCCACCTGTATTGCCGCGCATAGTCGTGCACGTGTTCTGCACAGGTCATTCACAGCCACACAGATGATTCCACGGTCAATACTAGTATCTCCGACATCTGAAATACCGAGTATCCCCAAAAAAAAAATCTTAAGCCTCCTTTGAATTGGTTCATAGTGTAGGAGAATAAATGAAAAAAATTCAAAGAAAATGAAATGCATGTATCTCAAATTCTTTAAACAGGATTAGGAAAGAAGATATTTTGTGGTTTACATCATAGAATGTTTTTCATTGAGTCTAACCTAATGTTTATTTTTCTATGAAATGTGGAGGATAGAAAGAATTTCTTCGTAGTAATATGATTCTATTCCTACCAACCAAAGGGCTCTAAACAATTTTTTTCTATAAAAATTATATCCTATGAAATTTCTATAAAATCCCTCCAAGACAAAGGAGGCCTTAGAGCATCTACAACTCGGACACCTCAAATCCCACTCATACGCCTGTGCGAACACCCCGGTCAAAAAAAAACAATCCATATTAACGTGTCAAACCGATTTCAAACGTGTGGACTCACCGATACCCTTCATATCCGGTTTAAATATGTGACGGAAATACACAGGCTCAAGTGTATCCGTCTCGCCGGACCCGGCCCACACTAACCCACCCGACCCGTATATTCGACCCCATCCATTTCTGGAAACCCAAGTCACTCCACTCCACTCCGCCACCCAACCTCCCGTCCGGCAAACTCCGACCTTCGCTAGCATGGTGGGCAGCGTATTTGAGTACTACACCTCCAGATCCTTCGACCCCGAACTCATCACACGCCGTCGCTGGGAGGATGTTGGAAAACGTTGCATGGGAAACAAAAGTTTCATACGAAATACCCAAGATCTATCTATGGAGATGCATAATAATGAGAGGACAGAGTGTGTCTACTTACACTCATAAACCATTAAGCGCAAGTGTATATAACGTGGTAGATGTAGTCGTACTCTTCATGACCCAATCGCGATCCAATCTGATCCAGCACCGAACGGACGACACCTCCGTGTTCAGCACACGTGCGACTTGATGACATCCCCTCCTTCTTGATCCAACAAGCGAAGGAAGAGAAGTAGATGGATCTCAACCAGCATGACGGCGTGGTGGAGAAATCCCGGCAGGGCTTCGCAAAGCGCTACCGTATATGCGATGTGAGGAGAGAATGGAGTAACGGGGGAGGCATGGCTGCCATCGGGGCGTAGGGATTGGTGTCTGCAGCCCTCCCCTCCCCTCCACGATATATAGGAGGCAAGGGGGAGAGGGGATGTTGGGGATATTATCCGCTGCATGACCCGCCCTATTGGGCCGGGTCAGGTTCATGGCGACTCAACCCTTGTGATCCAAAGATGGGTTTAGACCCGGAATACAGAAGGCATTGAGTGATCTCCAAGCGAAGAGCCGGCCGGGCCCAAGAGCCCACATGGCGACTCAGAGCCCAAGAAGAGAAAGACATGTCATGGTGATTCCTTGCTTGAGAGACACGACGGCTTAGAGATACATCAGGTCACGACTTGTGATACAGTTTGGACTCTTGTAAACCTAGGGCCTCGACCAGTTTATAAAGACGAGTCTCTAGGGTTGATAGATTTAAGTTACAATCTATCGAGAGCTAGGTCAGGCGAGTTTCACACCTTTGTAATCGATTCCACCATCAATATACACAAAGCAGGACGTAGGCTTTTACCTCCACCGGAGGGGGCGAACCTGGGTAAACCCGAGTCTCGGTTCCGCTTAACCCCTTTGAGTCGCCACTACTACCTCTTGAGCTTGCCTTGGTTTTTCCCTTGAAGAGGAAAGGGTGATGCAGCACAGTAGCAGTAAGTATTTCCCTCAGTTTGAGAACCAAGGTATCAATCCAGTAGGAGTATCAAGCCAAGTCTCCAAATTACGTGTGCAAAACACAGCAAACTTGCACCCAACGCTACAAAGGGGTTGTCAATCCCTTCACGATTGATTGCAAGGTGAGATCTAAAGGCGGAAAGGGCAACAAAGTAAAAGCGTAGGGCTGGAAATATGATGTGAAGTAGACCCGAGGGCCATAGTGTTCACTAGAGGCTTCTCTCATGATAGCAAATATTACGGTGGGTGAACGAATTACTGTCGAGCAATTGAAAGAACCGCGCAAAGTCATGACGATATCTAAGGCAATGATCATACATATAGGCATCACGTCCGAGACAAGTAGACCGATACTTTCTACATCTACTACTATTACTCCACACATCGACCGCTATCCAGCATGCATCTAGTGTATTGAGTTCATAACAAACAGAGTAACGCCTTAAGCAAGATGACATGATGTAGAGGGATAAATTCATGCAATAGATATAAACCCCATCTTTTCTACCCTTGATGGCAACAACACGATGCGTGCCTCGCTACCCCTTCTGTCACTGGGTGAGGTCACCGCATGGTATGAACCCAAAACCAAGCACTTCTCCCATTGCAAGAATTATAGATCAAGTTGGCCAAACGAAACCCACAACTCGAAGAGAATTACAAGGATATGAAATCATGCATATAAGAGATCAGAAGTAACTCAAATAAGATTCATAGATAATCTGATCATAAATCCACAATTCATCGGATCTCGACAAACACACCACAAAAGAAGATTACATCGGATAGATCTCCATGAAGATCATGGAGAACTTTGTATTGAAGATCCAAGAGAGAGAAGAAGCCATCTAGCTACTAGCTATGGACCCGAAGGTCTATGGTGAACTACTCACGCATCATCGGAGAGGCAATGGTGTTGATGAAGAAGCCCTCCGTGTCTGAATCCCCCCTCCAGCAGGGCACCAGAACGTGCCCCAGATGGGATCTTGCGGATACAGAAGCTTGCGGTGGTGGAAAAGTATTTTCGTGGCTCTCTCCCGTGGTTTAGATTTTTCGGGGATTTATAGGCGGAAGAAGTAGGGCAAAGGAGCCACAGGGGCCCACAAGCCTGCTAGGCGCGCCCCCCAGGCCGCGGCTAGAGGGCTTGTGGCCTCCCCTGGTGCCCTTTGCCTTGGTTCTCAAGCTCCCTCGTATCTTTTGTTCCTAAAAAAAAATCTTTTCGGAGGTTTTATTCTGTTTGGACTCCGTTTAATATTCTCCTCTCAAAAAGGTCAAAAACAAGAAAAAAACAGGAACTGGCACTTGGCACTGAGTTAATAAGTTAGTCCCAAAAAAGATATAAAATGCATACAAAACATCCAAAGTTTGACAAGATAATAGCATGAAACCATAAAAAATTATAGATACGTTGGAGACGTATCAGCCACCAAGGTGCGATGGCTCCATCTCTAAGTCCTTTCACGAGGACATTTGCCGTGACAAAACCACGACAGTTGGCGCCCACCGTGGGGCCTGCGCACGGTGGAGTTGAGTTCTCAAAGGGAGCCCTTCCAGGGTTTGGGAGCTACGCGGTCAGCCTCATGACTAAGAGCCGCCACGGGAAGTACTACATCGACAACTCTCAGTGGGGGCCTGATGCCAATTCAGTCGAATCTGGTTACCGGGTCCCCTTCGGCAAGATCCACGTCTTCGTTGGCAAGTTTGGAGTTCCTCTACCTGAGCCGGACATCTGCGCCGACATCGTCGAGCCGGCTCGGCTCGCCCAACCCGCCAAACGTTAGGTCAGGCCGTGCCGCGTTTTTGTTGGTTTTACGAGGGGATCGACCTACCGGATGAGCCGGTGATTGAGAAGAACACCCATGTCAACTCAGACGACGAGTCGTCCATGGGCGATACAGATTCAATCTACCCCCCTCCATGAAGGGCGGCTTGGGGGTTTGCCCGAAGCGGCGATTCCCGAGGATATCCAAGAACCTCATCGTCACGTCGCCATCTACAAGGCAGGAGCAGCAGCGGCTCGGCCGACCACGGCGGAGAACAACGGAGCCAGCGGGTCAGGGAAGACTCCGGCTCAGGCCATGGAAGATCTAGTGGCGGAGATGTCTAAAGTCACAGTGGCCGCCGTGACTGCGGAGAACCAAGAAGAGGTTAACGCCGAATTGGCAAAGCTGAGGGAGGATATGACCAAAATCCAGCGCGAGATCGAAGTCGAGGCCACCCGGATGGCGAGCCAGCAGGCCCAGATCGCAGTGGAGACGGAACGGCTCAGGGTTCAGGGATGGCGGCTTGAACGCCAACATCGCACTTCGGATGCGGTTCACCTGAGGAGGCATCATAATCGTTTGTCGGCTGATCTAAACCCTACCCGACTCTTTGACAGCCCGCATACTCCTGGGATGGAACCCAACCCGCCATGGCGAGTCACTCAGCAGGTCGAGCCAGCTCAGCCGCCAACCAATCCACACTCACCTCGGCCGACGCCGGCGCAGCCGCCACACTTCCAGACGTCGCAGGGTCACTTTTCTAACCCCGTCGACAATATGCTGGCCGCGACCCACAACTTAGAGTCTCTTCCCATCCACAGAAACTCTATAGCTGAGGTGGAAGCAAGGAACGCCACCGAGATGTTGAAAACGGCGGTGGTCCAACAGGCGCAGTACTCGTATAGTCGTGATCGGTTGCACTCTACGCCTCACGCACGTCATACCAAGAGGCGCCATAACGACTCGCCCGCGGTGTCTAGCGGTGAGCAGCGTCAACATCCGCAGACCAAGCCGCGTGGATTGCCAGGCACGCATGCCCAAGACCTTGTGGATGCAGCACGAGACGCCTGTCCGGCGGAGGCGGCAGCAGCGGCGGGTCAAGGCTATCAGGCTTATGTGCCGCCTTCCCCGGCGCGTGGCGAGTCAGGAGGCACGAACATAAGGATTCCATGTTTATCACCCGCCGTCCGCAATGAGCGTGTCACACCTTGTTTTTTCTATCACGTGTCGGTGTTGTAAAATTCTGAGCTTATTAAAACTTTTTCAAAACTAACGTTGTGAGTGCCCTGATTGACATTGAATGCTTGTATGCTTGATCATGTGAGGTTTTAAAACCCTAAACTCCTTTGGTATTATACTGATTTCCCAAAAAAAACTTTGCTGACCAAAGTAAAACCACCTTGAGAGGCACTACATGTCCTTGATAGCAAGTAGTGCTTCTACTCATATTTGGTAATCTGATTTTTACCTATCTTTATATCTCAAAACCACAAAAATAATTATTTTTGGGATTATTTTTCTAATTGAATAACCTGTCCATTTCTAAGGCCGGAATTGGTATTCCAACATGGGAAAATACTTTTCTGCCTTGGAAAAATCTGATAAAATCTAGAGATGATCAGAAGGACATATATTTTCCATACATAGGATTTTAAAACCCATTTTATATTATATTTATTGATTAAAACTATAAAAGCTATTTCTCTCTGTTTTGGCATTTTGAAATATTTCCAAAGGAAATATTCTCAATAAATTCCTAGAAAATTTCAGTGGTATCCCTAAGCCTTGATTGGTGTCCACATAAAGTTTCACCTTGATCAAAGGTGGAAAAGGACCCCAAATAACCCAAAAACCCTGTCTGTCCAGAATCAAGTTAGAGCAACTCTACATAGCAAAGTTTGTCCAATGAGGCTAAAACTTTGCAGGAGTGCCTAATACCTCAAATGAGGGTTCTACGCCAAAAATGGGATTTCTCAGACTTAGTTTGCCCACACTCCCTTTGGAAGGAACAAATCTGGTCATATTGGAGTGATTTCAAGTTTACAAAGCTAAACTTATCCTTTGGAGCTCAAATTTGGTGGAACTCCATGGTTTACCACCAAAACTAAACCTGTTAAGTCCCAGCACCACTGGTGGGGTGTAACCCCCCTAAACCCACTGTCGAACACCTTTTGACAAATAGGAAAAAGGCACCTTAGCCACAGCTAAACCAAACTCCTTCGCTTCAAACTCTTAGATTAAGTGGCCAGTACCTGTATCTAACCCCAGTCAACTAGCCCCTCACTGGTTCAAAGTGGAAAGGCCAAAAACCCCAATTTAGACCTCAGTTCATGACTGACAGCACCAGTATTTCTTGCCCCCTTTGACCAGCCGAAGCTCCCACTAAAATCAAACGGCTAGCCACACCCCCAACAAGTCCCAGGACATGCCAGACACGTCCAAAGTGCCTCAGAGCGCACCAGCGTGCCGTGGCATGCCAAAACTGCGCTCTAGGCACGCTACATGGAGTCACCGAGGTGGGGGCGACGCCCTCGGCCAGTTCCAGCCTCCCCCGAGATGTCCAACCTCTTCCCCGACAACCCCTCTGCGCCGGGCAAGCCTCAGGGCCCCTCCTCTCTCGCGCTAGAGCTCGTGCGACGCGTGCCCGCGCGCTCCAGAACCGGCCAAGGTTGCGCGACCACGAATGCACGGCTCTCCCCTCTCTCTCTCTGCAGCAGATGGTTCGGGCGGTCCAATACCACGTCCTGAGACCGTGGTTTCAACCCCAACCTCTCTCTGCACCCCCATGCGCGCCACGGCGAGTCACCGACGCTCCCAAATCTGCTCGCCGTCGCGGGCCTATAAATAGCCCCCCCCCTCGCTCCAACACCCCTCAGATAGCTTCGCCATGATCACTAGTACCTCCCTAGCCACCCCAGCAAACCAGCAGAGCCCCGGTGCTCGAGATCGACCGAGGCCCCTCCGCCTCGGAGCTCCAGTAGATCTCCGGCTACACGACGACTCCTGCGCTCCTCGACCCACCAAACCGACCCCCTTGATCCCAGGAAGCTTTCCCCCAACTCGCCCGAGCTTTTTCGTGTCTCTAGCCACCCCCTCGACCACTTCCCGAAACTCCTCCGCCACGGCCTCCTCGTCGCCGGCGAACCCTTGCCTCCCCGTCGTTGTTTCGACCACCAGCAGGTAGGCGACGGTCAGGCAAACCCATTCACTTGTTCATTGGGGCATGAGCGCGTCGGCAACCTCGTCGGCGTCCTCCTCGTCCTCTCTGGCCGGAGGTAGGAGACGACCCCGACAGGTGTGCCCCACCTATCGGTGGCCCAGCCTCCTCCCCCGCGCTGGCCTCGGCCACTGACCGCAGGGCCCCGCGCGTCAGGTTCAATCCTGACGGCGCGCGCGCTTGGGCAGGCCGTCGGCTGGCCATGGGCCATCCCAGCTCTGGGCCGAGCCAGACGAGAGCTAGCCTGTTTCTCTTTTTAGCCTGTTTCTCTTTTTATTTTTAAACTTGGATTTCTAAGTTTTTTATAAAAGCATTTAACCAGTGTAAAAATATAATTCTTCCACTCTTATTTTTCTAAAAATGAGTAGTATTTAATGATATGCTTAGATGAATTTTTCCAGCAACTATTCTATTTCATAATAATAAAAAGGGCTAAAATGAAATAGTTTTGCTTCTGCTTGGTTGTTTCCAAAAACATTCCTTCAAAGAAAAACTAAGGCAAATATTTTAAAATGATATCTTAGATTTATCAGGGATAGGGAACATTTTTAAAATAACTTTGTGGACTGTTTCTGTGTGAGCTACTTCTTATTTATTGTTTTATCAACGATAGAAAATCCGTGTGGCGAGGGAATCGGAGCGGAAGACCTCAAAGACCCCGGATACTTAGCTGACCAAGGCAAGCAGCCCTTTGACCATGACTGAGCATATGTTACTTTGCATGATAGAATAGCAAGTATTCCCGTTGCATATGATCATAAGTGTCGGTAATCATTTGATATGATTTTACTGAAGGCTCCTCCGGAGCATTTGCATTGAGCTTGACTCTACCCCTTGAGGGTCATGCTAATAGCATGTTGACAAGTAAAGATAGATGTAGAAACATCATGAGCATGTTGTTGTCACAAAGCAAGAGTTTATGAAAACCCCGTCGGGGGCCACTAATGCCCGAGGGTGATGATGAGTTAGGTGGTCACTTTTGGTGAAGTGATGCACCCGGTATTTGTGTGAGTAAGGTTTCGGAAATGGGATTAGATTTATGATGTGTCGACCGTCCCAACCTTACGAGTACGAGCACGTTACCCCTTATTGGACGGGGCTATGTTAATTACTCTGGTCGGTGCTAGCAAAGAGCCACATTACTAGTGGCGGGAGTGATATGTGGTCACTCTCGTGATGGGGTCGTGCCGGGTAGGACGACTGTGCCATTTTTATGAGTTCCAGTCACACCAATGGTCCCCGCATGGTTGGTACTGTCCAGAGTTGGTGCTCGTAAGACGTACAACATGTGGGCTGGGTACCAATCGAGTGGATCTCTTTGTCTAGTATCGACAGGGGAAAGGCATTGATCGGGTACTTACCTCGGGTATGTGATATACCGCGAGTCGTGGATGACACGGAAGTTTCTTGGATCTCATGGGTCCAGCGTACTACCTGTGTAGTGTGTAAACTATTCGAATAGCCGTGTCCACGGTCAAGGATAATTGGGTAATCCTGCTTAAACTATGTCCTGATATTTCCGCATAAACCAAGTGTGCGTGAGTGTGTGTGTGTGTGTGTGTGTGTATGGTGATGAGTAAGGTGTTGCTATGATAGCAATGATGTGACCAAGTTCGGTGGCTTGGCATATAGGGTGAACCCGGATGGTTCAGCCCTCGGCAGATATATTGATATCTGTAACCTGTTCTTCAAGAATAATTCTTTAACTTGATGCATATTCATGATCATTCCACCGGATGAGTTATACTAGGGATGCATGATATTGTTATCCTTTACTTTCGTTGATTATATCATGGGCTGTTTGCGAGTACATTCAAAGTACTCATTGGCTTGCCACTGGTTATTTCATTGACCAGACCTGGAAGGACCGGAGTTTGGAGATGAGTACGTCTTCGGAGACACCCCTGCGAACTAGGACGCTTCCGAGTCAGAATGCCTGTCGGTGTAGGCTTGATGGCATGGGCACCGCTTAGCCCCTTTGTTTGCCGCTATTAGTGTACTCGTGTGATTTGGCCTTAGGCCCTGTCTTGTGAACTTGACCCTTCGGTCACGTGATGTAATAATCGGTACTTGGATGTAAGACTCTTTATTTAGTATCTGTGTTCGGTGAGCATTGATCTCTGGGATCATTGAGCACGGCGATTCTCGACTAGTAAGTCGGGGTCCCCATAGAGCTGGTATTAGAGCCATCCTGACTATAGGAAGCCTTAGGTAGCATGGGCGATAGCCGAGACAATTAGTGCACATAGAATGACCTGAGAACTGCACCCGCTATATATTTCTAACCCTCTCCTCTACACTTTGTAGATGGCTGCCGTACCAGAGACGCTTCTGGAAACAGGCTTTCCTGTGCTTTTGAGTGATAGCCTCAAGAAGTGTCAAGTGCGTCGCACGCCCGTCTTTCTCTACCACGAACACTGGGTCAATGCCGACACCAAGGAGTATCACGTGGATGTGATAGTGAAGGCTAACGACTCCCCAACTAGCTGGTTCTTTGAAGGGCCACAAATGGAGGATCTGATGTTGGTCGTGGAGACTGCAGCACGAGAGACACTCGTGCGGCTCCGCGACATCCTTCCTGAGATGGCGGACGAGCCCGCTACTCGTCACCTACCTTTTGTTAAGGATAGGATAGACGAGAGTTGGACACTCAACCCCTCATCCGAGGACGGGATGCCATTAAGGTTTCAGACCTATTTCAGCCTCTCCTCAGACACCTTGACGCATCTTTTAATCAAGGAGTCGACTAGGATCCGCCAAGAGCTACACCAAGTCAAGGACCTACTTCGTATGGAGAAGATGAAGAACTGCAAGGTGAAGAAAGAAGGAGCACATGTAATATCACCTGGCTTTGCTTTCCGAGGAGGAATACCCCCGCTTCAGGTTGTTCCTCTTCAGAGTCGTCGTTTAACCGCAGAAGAGTACATTGAGCTCTTCGCTACCTCACCAACCAAGAGGCGTCGTGATGGTATGCTTCCTTCCCCTACTCCCTCGAGGAAGGGGAGCACTAATGAAGATGAAGACAAAGAGGAAGATGAAGATGAAGATCCCATAGAGCCGGCTTATGCGACCGCACAGTCGATCGCTGAGCAGCGTAGGATGTACCGAACGTAGGAGCTCTTGTATCAGGATTTTATGACCCGGATGTTGCGTGAACCTATTGGATGCAAGTCGCATTCTGCCTTAAGCAGCTTGTGAGCGACTACATCACTTGTTTTAATTAATGCAGTAGTTCTTTTTAAAAACTTTTGTCATGAAAACCTTGCACACTAGCACAACACCAGACCCCCTCTTTACTAGAACATCATCCCTATCAAATGCAAGAAGTGGCAAAGATTGACCTGTCTACTCCCCTGACAGGATGGTGAATGCAACTTGCAACAGCACCTTCGGCAACCCCGGCTCTGCCTCTTGAGGACAACAGTAGGGAACCGGAGGGGAAGCTCAAGCTGGAGATCACCATGTGCAGCAAGACGATGTTCCACCGCTGCCGCCTCCCCCTGAAAGCTTGACCATGGCTCGGTTCCTTCAAGCTCTTCGGGAGGAGCGTCAAGCCAACAATGCCGCTATCCAGCAGCTGGCTCAAACCTTGGTAAACCACCCGCCGCAGAACGGGAATGGCAACGGTCGCTCAACTCTCTTTGAGTTTATGCGGACTACGCCACCCATATTCACGAAGACGACTGAGCCCTTGGATGCCGATGACTGGATCCACACTATTGAAGACCTTCTCGCACTGGTCAAGTGCACTGACGACAACGAGAAAGTCCTCTATGCAACCCAGTGTCTTGGAGGCACAACCACAGCCTGGTGGGATGGATTTCAGATCATGCGAGCCGGGCAAGTCATCACTTGGGCCGTGTTCAAGGATGGGTTCCGCGCCGCTCACATTCCTCCGGGAATGATGACCATTAAGAAGCGGGAATTCCGAGCCTTAAGGCAAGGTAGTGGATCAGTCAAGGAGTATTTGCAGAAGTTCAACCTCCTATCAAGATATGCACCTGAAGACGTCAGCACCGAGGCTGCCAAAGTGGAGCGCTTTATGGAAGGACTGCAACAGTCACTCCAATATCAGTTGGTTGTTTGTGAATGTCAGACCTTCATTGACCTGGTTAACAAGGCTCTTATGTTGGAAGACAAGCATCGTGCAATGGACGACACCCGTAAGCGCAAGCTAATGGGTAGTGGAGGACGGATTAGCTCAAAACCACGACCGTGGCAGTCAGCCCCAGCAAGACCCAACTATTAGCAGCAGCAGAACAAGCATCCAACATTTCGCCAGAATTTCCAACCTCAACAAGTCAGCATCAAGCCAGCAAGCACTCTGCCAAACAACGGTGGGGGGCAAGACCAACCTTCCAGCGCAAGTTACCTATTTCGGGTGTGGACAACCAGGGCACTATTCCAGGCAGTGCCCCAATAAGAAACCCAATGCTCCGCGCCCCAATGCGCCAAATCCAGGCCAAGGAGAACCAGGCAGGAACCAGGCTCCCCGCAATCAGCAGTATCACAGCAAGGGGCGGATTAATCATATTTCTGCAGAAGAGGCACAGGAAGACCTGGAATGCATTCTGGGTACGTTCCTCGTCAACTCTACCCCAGCAACACTATTGTTTGATTGTGGTGCTTCACATTCTTTTGTTACGCAAAAGTTTGCGGAAAAGTGTGGACTAGAACCTACCTTGCTTCGCGGGCATATGGAAATTCAAACCCCGGGAGCAGTTTTGAGGACCAACCTAGGGTGTAGGAAGGTCGGGATAGTTATCAATGGGACGAGCTTCTTAGTGGATCTCATTGTGCTTAAGTCGCAAGGCCTAGAAGTAATTCTCGGTATGGACTGGTTGGCCAAGCATGAGAGTATATTGGACTGTGCTAACATGGCCATTACCATGAAAAGTGACCAAGGGGTCAAAGTCAAGTATGTCACTGAGCCAGTACCCGCTCGAGTGCCACGAGTCAATAGCCTATCAGAGGAAGGACTCGACCGAGTGCCAATAGTATGTGAATACCCGCACGTCTTTCCTGATGAGCTACCAGGGATGCCTCCTGACCGAGACATCGAGTTCATCATCGAACTCATGCCAGGATCAAGACCTATCTATAAGAAGCCTTACAGGATGGGATCCGAAGAGCTAGCGGAGTTGAAGAAGCAACTGGATGAGCAACTCAGGAAAGGGTTTATTCGTCCAAGTGTGTCACCTTGGGGATCACCTGTTCTCTTCGTGTCCAAGAAGGATGGGACAATCTGACTTTGTGTCAATTACCGTTCTCTCAATGAGGTCACGATCAAGAACAAGTATCCACTCCCCAAGATTGAAGACTTGTTCGACCAGCTGAATGGAGCAAAGGTATTCTCCAAGATCGACCTCCGATCTGGATATTACCAACTAAAGATTCGACCCGAAGACATTCCGAAGACGACGTTTGTGACCCGGTACGATATGTACAAATGCACAGGCATGTCCTTTGGATTGACAAATGCCCCAGCTTACTTCATGTACCTCATGAATAAGGTCTTCATGGAATACCTGGACAAGTTTGTCGTCGTATTCATTGATGACATATTAATCGTTTCCAAGTCTGAAGAAGAGCATGAGCAACACTTGTGGTTAGTATTGGAGAAGCTTTGAGAGCACCAACTGTATGCCAAGTTCAACAAATGCCAGTTTTGGCTGAACGAAGTTGGATTTCTGGCTCATCCCATGACAGCAACTGGATTGGCAGTTGATCCCTCTAAGATTACCACAGTAACCAACTGGGAATCTCCAATCGACGTGAAGGAAGTCAGGAGCTTCCTCAGACTCGCGGGATATTACCGCAAGTTCGTAGAAGGATTCTCCCGCATTGCACGACCTATGACTCAACTCCTGAAGAAAGGCAAGAAGTTCGATTAGACGCTGAAGTGTGAGGCAAGCTTCCAAGAGTTGAAGAAGAGGCGAACCACCGCCCCGGTATTGGCCACTCCAGATATCAGCAAGGAGTTCGTGATATATTGTGATGCCTCAAGGACCGGGCTAGGTGGGGTTCTAATGCAGGATGGCAGGGTCGTGGCATACTTGTCACGGCAACTGCGCTCGCATGAGGAAAATTATGCCACCCATGATCTCGAGTTGGCAGCAGTAGTACATGCCCTGAAGACATGGAGACATTACCTTGGGAAGCAATGTGAAATATACACCGACCACAAGAGCCTGAAGTATATCTTCACCCAAAGGGAATTGAATATGAGGCAATGGAGATGGTTGGAGTTAATCAAAGACTACGACCTCAACATTCAATACCACCCCGGTAAGGCAAATGTAGTGGCTGATGCCTTGAGTCGGAAGACCAGCACCTTAAACGTCATGCTTAAGGAAAGGCAGCCCACCTTCTATGAAGAATTGGAGGACTTCGGATTGGAACTAGTGGAACCAGGATTTCTAGATAACCTTGAAGTCAAGCCAACGCTGGAAGACGACATCAAGGGAGCCCAGAAGGGTCACAAGAGCATCGAAGGTACCAAGAAGAAGATTCCAGAAGGCAAGGCCCGAGGATTCTTGGAGGATGATTAAGGAGTGGTGTGGCTTGGGAAACGTTTATGCGTACCCAACAAGGCTGAACTCAAGGAACTCATCCTACGGGAAGCTCATGATACACCCTACTCCATTCACCCCGGTGGTACCAAGATGTATCAAGATCTCCGAGAGAGATTCTGGTGTCACGGCATGAAGAGGGAAATCGCGTCGTATGTGGCCAAGTGCGTTGTGTGTCAGCAAGTTAAAGCTGAGCATCAGCGACCGCTGGACTGCTACAACCTCTCCAGGTGCCGGAATGGAAGTGGGACAAGGTAGGGATGGATTTCATTACCGGCCTACCAAGGTCTAGCAAGGGCCATAACTCGATATGGGTTGTTGTCGACCATTTGACCAAAGTGGCCTATTTCATCCCTGTCAACACCACTTATGACGGGAAAAAGTTGGCTAGTCTCTATATCGAGCGCATAGTAAGCCTTCATGGAGTTCCCAAGGAGATTGTATCTGACCAAGGCACGCAGTTCACCTCAAGGTTTTGGAGGAAACTTCAGGAAGCCCTCGGTACAAAGCTCTCTTTCAGCACCACCTTTCACCTGCAGACAGGAGGACATACGGAAAGGGTGAATTAGATACTCGAAGATATGCTCCGCACATGCGTCCTAGCGCACGGAGCCAAATGGGAAGACTGTCTGCCGTTCACTGAGTTTTCATACAACAACAGCTACCAGTCTAGTCTCCAAATGGCCCCGTTCGAAGTGTTTACAGACGGAAATGCCGCACCCCGCTCAACTGGTCATAAACCGAAGATGGGCTGATTTTCGGACCAGAAGTTTTGCACCAGGCAGAAGAGAAGGTGCGACTAGTCCAAGAAATTCTGAAGGCAGCCAAGTCGCGATAAAATAGTTATGCGGACTCTCGCCGCATGAATGTGGAGTTCATTCCCGGAGACCTGGTGTACCTCCGTGTCACACCTCTCAAGGGAACCAAGCGTTTCCACATTAAGGGAAAACTTGCTCCAAGGTTCATTGGGCCATTTAAGATCACGGCAAGGCGTGGATAGGTCGCTTATCAGTTGGAGTTACCTCTGGAACTTTTGGGAGTGCACAACGTTTTCCACGTGTCACAGCTTCGGAAGTGTCTGCAAACGCCAAGTCGTTCCGATCCTTACAAGGACATTGATCATCGGGCCATTGACCTTTAGTCTGATCTCACCTACCGCGAGAGGCCAATTCGCATTCTGGATGAAGCAGAGCGATGCACCCGAAGCCGCACCATCAAGTACTTCAAGGTTCAATGGAGCAACCACACCGAAGCCGAAGCTACTTGGGAGTGTGAAGACTACCTCCGATCTGAGTTTCCAGACCTTTTTAGCACCTAGCTTAGGAATCTCGGGGACGAGATTCTTGTAAGGGGGATAGGTGTCACACCCTGTTTTTGCTATCACCTGTCTGTGTTGTAAAATTCTGAGCTTGTTAATTTTTTTTCAAAACTAATGTTGTGAGTTCCCTGGTTGACATTGAATGCTTGTATGCTTGATCATGTGAGATTTTAAAACCCTAAACTACTTTGGTATTATACTGATTTCCAAAAAAAAACCTTTGCTGACCAAAGTAAAACCACCTTGAGTTGCACTACATGTCCTTGATAGCAAGCAGTGCTTCTACTCATATTTGGTAATCTGATTTTTACCTATCTTTATATCTCAAAACCACAAAAATAATTATTTTTGTGAGTATTTTTCTAATTAAATAACTTGTCCATTTCTAAGGCCAGAATTGGTATTCCAACACGGGAAAATACTTTTCTGCCTCGGAAAAATCTGATTAAATCTAGAGATGATCAGAAGGACATATATTTTCCATACATAGGATTTTAAACCCCATTTTATATTATATTTATTTATTAAAACTATAAAATCTATTTCTGTCTGTTTTGGCATTTTGAAATATTTCCAAAGGAAATATTCTCAATAAATTCCTAGAAAATTCCAGTGGTATCCCTAAGCCTTGATTGGTGTCCACATAAAGTTTCACCTTGATCAAAGGTGGACAAGGACCCCAAATAACCCAAAAACAATGTCTCTCCAGAATCAAGTAAGAGCAACTCTACATAGAAAAGTTTGTCCAATGAGGCTAAAACTTTGCAGGAGTGCCTAATACCTCAAATGAGGGTTCTACACCAAAAATGGGATTTGTGGGACTTAGTTTGCCCACACTCCCTTTGGAAGGAACATATCTGGTCATATTGGAGTGATTTCAAGTTTACAAAGCTAAACTTATCCTTTGGAGCTCAAATTTGGCGGAACTCGATGGTTTACCACCAAAACCAAACATGTTAAGTCCCAGCACCAGTGGTGGGGTGTAACCCCCCTAAACCCACCATCAAACACCTTCTAACAAATAGGAAAAAAGCCACCTTAGACACAGCTAAACCAAACTCCTTCACTTCAAACTCTTAGATTAAGTGGCCAGTACCTGTATCTAACCCCAGTCAACTAGCCCCTCACTGGTTCAAAGTGGAAAGGCCAAAAACCCCAATTTAGACCTCAGTTCATGACTGACAGCACCAGTATTTCTTGCCCCCTTTGACCAGTCGAAGCTCCCACTAAAATCAAACGGCTAGCCACACCCCCAGAAAGTACCAGGAGATGCTAGACGCGTCCAAAGTGCCTTAGAGCGCACCAGCGTGCCGTGGCATGCCAAAACTGCGCTCTGGGCGCGCTACAGGGAGTCACCGAGGTGGGGGTGATGCCCTCGGCCAGTTCCAGCCTCCCCCGAGATGTCCAACCTCTTCCCCGACAACCCCTCTGCGTCGGGCAAGCCTCAGGGCCCCTCCTCTCTCACGCTAGAGCTCGCGCGACGCGTGCCCGCGCGCTCCAGAACCGGCCAAGGTTGCGCGGCCACGAATGCACGACTCTCCCATCTCTCTCTACAGCAGATGGTTCGGGCGGTCCAATACCACGTCGTGAGACCATGGTTTCAACCCCAACCTCTCTCTGCACCCCCATGCGTGCAACAGTGAGTCACCGGCGCTCCCGAATCTGCTCACCGTCGCGGGCCTATAAATAGCCCTCCCCTCGCTCCAGCACCCCTTAGATAGCTTCGCCAAGATCACTAGTACCTCCCTAGCCACCCCAGCAAACCAGCAGAGCCCCGGTGCTCGAGATCGACCGAGGCCCCTCCGCCTCGGAGCTCTGATCGATCTCCGGCTACACGATGGCTCCTGCGGCCCTCGACCCACCAAACTAACCCCTTGATCCCAGGAAGCTTTCCCCCAACTCGCCCGAGCTTTTCCGTGTCTCTAGCCACCCCCTCGACCACTTCCCGAAACTCCTCCACCATGACCTCCTCGTCGCCGGTGAACCCCCGCCTCCCCGTCGTTGTTTCGACCACCAGCAGGTAGGCGACGATCAGGCAAACCCATTCTCGTGTTCATTGGGGCATAAGCGCATCGGCAACCTCGTCGGCGTCCTCCTCCTCCTCTCTGGCCGGAGGTAGGAGACGACCCCGACAGGTGTGCCCCACCTGTCGGTGGCCCAGCCTCCTCCCCTGCGCTGACCTCGGCCACCGACCGCAGGGCCCCGCGCATCAGGTTCAAACCTGACGACGCGCGCACGTGGGCAGGCCGTCGGCTGGCCATGGGCCAGCCCATCTCTAGACCGAGCAGGCCAGAGCTAGCCTATTTCTCTTTTTATTTTTAAACCTGGATTTCTAAGATTTTTATAAAAACATTTAACCAGTGTAAAAATATAATTCTTCCACTCTTATTTTTCTAAAAATGAGTAGTATTTAATGATATGCTGAGATGAATTTTTCCAGCAACTATTCTATTTTATAATAATAAAAAGGGCTAAAATGAAATAGTTTTGCTTTTGCTTGGTTGTTTTCAAAAACATTCCTTCAAAGAAAAACTAAGGCATATATTGTAAAATGATATCTTAGATTTATCAGGGATAGGGAATATTTTTAAAATAACTTTGTGGATTGTTTCTATGTGAGCTACTTCTCATTTATTGTTTTATCAACGATAGAAAATCCGTGTGACGAGGGAATCGGAGCGGAAGACCTCGAAGACCCCCGATACTTAGCTGACCAAGGCAAGCAACCCTTTGACCATGACTGGGCATATGTTACTTTGCATGATAGAATAGCAAGTATTCCCGTTGCATATGATCATAAGTGCCGATAATCATTTGATATGATTTTACCGAAGGCTCCTCCGGAGCATTTGCATTGAGCTTGACTCTACCCCTTGAGGGTCATGCTAATACCATGTTGACAAGTAAAGATAGATGTAGAAACATCATGAGCATGTTGTTGTCACAAAGCAAGAGTTTATGAAAACCCCGTCGGGTGCCACTAATGCCCGAGGGTGATGATGAGTTAGGTGGTTACTTTTGGTGAAGTGATGCATCCGGTATTAGTGTGAGTAACGTTTCGGAAATGGGATTGGATTTATGATGTGTCGACCGTCCCAACCTTACGAGTACGACCACGTTACCCCTTTTGGGAAGGGGCTATGTTAATTACTCTGATCGGTGCTAGCAAAGAGCCACATTACTAGTGGCAGGAGTCATATGTGGTCACTCTCGTGATGGGGTCGTGCCGGGTAGGACGACTATGCCATTTTTATGAGTTCCAGTCACATCGTTGGTCCGCGCATGGTTGGTACTGTCGAGAGTTGGTGCTCGTAAGACGTACAACATGTGGGTTGGGTACCAATCGAGTGGATCTCTTTGTCTAGTATCGACAGGGGAAAGGCATTGATCGGGTACTTACCTCGGGTATGTGATATAGCGCGAGTTGTGGATGACACGGAAGTTTCCCGGATCTCGTGGGTCCAGCGTACTACCTGTGCAGAGTGTAAACTATTCGAATAGCCGTGTCCACGGTCAAGGACAGTTGTGTAATCGTGCTTAAACTATGTCCTGATATTTCCGCATAAACCAAGTGTGCGTGTGTGTGTGTGTATGGTGATGAGTAAGGTGTTGCTATGATAGCAATGATGTGACCAAGTTCAGTGACTTGGCATATAGGGTGAACCCGGATGGTTCAGCCTTCGGCGGATATATTGATATCTGTAACCTATTCTTCAAGAGTAATTCTTTAACTTGATGCATATTCATGATCATTCCACCCAGATGAGTTATACTAGAGATGCATTATATTGTTATCCTTCACTTTCGTTGATTATAACATGGGCTGTTTGCGAGTACATTCAAAGTACTCATTGGCTTGGCACTGGTTATTTCATTGACCAGACTTGGAAGGACCAGAGTTTGGAGATGAGTATGTCTTCGGACACACCCGTGCAAACTAGGATGCTTCCGAGTCAGAATGCCTGTTGGTCTAGGCTTGACGGCATGGGCACCACTTAGCCCCTTTGTTTTCTGCCATTAGTGTACTCGTGTGATTTGGCCTTAGGCCCTGTCTTGTGAACTTGACCCTTCGGTCACGTGATGTAATAATCGGTTCTTGGATGTAAGACTCTTTATTCAGTATCTGTGTTCGGTGAGCATTGATCTCTGGGATCACTGAGCACGGAGATTCTCGACTAGTAAGTCGGGGTCCCCACAGAGCGTGTGCCCAAGGACTTTAAGGGTCCGCGCAAGGTTCCCAACTTTACGTAATTATCATGAGATGCTCAAGGGCCCCTGCCCACAACATAGCACAGTGGAAGGTCCAACCACTCATTCTTGGGAAAACTGTTTTGTGATGCAGGAGTTTCGTGCCGAGGGACTCAAGAAAAACCAAGGAGGGAGTAGTGGTGGACACCCGGATCAATTTGGTTCGAGCAACTCACACGGGAATCCATTTGGCGGTTTTCCCAACCCTGTTCCACAGGGCGGGTCGCACTCCAACACTGGGCAATACCCGTTCCAGGGTAACCAACAATATAATGCTCTGGGCATCTTTCAGCAACAACTTAACCCGGGCGGCTCTCAGCAGCAGAACGGCAACATCTGCTTCCAAAATAACCCCAAGCAGTTGAATAGTGGACAGTATCACGTGTTTACCACTAATGCTTGCAAGAGGGACAAGAAGATTAAGCAGGGAGCCCTCAGTGTAGCTGAGCCGACGCTTCCCAGGTATCTCAACTGGTCTGAACAACGTGTTACCTGGAGTAGGGAGGACCATCCACCCCGGGCTGATAACCCTGGCGACTTGGCATTGGTCGTGGCACCTCAGGTTGGGGGCTATACCCTCTCCAAAGTCCTCATGGACGGTGGCAGTAGTATCAACATCTTATACTATGAAACTTTCCGGAGAATGAATTTCTCTGAAGGCGACTTGATGCCTTCCTCCACGGTCTTCCACGGCATCGTCCCCGGTAAGTCAGCATATCTTGTTAGGCAGATTAAACTCAATGTGGCTTTTGGCACCAAATCTAACTACAGGAGCGAGTCTCTCACGTTCGAGGTGGTCAAGATCAAGAGCCCTTATCATGCGCTTTTTGGTTGACCGGCTTACGCCTGCTTCATGGCCCGGCCGTGTTATGTCTATCTCAAGCTCAAGATGCCAGGCCCTAGAGGAACAATCACGATAAGTGGAGATCGGAAGATAGCTCAGGAGTGCAAAGAAGGAGATGATGCTTATGCTGAGTCGGCCTGCGCTGCCGAGGAACTCAAGTTTCATCAAGCCAATGTTGACCCGGCAGACATGGCTCCACTCAAGAAGCCCACAATCGATTCAGAGCCACCCCTCAAGTTTAAACCTACACATGACACCAAGCAGGTTGATTTCACGCCTGACAACTCTTCCAAGAAATTAACTATTGGGATGGGTCTGGATCCCAAATGGGAAAGCGCGCTCATCGAATTCATCCATGAGAATTGGGACATTTTTGCATGGAAACCTTATGACATGCCAGGTGTACCGAGAGAGTTCACCGAGAACCACCTTAATATAGATCCCAAGATGAAGCCGGTTCGGCAGTACCTCCGTTGTTTCAACGAGGAGAGGCGTAAGGCAATCGGGGAAGAGGTAGCCCGGCTCTTGGCTGCTGGGTTCATTGTGGAAGTTTTTCATCCAGAGTGGCTGGCCAATCCAGTCTTAGTCCTCATGAAAAATGGGACTTTCCGCATGTGCATTGATTACACCGACCTTAACAAGGCCTGCCCGAAGGACCCTTTCACTCTACCTCGCATCGATCAAATCATTGACTCTACGGCGGGTTGCGAGCAGTTGTGTTTTTTGGATGCATACTCAGGTTATCACCAGATCAAGATGGCTCTGAAGGATCAAGAGAAGACGGCCTTCATAACTCCTTTTGGTGCTTTCTCCTATGTCTCCATGCCATTTGGGCTTAAGAGTGCACATGCGACTTATCAGCGCTGTATCCAGAATTGTCTGCAGAATCAGATCAGGCGCAACGTACACGCTTATGTTGATGACATAGTGGTGAAATCCCAGAAGAAGGAGTCACTTATGGAAGATCTCAAGGAGATGTTTGACAGTTTGTGTGTGTATCGGATGAAGCTTAACCCGACCAAGTGTGTTTTTGGTGTCCCTGCAGGGAAGTTATTGGGTTTCTTGGTGTCAGAGCGAGGTATTGAGGCCAACCCGAACAAGATTAAGGCGATTACTTCCCTTGGCAAGTCGGCTAATATCAACCAGGTCCAGCGTATGGCAGGTCATATCGCAGCACTGAGTCGCTTCATAAGCCGCCTTGGTGAGAAGGCCATCCCTCTTTATCAGCTGCTCAAGAAAACAGACCGTTTTCTGTGGACAGACACGGCCAATGAAGCTTTTGAGGCCCTGAAGAAGCAATTGGCTGAGCCGCCCGTTTTAGCTGGCCGCATCAACAAAGAGCCTATGCTCATGTACATTGCTGCTAACTCTAAAGCAGTAAGTATGCCAGTGGTTGTCGAACACAAGGAAGAAGGAAAGGAGTACCCGCTCCAAAGGCATGTGTACTTTGTCAGCGAAGCTTTGACCCTCTCTAAACAATGTTATCCACACTGGCAGAAGCTGGTTTTCAGGATCTTCATGGCGAGGTGTGATACGTCTCCAATGTATCTATAATTTTTGTTGGTTCCATGTTATTATCTTGTCAACTTTGGATGTTTTGTATGCATGAATATGCTATTTTATATCTTTTTTGGGACTAACTTATTAACTCAGTGCCAAGTGCCAGTTCCTGTTTTTTCCGTGTTTTTGACCCTTTTCAGAGGAGAATTTTAAACGGTGTCCAAATGGAATAAAACTTTCGAAAAGATTTTTTCCGGAACAGAAGATACGCAGGGGACGTGATAACCAAGGCAGGGGCCACCAGGAGAGGCCACAAGCCCCCTAGGCGCGGCCAGGGGGCCCCGCGCCTATTAGGCTTGTGGCCCCCCTATGGCTCGTCTGACCTACCTCTTCCGCCTATAAATTCCCGAAAAATCGAAAACTGCGCGAGAGATCCACGAAAATACTTTTCCGCCGCCGCAAGATTCTGTCTCCGCAAGATCCCATCTGGGGCATGTTCTGGTGCCCTGTCGGAGGGGGGATTCAGATAAGGAGGGCTTCTTCATCAACACCATGGCATCTCCGATGATGCGTGAGTAGTTCACCATAGACCTTCGAGTCCATAGCTAGTAGCTAGATGGCTTCTTCTCTCTCTTGGATCTTCAATACAAAGTTCTCCATGATATTCTTGGAGATCTATCCGATGTAATCTTCTTTTGCGGTGTGTTTGTCGAGATTCGATGAATTGTGGATTTATGATGAGATTATCTATGAGTCTTATTTGATTTACTTCTGATCTCTTTTATGCATGATTTTATATCCTTGTAATTCTCTTCGAGTTGTGGTTTTTGTTTGGCCAAATTGATCTATGATTCTTGCAATGGGGGAAGTGCTTGGTTTTGGGTTCATACCGTGCGGTGACCTCACCCAGTGACAGAAGGGGTAGCGAGGCACGCATCATGTTGTTGACATCAAGGGTAAAAAGATGGGGTTTATATCTATTGCATGAATTTATCCCTCTACATCATGTCATCTTGCTTAAGGCGTTACTCTGTTTGTTATGAACTCAATACACTAGATGCATGCTGGATAGCGGTCGATGTGTGGAGTAATAGTAGTAGATGCAGAAAGTATCGGTCTACTTGTCTCGGACGTGATGCCTATATGTATGATCATTGCCTTAGATATCGTCATGACTTTGCGCAGTTCTATCAATTGCTCGACAGTAATTTGTTCACCCACCATAATATTTGCTATTTTGAGAGAAGCCTCTAGTGAACACTATGGCCCCAGGTCTACTTCACATCATATTTTCAGCCTTACACTTTTACTTCGTTGCACTTTCCGCCTTCAGATCTCACTTTGCAATCAATCTTGAAGGGATTGACAACCCCTTTATAGCGTTGGATGCAAGCTTGCTAGTGTTTGCGCAGGTACTTTGGACACTTGGCTTGATTCTCCTACTGGATTGATACCTTGGTTCTCAAAACTGAGGGAAATACTTACTGCTACTGTGCTGCATCACCCTTTCCTCTTCAAGGGAAAAACCAACGCAAGCTCAAGAGGCAGCATAATGTAGGCATGTATTCCGTATATAGGCATACGTGCTTAGGGAAAAGAACTTGCATGACATCTATTGTCCATCCCTCCCATGGCAGCAGGGTCCTAATGGAAACTACGGGATATTAAGGTTCTCCTTTTAATAGAGAACCGGAACAAAGCATTAGCACTTAGTGAATACATGAACTCCTCATACTATGGTCATCTCCGGGAGTGGTTCCGGCTATTGTCACTCCGGGTTTGCGGGTCATAACACATAGTAGGTGACTACAACTTGCAATATAGGATCAAGAACACACATATATTGGTGAGAACATAATAGGTTCAGATCTGAAATCATGGCACTCGGGCCCTAGTGACAAGCATTAAGCATGGCAAAGTAGTAGCAACATCAATCTCAGAACATAATGGATACTAGGGATCAATCCCCATCAAAACTAACTTGATTACATGATAGATCTCATCCAACCCATAACCGTCCAGCAAGCCTACGATGAGATTACTCACAAACGGTGAAGAGCATCATGGAATTTGCGATGAAGGATGGTTGGTGATGACGATGGCGACGATCTCCCCTCTCCGGAGCCCAGAACGGACTCCAGATCTGCCCTCCAGAGGAAGAACAGGTGGTGGGGCGTCTCCGTATCGTAAAACGCGATGAACTCTTCTCCTTGATTTTTTCCCGGACGAAAGGGACTAAATAGAGCTGTAGTTGGAGGCGGCGGAGCTCCGAGGGCCCCACAAGCCTGCTAGGCGCGGCCAGGGGGGCCGCGCCTGTTGGGCTTGTGGGCTCCTCGCTCCATTCCTCCGGTTGATTCTTGTGCCAATATTTTTATATATTCCACAAAAAAATCCTCGTAAATTTCCAGGTCATTCCGAGAACTTTTATTTCTGCGCGAAAACAACACCATGACAATTCTGCTGAAAACAACGTTAGTCCGGGTTAGTTCCATTCAGATCATGCAAATTAGAGTCCAAAACAAGGTCAAAGAGTTTGGAAAAGTAGGTACAACGGAGACGTATGAACTCCCCCAAGCTTAAAGCCTTGCTTGTCCTCAAGCAATTCAGTTGACGAACTGAAAGAGACAAAAGAAAAACTTTTACGAACTCTGTTTGATCTTGTTGTTGCAATTATGTCTAACTCATATTCAGATTTTCAGCAAGACCATAAGCTAGCCACATAAGCAATGACATTTAGGTCTCAAGAGGAACTCATATCAATGGCATAATCAACTAGCGAGCAATAATAATAAGTTTCAAATGTCAACACTTCAAACAAAACAATCATGAAGCAGTATGAACAGATGGTATCTCGCTAGCTCTTTCTGAGACCGCAAAACATAAATGTAGAGCACCTTCAAAGACCAAGGGCTGACTGAACATTGTAATTCATGGCAAACAAGATCTAGTCATAGTCATACTCAATAACAATTAAAAGCAAAGCATAAAAATGACAGAGGTGCTCTCTAATTGGTGCTTTTATAAGAAGAGGATGACTCGACAGAAACATAAATAGATAGGCCCTTCGCAAAGGGAAGCATTGATTTGTAGAGGTGCCGGAGCTCAAGCTTTTAAGACAGAGATGAATAATTTTGGGTGGCATGCTTTCATTGTCAACGCAATGACCAAGAGTTTTCACCATCTTCCATGCTACACATACTATAGGCGGTTCCCAAACAGAAAAGTAAAGTTTTGACTCCCCCACAACCAATCAATCACACTCCACGACTAGCCGAATACTCGAGTGCCGTCCATACCAACATAAATCCAAGGGGAGTTTTGTTTGCAATTATCTTTTCGATTTGAGCATGGAACTGGGCATTCCAATTACCGACCCCTTTCTTGTGGGTGATAGTGAATAAACACATATCGAGGATAACACGCCTAGCATGGAAGATACTGATCGCCCCTTGTCACCACATGAGCGGTTCGGGCATGCAAAACAGATTATTTCTTGAAGGTTTAGAGAGTGGAACATGCAAATTTACTTGGAACGGCAGGTAAATAACGCATATAGGTAGGTATGGTGGACTTATATGGAACAACTCTGGGTTTATGGAAGTGGATGCACAAGCAGTATTCCCGCTTAGTACAAGTGAAGGCTAGCAAAAGACTGGGAAGCGACCAACTAGAGAGCGACAACAGTCATCAATATGCATTGAGATTAACCAACATTGAGTGCAAGCATGAGTAGGACATAAATCACCATGAACATGAATATCATAGAGGCTATGCTGATTTGTTTCAACTACATTCTTAAACATGCGCCAAGTCAAGCCACTTGAATCATTCAAAGGAGGATACCATCCTATCATACTACATCATAATCATCTCAAAATTCATGTTGGCATCCAAGACAAACCATTATAAGCTCCTAGCTAATTAAGCATGGCATCAGAAACTATGATCTCTAAGTTGTCATTGCAAACATGTTTCTCTCACAACAAAGCTGAATTAGGAACGATGAGCTAGTCATATTTACAAAAACAAAATAGATCGAGTTCATACCATCTTTTTCAGGCTCAGTCACTTCATCAAATATCGTCATTATTTCCTTTCACTTGCACGATCGAATGATGTGAACAATAATAAGAGTGTTCATGCATTGGACTAAGCTGGAATCTGCAAGCAAACACAAAGGAGAAGACAAAGTAATATGGCTCTTTGAGAGGTAAAAAGATATGCATGCGAGAGCCACTAAACATTGTAACCATGGTCTTCTACCTTGACCCAAAGAAAAAGAAAACTATTTACACGGGAAAACTCGCAACAAGCAAAAGAAGAACGAGAAATCTTTTTGGGTTTTCTCAAACTAGACAAACACACGAGAAGAAAACGACGGGATATTAAGGTTCTCCTTTTAATAAAGAACCGGACCAAAGCATTAGCACTTGGTGAACACATGAACTCCTCAAACTATGGTCATCACCGGGAGTGGTTCCGGTTATTGTCACTCCGGGGTTGCTGGGTCATAACACATAGTAGGTAACTACAACTTGCAAGATCGGATCTAAAACACACATATATTGGTGACAACATAATAATTTCAGATCTGAAATCATGGCACTCGGGCCCTAGTGACAAGCATTAAGCATGGCAAAGTAGTAGCAGAATCAATCTCAGAACATGGTGGATACTAGGGATCAATCCCCGTCAAAACTAACTCGATTACATGATTACTCGATTACATGGCCTACAAATAGATTACTCACGAATGATGAAGAGCTTCATGGAATTGGAGAGGGAAGAAGGTTGATGATGACGATGGCGACGATTTCCCCTCTCCGGAGCCCACAACGGACTCCAGACCTGCCCTCCAGATGAAGAACAGGATGTGGCGTCGCCTCCGTATCGCAAACGCGACGAAATCTTCTCTCTTGATTTTTTCTGGGACAAAAGTGAATTTATAGAGCTGAGTTTGGGGGCGGCAGGGCCACGTGGGCCCCACAAGCTTGCTAGCCGCCACCAGGGGGGTGGCGGCTACAGGGCTTGTGGCCCACTGGCCCATCCCCTCCGGTGGATCTTTGCGCAGGTATTTTTCATATTTTCCAGAAATATTCTCCATAAATTTTCAGGACGTTCCGAGAACTTTCATTTCTGCACAAAAACAACACCAAGGCAATTCTGCTGAAAACAGCGTCAGTCCAGGTTAGTTCCATTCAAATCATGCAAATTAGAGTCCAAAACAAGGGCAAAAGAGTTTGGAAAAGTAGATACGATGGAGACTTATCAACTCCTCCAAGCTTAAAACCTTGCTTGTCCTCAAGCAACTTAGTTGACAAACTGAAGGAGAAAGAAAAACTTTGACAAACTCTGTTTGATCTTGTTGTTGCAACTATGTCTAACTCATAACCAGAATTTCAGCAAGATCACAAGTTAACCACATAAGCAAGTGACACAAAGGTCTCATGGTAAACTAATATCAATGGCATAATCAGCTAGCGAGCAAATAATAATGAGTTTCAAATACCAACAATTTAATCAAAACAAGCATGAAGCAATATGAATAGGTGGTATCTCGCTAGCTCGTTCTGAGACTGCAAAACATAAATGGAGAGCACTTTCAAAGATCAAGGGCTGACTAAACATTGTAATTCATAGCAACGAAGATCCAGTCATAGTCATACTCAATATCAATTAAAAACAAAGCATAAAAATGACAGAGGTGCTCTCTAATTGGTGCTTATATAAGAAGAGGCTGACTCAACAGGAAAATAAATAGACAGGCCCTTCGCAGAGGGAAGCATTGATTTGCAGAGGTGCCAGAGCTCAAGCTTTGAATGTTGGAAATATGCCCTAGAGGCAATAATAAATTAGTTATTATTATATTTCTTAGTTCATGATAATCGTTTATTATCCATGCTATAATTGTATTGATTGGAAACACAATACTTGTGTGGATACATAGACAAAACACTGTCCCTAGTAAGCCTCTAGTTGACTAGCTCGTTAATCAAAGATGGTCAAGGTTTCCTGGCCATAGGCAAGTGTTGTCACTTGATAACGGGATCACATCATTAGGAGAATCATGTGATGGACTAGACCCAAACTAATAGACGTAGCATGTTGATCGTGTCATTTTGTTGCTACTGTTTTCTGCGTGTCAAGTATTTATTCCTATGACCATGAGATCATATAACTCACTGACACCGGAGGAATGCTTTGTGTGTATCAAACGTCACAACGTAACTGGGTGACTATAAAGATGCTCTACAGGTATCTCCGAAGGTGTTAGTTGAGTTAGTATGGATCAAGACTGGGATTTGTCACTCCGTGTGACGGAGAGGTATCTCGGGGCCCACTCGGTAATACAACATCACACATAAGCCTTGCAAGCAATGTAACTTAGTGTAAGTTGCGGGATCTTGTATTACGGAACGAGTAAAGAGACTTGCCGGTAAACGAGGTTGAAATAGGTATACGGATACTGACGATCGAATCTCGGGCAAGTAACATACCGAAGGACAAAGGGAATGACATACGGGATTATACGAATCCTTGGCACTGAGGTTCAAACGATAAGATCTTCGTAGAATATGTAGGATCCAATATGGGCATCCAGGTCCCGCTATTGGATATTGACCGAGGAGTCTCTCGGGTCATGTCTACATAGTTCTCGAACCCGCAGGGTCTGCACACTTAAGGTTCGACGATGTTTTATGCGTATTTGAGTTATATGGTTGGTTACCGAATGTTGTTCGGAGTCCCGGATGGGATCACGGACATCACGAGGGTTTCCGGAATGGTCCGGAGACGAAGATTGATATATAGGATGACCTCATTTGGTTACCGGAAAGTTTCCGGGCATTACCGGAAAAGTTTCGGGCTCATCGGTAGTGTACCGGGAGTGCCGGGAGGGGTGCCGGGGACCATCGGGAGGGGTGTCACGCCCCAAGGGGTCTCATGGGCTATGGGAAGAGATAAACCAGCCCCTAGTGGGCTGGAATAAGTTCCCACTAAGGCCCATAAGGTTTGAGAAGGAAAAACACAAGGTGGAAAGAGTTTCCAAGTGGGAAGGTGGAATCCTACTCCAAGTAGGATTGGAGTAGGACTCCTCCACCTCCAATTTCGGCCAAACCTTTGGGTTTTGAGGCTGCCTCCTCCCCTCCCTCCCACCTATATATACGGAGGTTTTAGGGCTGATTTGAGACGACTTTCTCACGGCTGCCCGACCACATACCTCCATAGTTTTTCCTCTAGATCGCGTTTCTGCGGAGCTCGGGCGGAGCCCTGCTGAAACAAGATCATCACCAACCTCCGGAGCGCCGTCACGCTGCCGGAGAACTCTTCTACCTCTCCGTCTCTCTTGCTGGATCAAGAAGGCCGAGATCATCGTCGAGCTGTACGTGTGCTGAACGCGGAGGTGCCGTCCGTTCGGTACTAGATCGTGGGACTGATCGCGGGATTGTTCGCGGGGCGGATCGAGGGACGTGAGGACGTTCCACTACATCAACCGCGTTCTCTAACGCTTCTGCTGTACGATCTACGAGGGTACGTAGATCACTCATCCCCTCTCGTAGATGGACATCACCATGATAGGTCTTCGTGCGCGTAGGAAATTTTTTGTTTCCCATGCGACGTTCCCCAACAGTGGCATCATGAGCTAGGTTCATGCGTAGATGTCTTCTCGAGTAGAACCCAAAAGGTTTTGTGGGCGGTGATGTGCGTTTTGCTGCCCTCCTTAGTCTTTTCTTGATTCCGCGGTATTGTTGGATTGAAGCGGCTTGGACCGACATTACTCGTACGCTTACGAGAGACTGGTTTCATCGTTACGAGTAACCCCCTTTGCTCAAAGATGACTGGCAAGTGACGGTTTCTCCAACTTTAGTTGAATCGGATTTGACCAAGGAGGTCCTTGGATGAGTTTAAATAGCAACTCATATATCTCCGTTGTGGTGTTTGCGTAAGTAAGATGCGATCCTACTAGATACCCCCGGTCACCACGTAAAACTTGCAACAACAAAATTAGAGGACGTCTAACTTGTTTTTGCAGGGTATGCTTGTGATGTGATATGGCCAACGATGTGATGTGATATATTGGATGTATGAGATGATCATGTTGTAATAGAAATATCGACTTGCACGTCGATGGTACGACAACCGGCAGGAGCCATAGGGTTGTCTTTATAACTAACGTTTGTGCTTGCAGATGCGTTTACTATTTTGCTAGGACGTAGCTTTAGTAGTAATAGCATGAGTAGCACGACAACCCCGATGGCGACACGTTGATGGAGATCATGATGATGGAAATCATGGTGTGACGCCGGTGACAAGAAGATCGTGCCGGTGTTTTGGTGATGGAGATCAAGAAGCACGTGATGATGGCCATATCATGTCACTTATGAATTGCATGTGATGTTAATCCTTTTATGCACCTTATTTTGCTTAGAACGACGGTAGCATTATGAGGTGATCTCTCACTAAAATTTCAAGACGAAATTGTGTTCTCCCCGACTGTGCACCGTTGCTACAGTTCTTCGTTTCGAGACACCACGTGATGATCGGGTGTGATAGACTCAACGTTCACATACAACGGGTGCAAAACAGTTGCGCACGCGGAACACTCGGGTTAAGCTTGACGAGCCTAGCATGTGCAGACATGGCCTCGGAACACGTGAGACCGAAAGGTCGAGCATGAATTGTATAGTTGATATGATTAGCATAGAGATGCGTACCACTGAAACTATTCTCGACTCACGTGATGATCGGACTTGAGATAGTGGATTTGGATCATGTACCACTCAAATGACTAGAGAGATGTACTTTTTGAGTGGGAGTTCTTAAGTAATATGATTAATTGAACTAATTGTCATGAACATAGTCTAATGGTCTTTGCGAATTACGATGTAGCTTGCGCTATAGCTCTACTGTTTTTATATGTTCCTAGAGAAAATTTAGTTGAAAGTTGATAGTAGCAAACTTTGCAGACTGAGTCTGTAAAACCGAGGATTGTCCTCGTTGCTGCGCAGAAGGCTTATGTCCTTAATGCAACACTCGGTGTGCTGCACCTCGAGCGTCGTCTGTGGATGCTGTGAACATCCGACATACACGTTTCTGATGACTACACGATAGTTCAGTGCAAAATACTTAAATGGCTTAGAAGCAAGGCGCCGAAAACGTTTTAAAACGTCACGGAATATAAGTGATGTTCTAAAGAGATGAAATTGTGATTTCATGCTTGTGTCCTTGTTAAGAGGTACGAGACCTCCAACAAGATTCTTTGTCCACAAAGTAAAGGAGAAAAGCTCAATCGTTGAGCATGTGCTCAGATTGTCTGAGTACGACAATCACTTGAATCAAGTGGGAGTTAATCTTCCAAATGAGATAGTGATGGTTCTCCAAAGTCACTGCCACCAAGCTGTGAGAGCTTCGTGATGAACTATAACATATCAAGGATAGATACAATGATCCTTGAGAAATTCGCGACGTTTGACACTGCGAAAGTAGAAATCAAGAAGGAGCATCAATAGTTGATGGTTTGAAAAACCACTAAGTTTCAAGAAAGGCGAGGGCTAGAAGGGATACTTCGTGAAACGGCAAAACAGTTGCTGCGCTAATGAAGAGACCCAAGATTAAACCCAAACCCGAGACTAAGTGCTTCTGTAATAAGGGGAACAGTCACTGAGGCGGAGCAACTCTAGATACTTGGTAGATAAGAAGGCTGGCAAAAGTCGAGAGAAGTATATTTGATATACATAATGTTGATGTGTACTTTACTAGTACTCCTAGTAGCACGAGGGTATTGGATACCGGTTCGGTTGCTAAGTGATTAGTAACGCGAAATGAAAGCTACGGCATAAACGGAGACTAGCTAAAGGCGAGGTGACGATACGTGTTGGAAGTGTTTCCAAGGTTGATATGATCAAACGTCGCACGCTCCCTCTACCATCGGGATTGGTGTTGAACCTAAATAATTGTTATTTGGTGCTTGCGTTAAGCATGAACATGATTGGATCGTATTTATTGCAATACGATTATTCATTCAAATAGAATAATGGTTACTCTATTTGCTTGAATAATCACCTTCAATGGTTTATTGAATCTCGATTGTAATGTTACACATTGGTGCCAAAAGATACGAGTTAATGATGATAGTACCACTTACTTGTGGCACTGCCGCTTGAGTCATGTTAGTATAAATTGCATGAAGAGGCTCCATGCTGATGGATCTTTGTACTCACCTGATTTCGAATCACTAGTGACATGCATATCATACCACATGAGCAAGGCCTTGTTTTCATTGAGATGAAATAAGATAGTAACTTGTTGGAAGTGATACATTTTGATGTATGCAGTCCAATGGGTGCTGAGGCACGTAGTGGATATCATTATGTTCTTACTTCACTGAAGATTTGAGTAGATACAGGAGTATTTACTTAATGAATCACAAGTCTGAAATATTGAAAAGTTCAATTCTGTTTCGGAGTGAAGTTCGTCGTAACAAGAGGATGAACTGTCTACGATATGATCATAGAAATGAATATCTGAGTTACGAGTTTTGGTACGCAGTTAAGACAATGTGGAAATTGTTTCGCAGTTCATGCCACCTGGAACATCATAGTGTGATGATGTGTCTGAACGTCATAGCCACGCACTATTTCGTATGGTGCATACTATAATGTCTCTTATCGAATTACCACTATCGTTCATGGGTTATGCATTAGAGACAACCGCACTCACTTTAAATAGGGCACCGCGTATTTCCGTTGAGATGACACAGTATAAACTGAGGTTTAGAGAAATCTAAACTGTCGTTTCTTGAAAGTTTGGGGTTTCGACACTTATGTGAAAAAGTTTCAGTCTGATAAGCTCGAACCCAAAGCGGATAAATGCATCTTCATAGGATATCCAAAACAGTTGGGTACATCTCCTATCTCAGATCCAAAAGCAAAGTGTTTGTTTCTAGAAACGGATCCTTTCTCGAGGAAAGGTTTCTCTCGAAAGAATTGAGTGGGAGGGTAGTAGAACTTGATGAGGTTATTGAACCATCACTTCAACCAGTGTGTAGCAGGGCGCAGGAAGTTGTTCATGTGGCGCCTACACCAATTGAAGTGGAAGCTGATGATGATGATCATTGAGCTTCGAATCAAGTTACTACAAACCTCGTAGGTCGACAAGGTCGCGTACTACTACAGAGTGGTACGGTAACCATGTCTTGGAGGTCATGTTGTTGAGCAACAGTGAACCTACGAGTTATGGAGAAAGCGATGGTGGGCCCAGATTCTGACAAATGGCTGGAAGCCATGAAA
Organism: Hordeum vulgare subsp. vulgare; assembly: GCF_904849725.1. NCBI lineage: Eukaryota > Viridiplantae > Streptophyta > Magnoliopsida > Poales > Poaceae > Hordeum > Hordeum vulgare. The sequence continues at coordinate 484,350,236 of NC_058524.1, read as the reverse complement.
TCCGAGAGAGGATCCATGTATAAAACAAAGTGTAGACTTTGAAAGAACTACTTGATGGTCATAAGACTATTGAGTAAAGATGGATCTTTAAAAGAACACAGACGATGATGGTGAGAAGTCACTATTAAGAAAAGCTCGACTTGTCGCAAAGATGTTTTCGATAAGATCAAACAGTTGACTATGATGAGACTTTCTCACTCGTAGCGATGCTAAAAGTCTGTTAGAATTATGTTAGTTGTTGATGCATTATTTATGAAATATTGCACGTAGGATGTGAAAACATTGTTTTCTGGACGGTTTCCTTGAGCAAACATTGTATGTGATACAACCAGAAGGTTTTGTCGATCCTAAAGATACTAGCAAGTATGCAAGCTCCAGTGATCCTTCAATGGACTGGTGCAAGCATCTCGGAGTTGGAATATACACTTTGATGAGATGATCAAAGATTTTGGGTTTGTACAAGGTTTATGAGAAACTTGTATTTCCAAAGAAGTGAGTGGGAGCACTATAGAATTTCTGATAAGTATATGTGGTTGACATATTGTGGATCAGAAGTAATGTAGAATTTCTGTAAAACATACAAGGTTGTTTGAAAGGAGTTTTCAAAGGAATACCTGGATTGAGCTACTTGAACGTTGAGCATCAAAGATCTATGGAGATAGATCGAAAAGCGCTTAATGGAAGTTTCAACAAGATGCATGCCTTGACAAGTTTTTGAAGGAGTTCAAAATAGATCAGCAAAGAAGGAGTTCTTGGTTGCGTTGTGAGGTGTGAATTTGAGTAAGACTCAAAACTCGACCCCGGCAGAATAAAGAGAATAGACGAAGGTCGTCTTCTATGCCTTAGCCGTAGAATCTAAAGTATGCCATGCTGTGTACCGCACCTGATGTGTGCCTTGACTCAAAGTATGTTGAGAGGTACAGAGAGTGATCCATGATTGAATCACTAGCAGCGGTCAAAATTTATCCTTAGTAACTAATGGACTAAGGAATTTTTCTCGATTATGGAGGTGGTTAAAAAGTTCGTCGTAAAGGGTTATGTCGATGCAAGCTTTGACACTAATCCGAATAACTATGAGTAGTGAAACGGATTCGTATAGTAGAGTAGATATTTGGAGCATTTCCGAATAGCACGTAGTAGCAGCATCTATAAGATGACATAAAGATTTGTAGAGAACGCACGAATCTGAGAGTTTCAGAACCGTTGACTAAAACCTCTCTCACGAGCAAGACGTGATCAGACCCCATAACTATATGGGTGTTGGATTCGTTGGAATCACATGGTGATGTGAACTAGATTATTGACTCTAGTGCAAGTGGGAGACTGTTGGAAATATGCCCTAGAGGCAATAATAAATTAGTTATTATTATATTTCTTAGTTCATGATAATCGTTTATTATCCATGCTATAATTGTATTGATTGGAAACACAATACTTGTGTGGATACATAGACAAAACACTGTCCCTAGTAAGCCTCTAGTTGACTAGCTCGTTAATCAAAGATGGTCAAGGTTTCCTGGCCATAGGCAAGTGTTGTCACTTGATAACGGGATCACATCATTAGGAGAATCATGTGATGGACTAGACCCAAACTAATAGACGTAGCATGTTGATCGTGTCATTTTGTTGCTACTGTTTTCTGCGTGTCAAGTATTTATTCCTATGACCATGAGATCATATAACTCACTGACACCGGAGGAATGCTTTGTGTGTATCAAACGTCGCAACGTAACTGGGTGACTATAAAGATGCTCTACAGGTATCTCCGAAGGTGTTAGTTGAGTTAGTATGGATCAAGACTGGGATTTGTCACTCCGTGTGACGGAGAGGTATCTCGGGGCCCACTCGGTAATACAACATCACACATAAGCCTTGCAAGCAATGTAACTTAGTGTAAGTTGCGGGATCTTGTATTACGGAACGAGTAAAGAGACTTGCCGGTAAACGAGGTTGAAATAGGTATACGGATACTGACGATCGAATCTCGGGCAAGTAACATACCGAAGGACAAAGGGAATGACATACGGGATTATACGAATCCTTGGCACTGAGGTTCAAACGATAAGATCTTCGTAGAATATGTAGGATCCAATATGGGCATCCAGGTCCCGCTATTGGATATTGACCGAGGAGTCTCTCGGGTCATGTCTACATAGTTCTCGAACCCGCAGGGTCTGCACACTTAAGGTTCGACGATGTTTTATGCGTATTTGAGTTATATGGTTGGTTACCGAATGTTGTTCGGAGTCCCGGATGGGATCACGGACGTCACGAGGGTTTCCGGAATGGTCCGGAGACGAAGATTGATATATAGGATGACCTCATTTGGTTACCGGAAAGTTTCCGGGCATTACCGGAAAAGTTTCGGGCTCATCGGTAGTGTACCGGGAGTGCCGGGAGGGGTGCCGGGGACCATCGGGAGGGGTGTCACGCCCCAAGGGGTCTCATGGGCTATGGGAAGAGATAAACCAGCCCCTAGTGGGCTGGAATAAGTTCCCACTAAGGCCCATAAGGTTTGAGAAGGAAAAAACACAAGGTGGAAAGAGTTTCCAAGTGGGAAGGTGGAATCCTACTCCAAGTAGGATTGGAGTAGGACTCCTCCACCTCCAATTTCGGCCAAACCTTTGGGTTTTGAGGCTGCCTCCTCCCCTCCCTCCCACCTATATATACGGAGGTTTTAGGGCTGATTTGAGACGACTTTCTCACGGCTGCCCGACCACATACCTCCATAGTTTTTCCTCTAGATCGCGTTTCTGCGGAGCTCGGGCGGAGCCCTGCTGAAACAAGATCATCACCAACCTCCGGAGCGCCGTCACGCTGCCGGAGAACTCTTCTACCTCTCCGTCTCTCTTGCTGGATCAAGAAGGCCGAGATCATCGTCGAGCTGTACGTGTGCTGAACGCGGAGGTGCCGTCCGTTCGGTACTAGATCGTGGGACTGATCGCGGGATTGTTCGCGGGGCGGATCGAGGGACGTGAGGACGTTCCACTACATCAACCGCGTTCTCTAACGCTTCTGCTGTATGATCTACGAGGGTACGTAGATCACTCATCCCCTCTCGTAGATGGACATCACCATGATAGGTCTTCGTGCGCGTAGGAAATTTTTTGTTTCCCATGCGACGTTCCCCAACATTGAAAACACAGATAATAATTTTGGGTGGCATGCTTTCATTGCTAACGCAATGACCAAGAGTTCTCAATATCTTCCATGCTACTCATGATATAGGCGGTTCCCAAACAGAAAACTAAAGTTTTAACTCACCCACCACCAATCAATCACACTCCACGGCTAGCCGAATCCTCGGGTACCGTCCATACCAACATCAATCCGGGGGGAGTCTTGTTTTACAATTATGTTTTTGATTTAAGCGTGGAACTGGGCATTACAATTACCGGCCCCTTTCTCGTGAATGACAGTGAATAAACACATGTCGAGGATAGCACGCCTAACATGGAAGATATCAATAGCCCTCTGTCATCACATGAGCGGTTCGGGCATGCAAAACAAATTATTTCTTAAAGGTTTAGAGAATGGCACATGCAAATTTACTTGGAACGGCAGGTAGATACCGCAAATAGGTAGGTATGGTGGACTCTCATGGAAAAACTTTTGGGTTTATGGAAGTGGATGCACAAGCAGTATTCCGCTTAGTACAAGTGAAGGCTAGCAAAAGACTGGGAATCGACCAACTAGAGAGCGTCAACAGTCATCAAGATGCAATGAGTTTGACTAACATTGAATGCAAGCATGAACAAGATATAAATCACCATGAACACGAACACCATAGAGGCTATGTTGATTTTGTTTCAACTACATGCATGAACATGCGCCAAGTCAAGCCACTTGACTCATTCAAAGGAGAATACCATCCGATCATACTACATCATAGTCATCTCAAAATCTATGTTGGAATTCAAGACAAACCATTATAAACTCTCAGCTAATTAAGCATGGCATCAGAAACTATGATCTCTAAGTTGTCATTGCAAACATGGTTCTCTCACAACAAGGCTGAATCAGGCATGACAAGCTAGTCATATTTACCAAAACAAAATAGATAGAGTTCATACCAGCTTTTCCAGTCTGAGTCACTTCATCATATATAATCATTATTGCCTTTCATTTGCACGATCGAGCGATGTGAACAATAATAAGAGTGCTCGTGCATTGGACTAAGCTGAATCTGCAGGCAAACACAAAGGGGAAGACAAAGTAACATGGCTCTTTGAAAGCTAAACAGGTATGCATGCAAGAGCCTCTAAACATTGTAACCAATATCTTCTACCTTGACCCAAAGAAAAAGAAAACTATTTACACTGGAAAGCTCCCAACAAGAAAAAGAGGAAAGGAAAATCTTTTTGGGTTTTCTCAAAAGGACACAAAACAAGAAAGCAAGAAAACGAAAATAAACTAGCATGGATAATACAGTGGCAAAGTGTAAACACCGACTAACAAAGTGAAAGCATAAGCATGAATGTAGGGTTGGTGAGAACACGTACTTCCCCAAGCTTAGGCTTTTGTCCTAGCTTGGTCTACTCCCAAGGCGGGAAATAACCAGCTCCGGGGTACTCCGGAGCAGACTGTGGATGCCACTGCTGTGTGAGCTCCTCTGGCTCCCACTGATAAACTGGCGTCTGGTACTCGACTGGCGGCTCGGGCACGGGCACCTGTGGTTGGGCCAAGCCCCAATATGCGTAGATGTTCGAGGGCATAATAGTGTACATGCCTGCATGAAGATCGAACAAAGAAGGAGCAGGCAAAGTAATAGTCTCTCGAGTACCCTGACTGAATACCAGGTTATAAATCATCCGTCTACTAGCATCTCTATCCAGAAAATCATGGCGAACCATGCTGTCATAATCCATTTATTTCTCAGGGAGAAGCATCTATCCTTCCTCTCCCAGTCTAACGGGTATCTCAAAGTGTCTGGCAAGACGGGTAGCATAGATACCTCCATAGACGACATCCTTGGAACGGTTGGTGTTCAACTGCTGGGCTACTATAGCACCTAGGCTATAAGTCTTATCGTTATAAAGGCCTTCGCGCAAAACCGCAAGGTCTGGAGAGCTAAGTGATCCAGCCTCCCCACGACCAATCAAACATTTTCCCACAAATAATGAGAAGTACCGAAGCACAGGAAAATGTATGCTAGAAATTCTAGCGCGAGACACTCCTCTCTCCTCTCCAACAACAATAGTACCTATGGAATCCTCCAAGTCCTGTGGACGAGGGTCACGGATATCCCCAACATAAGGTAATTTGCATGCATTGCAAAAATCTTGTAGTGTCATGCACTGGGGGATATCGTACAACATGAACTCAACCATGGGAGGATTCTTCCTCGGATAAAAGTTGAAGCTTTGAACGAAAATATTGGTAAGGAGGAGGTATTGCGAGCACTTATCTTCAACGAACGCAGTAAGACCTGCGTTCTCCACCAAGTAATAAAAGTCTTCATAAAGCCCAGCGGCTCGCAAAAATTCATCACTTGGCCACTTGCACGCTCGAACTTCTGTGACTCGAGGAACCACGTACTTGGGGTGGTTCTTCTCATCCTCCTTGGGGTTACGGCTTGAAGAGCCTCTCAAGAACCTCCTCATCTTTTCCTTTTTTAGCTCTGAAAAATTCTGAAATTTTTAGAGACTTCGAAAGAAAAGTGAGTAAGAATTAACCAACCTTGTAGCAACTACTCCTACTAGTGCCTAGAGACCGTATCACGCGCTAAAACTACTTGGAACCAGCTAAAATCAACATTTCTAGCTCAAGAACAGGGTCACCAAGGTAGCAAGAATACGCGAAGGATAAAGCACTAGAGCAAAAACTAATTGGACCAATGGAGGAGTCACTTACCAAGGAGTAATCTCCCCAAAACGGTTCGGAGAATGGTGCTTTGAGCAAGGAGATCAAAAATCACAGCCAAATGAGCAAGAACACGGGTTTGAGCTGCGAAACAATTTTTTCTGGAGGTGGAAGAAGAGGATGGGAGCTGGAATGAGTGAAGGGGGTCCATGTGGGCCCCACAAGCTTGCTAGCCGCCACCAGGGGGGCAGCGGCTGCACGGATTAGTTCCATTCAAATCATGCAAATTAGAGTCCAAAACAAGGGCAAAAGAGTTTGGAAAAGTAGATAGATGGAGAAATATCACTACCCCAATCGGGTATCTTGCAAATTCTATTGAAATCCTCTAAACCCATGGTATACGATTTATCATAGAGATCAAACAGTACGGATGTGTCACGGCCAGCTGAAAATTTGAATCTACGAACAAAAGAGGCACTGAGAGTAGTATATTGTTCACATTTATCGGAGATGAATTCTTCAAGTCCAACGTTGTGAACAAGTGTATCAAACTCGTCTTTGAAACCTGCGTCAATCATGAATTCATTAGAAGGCCATTCACATGGTTGTACATGTGCGTTCCTCGGTTGGTAAGGATCGGGTTCCCGAATCGTGAGTCTCTTGACCTAGTTCAATATCATTACCGACAAGTCTCTTTACTCGTTGCATAATACAAGATCTCGTGACTAACTCCTTAGTCACATTGCTTGCAAGCTTCTTATGATTTTGTATTATCGATAGGGCCCAGAGATACCTCTTCGTCATACAGAGTGACAAATCCTAGTCTCGATCCATGTCAATCCAACATACACCCTCGGAGATACCGTAGAGTACCTTTATGTTCACCGAGTTACAAAGTGACGTTTAATACACACAAGACATTCCTCCGGTGTTAAGGAGTTGCATGATCTCATGGTCTTAGGAACACATGCTTGACATGAAGAAAGCAATAGCAATAAACTAAGTTATACGATCAAATGATATGCTTGCGGTTGAGTCTCGTCCATCACATCATTCTCCTAATGACGTGATCTCGTTATCAATTGACAGCTCATGTCTATGGTTAGGAAACCTTAACCATCTGTGATCGACGAGCTAGCCTAGTAGAGGCTCACTAGGGACACAGTGTTGTTTATATATCCACACATGTATTTAAGTTTTGAGTCAATAAAATTCTAGCATGGATGATAAATGATTAGCATGAACAAGGAAATATGATAATAACAACTTTATTATTGCCTCTAGGGCATATTTCCAATAGAGGAGGTAATCGTCCGGTTTGAGCATCGCCTCCCTCCGGAGGAGGCTGCAAAATGACAACTCTTAGACTCCTTTCGTCGAAAATCCATTGCATCCCCCCAAATGGCGCATGGATCCAGCTCGAGGTGTGTCACCCCTACCTCACCGGAGGCAGTGTGGTCCATGTGGCGTCCAAACGCGGTGGTGGACGTGCAACCCTGCATTGGCGCGTCAAGGCAGAGGGCGATGCATGGGCGTCATGGGACACAAATATGACACGATGTACCCGCCGAGCGAGGCAACGAGTACAGGAGATCATGGCGGCCTCATGGCGGTGGACGTTCAAAAGGTGAAGATGCATTCGGTACCCGTATGACGCATCGAACCCGACGATGCAACTGATTAGTCGTGGACGTTGTCGGCTCCTCCTAGGATAGATTCATCATCGATCTCACATCCACCAGCACGGTCAAGCTTTCGGGCTCTGACGAGGAAGAGTAGGGCATCGGATGCTCTCGCGCATACGTGGATGCCGTTCGCCACAAGCGGCATGGCAAGTAAAGGGGGTGGCGTTGGCAACTTTTGTTGGGTAACGTAGCATAAATTCAAAATTTTCCTATGCCATATTAAGATATTCCTATGGAGAGACCAGCAACGAGAGAGGGGAGAGTGCATCTTCATACCTTTGAAGATCGCTAAGCGGAAGCGTTGCTAGAACGCGGTTGATGGAGTCGTACTCGCGGCGATTCAGATCACGGTGTGATTCTGATAACCCACAAGTGTAGGGGATTGCAACAGTTTTTGAGGGTAGAGTATTCAACCCAAATTTATTGATTCGACTCAAGGGGAAGCGAAAGAATATTCTCAAGTATTAGCAACTAAGTTGTCAATTCAACCACACCTGAAAGATTAGTATCTGCAAGCAAAGTATCAGTAGCAAAGTGGTATGATAGCAACGGTGCCAGAAAAAGGTCTGTTGACGGCAGAATATTCCTAACTTGTTGTATCAATGGCGCCAGAAAAGTCTTTCAGCAGGTAACAACAAAGTAACAAGTAACAACAGTAGTGACAGCAGTAGCAAGTAACAACAGTAGTGACAACAGAGTAACAACAGTAGCAACAGTAGTAGCGACAAAGTAACATAGCAAGGATCGGTAGTAAAAGACTCGTAGGCATTGGATCGGTGATGGATGATTATGCCGGATGTGATTCATCATGTAATAGCTATAACACGAAGAGATATGTAACTGGCTCCCGTTCGTTTATCTAATATAGGCATGTATTCCGTACGTAGTCATACGTACTCAGGGAAAAGAACTTGATTGACATCTATTGTCCCTCCCTCCCGTGGCAGCGGGGTCCTAATGGAAACTACGGGATATTAAGGTTCTCCTTTTAATAAAGAACCGGACCAACGCATTAACACTTGGTGAATACATGAACTCCTCATACTATGGTCATCTCCGGGAGTGGTTTCGGCTATTGTCACTCCAGGGTTGCCGGGTCATAACACGTAGTAGGTGACTACAACTTGCAAGATAGGATCTAAAACACACATATATTGGCGACAACATAATAGGTTCAGATATGAAATCATGGCACTCGGGCCCTAGTGACAAGCATTAATCATGGCAAAGTAGTAGCAACATCAATCTCAGAACATAGTGGATACTAGGGATCAATCCCCGTCAAAACTAACTCGATTACATGATAGATCTCATCCAACTCATCACCGTCCAACAAGCCTACGATGAGATTACTCATGAACGGTGAAGAGCATCATGGAATTGGTGATGGAGGAAGGGTGATGATGACGATGGCGACGGTCTCCCCTCTCCGGAGCCTAGAACGGACTCCAGATCTGCCCTCCACATGAAGAACATGAGGTGGCGGCACCTCCGTATCATAAAACGCGATGAATCCTTCTCCTTGATTTTTTCCGGGCGAGACGGAATAAATAGAGCTAATTTTGGAGGCGGTGGAGCCTCGTCGGCCCCACAAGCCTCGTTGGTGCGGCCTGGGGGGTGGCCGCGCCGCCTGGGCTTGTGGCCCACTAGCTCACCCCCTCCGGTGGATCTTTGCGCATGTATTTTTCATTAATTCTAGAAAAATTCGCCGTAAATTTCCAAGTCATTCCGAGAACTTTTATTTCTGCACAAAAACAACACCATGGCAATTCCGCTGAAAATAGCGTTAGTCCGGGTTAGTTCCACTGAAATCATGCAAATTAGAGTCCAAAACAAGGGCAAAAGAGTTCGGAAAAGTAGATACGACGAAGACGTATCAACTCCCCCAAGCTTAAAGCCTTGCTTGTCCTCGAGCAATTTAGTTGACAAACTGAAAGAGACAAAAGAAAAACTTTGACGAACTCCGTTTGATCTTGTTGTTGCAACTATGTCTAACTCATATCCAGAGTTTCAGCAAGGTCACAAGCAAACCACATAAGCAAATGACATCTAGGTCTCACGGTAAACTCATATCAATGGCATAATCAACTAGCGAGCAAATAATAATAAGTCTCAAACGTCAACACTTCAATCAAAACAATCATGAAGCAGTATGAACAAATGGTATCTCGCTAGCTCTTTCTGAGACCGCAAAACATAAACGCAGAGCACCTTCAAAGACCAAGGGCTGACTAAACATTGTAATTCATGGCAAAGAAGATCCAGTCATAGTCATACTCGACACAGTTAAAAGCAAAGCATAAAAATGACGGAGATGCTCTCTAATTGGTGCTTTTATAAGAGGAGGATGACTCAATAGGAACATAAATAGACAGGCCCTTCGTAGAGGGAAGCATTGATTTGCAGAGGTGCCAGAGCTCAAGCTTTGAAAACAGAGATAATAATTTTGGGTGGCATGCTTTCATTGTCAACGCAATGACTAAGAGTTCTCAACATGTTCCATGCTACACATGCTATAGGCGGTTCTAAACAGAAAAGTAAAGTTTTGACTCCCCACCACCAATCAATCACACTCCACGGCTAGCCAAATCCTCGGGTACCGTCCATACCAACATCAATCATGGGGGAGTTTTGTTTGCAATTATCTTTTCGATTTGAGCATGGAACTGGGAATTCCAATTACCGGCCCCTTTCTCGTGAATGATAGTGAATAAACACATATCGAGGATAACACGCCTAGCCTGGAAGATACTAATAGCCCCCCATCACTACATGAGCGGTCCGGGCACGCAAAACAGATTATTTCTTGAAGATTTAGAGAGTGGCACATGCAAATTTACTTGGAACGGCAGGTAGATACAACACATAGGTAGGTATGGTGGACTCATATGGAACAACTTTTGGATTTATGGAAGTGGATGCACAAGCAGTATTCCCGCTTAGTACAAGTGAAGGCTAGCAAAAGACTAGAGAGCGACAACAGTCATCAAAATGCATTGAGATTAACTAACATTGAATGCAAGCATGAGTAGGACATAAATAACCATGAGCATGAATATCATAGAGGCTATGTTGATTTTGTTTCAACTACATCCGTGAACATGCGCCAAGTCAAGCCACTTGAATCATTCAAAGGAGGTTACCATCCTATCATACTACATCATAGTCATCTCAACATTCATGTTGGCAACCAAGACAAACCATTATAAGCTCCTAGCTAAGTAAGCATGGAATAAGCAACTATGATCTCTAAGTTGTCATTGCAAACATGTTTCTCTCACAACAAAGCTGAATCAGGCACGATGAGCTAGTCAATATTTACAAAAACAAAATAGCTCGAGTTCATACCAGCTTTTCCAGGCTCAGTCACTTCATTATATATCGTCATTATTGCCTTTCACTTGCATGACCGAACAATGTGAACAATAATAAGAGTGCTCGTGCATTGGACTAAAGCTGGAATCTGCATGCAAACACAAAGGAGAAGACAAAGTAATATGGCTCTTTGAAAGCTAAACAGGTATGCATGCAAGAGCCACTAAACATCGTAACCATGGTCTTCTACCTTGACCCAAAGAAAAAGAAAACTATTTACACGGGAAAGTTCCCAACAAGCAAAAGAAGAAAATAAAATCTTTTTGTTTTTTCTCAAACTAGACAAACACACAAAAAGAAAACGAGAAAAAGAAAATAAACTAGCATGGATGATACAGTGGCAAAGTGTGAACACCGACGAACAAAGTGAAAGCATAAGCAAGAATGTAAAGTCGGTGAGAAACACGTACTCCCCCAAGCTTAGGCTTTTGGCCTAAGTTGGTCTACTCCCAAAGAGGGAAATAACCAACTCCGGGGTACTCCGGAGTGGACTGAGGATGCCACTGCTGTGTGAGCTCCTCTGGCTCCCACTGATAAACTGGCGTGCGGTACTCGACTGGTGGCTCGGGCACGGGCACCTGTGGTTGGGCTAAGCCCCAATATGCATAGATGTCCGAGGGCATAATAATGTACCTGCACGCATGAAGATTGAACAAAGAAGGAGCAGGCAAAGTAATAGTCTCACGGGTACCCTGACTAAATACCAGGTTATAAATCATCCTTCTATTTATAGCTCTATCAAGAAAGTCATGGCGAACCATGCTATCGTAATCTAGATATCTCTCGGGAAGAAGAATCTCTTCTTCCTCGTCCAGTCTAATAGGTATCTCAAAGTGTCTAGCAAGACGAGTAGCATAGATACCTCCATAGACAACACCTTAAGAACGGTTCATGTTCAACCGTTGAGCTACTATAGCGCCCAAGCTATAAGTTTTATCATTATAAAGGGCTTCACGCAAGACCGCAAGATCCGGGGAACTAAGTGACCCAGCTTTCCCACGGCCAATCAAACATTTTCCCACAAATAATGAGAAGTACCGAAGCACGGGAAAATGTATGCTAGCAGCTCTAGCGCAAGACACTCCTCTCTCCTCTCCTACAACAATTGTATCATGAAAGCTTCCAAGTCCCGTGGACGAGGTTCATGAATATCCCCAACGTAAGGTAATTTGCAAACATTGCAAAAATCCTGGAGTGACATGCACTGGGGGATATCATAAAGTTTGAACTCAACCATAGGGGGATTCTTCCTCGGATAGAACTTAAAGCTTTGTACGAAGATATTAGTGAGGAGGAGGTATTGCGGACACTTATCTTCAATGAAGGCGGTAAGGCCTGCGTTCTCCACCAAGTGATAAAAGTCCTCATAAATTCCGGCGTCGCGTAAGAACACGTCGCTTGGCCACTCGCACGCTCGAACTTCTGCGACTCGAGGGGCTAGATACTTGGGCTTCTTCTCACTCCCATCATCCTTGGGGGTCACGGCTTGACGAGCCTCTTAAGAACCTCCTCATCTTTTCCCTTTTCTATCTCTGAAAATTTCTGAATTTTTTAGTGATTCTAAGGAAAAGTGAATAAGGCTCAACAAAACTCGTAGCAACTACTCCCAGAAGTGCCTAGAAGCCATATTACTTATCAAAACTACTTGGGACCAGGTAAAATTAGCATGAAAAGCTCAGGAACATGGTCACCAAGGCAGCAAAAATACGCGAAGTATAAGGCACTAGAGCAAAAACTAATTGGACCAATGGAGGAGTCACTTACCAAGGAGTAATTTCCCCAAAACAGTTCGGAGAACGGTGCTTTGAGCAAAGAGATCGAAAATCCCACCAAGAGGAGCAAGAACACGGCTTTGAGCTGCGAAACGGTTTTTTTCTGGAGGTAGGAGAACTAGATGAGAGCAAGAATGACTGGAGGGGGTGCACGTGGGCCCCACAAGCCTGGGTGGCGTGGCCAGGTGGGATGCCCGCGCCTCCAGGGCTTGTGGCCCACTGGTGCAGCTCCCAGACAAGCTCTTCGTCTCACTATTTTTCAAAAATTCCAGAAAAAATCATACTTGATTTTCAGGACGTTCGGAGAACTTTTATATTCGGGGTACTTTTCTATCGAACGCGAAAACAGAAAACAGGGAAAACTAAACTAAATCTATCATTTTTCTTCTAAGCAACCTAAAGTGAAATCTTAAAACAGAGGTTTGTGACTCCTTGATTCATCCATCTCATGGTCATCGAAAGAAATGTGTCAATGGGGTTGATCAAATCCCCTCGACAAAACTTTTCGAATCGCAAAAGGAGACGAAGAATTTTAGAATAGTCACTAGGTCACCTCAATGGGGATGTGTATCTCCCCAACAAGCAAATCATACTTCATCTTAACAGGAGGAATACGACATTCAAAGCTCCCAATAAGAATCGATGAAGTCTTTTCGATAGCATTGATGCAATGTACTCGATATTGTTTCTTCGGAAAGTGCACCATATGCTCATTACCGTTGACATGGAAAGTGACATTGCCTTTGTTGCAATCTATAACAGCCCCTGCAATGTTTAAAAAGGGTCTTCCGAGGATGACAGCCATGGCATCGTCCTCGGGAATATCCAAGATAACAAAGTCTGTTAAGATAGTGACGTTAGCAACCACAACAGGCACATCCTCGCAAATGCCGATAGGGAAAGCAGTTGATTTGTCGGCCATTTGCAAAGAGGTTTTAGTGGGTGTCAACTTATCCAGTTCAAGTCTACGATAAAGAGAAAGAGGCATAACACTAACACCATTTCCAAGGTCGCACAAAGCAGTTCTAACATAGTTGATTTTAATGGAGCAAGGTATAGTGGGCACACCGGGATCACCTAGTTATTAAGAGTTCCACCCTAGATGGTATAATTAGCGAGCATGGTGGAAATCTCAACCTCAGGTATCCTCCTCTTATTAGTCACAATATCTTTCATGTACTTAGCATAGGGAGACATTTTGAGCATATCTGTCAAACATATTTGCAGAAAGACAGGTCTGATCGTTTCAACAAATCGCTCAAAATCCTCATCATCCTTTTTCTTGGATGGTTTGGGAGGAAAGGGCATGGGTTTCTGAACCCATGGTTCCCTTTCTTTACCATGCTTCCTAGCAGCGAAGTCATTCTTATCGTATCTTCTATTCTTAGGCTGTGGGTTATCAAGATCAACAGGTTCAATCTCCACATCCTTTTCATTGCTAGGTTGAGCATCTTCATGAACATCACTATTGATATTATCATTAGGCTCATGTTCATCACCAGATTGTGTTTCAGCATCAGAGACACAGGCATCGTTTGGACTCTCAGGTGTAGCAGCAACAGGGTTGCTAGCGTGCAAGTTCCTATCATCTTTCTTCTTCTTTCTAGGATGACTAGGTGCATCAGTGCTAACTCCTTGTGAATCTTGTTCAATTCTCTTCGGATGACCCTCAGGATACAAAGGTTCCTGAGTCATTCTACCGCCTCTAGTGACGACTCTGACGGAATTGTCATTCAACTCATTGAGCAAGTAATTTTGAGCCTTAAGTACTTTTTCTACCTGAGTAGTAACCATAGAGGCATGTTTACTCAGAAGCTTAAGATCGTTGACGTTTTTGTCCAGACAAGCACTTAAATGACTAAGCATACGAGCATTCTGTTCCAATTGTGTGCTAACATAATCATTGAAACTCTGTTGTTTGGCAACAAAGTTATCAAATTCATCCAGGCATAAGCTAGCAGGTTTATCATAAGGAATATCACTCTCATCAAACCTACACAGAGAATTTACTTCTACTACCTGTATCGGGTTATCAAGACCATGGATCTTTTCGATAGGTGGTAGATTTTTGACATCTTCAGATTTAACGCCTTTCTCTCGCATAGATTTCCTAGCTTCTTGCATATCTTCAGGACTGAGGAATAGAATACCTCTTTTCTTCGGAGTTGGCTTAGGAGGTGGTTTGGGAATAGTCCAAGCATTCTCATTGCACAAGATGTTATTCAATAAAATCTCAGCTTGTTCTATAGTTCGTTCCCTAAAAACACTACCGACACAACTATCTAGGTGGTCTTTAGAAGCATCGGTAAGTCCATTATAGAAGATATCAAGTATTTCATTCTTCTCAAGAGGGTGACCAGGCAAAGCTTTCCGTAGCTGGATGAGCCTCCCCCAAGCTTGTGGGAGACTCTCTTCTTCAGCTTGAGCAAAGTTGTATATTTCCTGCAAGGCAGCTTGCTTCTTATGGGCAGGGAAATATTTTTCAGAGAAGTAGTAGACCATATCCTGGGGGCTACGCACACAACCAGGAGCAAGAGAAGTGAACCAGGTCTTAGCATCATCCTTTAGTGAGAAAGGGAAACAACTTGAGGATATAGTAGTGGTGGATCTTTTCCTCACTAGTGAATATGGTGGCTATATCATGCAGTTTGGTAAGATGGGCTACAACCATTTCAGACTCATAACCGTGAAAAGGATCAGATTCGACCAGAGTGATCAATTTAGGGTCGACACAGAATCCATAATCCTTATCGGTCACAAAGACAAGCGAAGTAGCAAACTTCGGGTCGTATTTCATCCTAGCGTTCAAAGATTTTTCTTTCCACTTGCATAGTAATTTCTCAACATCATAGCTATCCTTACACGCAAGAAAATCCTCAGCTATCTCTCCCTCCATAACATAACGCTCAGGCATAACAGGCAATTCAGGCATAGGAGAGCTAGTTCTAGCAGGCAAAATAGCAGGTTCTACTTCAATAGTATCAACAGTTTCAGAAGTATCATCACATCTAGCAGCAACTCTAGCAATTTGTGCATCAAGGAATGCACCTAGTGGCAAAGCAGTATCAAGCATAACATCATCAGGCATAGTATCAAGCATAGCATCATCAGGCATAGTATCAAGCATAACATCATCAGGCATACTATCAAGCATAGCATCATGGGCAGCAGAAGTAGCATCATCAAGGACAGGCGACATATCAAGACTTCTAGCAGGAGGAGATGTCGCAAACTTAGTCATAACTGAATGTGAATCAAGTGTAGAGCTAGATGGCAGTTCCTTACCTGTCTTCGTAGTGGAAGGCAAGACTTTAGTTCTTGGGTCTATCGGATTCCTCATAGTGACCAGCAGACGTAAATCCCAAGTGACTCAGAGAATATAGCCGTGCTTCCTCGGCAACGGCGCCAGAAAATAGTTTTGATAACCCACAAGTGTAGGGGATCGCAACAGTTTTCGAGGGTAGAGTATTCAACCCAAATTTATTGATTCGACTCAAGGGGAAGCGAAAGAATATTCTCAAGTATTTGCAGCTGAGTTGTCAATTCAACCACACCTGAAAGATTAGTATCTGCAAGCAAAGTATTAGTAGCAAAGTGGTATGATAGCAACGGTGCTAGAAAAAGGTCTGTTGACGGCAGACTATTCCTAACTTGTTGTATCAATGGCGCCAGAAAAGTCTTGCAGCAGGTAACAGCAAAGTAACAAGTAACAGCAGTAGTGACAGCCGTAGAAGGTAACAACAGTAGTGACAGCAGAGTAACAACATTAGCAACAGTAGTAGCGACAAAGTAGCGTAGCAAGGACTAGTAGTAAAAGACTCGTAGGCATTGAATCGGTGATGGATGATTATGCCGGATGTGATTCATCATGTAACAACTATAACACGGAGAGATATGTAACTAGCTCCCGTTCTTGAATCTAATGTAGGCATGTATTCCGTATGTAGTCATACGTGCTTAGGGAAAAGAACTTGCATGACATCTATTGTCCATCCCTCCCGTGGCAGTGGGGTCCTAATGGAAACTACGGGATATTAAGGTTCTCCTTTTAATAAAGAACCGGACCAACGCATTAACACTTGGTGAATACATGAACTCCTAATACTATGGTCATCTCCGGGAGTGGTTCCGGCTATTGTCACTCCAGGGTTGCCGGGTCATAACACATAGTAGGTGACTACAACTTGCAAGACAGGATCTAAAACACACATATATTGGCCACAACATACTAGGTTCAGATCTGAAATCATGGCACTCGGGCCCTGATACGTCTCCAACGTATCTATAATTTTTGATGGTTTCATGCTATTATCTTGTCAAACTTTGGATGTTTTGCATGCGTTTTTTTTGGGACAAACTTATTAATCCAGTGCCAAGTGCCAGTTCCTGTTTTCCCCATGTTTTTGACCCCTTTCAGAGGAGATTTTGAAACAGAGTCCAACCGGAAGAAAATCCCCGAAAAGATTTTTTCTGGAACGGAAGAAGATCAGAGGACTTGGGAGCCAAGCCAGAAGAGCCACAGGGGCCCCATAAGCCCCCACCCCGTGACCAGGGGGCACGCCATGCAGGCTTGTGGGCCCCCTCGAGGTCCCCTGACCTAGATCTTGCGCCTATATATTCCCAAATATTCCCAAAAAAATCAGCGGAGCATCGTAATCACTTTTCCACGCAAGCTTCTGTCTCCGCAAGATCCCATCTGGGCACGTCCGGGTTCCCTGCCGGAGGGGGGATTCGGACACAGAAGGCTTCTCCATCAACACCATGACCTCTCCGATGATGCGTGAGTAGTTCACCATAGACCAACGGGTCCATAGCTAGTAACTAGATGGCTTCTTCTATCTCTTGGATCTTCAATACAAAGTTCTCCATGATCTTCATGGAGATCTATCCGATGTAATCTTCTTTTGGGTGTGTTTGTCGAGATCCAATGAATTGTGGATTTATGATCAGATTATCTATGAATCTTATTTGAGTTTCTTCTGATCTCTCTTATGCATGATTTCATATCCTTGTAATTATCTTCGAGTTGTGGGTTTTGTCTGGCCAACTAGATCTATGATTTTTGCAATGGGAGAAGTGCTTGGTTTTGGGTTCATACCGTGCGGTGATCTCACCCAGTGACAGAAGGGGTAGCAAGGCACGCATCATGTTGTTGACATCAAGGGTAAAAAGATGGGGCTTTCATCATTGGTTTGAGATTATCCCTCTACATCATGTCATCTTGCTTAAAGCGTTACTCTGTTCATCATGAACTCAATACACTAGATGCATGCTGGATAGAGGTCGATGTGTGGAGTAATAGTAGTAGATGCAGAAAGTATCGGTCTACTTGTCTCGGACGTGATGCCTATATGTATGATCATTGCCTTAGATATCGTCATGACTTTGCGCGGTTCTATCAATTGCTCGACAGTAATTTGTTCACCCACCGTAATACTTGCTATTTTGAGAGAAGCCTCTAGTGAACACTATGGCCCCCAGGGTCTACTCCACACCATATATTTCAGCCTTACACTTTTTACTTCGTTGCACTTTCCGCCTTCAGATCTCACTTTGCAAACAATCTTGAAGGGATTGACAACCCCTTTGAAGCGTTGGGTGCAAGCTTGTTTGTGTTTGCGCAGGTACTCTAGACTTGACGAGACCCTCCTTATGGATCGATACCTTGGTTCTCAAACTGAGGGAAATACTTACTGCTCCTGTGCTGCATCACCCTTTCCTCTTCAAGGGAAAAACCAACGCAAGCCCAATATCCGTCAACGTGTCAATTTCTGGCGCTGTTGTTTGAGAAGTAGGAGAAGGATTTCTGGCGCCGTTTCCGGGGAGGAAGATCAAGTCAAGAACTCATCCAAGTAAGTGTCGCAAACTCATCTCTTGCATTTACTTTGTTTGCCAGTTACCTCTCGTTTTCCTCTCCCCCACTTCACCAATTTGCCTTTTTTGTTCGCCTTTCCGTTCGCCCTTTTTCTCGCCTGCTTTTTGTTTTCTTGTGTGCTTGCTTGCTTGCTGAAGTCACCATGAACGAAAACACCAAACTTTGTAACTTCTCGAATACTAATAATAATGATTTTATTAGTACTCCGATTGCTCCCGTCACTAGTGCGGAGTCATACGAAATCAATGCCGCTTTGCTGAATCTTGTTATGAAAGAGCAATTCTCTGGCCTTCCTAGTGAAGAGGCCACATCCCATCTCAATACCTTCATTGAGCTTTCGATATGCAAAAGAAAAAAGATGTGGATAATGACGTGATTAAATTGAAGCTTTTTTCCTTTCTCGTTGCGAGATCGCGCAAAAACTTGGTTTTCTTCTTTGCCCAAAAATAGTATCAATTCTTGGGATAAGTGCAAAGATGCTTATATATCCAAGTATTTTCCACCGGCTAAGATCATATCGCTCCGTAATGATATCATGAATTTCATGCAACATGATCATGAGCATGTTGCACAAGCTTGGGAGAGAATGAAATTAATGATTAGAAATTGTCCCGCTCATGGCTTGAGTGTTTGGATGATTATTCAAATCTTTTACGCTGGCGTGAATTTCGCTTCTAGAAATATCTTGGACTCCGCCTTAGGTGGAACGTTCATGGAAATCACGTTAGGAGAAGCCACAAAGCTCTTAGACAACATCATGACAAACTACTCTGAATGGCACACTGAAAGGTCACCTACTAGTAAGGAGGTACACGCTATAGAAGAAATTAACTCGTTGAGTGCTAAGATGGATGAGTTAATGAATATGGTTGCTAGTAGAAGTGCTCCTTCAGATCCTAATGATATGCCTTTGTCTTCTTTGATTGAGAGTAGCAACGCTAGCTTGGACGTTAATTTTCTTGGTAGGAATAACTTTGGCAACAACAATGCTTTTAGAGGAAGCTATGTTCCTAGGCCTTTTC
This sequence comes from Hordeum vulgare subsp. vulgare, assembly GCF_904849725.1. Taxonomy (NCBI): domain Eukaryota; kingdom Viridiplantae; phylum Streptophyta; class Magnoliopsida; order Poales; family Poaceae; genus Hordeum; species Hordeum vulgare. Next base: position 484,330,705 of record NC_058524.1, on the reverse strand, counting down.
CTAGTAACTCCTCTAATAATTTTGGCAACTCCTACAACAATACTCATGGAAATTACAATAGATTACCCTCTGATCTAGAGAGTAATATCAAAGAGTTCATCAACTCTCAAAAGATTTTCAACGCGTCCGTAGAGGAAAAACTACTCAAAATTGACGATTTGGCTAAGAGCGTTGATAGGATTTCTTGTGATGTTGATGCTTTGAAAGTTAGATGTGCTCCTCCCAAAATCAACATGGATGAAACTTTGAAAGCTATGCGTGTTTCCATGATTGAGAGCCAAGAAAGAACCGCCCAAATTCATGCTAGACATGAATGGCTTAAAAAGGCGTGTTCTCGTGATGAGAATCACGAAGATCTTAAAGTGCTTGGTGTGACTCCCATTGAATCTTTGTTTTCTTGTGTCAAATCTAATGATTATGGGGCTAGATATGAATCCACTTTGGTTGAAAAGTGCCCCAATGATTCGGAGTCCATCTATCTTGATGCTAAAAGCATTAAAAGTGGAGTAGAAGACGTTAAAGCTTTGAGTAGTAATGAAATTACTACCGTGGATTTCAAGGAATTCAATTATGATAGTGGCTCCTTTATTGAATGCATTTCTTTGATGCAATCCATGTTGAACTCTCCACACGCTTATAGCCAAAACAAAGCCTTTAACGATCATATCGTAGAAGCTATGATGAAAGCTCTTGAAGAGAAACTTGAATTGGAAGTCTCTATCCCTAGAAAGCTTCATGATGAGTGGGAACCTACCATCAAAATCAAAATAAAAAACTGTGAGTGCAATGCTTTGTGTGATTTGGGTGCTAGTGTTTCTGCGATTCCAAAGTCTTTATGTGATGTTCTGGGTTTTAATGAGATTGAAGAGTGTTCTCTTAATTTGCATCTTGCTGATTCTACTGTCAAGAAACCCATGGGAAGGATCAATGATGTTCTTATTATTGCAAATAGGAACTATGTACCCGTGGATTTCATTGTGCTTGACATTGATTGCAATCCTACATGCCCTATTATTCTTGGTAGACCTTTCCTAAGGACTACTGGTGCTATCATCGATATGAAGGAAGGGAATATTAGATTTCAATTTCCTTTAAGTAAGGGTATGGAACACTTCCCTAGAAAGAAAATAAGATTGCCTTATGAATCCATGATGAGGGCCACTTATGGTTTGAGCAACAAAGACGACGATACGTGATTCTATCGCTTTTATGCCTAGCTAAGGGCGTTAAACAATAGCGCTTGTTGGGAGGAAACCCAATGAATTTATCTTTTTCTTTCTGTTTTGTTGCGTCCACACCATCATAATTCTGTTGTGATTGTGTTTTTTTGTTTGAGACAAGCAAAGCCTTTATGATTAGTCTTGGTAATGGTTGTTTGATCCTGCTGGAAAAAGACAGAAACTTTTCGCTCACGAGATGATTTTTCATTTTTATTCAGAAAGAGCTTTTGAGTTGATTCTTTTTGCTGCTGATTTATATGCTTTTTCCCCATACCATCGTAATGTTTGAGGTTTTTTGAGGTACCAGAAGTATACGAAGTATACTGATTGCTACAGACTGGTCTGTTTTTGACAAATTCTGTTTTTGTTGAGTTGGTTGCTTGTTTTGATGAAACTATGGTTAGTATCGGGGGGGGGGGGGTACTAGCCATGGAAAAGTGTGAATACAGTAGACCATCATAAATATAGATGGAATCCAAGTTTGCTACGGTACCAAAAGAAGTGGTAGTTTGTTTTCTTGTACTAATGTTATCACAAGTTTCTGTTTAAGTTTTGTGTTGTGAAGTTTTCAAGTTTTGGGTGATGCTCTCATGGACAAAGAGACAAGGAGTGGAAAGAGCTCAAGCTTGGGGATGCCCGAGGCACCCCAAGCCAAATTCAAGGACACCAAAAAGCCTAAGCTTGGGGATGCCCCGGGAAGGCATCCCCTCTTTCGTCTTCAATCCATTGGTAACATTACTTGGAGCTATATTTTTAATCACCACATGATATGTGTTTTGCTTGGAGCGTCTTGTACCATAGGAGTCTTTTCTTTTTGTTGTGTCACAATCATCCTTGCTGCACACCTTTTTGAGAGAAAGAGACATGCACTCATCGTGATTTTGCTAGAGTGCTCATTGTGCTTCACTTATATCTTTTGAGCTAGATACTTTTGCTCATGTGCTTCACTTATATCTTTTGAGCTAGATACTTTTGCTCATGTGCTTCACTTATATCTTTAGAGCACGGCGGTGCGTGAGTTGGTAGTTGGCTTATGCTATGAAAGTAGTCCCATGTGCTAGGTACCCAAAGAGGATGCAAAAACCTCCATTTTCATGTGCATTGAGTAGAAAGAAAAGTTTCGATTCCCCTCAATTAGTTTTGAGACTTGGATTCGGTAATATTAAAAGCTATGTTAGTAGGGTCTTGTGAATCTAGAAATACTTGCATTGAAGTTAGTGATTCCCGTAGCATGCACGTATGGTGAACCGCTATGTTAGGAAGTCGGAGCATAATTGATCTATTGATTGTCATCCATTGTGTTGAGGTCGGGATCGCGCGATGGTTTACACCTACCAACCCTTCCCCTCGGAGTATGCGTTTAGCACTTTGTTTCGATTACTAATAAAAACTTTTGCAACAAGTATGTGAGTTCTTTATGACTAATGTTGAGTCCATGGTATAGATGCACTTTCACCTTCCGCCATTGCTTGCCTCTCTAGTGACGCGCAACTCTCGCCGGTGCACAAACCCACCAAATTCCTTCCTCAAAACAGCCACCATATCTACCTACTATGGCATTTTCATAGCCATTCCGAGATATATTGCCATGCAACTACCACCGTTCAGTCTCATGAATTGTGCCGTCACTGTCATATTGCCATTGCATGATCATACTAGATCGTTGCACATCCCGGTACACTGCCGGAGGCATTTCCTATGGAGTCATCATCATTATGATCTTTGAGCTGTGAGTAAATAAAAGTGTGATGATCATCATTATTAGAGCATTGTCCCATGTGAGGAAAAAAGAGGCCAAAGAGCCCAAAAAGAAAAAAAAAGAAAAAGAAAAAAAGAGAGGCCTAAGAGCCCAAATAAAAAAAGTAGAGAAAAAGAGAGAAGGGACAATGCTACTATCTTTTTCCACACTTGTGCTTCATGTTAGCACCATGTTCTTCATGATTGAGAGCTTCTTGCTTTGTCACTACCATATGCTAGTGGGAATCTTCACTATATAACTTGGCTTGTATATTCCAATGATGGGCTTCCTCAAAATTGCCCTAGGTCTTCGTGAGCAACCGAGTTGGATGCACACCCACTAGTTTTCCTTTTGAGCTTTCATATACCTATAGCTCTAGTGCATCTATTGTATGGAAATCCCTACTCATTCACATTGATATCTATTAATGGGCATCTACATAGCCTATTGATATGCCGAGTCAATGTGACCATCTCCTCCTTTTTGTCTCACAACCACCACCACACTCTATTCCACCTATAGTGCTATATCCATGGCTCGCGCTCATGTATTGCGTGATAGTTATAAAAAGTTTGAGAAAGTAAGAGTGCGAAAACAATTACTTGGCCAATTCCAGGGTTGTGCATGATTTACATTAGTTGTGTGAGGATGATGGAGCATAGCCAGACTATATGATTTTGTAGGGATAACTTTATTTGGCCTTGTTATTTCAAAAGTTCATGATTACTTTACTAGTTTGCTTGAAGTATTATTGTTTTCACGTCAATAGCAAACTATTGTTTTGAATCTTACGGATCTGATCATTCATGCCATATGAAAGAAGTTGCAAAGGACAACTATGCTAGGTAGCATTCCACATCAAAAATTCATTCTTTATCACTTCCCTACTCGAGTACGAGCAGGAGTTAAGCTTGGGGACGCTTGATACGTCTCCAACGTATCTATAATTTTTGATGGTTTCATGCTATTATCTTGTCAAACTTTGGATGTTTTGCATGCCTTTTTTTTGGGACTAACTTATTAATCCAGTGCCAAGTGTCAGTTCCTGTTTTTTCCATGTTTTTGAACCCTTTTAGAGGATATTTTGAAACAAAGTCCAAACGGAAGAAAATCCCCGAAAAGATTTTTTCTGGAACGGAAGAATATCGGGGGACTTGGGAGCCAAGCCAGAAGAGCCCCAGGGGCCCCACAAGCCCCCACCCCGCGGCCAGGGGGGCGCGCCATGCACGCTTGTGCCCCCCCTGGAGGTCCCCTAACCTAGATCTTGCGCCTATATATTCCCAAATATTCCCAAAAAAATCAGGGGAGCATCGTAATCACTTTTCTGCCGCCGCAAGCTTCTGTCTCCACAAGATCCCATCTGAGGCACGTCCTGGTGCCCTGTCGGGAGGGGGATTCGGACACGGAAGGCTTCTCCATCAACACCACGACCTCTCCGATGATGCGTGAGTAGTTCACCATAGACCTACGCCTCCATAGCTAGTAACTAGATGGCTTCTTCTCTCTCTTGGATCTTCAATACAAAGTTCTCCATGATCTTCATGGATATTTATCCGATGTAATATTCTTTTGCGGTGTGTTTGTCGAGATCCAATGAATTATGGATTTATGATCAGATTACCTATGAATCTTATTTGAGTTTCTTCTAATCTCTCTTATGCATGATTTCATATCCTTGTAATTCTCTTCGAGTTGTGGGATTTGTGTGGCAAACTAGATCTATGATTCCTGCAATGGGAGGAGTGCATGGTTTTGGGTTCATACCGTGCGGTGATCTCACCCAGTGACAGAAGGGGTAGCGAGGCACGCATCGTGTTGTTGCCATCAAGGGTAAAAAGATGGGGTTTTCATCATTGGTTTGAGATTATCCCTCTACATCATGTCATCTTGCTTAAATCGTTACTCTGTTCGTCCTGAACTCAATACACTAGATGCATGCTGGATAGCGGTCGATGTGTGGAGTAATAGTAGTATATGCAAAAAGTATCGGTCTACTTGTCTCGGACGTGATGCCTATATGTATGATCATTGCCTTAGATATCGTCATGACTTTGCGCGGTTCTATCAATTGCTCGACAGTAATTTGTTCACCCACCGTAATACTTGCTATTTTGAGAGAAGCCTCTAGTGAACACTATGGCCCCCAGGGTCTACTCCACACCATATTTTCAGCCTTACACTTTTTACTTCGTTGCACTTTCTGCCTTCATATCTCACTTTGCAAACAATCTTGAAGGGATTGACAACCCCTTTGAAGCGTTGGGTGCAAGATTGTTTGTGTTTGCGTAGGTACTCTGGACTTGACGAGACCCTCCTTCTGGATCGATACCTTGGTTCTCAAACTGAGGGAAATACTTACTGCTCATGTGCTGCATCACCCTTTCCTCTTCAAGGGAAAAACCAACGCAAGCCCAATATCCGTCAACGTGTCAATTTCTGGCGCTGTTGTTTGAGAAGTAGCAGGCCCTAGTGACAAGCATTAAGCATTGCAAAGTAGTAGCAACATCAATCTCAGAACATAGTGGATTCTAGGGATCAATCCCCGTCAAAACTAACTCGATTACATGATAGATCTCATCCAACTCATCACCGTCCAGCAAGCCTACGATGAGATTACTCACGAACGGTGAAGAGCATCATGGAATTGACGATGGAGGAAGGTTGATGATGACGATGGCGACGATCTCCCCCCTCCGGAGCCTAGAACGGACTCCAGATCTGCCCTCCAGATGAAGATCAGGAGGTGGCGGCGCCTCCGTATCGTAAAACGCGATGAATCCTTCTCCCTGATTTTTTCCACGTGAGACGGAATAAATAGAGCATAGTTTGGAGGCGGTGGAGCCTCGTGGGCCCCACAAGCCTGCTTGGTGCGGCCTTGGGGGTGGCCGCGCCGCCTGGGCTTGTGGCCCACTGGATCACCCCCTCCGGTGGATCTTTGCGCGGGTATTTTTCATTAATTCCAGAAATATTCTCCGTAAATTTTCAGGTCATTCCGAGAACTTTTATTTCTGCACAAAAACAACACCATGGCAATTCTGCTGAAAACAGCGTTAGTCCGGGTTAGTTCCATTCAAATCATGAAAATTAGAGTCCAAAACAAGGGCAAAAGAGTTCGAAAAAGTAGATACGACAGAGACGTATCAGATTCCGATCTAGTGCCGAACCACGGCACCTCCGCGTTCAACACACGTGCACCCCGATGACGTCTCCCGCACCTTGATCCAGCAAGGAGGAGGGAGAGGTTGGGGAAGATCTCCAGCAGCACGACGGCGTGGTGTCGATGGAGAGACGAGGTCTCCCGGCAGGGCTTCGCCAAGCATCATGGGAGAGGAGGAATAAGAGGGACAGGGCTGCGCCGAGGGAGAGATAAACTCGTGTCTCCAACAGCCCCAAACCCCTTCTCTCTATATAGGAGGAGAGGGGAGTGGTGCCCACCTCTAGGGTTCCCACCCTAGTGGTGGTGGCAGCCCATATGGGAGAGGGGGGCGATGGCTGATACGTCTCCGTCGTATGTACTTTTCCGAACTCTTTTGACCTTGTTTTGGACTCTAATTTGCATGATTTGAATGGAACTAACCCAGACTAACGTTCTTTTCAGTAGAATTGCCATGGCGTTGTTTTTGTGCAGAAATAAAAGTTCTCGGAATGACCTGAAAATTTACGAACAATTTTTCTGGAATTAATGAAAAATACCTACGCAAAGATCCACCGGAGGAGGTGAGCCAGTGGGCCACAAGCCCAGGGGGCGCGACCACCCCCTTGGCCGCGCCTGGTAGGCTTGTGGGGCTCACGAGGTTCCACCACCTCCAATCTCAGCTCTATATAGTCCGTTTCGCCTGAAAAAAATCATAGAGAAGGATTCATCGCATTTTACGATATGGAGGCGCCGCCACCTCCTGTTCTTCATGTGGAGGGCAGATCTGGAGTCTGTTCTAGGCTCCGGAGAGGGGAGATCGTCGCCATCGTCATCATCAAACTTCCTCCATCGCCAATTCCATGATGCTCTTCACCGTTCGTGAGTAATCTCATCGTAGGATTTCTGGATGGTGATGAGTTGGATGAGATCTATCATGTAATCGAGTTAGTTTTGACGGGGATTGATCCCTAGTATCCACTATGTTCTGAGATTGATGTTGCTACCACTTTGCCATGCTTAATGCTTGTCACTAGGGCCCGAGTGCCATGATTTTAGATATGAACCTATTATGTTGTCGCCAATATATGTGTGTTTTAGATCCTATCTTGCAAGTTGTAGTCACCTACTATGTGTTATGACCCGGCAACCCCGGAGTGACAATAGCCGGAACCACTCCCGGAGATGACCATAGTATGAGGAGTTCATGTATTCACTAAGTGTTAATGCGTTGGTCCGGTTCTTTATTAAAAGGAGAACCTTAATATCCTGTAGTTTCCATTAGGACCCCGCTGCCACGGGAGGGATGGACAATAGATGTCATGCCAGTTCTTTTCCCTAAGCACATATGACTACATACGGAATACATGCCTACATTACATTGACGAACTGGAGCTAGTTACATATCTCTCCGTGTTATAACTTTTGCATGATGAATAGCATCTGGCATAATCATCCATCACCGATCCAATGCCTACGAGTCTTTTACTATTGGTCCTTGCTACGTTACTCTGTCGCTACTGCTGTTGCTGCTGCTACTGTTACTCTGTTGCTACTGCTGTTACTCTGCTGCTATTGTTGTCACTTTGCTGCTACTGGTTACTGCTACTAGTGTTGCTATCACACTACCTTGGTACTGATACTTTTCTGCAGATACTAAGTCTTTCAAGTGTGGTTGAATTGATAACTCAACTGCTAATACTTGAGAATATTCTTTGGCTTCCCCTTGTGTCGAATCAATAAATTTGGGTGCAATACTCTACCCTCGAAAACTGTTGTGATCCCCTATACTTGTGGGTTATCAAGACTATTTTCTGGCGCCATTGCCGGGGAAGCACAACTATATTCTCTGAGTCACTTGGGATTTACGTCTACTGATCACTATGAGGAATATGAAAGATCCAAGAACTAAAGTCTTGCCCTCAACTATGAGGACAGGTAAGGAACTGCCATCTAGCTCTGCACTTGATTAACCTTCAGTTATGAGTAAGTTTGCGACACCACCTCCTGTTAGAAATCTTGATATGTCGCCTGTGCTTGATGATGCTACTTCTTCTATCCATGATGCTTGTGATGATGTATGCTTGATACTGCTTTGCCACTAGGTGCATTCTGATACGTCTCCATTGTATCTACTTTTCCGAACTCTTTTGCCCTTGTTTTGGACTCTAATTTGCATGATTTGAATGGAACTAACCCGGACTGACGCTGTTTTCAGCAAAATTGCCATGGTGTTGTTTTTGTGCAGAAATAAAAGTTCTCGGAATGTCCTGAAAATTTACGGACAATTTTTCTAGAATAAATGAAAAATACCCGCGCAAAGATCCACCAAAGGAGGTGTGCCAGTGGGCCACAAGCCCCTGTGCCGCGGCCACCCCCCTGACCGCGCCGTGAGGGCTTGTGGGTCCCACATGGCACCACCGCCTCCAAATTCAGCTCTATATCTTCCGTCTCGCCCGGAAAAAAAATCAGAGAGAAGGATTCATCGCGTTTTACGATACGGAGGCGCCGCCGCCCCCTGTTCTTCATCTGGAGGGCAGTTCTGGAGTCCGTTCTAGGCTCCGGAGAGGGGAAATCGTCGCCATCGTCATCATCAACCTTCCTCCATCGCCAATTCCATGATGTTCTTCATCGTTCCTGAGTAATATCATCGTAGGCTTGCTGGACGGTGATGAGTTGGATGAGATCTATCATGTAATCGAGTTAGTTTTGACGGGGATTGATCCCTAGTATCCACTATGTTCTGAGATTGATGTTGCTACTACTTTGCCATGCTTAATGCTTGTCACTAGGGCCAGAGTGCCATGATTTCAGATCTGAACCTATTATGTTGTCGCCAATATATGTGTGTTTTAGATCCTATCTTGCAAGTTGTAGTCACCTACTATGTGTTATGACCCGGCAACCCCGGAGTGACAATAGACGAAACCACTCCCGGAGATGACCATAGTATGAGGAGTTCATGTATTCACCAAGTGGTAATGTGTTGGTCCGGTTCTTTATTAAAAGGAGAACCTTAATATCCCGTTGTTTACATTAGGACCCCGCTGCCATGGGAGGGATGGACAATATATGTCATGCAAGTTCTTTTCCCTAAGCACGTATGACTACATACGGAATACATGCCTACATTAGATTGACGAACGGGAGCTAGTTACTTATCTCTCTGTGTTATAGCTGTTACATGAGGAATCACACCGTCATACTCATCCATCACCGATCCACTGTCTACGAGTCTTTTACTACTGGTCCTTGCTACGTTACTTTATCCAGGCTTGTCCCTTGCTACTAAAGGGATTGGGCCACTTTGCTGCTACTGCTGTTACTTGCTGCTGCTGTCACTACTGTTGTTCGTTGCTACTGTTGTCACTACTGCTGTTACTTGCTACTTTGTTGTTACTTGTTGCAAGACTTTTCTGGAACAGTTGCTGGGGAAGAATAGTCCCCCGTCAACGTGCTATTTACTGGCGCCGTTGATACAAGAGTTAGGAATAGTGCCGTCAACAGATCTGTTTCTGGCACCGTTGCTATCATACTACTTTGCTACTGATAGTTTGCTTGCAAACACTAATCTTTCAGGTGTGGTTGAATCTGAAAAACTCAGCTGCTAATACTTGAGAATATTCTTTCGCTTCCCCTTGAGTCGAATCAATAAATTTGGGTCGAATACTCTACCCTCGAAAACTGTTGTGATCCCCTACACCTGTGGGTTATCAAGACCTTTTTCTGGCGCCGTTGCCGGGGAGGCACAACTATATTCTCTGAGTCACTTGGGATTTACGTCTGTTGATCACTATGAGGAATCCGATAGATCCAAGAACTAAAGTCTTGCCTTCCACTGTGGGGATAGGTAAGGAACTGCCATCTAGCTCTGCACTTGATTCACCTTCAGTTATGAGTAAGTTTGAGACATCACCTCCTGCTAGAAATCTTGATATGTCGCATGTGCTTGATGATGCTACTTCTGTTGCCCATGATGCTTATGATGATGCTATGCTTGATACTATGCCTGATGATGCTATGCTTGATACTATGCCTGATGATTCTATGCTTGATACTATGCCTCATGATGCCATGCTTGATACTACTTTTCCACTTGGTGCATTCCTTGATGCACAAATTGCTAGAGTTGCTGCTAGATGTGATGATACTTCTGAAACTGCTGATGGCATTGAAGTAGAACCTCCTATTTTGCCTGCTAGAACTAGCTCTCCTATGCCTGAATTGCCTGATATGCCTGATACGCGTCATGTTATGGAGGGAGAGATAGTTGAGGATTTTCTTGCGTGTAAGGATAGCTATGATGTTGAGAAATTACTGCGCAAGTGGAAAGAAAAATCTCTGAACGCTAGGATGAAATATGACCCGATGTTTGCCACTTCGCCTATCTTTGTGACCGATAAGGATTATGAATTCTCTCTCGACCTGAGTTAATCACTCTGGTCGAATCTGATCCTTTTCATGGTTATGAGTTTGAAACGGTTGTAGCCCATCTTACCAAACTGCACTAGATAGCCACCCTATTCACTAGTGAGGAAAAGATCCGCTACTACTATATCCTCAAGCTGTTTCCTTTCTCTCTAAAGGATGATGATAAGACATGGTTCACTTCTCTTTCTCCTGGTTGTGTACGTAGCCCCCAGGACATGGTCTACTACTTCTCTGAAAAATATTTCCCTGTCCATAAGAAGCAAGCTGCCTTGCAGGAAATATACAACTTTGCTCAAGCTAAAGAAGAGAGTCTCCCACAAGCTTGGGGGAGGTTCATCGAGCTACTAAATGCTTTTCCTGATCACCCTCTTGAGAAGAACGAAATAATTGATATCTTCTATAATGGACTTATCGATGCTTCCAAACACCACCTGGATAGTTGTATCGGTAGTGTTTTTAGGGAACAAACCGTAGAATAAGCTGAGATTCTACTGAATAACATCTTGTGGATTGAGAATGCTTGGACTATTCCCAAACCACCTCCTAAGCCAACTCCGAAGAAAAGAGGTATTCTATTCCTCAGTCCTGAAGATATGCAAGAAGCTAAGAAATCTATGCGAGAGAAAGGCATTAAATCTGAAGATGTCAAAAATCTACCACCTATCAAAGAGATCCATGGTCTCGATAACCCGATACAGGTAGTAGAAGTAAATCCTCTGCGTAGGTTTGATGAGAGTGATATTCCTTTTGATAAACCTGCTAGCCTATGCATGGATGGATTTGATAACTTTGTTGCCAAACCACAGAGTTTCAATGATTATGTTAGCAGACAATTGGAATAGAATGCTCGTATGCTTAGTCATTTAAGTGCTTGTGTGGAGAGAAACGTCAATGATCTTAAACTTCTGAGTAAACATGCCTCTATGGTTACTACTCAGGTAGAACAAGTACTTCAACTCTAAATGACTTGCTCAATGAGTTGAATGACAATTCTGTCAGAGTCGTCACTAGAGGCGGTAGAACGACCTAGGAACCTTTGTATCCTGAGGGTCATCCGAAGAGAGTTGAACAAGATTCTCAAGGAGTTAGCACTAATGCACCCAGTCATCCTAGAAATAAGAAGAAAGATGATAGGGATTTGCACGCTAGCAACCCTGTTGCTGCTACACCTGAGAGTCCAAACGATGTCTCTGTCTCCGATGCTGAAACACAATTTGGTGATGAACATGAGCCTAATGATGATATCAATAGTGATGTTCATGTTGATGCTCAACCTAGCAATGCAAAGGATGTGGAGATTGAAGCTAGTGTTGATCTTGATGACCCACAGCCTAAGAATAGAAGATACGATAAGAATGAGTTTGCTGCTAGGAAGCATGGTAAAGAAAGGGAACCATGGGTTCAGAAACCTATGCCCTTTCCTCCCAAACCATCCAAGAAAAAAGATGATGAGGATTTTGAGCGATTCGTTGAGATGATCAGACCTGTCTTTCTGCAAATGCGTTTGACGGATATGCTCAAGATGTCTCCTTATGCTAAGTACATGAAAGATATTGTGACTAATAAGAGGAGGATACCTGAGGTTGAGATTTGCACCATGCTCGCCAATTATACCTTCAAGGGTGGAACTCCCAAGACACTAGGTGATCCCGGTGTGCCCACTATACCTTGCTCCATTAAAGGCAACTACGTTAGAACTGCGTTATGCGACCTTGGAGCCGGTGTTAGTGTTATGCCTCTCTCTCTCTTTATCGTAGACTTGAACTGGATAAGTTGACACCCACTAAAATCTCTCTGCAAATGGCCGACAAATCAACTGCTTTCCCTATCGGCATTTGCGAGGATGTGCGTGTTGTGGTTGCTAACACCATTATCTTAACAGACTTTGTTATCTTGGATATTCCCGAGGACGATGCCATGGCTGTCATCCTCGGAAGACCCTTTTTAAACACTGCATGGGCTGTTATAGATTGCAACAAAGGCAATGTCACTTTCCATGTCAACGATAATGAGCACACGGTGCACTTTCCGAAGAAACAATATCGAGTACATTGCATCAATGCTATCGAAAAAACTTCATCAATTCTTATTGGGAGCTTTGAATGCCCTATTCCTCGTGTCAATATGAAGTATGATTTGCTTGTTGGGGAGATACACATCCCCATTGAGGTGACCTAGTGACCATTCGAAAATTCTTCGTCTTCTTTTGCGATTCGAAAAGGTTTGTCGAGGGGATTTGATCAACCTCATTGACGGATTTTCTTTCGATGACCATGAGATGGATGAATCGAGGAGTCACAAACCTCTGTTCCAAGCTTTCACTTTAGGTTGCTTAGAAGACAAATGATAGATTTAGTTTAGTTTTCCCTGTTTTCTCTTTTAGCGTTCGGTAGAAAAGTACCCCGAAAATAAAAGTTCTCCGAACGTCCTGAAAATCAAATATGATTTTTTCTGGAATTTTTGAAAAATTCTGAGACAAAGAGCTTGTCTGGGGGATGCACCAGTGGGCCACAAGCCCTTGGGGCGCGGGCACCCCTGGCCACGCCACCCAGGCTTGTGGGGCCCATAGGCACCCCTCCACTCATTCTTGCTCTCATCTGGTTCTCCTACCTCCAAAAAAATCGTTTCGCAGCTCAAACCTGTGTTCTTGCTCCTCTTGCTGGGATTTTAGATCTCTTTGCTCAAAGCACCATTCTCCAAACTGTTTTGGGGAAATTACTCCTTGGTAAGTGACTCCTCCATTGGTCCAATTTGTTTTTGCTCTAGTGCCTTATACTCCGCATATTTTTGCTCCCTTGGTGACCATGTTCTTGAGCATTGCATGCTGATTTTAGCTGATCCCAAGTAGTTTTGATGCGTAATTTGGCCTCTAGGCACTTGTGGGAGTAGTTGCTACTAGTTTAGTTGAGCCTTGTTCACTTTTCCTTAGAGTCACTAAAAATTTCAGAAAAGGAAGATGTTCACGAGAAACTTTCATGGTGGTTCCTCAAGCAAGAGAGGTCCCTGTCTTGCGATTCGGGAGCCTGATCCTTACGAACCTAGGGACGCGCACGTACAACCATGTGAATGGCCTTCTGATGAATTTATGATTGAGGCAGGTTTCAAAGATGAGTTTGATGCACTTTTTCAAAACGTCGGACTCGAAGAATTCATCTCCGATAAATGTGAACAGTATGTTGCTCTCACTGCCTCTTTTGTTCGTAGATTCAAATTTTCAGCTGGCCGTGAGACATCGGTACTGTTTGATCTCTATGATAAATCGTAAACCATGGATTTAGAGGATTTTAATAGAATTTGCAAAATACCTATTTGGGGTAGCCTCAATGATCCTCCTAAATCTTCGGTTAGAGATTTTTTCTCTGGTATTACTATTGGAGAAACTAGAGACATTACGCAAGCTACCATGGGGAGTATTCATTTTCCTGCCTTGCATTACTTTGCCCTCTTCATAGGCGGATGCATTAATGGCAAGATTTAGCATTGTCGCCTCTGCACACCCGACCTTAGTATCCTTAAGAGCGCAGTGACGGCTGACAAAAGCTTCAACATGGGAGCTATAATAGCAAGGAGGCTGAATAAGAATGCTAATGAAGGGGATTTCTTTGGTGGGATCTATGCCACTCGCATAGAAAATTTTCTTGGAGTACCCATCCGTGAAGGAGATCCCCCGCTCCATACAGCTTTCCTTGACCGCATTGCTTTGACACGCTACCAGTTCCTTGAGAGGGATGATGAATCCCTCCTATACCGTTTGATATTTAACCGGCAGCGTGTTTTCCATATTACCCTTCCTGCTCCTGCCTTCTTTGACTTTCAGGTAAAACAGAGATATTAGATAACCAGAGGAGGGGCAGAGGAGTATGAGAGGGAGGAAAAGGCTGCTCGTCTCCGTGAGGCAGCTATTCAGGCAGTGGCTGCAGCGCTCCTGTATAACCCCCATTATGATTTTGGGTTTCGCGAGGACCATCCTTGGGAGTAGACCAACTTAGGCCAAAACCCTAAGCTTGGGGGAGTACGTGTTTCTCACCGACTTTACACTCATGCTTATGCTTTCACTTTGTTCGTCGGTGTTCACACTTTGCCACTGTATCATCCATGCTAGTTTATTTTCTTTTTTTCATTTTCTTTTCGTGTGTTTGTCTAGTTTGAGAAAAACCAAAAAGATTTTCTTTTCTTCTTTTTCTTGTTGGGAGCTTTCCCGTGTAAATAGTTTTCTTTTTCTTTTGGTCAAGGTAGAAGACCATGTTTACAATGTTTAGTGGCTCTTGCATGCATACCTGTTTAGCTTTCAAAGAGCCATATTACTTTGTCTTCTCCTTTGTGTTTGCCTGCAGATTCCAGCTTTAGTCCAATGCACGAGCACGCTTATTATTGTTCACATCGTTCAGTCGTGCAAGTGAAAGGCAATAATGACGATATATGATGAAGTGATTGAGCCTGGAAAAGCTGGTATGAACTCGATCTATTTTGTTTTTGTAAATATGACTAGCTCATCATGCCTGATTCAGTTTTGTTGTGAGAGAAACATGTTTGCAATGACAACTTAGAGATCATAGTTGTTTATGCCATGCTTATTTAGCTAGGAGCTTATAATGGTTTGTCTTGGATGCCCACATGAATGTTGAGATGACTATGATGTAGTATGATAGGATGGTATCCTCCTTTGAATGTTTCAAGTGGCTTGACTTGGCGCATGTTCACGCATGTAGTTGAAACAAAATCAACATAGCCTCTATGATGTTCATGTTCATGGTGATTTATGTCCTACTCATGCTTGCACTCAATGTTAGTTAATCTCAATGCATTTTGATGACTGTTGTCGCTCTCTAGTTGGTCGCTTCCCAGTCTTTTGCTAGCCTTCACTTGTACTAAGCGGGAATACTGCTTGTGCATCCACTTCCATAAACCCAAAGTTGTGCCATATGAGTCCACCATACCTACCTATGTGCGATATCTACCTGCCGTTCCAAGTAAATTTGCATGTGCCACTCTCTAAATCTTCAAGAAATAATCTGTTTTGCATGCCCGAACCGCTCATGTGGTGACAGGGGGCTATTAGTATCTTCCGTGTTAGGTGTGTTATCCTCGATATGTGTTTATTCACCATCATTCACGAGAAAGGGGCCGGTAATTGGAATTCCCAGTTCCATGCTCAAATCGAAAAGATAATTGCAAACAAAACTCCCCCAAGATTGATGTTGGTATGGACGGTACCCGAGGATTCGACTAGCCGTGGAGTGTGATTGATTGGTGGTGGGGGAGTCAAAACTTTACTTTTCTGTTTGGGAACCGCCTATAGCATGTGTAGCGTGGAAGATGTTGAGAACTCTTAGTCATTGTGTTGACAATGAAAGCATGCCACCCAAAATTATTATCTCTGTTTTCAAAGCTTGAGCTGTGGCACCTCGGCAAATCAATGCTTCCCTCTGTGAAGGGCCTGTCTATTTATGTTCTTATTGAGTCATCCTCCTCTTACAAAAGAACCAATTAGAGAGCTCCTCTGTCATTTTTATGCTTTGCTTTTAACTGTGTTGAGTATGACTGTGACTCGATCTTCTTTGCCATGAATTACAATGTTTAGTCTGTCCTTGGTCTTTGAAGGTGTTCTGCACTTATGTTTTGCGGTCTCAAAAAGAGTTAGCGAGATACCATCTATTAGTATTGCTTCATGTTGTTTTGATTGAAGTGTTGACATTTGAGGCTTATTATTATTTGCTCGCTAGTTGATTATGCCATTGATATGAGTTTACCGTGAGACCTAGAAGTCATTTGCTTATGTGGTTTGCTTGTCATCTTGCTGAAATTCTGGTTATGAGTTAGACATAGTTGCAACAACAAGATCAAACAGAGTTTGTCAAAGTTTTTCTTTTGTCTCTTTTAGTTTGTCAACTGAATTGCCTGAGGACAAGCAAGGCTTTAAGCTTGGGGGAGTTGATACATCTCCGTCGTATCTACTTTTCCGAACTCTTTTGCCCTTGTTTTGGACTATAATTTGCATGATTTGAATGGAACTAACCCGGACTGACGCTATTTTCAGCAGAATTGCCATGGTGTTGTTTTTGTGCAGAAATAAAAGTTCTCGGAATGTCCTGAAAATTTACGGAGAATTTTTCTGGAATAAATGAAAAATACCTGCGCAAAGATCCACCGGAGGAGGTGTGCCAGTGGGCCACAAGCCCCTGGGCCGCGGCCACCCCCCTGGTCGTGCCGTGAGGGCTTGTGGGGCCCACGTGGCACCACCGCCTCCAAACTCAGCTCTATATCTTCCATCTCGCCCAGAAAAAAATCAGAGAGAAGGATTCATCGCGTCTTACGATACGGAGGCACCGCCACCCCTTGTTCTTCATCTGGAGGGCACATCTGGAGTCCGTTCTGGGCTCCGGAGAGGGGAAATCGTCGCCATCGTCATCATTAACCTTCCTCCATCGCCAATTCCATGATGCTCTTCATGGTTCGTGAGTAATCTTATCGTAGGCTTGCTGGACGGTGATGAGTTGGATGAGATCTATCATGTAATCGAGTTAGTTTTGACGGGGATTGATCCCTAGTATCCACTATGTTCTGAGATTGATGTGGCTACTACTTTGCCATGCTTAATGCTTGTCACTAGGGCCCGAGTGCCATGATTTCAGATCTGAACCAATTATGTTGTCACCAATATATGTGTGTTTTAGAACCTATCTTGCAAGTTGTAGTCACCTACTATGTGCTATGACCCGGCAACCCCGGAGTGAAAATAGCCGGAACTACTCCCGGAGATGACTATAGTATGAGGAGTTCATGTATTCACCAAGTGTTAATGCGTTGGTCCGGTTCTTTATTAAAAGGAGAACCTTAATATCCCGTAGTTTCCACTAGGACCCCGCTGCCATGGGAGGGATGGACAATAGATTTCATGCAAGGTCTTTTCCCTAAGTACGTACAACTACATGCAGAATACATGCCTACATTAGATTGACGAACGGGAGCTAGTTACTTATCTCTTCGTGTTATAGCTTTTACATGATGAATCACATCCGTCATACTCATCCATTACCGATCCACTGCCTATGAGTCTTTTACTACTGGTCCTTGCTATGTTACTTTGTCCAGGCTTGTCCCTTGCTACAAAAGGGATTGGGCCACTTTGCTTCTAATGCTGTCGCTACTGTTGTTACTCTGCTGTTACTTGCTGCTACTGTCACTACTGGTGTTACTTGCTACTTTGCTGTTACTTGTTGCAAGACTTTTCTGGAGCAGTTGCTGGGGAAGAATAGTCCCTTGTCAACGTGCTATTTACTAGCGCCATTGATACAACAGTTAGGAATAGTGTGCCGTCAACAGATCTGTTTCTGGCACCATTGCTATCATACTACTTTTCTACTGATACTTTGCTTGCAAACACTAATCTTTCAGGTATGGTTGAATCTGACAAACTCAGCTGCTAATACTTGAGAATATTCTTTCGCTTCCCCTTGAGTTGAATTAATAAATTTGGGTTGAATACTCTACCCTCGAAAATTGTTGCGATCCCCTACACTTGTGGGTTATCACATTCCTTGATGCACAAATTGCTAGAGTTGCTGCTAGATGTAATGACACTTCTGAAACTGCTGATACTATTGAAGTAGAACCTGCTATTTCGCCTGTTAGAACTAGGTCTCCTAGATATGAATTGCCTGATATGCCTGAGGGTTATGTTATGGAGGGAGAGATAGCTGAGGACTTTCTTGCTTGTAAGGATAGCTATGATGCTGAGAAATTACTGCTCAAGTGGAAAGAAAAATCTTTGAACGCTAGGATGAAATACGACACGAAGTTTGCTACTTCGCCTATCTTTGTGACCGATAAGGATTATGAATTCTCTGTCGACCCTGAGTTAATCACTTTCGTCGAATCTGATCCTTTTCACGGTTATGAGTCTGAAACGGTTGTAGCCCATCTTACCAAACTGCACGATATAGCCACCCTATTCACGAGTGAGGAAAAGATCCGCCACTACTATATCCTTAAGTTGTTTCCTTTCTCGCTAAAGGATGATGCTAAGACTTGGTTCACTTCTCTTGCTCCTGGTTGTGTGCGTAGCCCCCAGGATATGATCTACTACTTCTCTGAGAAATATTTCCCTGCCCATAAGAACCAAGCTGCCTTGCAGGAAATATACAACTTTTCGCAAGTTGAAGAAGAGAGTCTCCCACAAGCTTGGGGGAGGCTCGTCGAGCTACTGAATGCTTTGCCTGATCACCCTCTTGAGAAGAGCGAAATACTTGATATCTTCTATAATGGACTAACCGATGCTTCTAGAGACCACCTAGATATTTGTGTCGGTTGTGTTTTTAGGGAACGAACCGTAGAACAAGCTGAGATCCTATTGAATAATATCTTGTGCAATGAGAATGCTTGGACTATTCCTGAACCACCTCCAAAGCCAACTCCGAAGAAAAGAGGTATTCTATTCCTCAGTCCTGAAGATATGCAAGAAGCTAAGAAATCTATGGAAGAGAAAGGCATTAAATCTGAAGATGTCAAAAATCTACCACCTATCGAAGAGATCCATGGTCTTGATAACCCAATACATGTAGTAGAAGTAAATTCTCTGTGTAGATTCAATGAGAGTGATATTCCTTTTGATAAACCTGCTAGCTTATGCCTGGATGAATTTGATAACTTTGTTGCTAAACAACAAAGTTTCAATGATTATGTTAGCAGACAATTGGAACAGAATGCTCGTATGCTTAGTCATTTGAGTGCTTGTGTAGACAGAAATGTCAATGATCTTAAGTTGTTGAGTAAACATGCCTCTATGGTTACTACCCAAGTAGAACAAGTACTTAAAGCTCAGAATGCATTGCTCAATGAGTTGAATGACAATTCTGTTAGAGTCGTCACTAGAGGCAGTAGAATGACTCGGGAACCTTTGTATCTTGAGGGTCATCCTAAGATAATTGAACAAGGTTCTCAAGGAGTTAGCACTGAAGCACCTAGTCATCCTAGAAAGAAGAAGAAAGATGATAGGAATTTGCACGCTAGCAACCCTGTTGCAGTTACACGTGAGAGTCCAAACGATGTCTCTGTCTCTGATGCTGAAACACAATCTGGTGATGAACATGGGACTAATGATAATATTGATAGTGATGTTCATAATGATGCTCAATCTAGCAATGATAAGGATGTGGAGATTGATCATGTTGATCTTGATAACCCACAGCCTAAGAATAGAAGATACGATAAGAATGACTTTGCTGCTAGGAAGCATGGTAAAGAAAGGGAACCATGGGTTCAGAAACCCATGCCCTTTCCTCCCAAACCATCCAAGAAAAAGGATGTTGAGGATTTTGAGCGATTTGTTGAAATGATTAGACCTGTCTTTCTGCAAATGCGTTTGACAGATATGCTCAAAATGTCTCCGTATGCTAAGTACATGAAGGATATTGTGACTAATAAGAGGAGGATACCTGAGGTTGAGATTTCCACCATGCTCGCTAATTATACCTTCAAGGGTGGAACTCATAAGAAACTAGGTGATCCCGGAGTGCCCACTATACCTTGCTCCATTAAAGGAAATTACGTTAGAACTGCTTTATGCGACCTTGGAGCCGGTGTTAGTGTTATGCCTATCTCTCTTTATCGTAGACTTGAATTGGATAAGTTGACACCCACTAAAACCTCTCTGCAAATGGCCGACAAATCAAATGCTTTCTCTATCGGCATTTGCGAGGATGTGCTGGTTGTGGTTGCTAACGTCACTATCTTAACGGACTTTGTTATCCTGGATATTCCCGAGGATGTTCGATCTCCATCTTCGGGCATCGCATGATCATCATTGTCACCGGCTTGACAGCATGATCTCCATCATCGTGTCTCTGTGAAGTCGTTACGCCAACTACTACTACTATAGCTAACTGTTAGCAATGAAGTAAAAGTAGTAAGCACATGGCGTTGCATCTCATATAATAAATTAAGACAACTCCTATGGCTCCTGCGGGTTGTCATACTCAACGACATGCAAGTCGTGAAAACTATTACAATAACTTGATCATCTCATACATCACACATGTAACATCACAACTTTGGCCATATCGCATCACATGTCAAACCCTGCAAAAACAAGTTAGACGTCCTCTAATTGTTGTTGCAAGTTTTACGTGGCTGATTTGGATTTCTAGCAAGAACGCCTTCTTACCTACGTGACAACCACAACGATGATATGTCAAAGATATTTACCCTTCATAAGGACCCTTTTCATCAAATCCAATCCGACTAGAGTGGGAGAGACAGACACCCGCTAACCACCTTTATGCACGATGTGCATGTCGGCCGGTGGAACCTGTCTCACGTAAGTGTACGTGTAAGGTCGGTCCGGGCCGCTTCATCCCACAATACTGCCGGAAAAGAATAATACTAGTAGCGACAAGCAATTGACAAATTAGCGCCCACAACCTTTTGTGTTTTACTCTTTCATAGAATCTACGCATAGAAAACCTGGCTCTGATGCCACTGTTGGGTAACGTAGCATAAATTCAAAATTTTCCTACGCCATATTCAGATCTTCCTATGGAGAGACCAGCAACAAAAGAGGGGAGAGTGAGTCTTCATACCTTTGAAGATTTCTAAGCGGAAGCGTTGCTAGAACGCGGTTGATGGAGTCATACTCGCGGCGATTCAGATCGCGGTGTGATTGCGATCTAGTGCCGAACCACGGCACCTCCGCATTCAACACACGTGCAACCCGGTGACGTCTCCCGCACCTTCATCCGGCAAGGAGGAGGGAGAGGTTGGGGAAGATCTCCAGCAGCACGACAGCGTGGTGTCGATGGAGAGACGAGGTCTCCCCGCAGGGCTGCGCCAAGCACCGTGGGAGAGGAGGAAGAAGAGGGACAGGGCTCGCCGAGGGAGAGATAAACTCATGACTCCAACAGCCCCAAACCCCTCTCTATTTATAGGAGGAGAGGGGAGGGGTGGGCCACCTCTAGGGTTCCCACCCTAGGGGTGGCGGCAGCCCATATGGGAGAGGGGGCGGCGGCAAGGGCACGAGAGGGGTGGGCGCACCCCCTTGTAGGCCCACCAGCGCCTAGGGTTCCCCCCTTTCCTCTCTGATGTGCCATGGGCTGGGTGTGGGGGGCGCACCAGCCCACCCAGGGGCTGGTTCCCTCCCACACTTGGCCCATATAGCCTTCCAGGGCTTGTGGCCCTTCCCGGTGGGCCTCCGAAACCCTTCCGATGGTCCCGACACTTTGCCGGTGGTTCCCGAAACATTTCCAGCGTCCAAACCCATCCATCCTATATATCAATCTTTACCTCCGGACCATTCTGGAGCTCCTCGTGACGTCTGGGATCTCATCCGGGACTCCAAACAACCTTTGGTAGCCTTGTATAACAATTCCTTATAACCCTAGCGTCATCGAACCTTAAGCGTGTAGACCATACGGGTTCGGGAGGCATGCAGACATGACCGAGACACTCTCCGGCCAATAACCATGAGTGGGATCTGGATACCAATGGTGGCTCCCACATGTTCCACGATGATCTCATCGGATGAACCACGATGTATGGATTCAATCAATCCCGTATACAATTCCCTTTGTCCGTCGGTATAGAACTTGCCCGAGATTCGATCGTCGGTATACCCATACCTTGTTCAATCTCGTTACCGGTAAGTCTCTTTACTCGTTACGTAGAACATCCTCCCGTGACTAACTCCTTAGTCACACTAAGCTCATTATGATCATGTTCTACCGAGTGGGCCCAGAGATACCTCTCCGTCACACGGAGTGACAAATCCTGATTTTGATTCGTACCAACCCAACAAACACTTTCGAAGGTACCCGTAGTGCACCTTTATAATCACCCAGTTATCTTGTGATGTTTGATACACCCAAAGCACTCCTACGGTATTCGGGAGTTGCACAATCTCACGGTCGAAGGAAAAGACACTTGACATTAGAATAGCTTTAGCATACGAACAACACGATCTAGTGCTATGCTTAGGATTGGGTCTTGTCCATCACATCATTCTCCCAATGATGTGATCCCGTTATCAATGACATCTAATGTCCATGATCAGGAAACCATGATCATCTATTGATCAACGAGCTAGCTAACTAGAGGCTTGCTAGGGGCACATTGTGATATATTTATTCACACATGTATTACTGTTTCCTGTTAATATAATTATAGCATGAACAATAGACGATTATCATGAACAAGGAAATATGATAATAACCATTTTATTATTGCCTCTAGGGCATATTTCCAACAACTTTTACTGGATTTAGAGCATTTACAACTACATTTACCAAATATCAGTCCCCAAACACCCTCAAACGCGTCCAAGCGCATCCAAGGGTAGTGATCGGACAACACACAAAGTATCTTGGGATATCACAATTTTAACACTTTCTTACTCGAAAGGTCATTCCTTGAAGATTCTTCCCCTTGTTGGCCATGGTGCCCGAAAATTTCTTGACTAAAAGACCAAGTCTTCCGCAAAGTCATTTATCGGGCATGAAGTGTCACCATCATCCTCACAACTTTCTTAAACCATCTCTTCTTCTCTAAATAATTGAGAAACCACCTTGTTGGCCTTCAAAGCGAGATTTGTGTTCTTGGTGGCTTGGGAAATTGCAAAAGTCTTCTTGCAATTGGTCTCTAAAAGAAGATGGATGGAGAAGGCAGACACAACTTGAGGCGCGACCAACTTGTGGTAGCCCAGGCGTTGGTGAATCACCGTCACCATAGTGTGTTTCGTGAGAATCATGACATAAATGAACTTGGCCTTAATGAAATCATCATTTGCCCATAAGCATCCAAAGGTTCTCAAATTTAGCACAAGAGACTTTAACCTTCAATACACTTCTTCTACATTCTCACCCTCATTCCTTACAAACAAACTGACATCTTGCTTGAGCAAGGCCAACCAAGATCTCCGAATTGCTTCATCACCCTTGGGGTACTCTTGAAGGCAATGCCAACTTTCCTTTGCATTCTTGAGAAGAGTTATGGATTCACAATAGTCATCGGTCACGGCATTTCACATCATGTTGTGAGTGCTTGCATTGAGTTGATCATCCGTAGTTTTTGTTGGAGTGAAGTTTTTTGGGTCTTTGGGGTTTCAATCATGGGAAAATCTATCTGGTGTAGCGCGCACGCACGTCTTCGCGTACGACGCTATGATCCGAGCCTCCGATTCCCCTTAGACATGCTTGATCTTCCTGGTGCAGGTTTACTTTTTCTTGGCACATTGTGAATGAGCGACACAAACGCTAGGACCATATAAGGTGCTACACGACTCTGCCACATGGAATCGCTAGTACACAACCTGCTAAAATATTTGCTACAGTGTTTTTCTATGTGCTCTGCTATAGTACGTAAAATTACTGTTTCATCCTACATGCTATGAATAACGTAATATTTTTTTACAATGATCACACACCCCTTATGTCGGTAATTAATTGCTTCTAAATGATGTTTCTTAGTACTAAATTTTGCTTCTATCACTTAACAACTGAACATTAGACAGTGATGCCAACAAAGTTTTTTAATAAGTTGTCAGTGTTGATTTTGAATGTACTCATCATGTTTGATTAATGAAAAAATTCTTTCCCGCAAAAAAAAGTTGCCAGTAGTGTTAGGCCTTGAAAAAAACCTGGGAATAAACTATGTAGGTAATTAAAAAAACGGCAATCGCATCGAATCAAAGTGGCAACTATGTGTAGTAACTGTTTTAGAAATAACACGACGAGTGCTTCCGTAAAAACTCACAATTCTATAAAAAACTATCAAGTGGGTGATGTAAAAAAATCGGGCAACCGCATTGGAGCAAACAAACAACCATGTAAGTAAAATTTGGCAACCATATAAAAACAACCTGGTAAGTGCTTTTGACAACCATGTATGAACAATGTGGCAATGGTATAAAACCAACCCGGTAAGTGCTTTGAAAAACCCTGATAACCATGTAGGAACAAACCTACAACCGTATAAACTAGACAATCATGTAAGAACAATTTGGCAACTGTATAAAAACAACCTGGTAAGTTCTTTGGAAAACTCGACAACTGTATAAAAATAGTTAGCATGGAAAATCTAACGACTGCATCAGACCAAACTAGCAATTGTACGAAAACAATCTAAAAACTACTCCCTCCATTCCACAATATAAGACGTTTTTACAAGCTCCCTCTGTCTCATAATATAATATGTTTTTAAGCTATTTTAGCTTGGAAAAAATGTCTTATATTGTGGGACAAAGGGAGTATATAAGAACAACTTGATAGTTTTTTTCTAGAAAAGTCGGTATATATAAGAACAAACATGTAACCATATAAGATAAATCTTGCAACTGTATATAAGAACAAACCGACAAGCATGTAAGAACAAACTGGCAACAATTTAGCAAAAAATAGTACAACTATTTTTAAAGATATCTACCCTTAATTTTGGGAAATATGGTTAATGTGTTCTTAGTTCTCACTCATGTAAATATAAATGAATAGTAAGCACCACGAGATGTTAACTGCTACGAGTAGAAAAAGTCAACAACATTGAGCATTCTTTAAACAATAGAAAATTGCCCTAGGAGTCTCTTACTAGTGGATCGAGTGGAGTAGTAGTTTTGGTTCACACCTATGGAGCTGCGTGACTTCATTTTGTAATGGGATGCATGCGTCTGACATGACACTGAATATTGTTGTTTCTTTCAACGTAATGTCAGCTCGTACTCGTTTGTGCGTCTAGTGGCCGCCGCATGGGAGGACTACCGTGCGGTGCCGCTACATGGTGCGGTCCTTCAATCATTGTCCATAGTCCACCAAAGTTGCGTAGATGCACTTCGAATGTGATACTCCATATCTAGATTCCACTTAGCAAACATATTAGCTTTCAAAGGGGACGGAGGCCCAACAGGATTAATGCGAGGATGTTACAAGGGTTGAGGTGATTAAAATGGCTCCACAACATTGTACCTAGGAACTTGGGTGTGTCCCGAAGGTGCAAGGGTTTCCCCCTGAATCGTCCACATCAAATACCTCATTTGGGTTAAATGAGTTTGATGTGGATGTTCATGGATTTAAACATGCAGCAATTTCCTCTTTAACAAAGGAGAGAACTGATGACCCACAAGTATAGGGTACCAATCATAGTTCTTTCAATAAGTAAGAGTGTCAAACCCAATAAGAAGCAGAAGGAAATGATAAGCGGTTCTTAGTAAGGTATTCTCTACAAGCAGTGAAAATAGTGGTAACTTCTAATTTGGTAGAAAGATAATTCATAGCAAGTAACAAGTAACAATGGGAACAAGGTGCAACAAGGTAGCCTAATCCTTATTAGACAAAGGACAACCCGAAAGTGTTTCTTGTAGTGAGCAAGTGTTCTCGAGGACACATGGAAAGTTTGTGTAGTCATGCTTATCAAGTTTTAGTTGATTCACGTTCACTCCTTTGATAAATACTAATGTGGGTGGACCAGTGCTAAGGTGTCGTTCTTACTTGAACAAGTAACATACTTATGATTACCCCCTTTCACAAGCATCTACAACTACAAACGAAGAATTAAGATATATCTACTCATAGTAGGAAACATATGGATCCAAATCAGCCCCTTACAGAACAGTACATAAACTAGGGTTTAAGTTTGTGTCACTCTCTCAACCCAACATATACTTTCTACTCCACGATGCTTTCCACTAGGTCCAAATATGGTGAAGTGTCATGTAGTCGACGTTCACGCAACACTACTAGAGGGAACACAACATGCATGTCATCAAAATTTTGAACGAATACCAACTTCACATGATAGTTTGTAACAAGAATTCTCTCATGTACTCGAGAACAATATTAACTACTCACAAATCACATTGATGTTCAAGATCAGAGGGGTATTGAATATGCTTAAGGATCTGAACAAATAATCTTTCACCAAATAAACCAACTAGCATCAACTACAAGATGTAATGAACACAACTAATAACGCAGATGTACCAATCTGAGGTTTAGGGACAAGATATGAACTAGGGTTTGAGATGAGATGGTGTTGGTGAATATGTTGATGGAGATAAGTCCTCCCATGATGGAGGAAGCATTGGTGATGACGATGTTGGGGGACATTGCATGGGAAACAAAAAAAAATCCTACACACATACAAGATCTATCCATAGTGATGACCATCTACGAGAGAAGAGATCGGATCCACATACCCTTGTAGATCACTAAGCGGGAAGCGTTAATAAACGTGGTTAATGGAGTCGAACATCTTCACTATCCAAATCGCAAGTCGTCTCGCGATCCAATCATGATCTAGTGTTGAACGGACGACACCTCCGCGTTCAACACACGTACAACTCGATGACGATCTCCACCTCCTTGATCCCGCAAGCGAGGGTGGAGAGGTAGATGAGTTCTCCGACAACACAACGACATGGTTGTGGTGGTGGTGAACTAATCCGGCAGGGCTTAGACGAGCTCTACCGAACTAATCTCGAGGAGGGAGAAAATCTAGCGAGGAGAGGGCAACACGTGGCTTTTCAGGTGGTGGCTACCCTCAAAACCTCCACTATATATAGGAGGAAGGGCGGGCGGGGAGGTGGAATCCACCTCCTAGGGTTTCTTGAAGGGCATTTGGCCGCCGTCCAAGGAGGTGGAGTCCACCTCCTACAAGGAGGTGTGGTGCGATGGAGGACTCCTCCTCCAACAAGGACTCCTTCCACCCTCCACCTTTTTCTCCTCTTGGGTGCAAGGGCTCCTGTTAGGGTTGGCTTCCCAACCCACCAGGGGCTCGTACGCCACCTCTTGGGCCCATGTGCCCCCCCGGGGTTGGTGGGCCCCTCCCGATGGACCCGTGGAACCCATTCCTCAGTCCCGGTACACTATCGAAAATGCCCAAAACCTTTCCGGAACCCAAATACCACTTTACAATATATAAATATTTATCTCCAAACCATTTCGGAGGTCCTCGTGACGTCCGGGGTCTCATACGGGACTCCAAACAACCTTCGGTCACCAACACACACAACTCAATAATATCAAAACATCACCGAACCTTAAGTATGCAGACCCTGCGGGTTCGACAACTATGCAGACATGACTGAGACACTCTCCAGTCAATAACCAATAGCGGGACCTGGATGCCATATTGGTTCCTACATATTCTACGAAGATCTTTATCGGTTGAACCTCTATGTGAAGGATTCAGCTAATCTCGTATGATGTTCCCTTTGTCCATCAATATGTTACTTGCCCGAGATATGATCGTCGGTATCTTCATACCTAGTTCAACCTCGTTACCGGCAAGTCTCTTTACTCGTTCCGTAATACAAGATCTCGTGACTAAATCCTTAGTCACATTTCTTGCAAGCTTCTTGTGATGTTATATTACTGAATGGGCCCTAGAGATACCCCTCCTTCATCCGGGGTGACAAAACCCAGTTTCAATCCATGCCACCCAACAGACACCCCTATAGATACATGTAGAGCACTGCTGCGGCAACAAAAGTCCTTCCTTGGCGCTTAGGAATTCTTCTTGTTACTTCTCTGGTTTGTGTCGGTTTTTCCCTTGAAGAGGAAAGGGTGATGCAGCATAGGAGCAGTAAGTATTTCCCTCAGTTTGAGAACCAAGGTATCGATCCAGAAGGAGGGCCTCGTCAAGTCCAAAGTACCTGCGCAAACACAAACAAGCTTGCACCCAACGCTTAAAAGGGGTTGTCAATCCCTTCAAGATTGTTTGCAAAGTGAGATCTGAAGGCGGAAAGAGCAATGAAGTAAAAAGTGTAAGGCTGAAAATATGGTGTGGAGTAGACCCTTGGGACCATAGTGTCCACTAGAGGCTTATCTCAAAATAGCAAGTATTACGGTAGGCGAACAAATTACTGTCGAGCAATTGATAGAACCGCGCAAAGTGATGACGATATCTAAGGCAATGATCATACATATAGGCATCACGTCCGAGACAAGTAGACCGATACTTTCTGCATCTACTACTATTACTCCACACATCGACCGCTATCCAGCATGCATCTAGTGTATTGAGTTCATGACGAACAGAGTAACGCTTTAAGCAAGATGACATGATGTAGAGGGATAATCTGAAACCAATGATGAAAACCCCGTCTTTTTACCCTTGATGGAAACAACACGATGCGTGCCTCTCTACCCCTTCTGTCACTGGGTGAGGTCACCGCACGGTATGAACCCAAAACCAAGCACTTCTCCCATTGCAAAAATCATAGATCTAGTTGGCCAGACAAAACCCACAACTCGAAGAGAATTACAAGGATATGAAATCATGCATAAGAGAGATAAGAAGAAACTCAAATAAGATTCATAGATAATCTTATCATAAATCCACAATTCATTGGATCTCGACAAACACACCGCAAAAGAAGATTACATCGGATAGATCTCCATGAAGATCATGGAGAACTTTGTATTGAAGATCCAAGAGAGAGAAGAAGCCATCTAGTTACTAGCTATGGACCCTTAGGTCTATGGTGAACTACTCACGCATCATCGGAAAGGTCATGGTGTTGATGAAGAAGTCCTCCATGTCCGAATCCCCCCTCCCGCAGGGCACCAGAACATGCCCCAGATGGGATCTTGCGGAGACAGAAGCTTGCGGAGGCGGAAAAGTACTTTCGATGATCTCCTGATTTTTTTGGGAATTTTAGGGAATATATAGGCGCAACCCCTAGGTCTGGATGGCACGGCCTCCCCCTGGACGCGGGGTGGGGGCTCCCCTGCCTTGGCTCCCAAGCTCCCCGATCTTCTTCCGTTCCAGAAAAAATCTTTTCG
Organism: Hordeum vulgare subsp. vulgare; assembly: GCF_904849725.1. NCBI lineage: Eukaryota > Viridiplantae > Streptophyta > Magnoliopsida > Poales > Poaceae > Hordeum > Hordeum vulgare. The sequence continues at coordinate 484,301,422 of NC_058524.1, read as the reverse complement.
GGGATTTTCTTCCGTTTGGACTCCGTCTGAAAATCCCCTCTGAAAGGGGTCAAAACCATGGAAAAAATAGGAACTCGCACTTGACACTGAGTTAATATGTTAGTCCCAAAAAATAAATAAAAGGCATGCAAAACATCCAAAGTTTGACAAGATAATAGCATGAAACCATCAAAATTATAGATACGTTAGAGATGTATCAAGCATCCCCAAGCTTAACTCCTACTCGTCCTCGAGTAGGGAAGTGATAAAGAATGAATTTTTGATGTGGAATGCTACCTAGCATAGTTGTCCTTTGCAACTTATTTCACGTGACATGAATGTTCAGATCCGTACGATTCAAAACAATAGAATGCTATTGACATGAAAACAGTAATACTTCAAGCAAACTAGCAAAGTAATCATGAACTTTCAAAATAACAAGGCCAAAGAAAGTTATCCCTACAAAATCATATAGTCTGGCTATGCTCCATCATCCTCACACAACTAATGTAAATCATGCACAACCCCGGAATTGGCCAAGTAATTGTTTTCGCACTCTTACTTTCTCAAAAAATTTATAACTAACACGCAATACATGAGCGCGAGCCATGGATATAGCACTATAGGTGGAATAGAGAGTGGTGGTGGTTGTGAGGCAAAAAGGAGGAGATGGTCACATTGACTCGGCGTATCAAAAGGCTATGGAGATGCCCATTAATAGATATCAATGTGAATGAGTAGGGATTGCCATACAAAGGATGCACTAGAGCTATAAGTATGTGAAAGCTCAAAAGGAAAACTAGTGGGTGTGGATCCAACTTGCTTGCTCACGAAGACCTAGGGCAATTTTGAGGAAGCCCATCATTGGAATATACAAGCCAAGTTATATAATGAAGATTCCCACTAGCATATGGTAGTGACAAAGCAAGAACCTCTCAATCATGAAGAACATGGTGCTATCATGAAGCACAAGTGTGGAAAAGATAGTAGCATTGTCCCTTCTCTCTTTTTCTCTCTCTTTTTTCATCTGGGCTCTTAGGCCTCTCTTTTTTATTTCCTCACATGGGACAATGCTCTTATAATGATGATCATCACACTTTTATTTACTCACAGCTCAAAGATCACAATGATGATGACTCCATAGGAAATGCCTCCGGTAGTGTACCGGGATGTGCAACGATCTAGCATGTTGTATGACGTTGAAACATCTCGCTAGCTATCTTACGATCATGCAATGGCAATATGTGAGTGATGGCACAAGTCATGAGACGGCACAGTGGGAGTTGCATGGCAATATATCTCGGAATGGCTATGAAAATGCCATAGTAGGTAGATATGGTGGTTGTTTTGAGGAAGGAATTTGGTGGGTTTGTGCACCGGCGAGAATTGCGCGGCACTAGAGAGGCTAGAAATGGTGGAAGGTGAAGGTGCATCTATACCATGGGATCACATTAGTCATGAAGAACTCACATACTTGTTGCGGAAGTTTTTATTAGTAATCGAAACAAAGTACTAAACGCATACTCCGAGGGGAAGGGTTGGTAGGTGTAAACCATCGCGCGATCCCGACCTCAACACAAAGGATGACAATCGATAGATCAATTATGCTCTGACTTCCTAACATAGTGGTTCACCATACGTGCATGCTACAGGAATCACTAACTTCAACACAAGTATTTCTAGTTTCACAACACCCTACTAACATAACTCTTAATATTACCAAATCCATCTCTCAAAACTATTTGAGAGGAATCAAAACTTCTCTTTCTACTCAATGCACATGAAGATGGAGGTTTTTGCATCCTCTTTGGGTATCTATCACTTTTGGGACTACTTTCATAGCATAAGCCAACTACCAAATCACGCACCGCCGTGCTCTAAAAGATATAAGTGAAGCACATAGAGCAAAAGTATCTAGCTCAAAAGATATAAGTGAAGCACGATGAGCATTCTAGCAAAATCACGATGAGTGCATGTCTATCTCTCTCAAAAAGATGTGCAGCAAGGATGATTGTGACACAACAAAAAGAAAAGAGTCCTACGATACAAGACGCTTCAAGCAAAACACATATCATGTGGTGAATAAAAATATAGCTCCAAGTAATGTTACCGATGGATTGAAGACGAAAGAGGGGATGCCTTCCCGGGGCATCCCCAAGCTTAGGCTTTTTGGTGTCCTTGAATTTGGCTTGGGATGCCTTGGGCATCCCCAAGCTTGAGCTCTTTCCACTCCTTATCTCTTTGTCCATGAGAACATCACCCAAAACCTGAAAGCTTCACAACACAAAACTTAAACAGAAACTCGTGATAACATTAGCACAAGAAAACAAACCACCACTTCTTTTTGTACTGTAGCAAACTTGAATTCTATCTATATTGGTGTTGGGCTACAGTATTCTCACTTTTCCATGGCTAGTACCCCCCGATAATAACCATTGTTTCATGAAAACAAGCAACCAACTCAACAAAAACAGAATGTGTCAAAAACAGACCAGTCTGTAGCAATCTGTATACTTCGTATACTTCTGGTACCTCAACAATTCTGATAAATTACGACTGCCTGGGCAAAAGGCATATCAACCAGCAGCAAAAAGAATCAACTCAAAATCTCTTTCTGAATAAAAATGAAAAATGATCTCGTGAGCGAAAAGTTTCTGTCTTTTTCCAGCAGGATCAAACAACCATTACCAAGACTAGTCATAAAGGCTTTGCTTGGCTGAAACACAAAAAGAAACACAAAAAAACACAATCACAACAGAATTATGAAAGTGTGGGCGCAACAATACAGAAAGAAAAAGATAAATTCATTGGGTTGCCTCCCAACAAGCGGTATTGTTTAACGCCCTTAGCTAGGCATTGATAATTCAATGATGCTCACACAAAACACAAGAATTGAAGCACAACGAGAGCATCATAAAGCATGTGAAAATCACATCTAAGTCTAACGTACTTCCTATGCATAGGCATTTTATAGAAAAACAGATTGTCAAGACAACCAATAGTTACCATATGCAAGGAAGAAGAAAGAGACAATAGCAATCTCAACATAACGAGAGGTGATTTAGTGATATGAAAGTTTCTACCACCATATTTTCCTCTCTCATAATAATTACATGTGGGATCATATACGAATTCAACAATGTAACTATCACATAGGATATTCTTTTCATGATCCACATGCATGCAAAGTTGACGCTCTTCAAAAATAGTGGGATTATCATCAACTAAAGTCATGGCTTCTCCAAACCCACTTTCAATAATATTGCAAATATCATATTCATCATGAGGCTTAAACAAATTTTCAAGATCATAAGAAAAATCATCGCCCCACTCATGATCATTGCAACAAGTAGTGGACATAGCAAAACTAGCATCCCCAAGCTTAGGGTTTTGCATATTTTTAGCATGATTGTCACTAATAGAATTTATAGTGAAACCATTGCAATCATGCTTTTCATCCAAAGAGCCCTTGTGAATCACTTCATAAATTTCTTCCTCACAATTTTCAGATTCATGCATCTCAAGCAAAACTCCATAAAGATAGTCAAGTGCACTCAACTCACTAGCAATTGGATCAACATAATTGGATCTCTTAAAGATATTAGCAAGTGGATGAGGATCCATATCACTAGATTTTCAGCAAGCGAAGATGCAAGCATATTGAAGGCACATGGCACACAAGCGAACAGAAAGCAAGCGAGAGAAAAGGGCGAACGAAAAAGGCAAACGAAAAAAGGCAAATTGGTGAAGTGGGGGAGAGGAAAACGAGAGGCAACTCGCAAACAAAGTAAATGCAAGAGATGAGTTTGCGACACTTACTTGGATGAGTTCTTGACTTGATCCTCCCTGGAAACGGCGCCAGAAATTCTTCTGCTGCGGCAACAGAAGTCCTTCCTTGGCGCTTAGAAATTCTTCTTGTTACTTCTCTGGTTTGCGTCTGTTTTTTCCTTGAAGAGGAAAGGGTGATGCAGCATAGGAGCAGTAAGTATTTCCCTCAGTTTGAGAACCAAGGTATCGATCCAGAAGGAGGGCCTCGTCAAGTCCAAAGTACCTGCGCAAACACAAACAAGCTTGCACCCAACGCTTCAAAGGGGTTGTCAATCCCTTCAAGATTGTTTGCAAAGTGAGATCTGAAGGCGGAAAGAGCAACGAAGTAAAAAGTGTAAGGCTGAAAATATGGTGTGGAGTAGACCCTGGGGACCATAGTGTTCACTAGAGGCTTCTCTCAAAATAGCAAGTATTACGGTGGGTGAACAAATTATTGTCGAGCAATTGATAGAACCGCACAAAGTCATGACAATATCTAAGGCAGTGATCATACATATAGGCATCATGTCCGAGACAAGTAGACCGGTACTTTCTGCATCTACTACTATTACTCCACACATCGACTGCTAACCAGCATGCATCTAGTGTATTGAGTTCATGACGAACAGAGTAACGCTTTAAGCAAGATGACATGATGTAGAGGGATAATCTCAAACCAATGATGAAAACCCCATCTTTTTACCCTTGATGGCAACAACATGATGCGTTCCTCGCTACCCCTTCTGTCACTGGGTGAGTGTGACAGCCCGATGCTGACGTTCCAGAAGATTCCCCCTTTATGCCGTTTTCGTCGTGTGTCTATTTTCTTTTGTCGCATCATCATCGCATCATGCGCATCATCTGCATTGCATCGGCATCCTGTTGCCGCCCGTTTTCAAAACTTGCATCCGTTGTTAGTTGCCGGTTCTCGTCGTTGTTCGTTCTGAGCCCGTTCACACTCGCACACGCCCGCGGCATCGTCAAACCTTGTTTTCAAAAGTGTGCGTAAAACTTTCTCTGATCGGGGTGAAACTTGGCATGCGGCCGAGATTAGTTATAGCTAGGCCGTCTGTCGAATTTCGTCACGATCGGAGTTCGTCTGGTACCCAAACGGTCGACCGTAGCGGCACCGTATTCGGTCTACCGACGGACGTCTGTCGGTGTTTTAAAATTCGTTGCCGCGCCGCCCGTTCTCCCTCTCGTCTCCGGATAACCACTCTACACGGCCTCGTAACCATTCCCGCATTTGGAATCGTCCGAATCCGACCGCACGGTTGGATCCGGAACGAAATTCCGGCTAACCTAGCCCCCCATTTGTCTATAAATAGACCTCCCCACGCATTTAGACAGCAAACCCTAGCCATCTACCTCGGGATCCGCGCCACCTAACCCTAATTCCCCCCTCTCTCTCTCTCCGAGCAGCCCCAGCCGCCGGGCCCGCCCGAAGCCCATCCAGCCGCCACCCATTCTGCCCCAAGCTCCCGAGCTCCCCGTCCATGGCTGCCCGTGCTCGAGGCCGCAACCCCGAGCCGCCGTCGCCCTGCGCGCAACCCGTGCCCTCGCCGGAGCCACCAACGGCCTCAGCCCCGCCGCCCTCGGGCCCGCGCCTTCCCCGTCGTTCGCCGCCTCCTTCCGCCGCCCGTGCCCCGCGCATCCAGCAGCAGCCGCCGCCCCGCGCCTTCCTTCGTCGTTGTCAGAGCTCACCGTCGGCCTTCCGCCGCCGGGGACGAGGCCCTCATGGATGGACCCGCCCGAAGCCGCCGTCCCGCACCGCGAAGCCGCCCGTCGCCTGCTCCTCTCGCCGGCGCTTGCCCTGCGCCGCCGCCGGCAGTGTTCTGGACGGGAGGACGAGGGGGCGAGGAGGACGGAGCGCCCGCACGCTCTCCAGGCTGCGTGGGCCACGCGAGGCCCAGCAGGAGCCTGAGGCGGCCTTCCTTGGCCCAGCAGCCCCGCTCGGACCAGGCCTCCAGCTGGCCTCTTCCACGCGCCTCCAGTGCCGAGCCCCTCGGCCCAATCACCTCGCCGGCCTGGCCCATGTTGCCCTCAGGTGAATCCCCCCCTTCCCTGCCTATTTCGTGCACTAGGCGTAGGATAGTGGTTGCGCCCTCTCTGTTAGGCCCGTTAGTTAATGTAGGTTTTTTTCCGGTTTAGTTAAATTCCACGAGTTAGACGATTATTGTTTCGCCCGTAACTTTTAATCCGTATGTCGGATCGCGATGATTTACATATGGTTTACTTGTAGTTTCTCTCGTAGAATCCGTTTTTCCAACTTGCATAATTGTTTGACATCGTTTGTCGTGCCGTATGCATAGATTAACGTGCTGTCCTATTATGTTTGTGTCCCGTATTTATTTTTCGCGCGTGTCCGGTTTGCCCGAATGCCTTAGATAAAATGTTCATGCTCTAGGGACCCATTTTCCATGTATTTTAGAGTAGCCGTTGGTATTTTTGCATGTAAGGATTTGCGCTAGTTTATTTTTCCGTGTCTAGGTTATTTTCTCGCATTTTCGTGTGGCAATATTTTTGTTGCGCAACCCCACATATTTTATATGGTTTCGGGGTAGAAAAATCCATGGGATTTTTCTGTGCAATTAGTTTTAGCTTTTGAGTAAATTGGTTCGCGTGATATTTTGCCGTGATGCCCTTTTGTTTATTTCGTAGGATTTATTCCGTGCTTCGTTTGACGGAGTTGTCAACTAGAGAGTTGTGCTTTGATGTTTAGCCTAGCCCCTGATATTTTTGGTTGCAATAGAAATGCATGTTTAGGTGTGATTTGCTTGCTCTCAAGTTGCTAGAAATAGTGATGTTGTAGAGGTACTGAAATATTTCTAAGTCTGAAATCTGTTATATTTTGTTGTTCTTTTGTTTTGCTTCTATCTTGTGATCTGTAGCTCTTTTGAGGTTGGTCCAATGGAGTTAGTTGTAAACCTTGTGTTTCTATAGCATGCTGTGAATTTTCATGCCCTTTGGAGTCATGTAGCTATAGGTTTTGCTGCTGTCAATATGGCTTCAAATCGAAAACTGCACTCTCATGAGGTGTAATTTTCACTAAGTCTGAAATAGTGTGTGAGATGCCATTTTGTGTCTTCTTTCCCTAGCGATCCATGATGCCATGCTAGTTGTTGTTAGTTGTTTGTAGTAGTGCTTCTTGCCCTCTTTCGTGTCATGCCTTGCTTGAGTTTATCAGAGTTGTGTAGCTCGTAGTTGTGGGGCGTAGAAAATGCTATGTGGCTGATTTTGGCAGATTGTAGTGATTTCTTGTTTTGCTCGTAGTTGTTGAACCGTAGCTCCGATTTGATCATGTCCTACATGAAACTTGCTTAGAATCTCGTGTAGTTTCATTTTCCCTTGCTGGTTGTATGTTTTGAAGTGCTCATGACCGTCGTTGCACACATATTGCATTCATGCCATCATATCTTGCGGTGCTTGTAACTTTTGATCCGTAGCTCCGTTGGAGATGTTCTTTATGTGTAAATTGCTTGAAATGACACGTAGAATCACGTGAACCTATTTGTTTTGCTGTTTAACAACCAATTCAATGTGTTAGTTCAGATCTGGACAGAATTGTAAATTAACATGTGAGGTCGTCTCGGAGATGCTATATGTCATTTCCGACCTCATTTAAAATGCCTAGATAGGTAGTTTAATTACGCTTCACCTCTTGCCATGTTTAACCACATTTAATATTGCCGTGTACCTAATCGGGATAGAACTAAATAATTAACGTGGAGTTTCGTCAATATGCAACTCGTTGCATATTGAACTTCGTTTAATGTGTAGTGTTTGATTGTGTGATTTGTCATGACCGTGACTTGCATGTTTTCAGCTGCTCATGCATCATATGTGTTCTATATCGTGTGGTGAATATCTTGTGTTGATTTGTGTTTCCGGTTTCCTCCGTCTCGATAGAGTTCCGCAAGCGTGTCAGATTGTGAGGACCCATTCGACTACGTCGGTTCGTCTGCTTCACGGAGGCATTCTTCTTCCAAGCGGGATCTCAGGCAAGATGACCATTTCCCCAGATACCATTACTATCATTGCCATGCTAGTTTTACCGTTTCTATCGATCATGTCTCGTTGCCTACCACATGTTAAATATCAGCCTCTCAACAATGCCATGATAACCTTCAACCTGTTCAACCTAGCAAACCACTGATTGGCTATGTTACCGCTTGCTTAACCCTGTGTTAGCGTTGCTAGTTGCAGGTGCAGTTGCTTCCAGGTGATAACCTGGGTTCCTTGTTATATCACCCTATTAAAAGCTATTTAATTTAATGCACCTATATACTTGGTAAAAGGTGGAAGGCTTGGCCTTTCTAGCCGGGTGTTTTGTTCCACCTTTGCCCCCTTAGTTTCGGCTACCGGTGTTATGTTCCATAATTGAGCGCTCCTAACATGATCGGGGTTGTTATGGGGACCGCCTTGATAATTCGTTTTATATTAAAGCTGGTCTGGCAAGGCCCAACATTGGTACTACATTTGCCTAATCACCTAATAAAATTGCATAGGGACTTTCTGTTGGGGAACGTCGCATGGGAAACAAAGAATTTCCTACGCGCACGAAGACCTATCATGGTGATGTCCATCTACGAGAGGGGATGTTCGATCTACGTACCCTTGTAGACCGCACAGCAGAAGCGTTAAGAAACGCGGTTGATGTAGTGGAACGTCCTCACGTCCCTCGATCCGCCCCGCGAACCGTCCCGCGATCAGTCCCACGATCTAGTGTCGAATGGACGGCACCTCCGCGTTCAGCACACGTACAGCTCGACGATGATCTCGGCCTTCTTGATCCAACAAGAGAGACGGAGAGGTAGATGAGTTCTCTGGCAGCGTGACAGCGCTCTGGAGGTTGGTGGTGATCTTATCTCAGCAGGGCTCCGCCCGAGCTCCGCAGAAACGCGATCTAGAGGTAAAACCGTGGAGATATGTGGTCGGGCTGCCGTGGCAAAGTTGTGTCAAATCAGCCCTAAAACCTCCGTATATATAGGGGGAAGAGGGGGAGCCTTGCCTTGGGGTCCAAGGACCCCCAAGGACTTCGGCCGAGCCAAGGGGGGCAACCCTCCCCTTCCAAACCGAGTCCAACTAGGTTTGGAAGGAGGAGTCCTTCCCCCTTTTTCCACCTCCTCCTTTTTTTCCTTTTCTCTTTGATTTCCTTACTATGGCGCATAGGGCCTTCTTGGGCTGTCCCACCAGCCCACTAAGGGCTGGTGCGCCACCCCCAAGGCCTATGGGCTTCCCCGGGGTGGGTTGCCCCCTCCCGGTGAACACCCGGAACCCATTCGTCATTCCCGGTACATTCCCGGTAACTCCGAAAACCTTCCGGTAATCAAATGAGGTCATCCTATATATCAATCTTCGTTTCCGGACCATTCCGGAAACCCTCGTGACATCCATGATCTCATCCGGGACTCCGAACAACATTCGGTAACCAACCATATAACTCAAATACGCATAAAACAACGTCGAACCTTAAGTGTGCAGACCCTGCGGGTTCGAGAACTATGTAGACATGACCCGAGTGACTCCTCGGTCAATATCCAATAGCGGGACCTGGATGCCCATATTGGATCCTACATATTCTACGAAGATCTTATCGTTTGAACCTCTGTGCCATGGATTCATATAATCCCGTATGTCATTCCCTTTGTCCTTCGGTATGTTACTTGCCCGAGATTCGATCGTCAGTATCCGCATACCTATTTCAATCTCGTTTACCGGCAAGTCTCTTTACTCATTCCGTAATACAAGATCCCGCAACTTACACTAAGACACAATGCTTGCAAGGCTTGTGTGTGATGTTGTATTACCGAGTGGGCCCCGAGATACCTCTCCGTCACACGGAGTGACAAATCCCAGTCTCGATCCATACTAACTCAACGAACACCTTCGGAGATACCTGTAGAGCATCTTTATAGTCACCCAGTTACGTTGCGACGTTTGATACACACAAAGCATTCCTCCGGTGTCAGTGAGTTATATGATCTCATGGTCATAGGAACAAATACTTGACACGCAGAAAATAGTAGCAACAAAATGACACGATCAACATGCTACGTCTATTAGTTTGGGTCTAGTCCATCACATGATTCTCCTAACGATGTGATCATGTTATAAAGTAACAACACTTGCCTATGGCCAGGAAACCTTGACCATCTTTGATCAACGAGCTAGTCAACTAGAGGCTTACTAGGGACAGTGTTTTGTCTATGTATCCACACAAGTATTGTGTTTCCAATCAATACAATTATAGCATGGATAATAAACGATTATCATGAACAAAGAAATATAATAATAACTAATTAGTATTGCCTCTAGGGCATATTTCCAACAGTCTCCCACTTGCACTAGAGTCAATAATCTAGTTCACATCACCATGTGATTTCAATGAATCCAACACCCATATAGTTCTGGGGTCTGATCACGTCTTGCTCGTGAGAGAGGTTTTAGTCAACGGTTCTGAAATTTTCAGGTCCGTGTGTTCTTTACAAATCTTTATGTCATCTTATAGATGCTGCTCTATGTGCTATTCGGAAATACTCCAAATATCTACTCTACTATACGAATCCGTTTCACTACTCATAGTTATTCGGATTAGTGTCAAAGCTTGTATCGACGTAACCCTTTACGATGAACTCTTTAACCACCTCCATAATCGAGAAAAATTCCTTAGTCTATCAGTTACTAAGGATAAATTTTGACCGCTGCTATTGATTCAATCATGGATCACTCTCTGTACCTCTCAACAGAGTGCAAGGCACACATCAGGTGCGGTACTCAGCATGGCATACTTTAGAGTCTACGGCTAAGGCATAGAAGACGACCTTCATCTATTCTCTTTATTCTGCCGTGGTCGGGTTTTCAGTCTTACTCAAATTCACACCTCACAACTCAACCAAGAACTCCTTCTTTGCTGATCTATTTTGAACTCCTTCAAAACTTGTCAAGGCATGCATTTTCTTGAAACTTCTATTAAGCATTTTGATCTATCTCCATAGATCTTGATGCTCAATGTTCAAGTAGCTCAATCCAGGTATTCCTTTGAAAACGCCTTTCAAACAACCTTGTATGCTTTACAGAAATTCTACATTACTTCTGATCCACAATATGTCAACCACATATACTTATCAGAAATTCTATAGTGCTCCCACTCACTTCTTTGGAAATACAAGTTTCTCATAAACCTTGTACAAACCCAGAATCTTTGATCATCTCATCAAAGTATATATTCCAACTCCGAGATGCTTGCACCAGTCCATTGAAGGATCGCTGGAGCTTGCATATTTGTTAGTATCTTTAGGATCGACAAAACCTCCTGGTTGTATCACATACAATGTTTGCTCAAGGAAACCGTCGAGGTAACAATGTTTTGACATCCTACGTGCAATATTTCATAAATAATGCAGCAACTACTAACATAATTCTAACAGACTTTTAGCATCGCTACGAGTGAGAAAGTCTCATCATAGTCAACTGTTTGATCTTGTCGGAAACATCTTTGCGACAAGTCGAGCTTTTCTTAATAGTGTTTTATCACCATCATCGTCTGTCTTCCTTTTAAAGATTCATCTTTACTGAATAGTCCTATGACCATCAAGTAGTTCTTCCAAAGTCTACACTTTGTTTTCATACATGGATCCTCTCTCGGATTTCATGGCCTCAAGCCATTTGTCGGAATCCAGGCCCACCATTGCTTCTCCATAACTCGTAGGTTCACTGTTGCTCAACAACATGACCTCCAAGACAGGGTTACCGTACCACTCTGCAGTAGTACGCGACCTTGTCAACCTACGAGGTTTGTAGTAACTTGATCCGATGCTCGATGATCACCCTCATCAGCTTTCACTTCAATTGGTGTAGGCACCACAGGAACAACTTCCTGCGCCCTGCTACACACTGGTCAAAGTAACGGTTCAATAACCTCATCAAGTTCTACCACCCTCCCACTCAATTTTTTTGAGAGAAACCTTTCCTCGAGAAAGGATCCGTTTCTAGAAACAAACACTTTGCTTTCGGATCTGAGATAGGAGATGTACCCAACTGTTTTGGATATCCTATGAAGATGCATTTATCCGCTTTGGGTTCGAGCTTATCAAACTGAAACTTTTTCACATAAGTGTCGAAGCCCCCAAACTTTCAAGAAACGACAGTTTAGATTTCTCTAAACCTCAGTCTATACTGTGTCATCTCAACGGAAATACGCGGTGCCCTATTTTAAAGTGAATGCGGTTGTCTCTAATGCATAACCCATAAACGATAGTGGTATTTCGATAAGAGACATCACAGCATGCACCATACCAAATAGTGCGTGGATATGATGTTCAGACACATCATCACACTATGATGTTCCAGGTGGCATGAACTGCGAAACAATTTCCACATTGTCTTAACTGCGTACCAAAACTCGTAACTCAGATATTCATTTCTATGATCATATCGTAGACAGTTTATCCTCTTGTTACGACAAACTTCACTCCGAAACAGAATTGAACTTTTCAATATTTCGGATTTGTGATTCTTTAAGTAAATACTCTTGTATCTACTCAAATCGTCATTGAAGTAAGAACATAATGATATCCACTGCGTGCCTCAGCACCCATTGGACTGCATACATCAAAATGTATCACTTCCAACAAGTTACTATCTTGTTTCATCTCAATGAAAAACAAGGCCTTGTTCATGTGGTATGATTTGCATGTCACTAGTGATTCAAAATCAAGTGAGTATAAAGATCCATCAGCATGGAGCCTCTTCATGCAATTTATACCAACATGACTTAAGCGGCAGTGCCACAAGTAAGTGGTACTATCATCATTACCTCGTGTCTTTTGGCACCAATATCATGAACATGTGTAACACTACGATCAAGATTCAATAAACCATTGAAGGTGATTATTCAAGCAAATAGAGTAACCATTATTCTCTTTAAATGAATAATCGTATTGCAATAAACACGATCCAATCATGTTCATTCTTAACGCAAGCACCAAATAACAATTATTTAGGTTTAACACCAATACCGATGGTAGAGGGAGCGTGCGACGTTTTGATCATATCAACCTTGGAAACACTTCCAACACGTATCGTCACCTCGCCTTTAGCTAGTCTCCGTTTATGCCGTAGCTTTCATTTCGTGTTACTAATCACTTAGCAACCGAATCGGTATCCAATACCCTCATGCTACTAGGAGTACTAGTAAAGTACACATCAACATCATGTATATCAAATATACTTCTTTCGACTTTTGCCAGCCTTCTTATCTACCAAGTATCTAGAGTTGCTCCGCCTCAGTGACTGTTCCCCTCATTACAGAAGCACTTAGTCTCGGGTTTGGGTTTAATCTTGGGTCTCTTCATTAGTGCAGCAACTGTTTTGCCGTTTCACGAAGTATCCCTTCTAGCCCTTGCCTTTCTTGAAACTTAGTGGTTTTACAAACCATCAACTATTGATGCTCCTTCTTGATTTCTACTTTCGCAGTGTCAAACATCGCGAATCGCTCAAGGATCATTGTATCTATCCTTGATATGTTATAGTTCATCACGAAGCTCTCACAGCTTGGTGGCAGTGACTTTGGAGAACCATCACTATCTCATCTGGAAGATTAACTCCCACTTGATTCAAGTGATTGTCGTACTCAGACAATCTGAGCACACGCTCAACGATTGAGCTTTTCTCCTTTACTTTGTGGACAAAGAATCTTGTCGGAGGTCTCGTACCTCTCAACAAGGGCACGAGCATGAAATCACAATTTCATCTCTTTATAACATCACTTATGTTCCGTGACGTTTCAAAATGTCTTCGGTGCCTTGCTTCTAAGCCATTAAGTATTTTGCACGGAACTATCGTGTAGTCATCAGAAACGTGTATGTCGGATGTTCACAACATCCACAGACGACGCTCGAGGTGCAGCACACCAAGTGGTGCCTTAAGGACATAAGCCTTCTGCGCAGCAACGAGGACAATCCTCTTCAAAGTTTGCTACTATCAACTTTCAACTAAATTTTCTCTAGGAACATATAAAAACAGTAGAGCTATAGCGCAAGCTACATCGTAATTCGCAAAGACCATTAGACTATGTTCATGACAATTAGTTCAATTAATCATATTACTTAATACCTCCCACTCAAAAAGTACATCTCTCTAGTCATTTGAGTGGTACAAGATCCAAATCCACTATCTCAAGTCCGATCATCACGCGAGTCAAGAATAGTTTCAGTGGTAAGCATCTCTATGCTAATCATATCAACTATACGATTCATGCTCGACCTTTCGGTCTCATGTGTTCCGAGGCCATGTCTGTACATGCTAGGCTCGTCAAGCTTAACCCGAGTGTTCTGCGTGTGCAACTGTTTTGCACCCGTTGTATGTGAACGTTGAGTCTATCACACCCGATCATCACGTGGTGTCTCGAAACGAAGAACTTTCGCAACGGTGCACAGTCAGGGAGAACACAATTTCGTCTTGAAATTTTAGTGAGAGATCACCTCATAATGCTACCGTCGTTCTAAGCAAGATAAGGTGCAAAAAGGATTAACATCACATGCAATTCATAAGTGACATGATATGGCCATCATCATGCGCTTCTTGATCTCCATCACCAAAGCACCGGCACGATCTTCTTGTCACTGGCGTCACACCATGATCTCCATCATCATGATCTCCATCAACGTGTCACCATCGGGGTTGTCGTGCTACTCATGCTATTACTACTAAAGCTACGTCCTAGCAATATAGTAAACGCATCTGCAAGCACAAACGTTAGTTTAAAGACAACCCTATGGCTCCTGCCGGTTGCCGTACCATCGACGTGCAAGTTGATATTAACTATTACAACATGATCATCTCATACATCCAATATATCACATCACATCGTTGGCCATATCACATCACAAGCTTACCCTGCAAAAACAAGTTAGACGTCCTCTAATTTTGTTGTTGCATGTTTTACGTGGTGACCATGGGTATCTAGTAGGATCGCATCTTACTTACGTAAGCACCACAACGGAGATATATGAATTGCTATTTAACCTCATCCAAGGACCTCCTCGGTCAATTCCGATTCAACTAAAGTTGGAGAAACCGACACTTGCCAGTCATCTTTGAGCAACGGGGTTACTCGTAGCGATGAAACCAGTCTCTCGTAAGCGTACGAGTAATGTCGGTACAAGCCGCTTCAATCCAACAATACCACGGAATCAAGAAAAGACAAAGGAGGGCAGCAAAACGCACATCACCACCCACAAAAACTTTTGTGTTCTACTCGAGAAGACATCTACGCATGAACCTGGCTCATGATGCCATTGTTGGGGAACGTCGCATGGGAAACAAAAAATTTCCTACGCGCACGAAGACCTATCATGGTGATGTCCATCTACGAGAGGGGATGAGTGATCTACGTACCCTTGTAGATCATACAGTAGAAGCGTTAGTGAACGCGGTTGATGTAGTGGAACGTCCTCACGTCCCTCGATCCGCCCCGCGAACCGTCCCGCGATCAGTCCCACGATCTAGTGCCAAACGGACGGCACCTCCGCGTTCAGCACACGTACAGCTCGACGATGATCTCGGCCTTCTTGATCCAGCAAGAGAGACGGAGAGGTAGATGAGTTCTCCGGCAGCGTGACGGCGCTTCGGAGGTTGGTGGTGATCTTATCTCATCACGGCTCCCCCCGAGCTCCGTAGAAACGCGATCTAGAGGTAAAACCGTGGAGATATGTGGTCGGGCTGCCGTGGCAAAGTTGTGTCAAATCAGCCCTAAAACCTCCGTATATATAGGGGGAAGAGGGGGAGCCTTGCCTTGGGGTCCAAGGACCTCCAAGGACTTCGGCCGAGCCAAGGGGGGCAACCCTCCCCTTCCAAACCGAGTCCAACTAGGTTTGGAAGGAGGAGTCCTTCCCCCTTTTTCCACCTCCTCCTTTTTTTCCTTTTCTCTTTGATTTCCTTCCTATGGCGCATAGGGCCTTCTTGGGCTGTCCCACCAGCCCACTAAGGGCTGGTGCGCCACCCCCAAGGCCTATGGGCTTCCCCGAGGTGGGTTGCCCCCTCCCGGTGAACACCCGGAACCCATTCGTCATTCCCGGTACATTCCCGGTAACTCCGAAAACCTTCCGGTAATCAAATGCGGTCATCCTATATATCAATCTTCGTTTCCGGACCATTCCGGAAACCCTCGTGACGTCCGTGATCTCATCCGGGACTCCGAACAACATTCGGTAACCAACCATATAACTCAAATACGCATAAAACAACGTCGAACCTTAAGTGTGCAGACCCTGCGGGTTCGAGAACTATGTAGACATGACCCGAGTGACTCCTCGGTCAATATCCAATAGCGGGACCTGGATGCCCATATTGGATCCTACATATTCTACGAAGATCTTATCGTTTGAACCTCTGTGCCATGGATTCATATAATCCCGTATGTCATTCCCTTTGTCCTTCGGTATGTTACTTGCCCGAGATTCGATCGTCAGTATCCGCATACCTATTTCAATCTCGTTTACCGGCAAGTCTCTTTACTCGTTCCGTAATACAAGATCCCGCAACTTACACTAAGACACAATGCTTGCAAGGCTTGTGTGTGATGTTGTATTACCGAGTGGGCCCCGAGATACCTCTCCGTCACACGGAGTGACAAATCCCAGTCTCGATCCATACTAACTCAACGAACACCTTCGGAGATACCTGTAGAGCATCTTTATAGTCACCCAGTTACGTTGCGATGTTTGATACACACAAAGCATTCCTCCGGTGTCAGTGAGTTATATGATCTCATGGTCATAGGAACAAATACTTGACACGCAGAAAATAGTAGCAACAAAATGACACGATCAACATGCTACGTCTATTAGTTTGGGTCTAGTCCATCACATGATTCTCCTAACGATGTGATCATGTTATCAAGTAACAACACTTGCCTATGGCCAGGAAACCTTGACCATCTTTGATCAACGAGCTAGTCAACTAGAGGCTTACTAGGGACAGTGTTTTGTCTATGTATCCACACAAGTATTGTGTTTCCAATCAATACAATTATAGCATGGATAATAAACGATTATCATGAACAAAGAAATATAATAATAACTAATTATTATTGCCTCTAGGGCATATTTCCAACACTTTCCGGACCCCGAGGATAATTTATTCAACCCCCGGGCCAGTGCTCCTCATGAGTGTTGGTCCAAAACAGAGCAACTTATTAACGCTACCCGGGGCAACTCGGCGTTGGCGCGGTAACCATCGCTCATCCGTTGTGTCCTGAGAACGAGGTACACGACTCCTATCGGGATCGTCGACACGTCGGGCGGCCTTGCTGGATTAGTTTTACCTTTAACGAGATATCTTGTGCATTGGGATTCCCGTGATGCTTTGGGTAATCTCAGAGTTGAGGTTTTCCACTAGGGAATCCGACGAGATCGCGAGCTTCGTGATTGAGGATTTCTATGCGGCTTGTGGTAATTTGTGATGGACTAGTTGGAGCACCCCTGCAGGGTTAAATCTTTCGGAAAGCCGTGCCCGCGGTTATGTGGCAACGTGGAAGCTTTGTTTAACACTGGTTCTAGATAACATGAAGTCAACTTAATTAAAACTTGCCAACTGTGTGCGTAACCGTGACTGTCTCTTTCGTGAGTTCCTTCTCCGATCGAGGACACGGTGGGGTTATGTCTGACGTAGGTCGGTGTTCAGAATCATTCATTTGATCATGAGTAGTTCACGTCCGTTATGCGTAGATCATCCCCTCTTATTTCTTGTACTCGTAAGTTTAGCCACCAAATATATGCTAGCCGCTGCTGCAACCTCACCACTTAACCATACCTCACCCAGTAAGCTTTGCTAGTCTTGATACCTTTGGAAATGGGATTGCTGAGTCCCCTGTGGCTCACAGATTACTACAACACCAGTTGCAGGTACATGTAAAGATTACTTGACGCGAGCGCGTTGATTGTTCATTTGGAGTTGCTTCTTCTTCTTCTTCTTCATCGATCTAGGATGGGTTCCAGGCCGACAGCCTGGGATAGCAATGATGGACGTCATTCTTATTTTGTCGTTTGTTTTCGTCCGTAGTCGGACCCTTCTCTTACTCTTGATGATTATGTAATGTACTGATGTGACTGTGATGTAGCTTGTGGCGAGTGTAAGCCAATTCTATATATGTATCTCTTCTTTTCAGTACATGTACTTGTAACGATATCCATTCTTGCGACACGACGAGATGCACTTCTATCCCTGACGAGGCCTTCGTGCCAAATTGAGGATAGGGTCGCATCTTGGGCGTGACAGTGAGGTCACCGCACGGTATGAACCCAAAACCAAGCACTTCTCCCATTGCAAGAATCATAGATCTAGTTGGCCAGACAAAACCCACAACTCGAAGAGAATTACAAGGATATGAAATCATGCATAAGAGAGATCAGAATAAACTCAAATAAGATTCATAGATAATCTGATCATAAATCCACAGTTCATCGGATCTCGACAAACACACCGCAAAATAAGATTACATCGGATAGATCTCCATGAAGATCATGGAGAACTTTGTATTGAAGATCCAAGAGAGAGAAGAAGCCATCTAGTTACTAGCTATGGATCCGTAGGTCTATGGTGAACTACTCACGCATCATCAGAAAGGTCATGGTGTTGATGAAGAAGCCCCCCGTGTCCGAATCACCCCTCCGGTAGGGTACCAGAACGTGCCCCAGATGGGATCTTGCGGGGATAGAAGCTTGCGGCGGCGGAAAAGTACTTTCGATGATCTCCTGATTTTTTTGGGAATTTTAGGGAATATATAGGCGCAACCCCTAGGTCAGGGGATGCTCAAGGGGCCCACAAGCCTGGATGGTGCGGCCTCCCCCTGGCCGCGGGGTGGGGGCTTGTGGGGCCCCTGGGGCTCCCCTGCCTTGGCTCCCAAGCTCCCCGATCTTCTTCCGTTCCACAAAAAATCTTTGCGGGGATTTTCTTCCGTTTGGACTCCGTTTCGAAATCTCCTCTGAAAGGGTTCAAAAACATGGAAAAAACAGGAACTGGCACTTGGCACTGGGTTAATAAGTGCAAAACATCCAAAGTTTGACAAGATAATAGCATGAAACAATCAAAAATTATAGATACGTTGGAGACGTATCAAGCATCCCCAAGCTTAACTCCTGCTCGTCCTCGAGTAGGGAAGTGATAAAGAATGAATTTTTGATGTGGAATGCTACCTAGCATAGTTGTCGTTTGCAACTTCTTTCATGTGACATGAATGTTCAGATCCGTACGATTCAAAACAATAGTTTGCTATTGACATGAAAACAGTAATACTTCAAGCAAACTAGCATAGTAATCATGAACTTTCAAAATAACAAGGCCAAAGAAAGTTATCCCTACAAAATCATATAGTCTGGCTATGCTCCATCATCCTCACACAACTAATGTAAATCATGCACAACCCCGGAATTGGCCAAGTAATTGTTTTCGCACTCTTACTTTCTCAAACTTTTTATAACTAACACGCAATACATGAGCGCGAGCCATGTATATAGCACTATAGGTGGAATAGAGAGTGGTGGTGGTTGTGAGGCAAAAAGGAGGAGATGGTCACATTGACTCGGCATATGAAAAGGCTATGGAGATGCCCATTAATAGATATCAATGTGAATGAGTAGGGATTGCCATACAAAGGATGCACTAGAGCTATAAGTATGTGAAAGCTCAAAAGGAAAACTAGTGGGTGTGCATCCAAATTGCTTGCTCACGAAGACCTAGGGCAATTTTGAGGAAGCCCATCATTGGAATATACAAGCCAAGTTATATAATGAAGATTCCCACTAGCATATGGTAGTGACAAAGCAAGAAGCTCTCAATCATGAAGAACATGGTGCTATCATGAAGCACAAGTGTGGAAAAAGATAGTGGCATTGTCCCTTCTCTCTTTTTCTCTTTTTTTTCATTTGGGCTCTTAGGCCTCTCTTTTTTATTTTCTTTTATTTTCTATTTTTTTTGTTTTTTGGGCTCTTTGGCCTCTTTTTTTATAGTTCCTCTAGGGCATATTTACAATAGTCTCCCACTTGCACTAGAGTCAATAATCTAGCTCACATCACTACGTGATTTACATTATAACGAATCTAACACCCATACAGTTCTGGTGTTGATCATGTTTCACTCGTGGAAGAGGCTTAGTCAATGGGTCTGTAATATTCAGATCTGTGTGCACTTTGCAAATACTTATGTCCTCCTCCTTGATGTAATCACAAATGGAATTTAAGCATCACTTTATGTGTCAGGTCCTCTTGTGAAATCTTGGTTCCTTGGCTAGAGCAATGGCACGAGTGTTGTCACAGAATGGAGTCATTGGATCCAGCGCACTGGGCGCAACTCCAAGATATGTCATGAACTCCTTCATGGAGACACCTTCTTTAGCCGCCTCCGAGGCATCTATGTACTCCGCTTAAGATGTAGAATCAGCTACCACACTTTTCTTGGAACTGCACCAGCTTACCACTCCCCCATTGAGAATAAATATGTATTCGATTTGAGACTTAGAGTCATCTGTATCAGTGTCGAAGCTTGCATCAGCGTAACCCTTTATGACGAGCTCTTGATCACCTCCATACACGAGAAACATTCTTTAGTCTTTTTCAGCTACTTCAGATTATTCTTGACCGCTGTCCAGTGTTCCATTCCTGGATCACTTTGAAACCTTCCCACCATACTTATGGCAAGGCTGACATCAGGTCATGTGCACAACATTGCATACATGATAGAGCCTATGGCTGAAGCATAGGTGAAAGTGCATCATTGCCCTTAATTATTTTTGACATCTATGATAATCTCATATGTATTTCTAACCACATGCTCTAGTGTAAACAACACCGAGAAAAGTAAAGAGAAGCATGGATGGTTAGTTCCCCTCTACTCGGAAAAAGGAAAAAGATGGAGCACCATGAATTTTTTTTTCTTCCTGATTCCTTAGGGCAACCACACTATTAAGAGGGGATGCATCGTGAAAATTATCTAGGAATCAACTCTTCATAAAAATAAGTTTCGGCAAAACCATTTCTCAAATCTGTCAAAATTGATAGTGCAAAGACTCTGTCTAGGCCGGAACTTCCAGGACGACCGGAACTTCCGGGGACCATAAGGTCCGGGGAGCTTCTGGGCCAACCATAGAAACTGCCAGCCTTCGTGTAATCTTTCTAGTTAGGCCAGAACCTTGCCGAACCCTGGCCGAAACTTTGTGGCTCTAGAACTTCCGGGTGCCGGAACTTCCGTCCCCGTCCTCGCTGCTTCCGGAGCACTCCAGCCAGGGTGCAATCACTCTGTGTAGCCCCGAACCTGCACGAAACCTGGACAGAACTTCCGGGGTCCGGAACCTTCGGTCTCCCCCGTAACTTCTGGGGTTGGTAGAAATCAGGGCCCCAACGGCTGGATTTCATCCACACCTATAAATAGCCTTCTTCTCCCCCCACACGCAGGTACTCCATTTTCTCTCTCCACCATTTTCAAACCTCTACTTCTTGGAGTTCTCCCTCCTTAGCCAACCAAAAGCTCTTGATCTTTTGAGGAGTGAAGGAGGAGTGCCTGATCGACACATCCACCAAAGCAAAAGTTGATTCCCCCTTGTTTTCGCGGTGCATATTGTTACTCTTGGAGGTTGGAGACTCCTAGGCAGTAGGTGTACTCCGGAGAGGAATCATTCATTGTGATTACCCCTGAAAAGTTTGTGAGGGTTTGGAGACCACCCCAAGGTCTACCACTAGTGGTTGAGAATCGTCTTCGTGGTGTCGTCTCAAAGAGAGAATAGGGTGAGCCTTCGTGGCATTGGTGTGCCTTCGTGGTAACATCCACCTCTCTAAACGGTGACATAGATTCCCTCCAAGGAAGTGAAAATAATCATACCCAGGTTTGGACCCTCTCGAAGAGGTAAAACCCTACGTCCTGCTTGATTATATTGATGTGTGCATGACAATTACATAGGCGATCTACCACGAGATCAGATGAACTAAATCCCTAGATGAGTAGTATGATGGATTTGTGCTCTACGAACTACACCCTCCAATTTATATAGACACTAGGGGTACCTAGGTTTACACATGGTCGGTTGCCATTAGGGAATAAACATGTCGATTCTGCCATCTTGACTTGGAGCACACCAAGGAACCAAAGGTTTCCTTCCTAAACACGTAGTAGTGTTATAGCTGAGCCTTCCACCAATAGTCTTAGAGCAGCCCACCTGTCTGGACCATAACAGATAGACCAGCGGCTCGAGGACCCCTTAGTCCCGAACTCCCTAATGTCCTCATTTGTTTGGAGGGTGATTATAATAGTGATAAAAACATCAAAAGTGGGTTTGAAGAGGTGAAGACTTTAGATAGTGATGTGTCCAGTACTTTCAATTGTAAAGGAGTCAATTTTGGTAATTTTTATTTAATTCAACTTATCTCTCTATTGCAATCCATGATAAACTGACCCATTGCTTATGAAAAAAATAAAGCCTTCACTAGACATACCGTTGATTCTATGCTAAAAGCCAACGAGGAAAAAGTATAGTTGGAAGTATCTATACCAACAAAATTACAAGATGAATGGGAACCTACTATTAAATTTAAGGTTAAGGATTATGAATGCAATGCTTTATGTGATCCTGATGGAAGCGTCTCTACTATACCAAAATCTTTGTGTTCTAGGTCTCACCGATATGGATGAATGTTCCCTTAACTTGCATCTTGCGGATTCAACTAGTAAGAAACCATAGGGTATAATTAATTATGTTACCATAATTGCAATTGTAAATTATGTTCCCATGGATTTCATTCTTCTTGATATAGAATGCAACCTGTCTCGTCCTATAATACTTGGTAGGTCTTTCCTAGAAACCATATGTGTCGTCATTGATATGAAAGAAGGAAACATAAGGTTCCATCTTACCCTAAATAAAGGAGTGGAGAACTTCCCAAGGAATAGAATTAAACCAACTTATGAATCCATTATGAGATCCACCTACGGAATTAACTTGAAAAATGACAAAATGTGAAACTTTACATTATGCCTAGCTAGGGGCATAAAAGAACAAGGCCTGTTGGAACGCAACCCAATAGTTATCTTAAATTTTTGCTTTTACTTTCTGTTTTTGTGTGATGACATGATTGTTTCTCCTATCATGATTGTGTTTTATCTTTTAGTTAGTGTTTGTGCAAAGTAGAGCTTTTGTGATGATTTGGGTGCTAGTACAATTGATGCGGTGCAAAAACATAAACTTTTACATCCAATATTTAATTTCTATGATTTTACTTGAATACCTTTTTGATCTGATTTTTTTTAAAATATTTCTATTAAAATTTCCCAGGTCTTCCAATTTGTTTGGAATTTTCATAGTTACAAAAGTATGGTTTCGATGGAGATCATTAGAGAATGTTCGGTTTTAGACACATTTTGTTTTTACTAACATAGTGCTATTGTTTTAATTATTATATGGATTGTATTGGGGGGTATAAATCATGGAAAAGTTAGAATATAATATTTATTATGCAAATAAATATTAATTGGTTTATAAAAGTACCTAATATTTTAACTTGCCAATTATACCAACGGATCTCACGAGGATTGTGTTGAGTTCTGTGTGCTGAAATTTTCATGTTTTGGGTGAGATCACGATGGATGAATTAATAAGGAGCGGCAATACCCTAAGCTTGGGGATGCCCAAGGTACCCCAAGGTAATATTCAAGGAAGACCCAAGCGTCTAAGCTTGGGGATGCACCGGATGGCATCCCCTCATTTTATATGTGAAATCTCTCTTCCTTCAACATTCTTTCAAGAATTGTTCAAGTGAACAATGCTATGTTTGCTAGCCTCCGATAAATTTTATTTCTTATACTCTTAGTATGTGAAGTCACTACTCCCCACGGGACAAGCATATGAAGCATAAATAATTTCACATTTTAGGACATTCAATTCATTCAAAATTTTCTCTTAGGATATAAGTGAAGCATAAGAGTGATAATCAAACTACTCTTTAAAAGATATAAGTGAATTTCATAGATCATTATGCAATTAATATAGAGAGACCAATATCCAAGCTCAAAATATATAAGCGAAACACACAAAGCATTCTATAAAGCCATACTGAAAAGATTTAAGTGAAGCGCATGAAGCATTCTATAAATAAGCCAATCATTATCTCATACCAAAAAGGTGCATAAAATAAAAGGTAATAATAAATATAAAATATGCTCCAAGAATAGTACATGTGAAGGAATAAAAACTTAGGATCAACATAAGCTAACCGATAGTTATTAACTAAGAGAGGTGTGATGCGTAGCATCCCCAAGCTTAGATGGTTGAGACTTCTTGAAATATTTAATGGCTGAGCCTTGGGCATCCCTAATATTAAGATTTTGTATCTCATTGAATGCTCTCGTATCCCGGTTTCACCTAAGCCTCAAAAACTTCATCCACAAAACCTTAAAAGAACTCGTGAGATAGGTTAGTACACACAAGAATGAATCAACACTTCATTTACTACGAAGATAAGTTGCATAATAATTTCAAAACATTATTTAATGTATAATATCATGTTCATAATTCATATCTACCAATATAAGCCATTAAAACTCTAGGATAAGTAGATAACAAAACTATGACAACAAGCTGTCCAAATAGAACAATCTGTAGTAAAAATTTAAAAATTGTACCTTTGTATATCTAAAAATTATGAAAATTTAATACACGATAAAACAATTGTACAAAAGTACTCTGTAATTTTTTTATAAACTTTCCACGTTCCACTAAAATGTCATAATTCAAATATTACAACAAAAGTTTCCATTTTTATACAACACACCTCACACATGCAATTCAAACATTCTAAAGGAAATTCTTGGAACTTTTTATTGAAAAACAAGAATATAAATTAAATTAATAGAATACTAACAAGATAAAATGACGCTCCAAGAAAACCACATATTGTGTGACAAGTCAAAATATAGCTCCAAGTAAGATATATCGATAATGTTGAAGACGAAAGAGGGGATGCCCTCCGGGGTATCCCCAAGCTTAGACACTTGAGTCTGCCTTAGATATTACCTTGGGGTGCCTTGGTCATTGATACGTCCAAAACGTATCTATAATTTCTGCTTGTTCCATGATCTTTTTGGTGATATTGTTATAGGTTTTGCTACACTTTTATATCATTTTACACATATTTGGACTAACCTAATAACTCAGTGCACTCAGTGCCAGTTTCTGTCTGCTCATGTATTTTTTGCAGGGGCTTTTACCCAATTTTCCGAAGCCCGAAAAAATCCAAAAAAATACATAAAAAAATTAGTGAAACAGAAGCTTCAGGATCACCGAAGGAGGGCCACAGGGGAGCCAGGGGCCTCCCAGGCGGCCTGCTGGCGCGGCCAGGGCCCTGGCCGCGCCAGGAGGTCGCCTGGGTGGGCCCCACCTCCTCCGGTGCCCTCCTTTGGCCTATATTTAGTGTTCCGTGAGGAAACACTCGCAGACTTTCTGGAATCGCGAATTTCTCCATCGTTCCGCCACCGCAGTGCTTCCAAGATCGGGAGCGTCACGAGACCTCTTCCCGGCACCGTGTCGGAGGGAGGATTGACCTCCGGGAGCTTCTCCACCGCCATGGACGCCTCCTGGATGTGCCATGAGTAGTTTCCCTTGGACCATGAGTCCATGACCAGTAGCTATGTGATGTCTTCTCTCCAATCTTGTGCTTCAATGGTTAGTCCTTGTGAGCTGCCCTACATGATCAAGGCATCTATGTAATTCCCTTGCTATTGCTATGCTCGGTTTGTTGGGATCTGATGGATTATGAGATTATGTTTAGATTGTTATGAGTTATATATTTGATTATCCTTTTATATTATGTTCCTTAGTGAATCATGCATGTTCTTGGTTGCTATTTATTACTTTGGCCGAGTAGTAGGTCGTAACTCCAAGAGGGAGCGTTATGCATGATTGTGGGTTCGGGCCCCTCAATATCTAGCTTGAGTGACAGAAACATGAGACTAGGGGATGTGCTTGTTACCACCAGGGAGAAAACAATGGTGCTTGTGACTACGGTTGCAAGGATTGTTTACCTTACGCACAGTTCCTTAATGCAATTGTCCGTTGCTTTGAGTTTACACTTTGGTGGGGCTCGCAGCGTAATGCCTGAGAGATGTTCTAGATAGATATTTCAAGGTGGATGATTAGTAAGTAGATGCTGATGAATAAACGGTCTACTTGTCTTGGCGTACTGCCCATTACTATTGAACATCTAACTATCAAGGAGCATAATTAGCATTGCGGTGCGATCATAATTTGTTTACCCTAGCATAGTTGTTTATCGTCTTTTGGGAGAGAGACATCAGTAGTGAACATCATGTGACTCTCGTCCATATCACCATCATTGTTTACACCTCCATCATTTACCGCTTTCATTTACTTTTCCGTTGCAATCACTATTACCTTCCCGCTTGTGTTTTGATCCTTTGCAAACTACAAGGCCAGAGAGATTGACAACCTCTGTGTACTCGTTGGGAGCAAATTTATTTGTTGTGTGTGCGGGTCCACGTCTTCTGCTAGTGCCAGGGTGGAAGACACCTACTTGTTGAGCCTAGGAGTCATGTTGGTTCGATAAACCTTACAGTCTCCGTGTAAGGGAAATTTGCTGCTGACTACATCTCCACCTTCCACTTGGGGTATCCAACGAGGGGCGAGAAGTATATACATCATCTCATCATCAATCATCCTCATGCTTATGGTCTTCACGCTCATTATTATCGTCGTATCGGTATCTCACCCAAAACTTGCAAACTTCAATCACACAAAACTTATCAAAAACCTTCTGAGATCCGTTAGTATAATAGGCAAACCATAAACTTTAGGTACTGTTATAAATTGGTTCATATTTAATTATTGCATAAGGGTATTCTAACTTATCCATGTCTTATACCCCCTGATATAATCTGTAGCATCATCAAAACGAGCAAACTATGTCAGCAAAAACAGAATTTGTCAAAAATAGAACAGCTTGTACTGATCAGCACTTAAACTATACTTATCTAACTTTGAAAATTCTGAAAAATTAGGAAACCATGAGGAATTTCTATACCAATACTTTGTAAAAACTTCAGATCAAAAAGACTTTTCAATAAAATCACACAAATTCTTCACTCGACATAAAAGTTTGTGTTTTTGCACCGTATCAATCCTACTTATCATCCAAATCATCCCAAAGGCTTTACTTCACACATTATTTTTATAGTAGAGTGGTATATAAAAGGGGATAACTATTTTTATGAGAAACTTCCATGAAACATTCTACATTGTTTCCATGAGCACGAAGAGAAGTGTTCAAGGTCGACCCTCACTTCTCCAATGCATAACTTTCCAATCGCTTCTCTTTAAGAGGCGAGTAACCTTTTTTCTATTTTTCTTTTTCTATATTTTTTGTTTGTTTCACCCATGACTAAAAAGATAAAACAGAAAAAAAGGAATATAAAATCTACTTGCTGATAAAAGCTAAAAAGCATACACGAAAATATTAACCCCACGTTATTGCTCCCCGACAATAGCGTCGGGAAAGGGCTTGATAATCCCCAAGTGCAAGGAATCATCGTAACACTTTCCAAAGATGGAAGTTTTAAGTATGGAATGTCGAACCCACAAGGAGATAAAGGTAAGATTGATATTATCTCAAGTCCCATCTTGCACTGATACGACTTGACGTACACCAAGTGTTTGCTTTTGTCTAGTAACGAAAAATAAAACTGTGTTGTGGGTATAAAGAGGATAAATTTGCAAGATATTGGAGAACCAAAATATGAGAAATAGTTGCTGCCTAAATAAAGTTAGAATATATTATAATATATTACAAATAGAAAGTGTGGAATAATGATGGTATAATGGGCGAAATCATCCTAGGCAATTGATAACAATATCGATAATCATTATTGCAATTTTATATGAGGGAGAGGCATGAGCTAAGATACTTTCCATAATTGGATCATATGAACTTATGATTGTACCTATTTCAAGCATCCGCAACTACCATAGATCATTAAGGTAAACCGAACAATAGCATTAACACTTCAAGTCCCCTTTACCCCCATACGAAACAACCACCTTAGTTGGATTTGTGTTTCAGTCACTCACCAACATATTGCAACATAAGGAAATTATGAACATATTGCAACACCCTATAGTGGGAATCCCTCACATGTGCACAACATGGAGGGAACCATAGGACAACACCAAAATAAAACATACAACTCAAACCAATCGCGATCATCAGTCAACCTAAAGGACAAAATAAATCTACTCGATCATCATAAGATGGCAACACATCATTGGATAATAATATGTGGCGCAAAACACCATGTTGAAGTACGGGATTACAGTAGGATGCGGTAGAGGGGACCGCCGAAAAGAGATGACGAAGGTGATGACGAAGGTGATGAAGATGGTGATATTGATGAAGACGATCACCGCGGAGATGGTTCCCCCGGCGACACTATGTTTCCACCAGGAGAGAGGGGGGAGAGTCTACCCCTTAGGCTTCCTCCTCCATGGCCTCTCCCTAGATGGGGAGAGGTTCTCCCCTCTGGTCCCTAGCCACCATGGATCCCGGAGGGGCGAGAGCCCCTCCAAGATTGGATCTCTATCTATTTTCTCTCTAGATTTTTTTTTGACATAGAGAGTTGCACAGCGGAGCGGAGAGTCTTTGTTAATTTCTGATGGTTTCTCTATTTACAAGATTTTTTGGCGTTGGAATCACGCAAAAACAGAGTTATGAGGGGCACATAGGCCATCAGGTCCCTTTGACCCCCTTGGGAGCGTCCTGATGGCTTGTGAGTGCCTAGTGGCCCCCCTCGAGCGGTTCTTCACTTCAATATTGGTCATATGTTCGAGAAAAAATCATCAAAAAATTTCGTGTGATTCCGAGTATTTTCATTTTCTACAAAAAATACACAACGGTAATTCTGTCGAAAACAACATTCCCAAGCTAATTAAATCATATAAAGTGCATCAAATAATATAAAAGTATTGTAAACATAGGTAAATATGGCATGAATACTTCATAAATTATCGATACGTTGGATACGTATCAACATCCCCAAGCTTAATTCCTACTCATCCTCGAGTAGGTAAATGATAAAATGAATAATTTATGAAGTGTGAATGCTAGGATAATGTATAATTTTGCTCAATGAAAATTTCAGCCATTTTTCCACAATCATAACCACCAAGTATTTGTCCTAAAACTTCTCACGATCAAGTATCAAGCTATTCATATGTTAAAGTATATACCATAAACTTTCTTGTTAACTAGCAAACTATGTTTTTAGTTGTCAAACAATTACAATTCATCTTATTTTCAAGAAGGGTCTATGCAAGAGCTTTGGTTTAGGAAATTCCACATACTCAACTATCATTTAGTCTTTCATGATTGTTGACACTCAAAACATATTTTTAGTGATTTAATGCACCCCGATATTTGAGCATGTGATGAAAATGAATAGAAATGAGACTTATAAAATGGAAAAGGAAAATTTATGAGATAAGCCCTATAAGCTGGAAAAGAGGGAGTACTATGGGCGTGTTTCGTAGCCTGCATATACCCCAACCAGGCCCAGGCAGGACAATTTTGGACCGTTTGATTGTATGCATTCACTGTTGGGTGTATATAGCATGGACTTTAAAGCACATATAGGTGTGCATCCGTGGAAACAGTCAAATCGATCATTTTTGTGGAGCCACGCCCAAGCGATGCACGAGAGCACACCTGGGTGGCTCGATGGATGCAACCTTGTTCGTCCATGCATAGGTGTATGTGAGTTTGCATGTGATCTGTTAGTTTAACTCATAATCTTGTCCACTTATTAGCCCCTTCTAATCAACACACTTGTGCATCAAATCGAGATAAGCTTTAGATGAAAAAGATGCACATCGTTGTTATGGTTCCAATTTTTGCGATCGGTTCGTACTTTCATCTATCATAAATAATCAATTTCGTGTTCACGTTTGAAGCTATTATGGATGATTTTTGTCAAATTCGTCGCACATGGTTGACCATTTGACATTTTCTTGACCGGTAGCTTAATCTTATAGTTTCACACGATCTTCGTGTTGCATATTTTCTGTTTCGATGACCGTAGACGAGTAGATCTAGCTTCTTTCTCGTGAAAAGTATATGTGCATATGTGTTTTGTGTTAATGACACTCCTTAATCTTGGTCTCCTCTCATGTGTTCTGCTACAACGGCGTCATCACCAGCATCGCTCCTCTCAGCCTTCTCTCGTACGTGCTCACACACTAGGGCCACCTTCGGCATTGTTCCTACCGACCTCCTCTCTGATGTTCTACTACACCTATGCGGTAGTCGTTCCTCTATGAATTCTCTTCCATGTCATGCTACACTGAAGCCATCATCGACGTCGTTCCTCTCGATCTTCTCTCTCATGTCATACTTCACTTGCGTCGGCGTCGTTCTTCTCAACCTCCTCTCCCATGTCCTATTACACTCGCTCAATCATTGTTCCTCTCGGTCTCATCTCCTATTCCTCGTATATTGAAGCAATCTCCTATTCCTGGTACATTGAAGCAATCGTCCGCATTGTTCCTCTCGACCTCCTCACTCGCGTGATACTACACTAGCATCGTCGCCATCATATTTCTTTTCAATCTCCTCCTCCACATCCTACTACACTCACACCGCCGTGGCGCACACTGTAGGTTTTATTCTCGTCATCATGTGCCTGAACGCCGTCCTCCTCCGACCTACGTGTGTCAACGACAATGTCCACTACAATCACTAGGGATGGAGTCTTCTTCGACTCCCTTAGCCCCTCGCTGCCTGACAAGACTGTCGTCGGGCACACGTCATGTGCGTCCACCACAACAGCAATCGCGCCGACCTGCCACTCCTGAGCCATGCGCTCAACATCTTTCACTCCTGCACCACGCTCATCGACCTGCAGAAGAGTGCGACGGCGGGCGGGTGATACTTGTGATCTGCGTTGGGTTTTCGTGAAGTGGAACGAGTGATGCATGAAAGTATAGATATGTATTTTCCTTAGTGAGAACCAAGGTCATCGAACCAATAAGGGTAGCACTCAACCCCCGTCTTCAGCGACTCCACACAAAGAAGCAAACACTTGCACCACATACGGGCAAGAGGGTTGTCAATCCTCTTGGACTTATTACTTACAAAAAAATGAAGTTTGTAGATGATATTAGATAATTTTAAATTAGAAACTAAAATATAAAGTAAATAAGAACAACAAGGTATTGATAGCGTTTGTAAATATATAAGTGAATAGACCCGGGGCCCATAGTTTTCCCTAATGGCATCTCTCGTGAGGTAGACATACGGTGGGTAAACAAATTACTGTTGGGTAATTGATAGAAAAGAGCATAGTTATACAATGTTTATTCACGACAATGATTATGTGTATATAGGCATCACATCCATAAGTTAGTAGACCGACTCATGCCTACACCTACTACTATTACTTCACCCATCGGTCGCAATCTAGTATGCATCTAGAGTATTAAGTAAAACAGAGTAATGCTTGGAGAAAAATGACATGATGTAGACAAATAGAACTCGATTAATATGAATTAACCCCATCATTTTATCCTTAGTGGCAACAATACAAAGACGTGTCTTGTCCCCTTCAGTCACTGAGATATAGAGCACTGCCAGGTTGAACCCACTACAACGCACCCCTCTCACTTAGAGATAGATCAAGCTAGTTGGCCAAACCAAATCAGTAGATCGGAGAGATTTACGAAGCTATAATAATCATGCATATAAGAATCACAAATAAATTCAAAGAAGACTCAAATATTTTATCATGAATAATCTGAACATAAATCCACAATTCACCACATCCCAACAAACGCATCACACAAGAAGATTACATCGAATAGATCACCGCAAAGACAAGGTGAACTTTGTATTAAAGATCAAGAGAGAGAGATGGTCATCTAGGTACTAAATACGACCCCGTAGATCTAAGGTGAACTACTCACACATCACCATGGAAGCAACAAGGTTGATATAGAGCCCCTCCCTGATCGATCCCCCCTCCAGCAGGGCATCGGAACATGGCTCCAAATGGGCACACGGCGGAACGGAAGTTTGCGGCGGCAAAAATGTGTTTCAGGAGGCTTCTTTGGCTTTTAGGGATTAATGAGAATTTATAAACGAGAGAGGGACGTCGGGAGGCACCTGAGGGGGGCACCACATAACAGTGCGCGACCACCCCCTTGGACGCGCCTTGTTGTGTGATGGCTCCCTCGTGTGGCCCCCGGTCTTCTCCCCAAGCTTCGGGGTCTTCTTTTGGTTTAGAAAAAATCATTAAAAAGTTTCGTGGCAATTGAATTTCGTTTAATACTGTAAACCTGAAAAGCTAAAAACACGCAGAAAACAACAATTGACACTTGGCACTGGGTTAATAGGTTAGTGCTAAAAAATAATATGAATTGACAAATGAACAACCAAAAATATCCTAGAATGATAATATTATAGAATGAAAGAATTAAAAATTATAGATATGTTAGAGACGTATCAGCGGGAGCACGTCGGTTTAGTACATGCCGAACAGGCTGGCTTTCCGCACGGCCCGCGACGATGGACGGTGGTCCTGGCGTCAAGTCCGATGACAGAGCGTTGAACTAGTTGCTTGTGTGCTTGTTATCGTTCATCATAATCGCCGTGGCACTATGTGTTATGGATAGCTCTTAAGTCTTAATGATACACTATGCAAGGAACCAAACAACATGCACTACGATGAATACATCCAATGCGAGCAACCAAACATAATACGTAGGGACGATGTTATGAGCAAGAAACGAGGATGCAAGCAACTAATCAACATGTGGATGTTGGTATTTTGTTTATGTATGCTTAGTCAGGTCCAACTAAAATAAGTATGCAAAATGGAGAAAAGACTATGTATGTAACCAAACTTGAATGCGGACGTTTGGAGCTCGGCCTCCATGGAGGCTGAAATTTTTGAATAATTCAAAATTCAAATTTTTCGGTTACAAAAAAATCTGAAAAAAATATGTAAGTAAAGAAGGATGTTATGCTTACGTTTGCAAAAATTTAGGATGAAATACCTTGAAATACGATCTGCACAAAAAAGACAAATTCATGACCTGAAATGATGAATAATATCATGTGTAAATAAGCCTCAAATTTGTCTTTTTTGCACAGCCCTCATTTCAATGTATTTTTTCTGAAAATTTACACACATGTGTGTTACGCCTTCACTTATCCCTGTATTTTTTTCAGAATTTTTTGAAATGTAAAAATATGATTTTTTATGAAATTTGAGTTTCAAATTTAAAGAGCTTCATGCAGCTCGGGAGCCAAAAGCAATTTCCGACCAAACTCACCCTATACTACACATACGAACAAGCAAGACTATTAGAGACGTCACAAACGAAACACCCACAGGCCACACATAACCAATGGCCGGTGTTTTCCACGCCACCACCGCCCGCCCCCGCCTGCCTCTCGTGCTCGCCTGCCTCTCCCCCACCACGCGAAAGCTCCACGTCACCCGCCCGGCCGCCACCACGATGGACGAGGCGTCGGCGAGCGCTCCGGGCGCCAAGAAGACGACCACCGTGTTCGTGGCCGGCTCGACGGGGAAAACCGGCAAGCGCGTCGTGGCGAAGCTGCTGGAGAGGGGCTTCGGCGTCGTCGCCGGCACGACGGACGTGGGCAGGGCCCGCGCCAGCCTGCCCCAGGACCCCAACCTCCAGCTGGTTAGTTCATCTCTACTTCAGTACAGTTGCATTCCTACTCTTCTGCCAGTGGTCATGCCCTGAGACGAGTGTCGGCTGGCCGAATTGCAGGTCAGGGCCGACGTGACGGAGGGCGCCGACAAGCTGGTCGAGGCCGTGCGCGGTGTCGACGCCGTCGTCTGCGCGACGGGCTTCCGGCGGTCGTTTGACCCCTTCGCTCCCTGGAAGGTCTGTCCGCATTCTGCAACCGAAGTAGTAGGAGTTCAGTTTCTTGCCTGAATGGTTTTGAACTTCTGATTGACATGCTCTTGCAAGAGTTCAGTTTTGCCATTGAGATTTGCAAGTCAAAGTTAGGTGAGAATTATGCTATTGCAGGTGGACAACTTAGGGACGGTGAATCTTGTGGAAGCCTGCCGAAAGGCTGGCGTTACAAGATTCGTACTCGTGAGCTCCATTTTGGTGAACGGGGCCGCGATGGGTCAACTTCTGAATCCAGCCTACATCGTGCTCAATCTGTTCGGCTTAGTGCTCGTTGCAAAGCTGCAGGCGGAGAAATACATCAGGGGGTCAGGGATAAATTACACCATTGTGAGGCCTGGAGGGCTCACAGAACAACCGCCAATTGGGAACATTGTCATGGAGCCAGAGGTAAGCAATAGCAATAGCATGCACACTCTTAAAAAGAATAAATGGCATCCCAGCTTTCTGTTATGTTTACATGCGCCTCACTCTGATGTAATTTACTTCACATTACATCTTCCTCACATGATCCTGAATTTTCATGGTTAGTGCTATGATCGTTCCATTATTTATTTTATCAAGTCATGAACTGCAAGTTTTAGGGAATAGGGACTTATGTTATGATGCAATTCACTCAATCCATACAAAGTTACCTTTGGATACCTTGTTATTTGAGAGATTTTTTGTTGTTCATACAAGTAAATATACGATGTTTATCTGTGATCTATTTGCAGGACACACTCTACGAGGGCTCCATATCGAGAGACCAGGTTGCAGAAGTGACTGTGGAAGCGTTGTTATGCCCGGAAGAGTCTTCCTACAAGGTCGTCGAGATTGTCACCCGTGCTGATGCTCCAAGTCGCCCCCTCAAGGATAGGTTTGCTTCTATTAAACAGAAATGAGTCCTTGAGCGTAATTGGATAGGAACCAGTATTAATGTGCCTAATACGGCTTCAGTGAAGAGTGTTGTAGTACTAACTTGTATAAGAGATATGTTAGTCTTGGTTCATCTGTGGAATTTCTTGCCGTATAAAACCTACCGTGTTGGTTTAGCCAAAGAGAACCCCACGACATCCCATCAGATTCATTCAATGCTCGATCACATGGCTGGATGTTGCTTGCACGTTGGAAAATAAAAAAATTGGTCTGCAACACAATAATAGGGGAAAAGACACATGAACAGAGGGTTAACACGATAGTTAATGCCATTCAATCCTTCTCACTAATTGGGCGGATTCAAAACCAAAAACCGGCCCCGATGTGTCTTGGCCTTGCCAATAAATCCGGAGAGTATATTCCCTCCGTTACGGTTTAGAAGGCACGGTTAAATTTACGTTTATTTTCAAAATAAACAAGGTTTAGAGTGCATTGCAATTATTCTTAGCAGCTAATTAATACTCTGTTGTACTACTTCTATATAAATGTATACTGTGAATGTTATTTTTCAGTTCATCTCACAACAATCGATAACCACATAGGTTTCAGAAAATTTTCAAGCATGTCTTCAAAACCGTGACACAAGAAGTAGTTCTTAAGGCCGTACGCTACTCGATCTCTACAAACACTAGTCCTATCAATTGGTGAGCCACTCACTCTCTCGTGCAAGTGGTCGATGATTCGATTGCTAGTCCAAGCACTTATTTTGTGAATTTTTACATCTCGCGAACGGAAGCATTCTCTGCATCCGTCACAGTGGGCCGGCCCAGTCAGCGTATGACGTATTTAATACAACTCAAAAGCTCATTTTCTAAAGAAAAGACCACGCTATCGTTTCTAATGAATGGGTATGAAGAACTCTCCTTCGTTCATGTGTCTAGGAGGATTGTACTAAACAGGGGCGTCTCCAGCGTAGGTCGTGTAGGGGCGGCCGCCCCGGGTTAATTTTTGAAACCTAGGGTACCCGCCCTACTAATTTTGGCCGGTGGCCATCATGAAAATTGAGAGACGAGCAGCAGCTTCGCCTGAACCCTGAACCAGTCTAATGAACAGACGAAGGAAGAAGAAAACGTTTCGTCAAGGGGCCGAGTAACCGCTCGCTGGATATAAATGGGCTAATTAAGCAAGCCCAATAGAATTAGATGAGACCATTAGTTATGGTATACACAGCCCACCTCTCACGTAGTCACGTTGACAGTTCTTTCCATCGATCGGACCTGATTTCTCAACCCAGCTCGATCGTGGGGACGCGCCGCCGCAGTCGCAGGAGAAGCCGATGGTACTAGATGGAGAAGCACAAGTGAGTCCGCGTGTTCACGCCGCCGTGCTCACGGGAAGCGGAGTCGCCGCAGCCGCCAGCGTCGTCGCCGCCGCGGTCGCCACTGTCCCTGCTCAAAACAACAAACGATCGGGATCAGCCACCACAGGCAACAAGGAGCAGGTTCGTTGTCCTAGACTCCTAGTCTTCTTAATCAGCAAAACAACGAGCAGATTTTTTTGCTACGCTATACTCATTACTCTAGCCTAATTCTTGAAAGTTGATTGTATTGTGCCTTTATTTAATTTTTCTTTCCTTTAAAAGTCCGCCCCTGGTAACTTCAAATCCTGGATCCGCCACTACTACTAAAGCATAAGTGTAATTAATTATTGAAAACCAAATGAAAATCATCATAAACCGTTAAGGGTCACACCTAAGATACCGCACACGCCATGCTCGATCACATGGCTCGAGGTTGTGTCATCTTGAATACCACATGATTGCACGATGTATATGAATGAATTCCTCCGCATGAGATTAAAGTTGATGAAACTATTCCTGTGAATTCTGATAGGAATGGATCGTGAGGCTAACTCTAACCGACCCTTAGAATATAGAGGATCCGGTCGATTAAAGCTAGAGGAGTAAACTTTTACTCCTTTATAGTTAGCTGCACCTAACCAATCTTCTAAACTTAATGGAGTAAAAAAATAGGTTTTGTGTCCTTGCCGCATGAACTTCAGACACTTCATAATATATCATCAAAACATTCAAATTAAAAACATGCATAACTTAACCGATTTAAACATACATAGCAAATCATGATTTTCAAATTAAACATGCATAGTTCATCCAAAATGCATCACTTCAAACACAAAGTTCGATTCAAAATCACCACAAACATAACATGTGTATGTTGTGGATCGAGCCAACCAATAGGATGCAAGAACTCAAAAGAAGTCCTGGCCGAAGAAATCATCACCATCCCCATCCTCTCGGCCACCATCACCACCACCATCTTCTCGGCTGCCACCACCATCACCACTATCCTCTCAGTCGCCACCACCATCACGACAACCATTTTGAAGAGATGTTTCTGTTTGGGCCAAGATCTCCCCACTGAGACACAGTCACCACCATGGTGGCCTTTGTCGCAGTTGGAGACGGTGCCTGAGGCAGGTGGAGATTTTTCATCCTCAACGTTTTTCTGAGCAAGGACAGCGGTGCGGGGTTGGTTTCTGGTGGTGACAAGCCGGCATAGGTGGACGGCAGGGTGGCAGAAGGGTCTTGGCTATCCATTTGGGTGGGAGGGTCGGTCGTCAGTGGTGACAGCGGCATGTGGTGGCGGCTGCGGCAGGAATGGCAGAGGCGTGAGGGGGGAGGAAGAACGAAGTGTGTCATTTTTTACTCGGTTGCGCAAGCGCCGGGCACATTTAGGCGGGTTGGTGGGGTTTTTCGACGGGGCGTAAATTTTATGCTCCTTTATTCGTTTTAGTACTTGGGCTAGGTGCGGCATAGAGAAGTAAAAATCATTTATCCTTCTTTATACACGGATAGGGGATTGGTTAGAGTTGGCCTAAGAAGAAAAAAAAATCCTATAAGTTGTGATCTACAAATCAAACAACACACTTAGAATATCTTGGCCAACGTTATGCGTTAGCCGACTAATAATTCCCAATTATTAGCCACCTTCCCAACCATCGAATCAACCCCCATAGAGTAGAATCGGAGCTACAGTCAAAAGTTTGGGCGGTCCAAGCCAAAGAAGAACAAAAAAATACAATCGGACAGGATAATTGTTTTGTAGGGAATTTTACAACGCTAGTCGTGCGGGACTTTTGGGTTTTGTTTCCTCATGAGCTGGTTTGCCCCAACGTAGCTTCACCCCTGCCAATGAATGTTTGCCCCAACGTAGCTTCACCCCTGCCAATGAATGTTGAAAGGATCGATATGGTTGACTAGAAGGGGGTGAATAGGCAACTAGTAATTTTTAGTTATTTTAATCAAATTAGGGTTAGCAACAAAAAGATTGTCTAGATATGCAACTAGGTGAACAACCTATATGATGCTAACAACATTAGCAAGCAAGCAAAGGATACAATGCAATAAATGCTTGCAAAAAGTAAAGGTAAGAAGTAACCACAAGTGGAACCGTTGGAGACGAGGATGTGTTACCGAAGTTCCTTTCCTAGTCTTCGTTGGAGCGGTGTGGAGGCACAATGATCCGTAAGAAGCCACTAGGACCACCGTATTCTCCTCACGCCCTCACACAATGCGAGTTGTCGTGATTCCACTAGTGGCTCCCTTGAAGGCGGCGACTAAGCCTTTACGAACAAGGTTGGGGCAATCTCCACAACTTAATTGGAGGCTCCCAACACCACCACGAAGCTTCACCATAATGGATTGTGGCTTTGAGGTGACCTATTTTTTCTAGCGCGCTCAAACACCCAACAGTAAAAAGATCTGCAAGGGAATAGTGGGGGAGATCAAAATTATCTTGATGGAACTATAGATCGAGGCCTTCTCCTATGAACCCAAGAGCATCAACAAGATTCGATGGCTATGGAGGAAGATCGGGCAAAAATGAGCTTTGGAGCAACAATGGAGCTTGGGGCAAAAGAGGCGAGTCAACTTGGGGAAGAAGACCCCTTATGTAGAGGTGGGGAAAACTGGTTGTTTTTCGCCCAAAAGTCGCGCGTAAGGGGTAGTACCATTCAGGGGAGCGGTACTACTGCCCAGCACGACAGTTCCGCCCTCAGTGTGTAACTCACTCGGTCAGGGACGCGCTAGCCGAAGGGGTACTACTGCTCATGCCAGCGGTACTTCTGCTTGGCGATGCATGACGAGGGGAACTAATGGTAGTAGAGGTAGGTAGGACAGCAATACCGCATGGAGTGATACAACCACTGGCTACTACCGCTCTACTTTCGCTCGAGTGGCAAAGGACTCAAGAAGCAAACTGTAAGCGGAAATAGACGCGGATGTATAGGACGGTAGTACCACCCAAGCGTTACTACCGCTCCACAACATCGGTACTTCCGCTTAACGCTTTGATGTTCGATGACTCTACAGGAGTGGAGCAGTAGACGAAGTCATAGTATCGCGAGAGTGGCACTGCCGCTCTGTACTACTCCTCAACAAATGCCAAAACACTAGAACCTAAATGTAAGCGGTAGTTCCCTCACCACTGGAGGGTATAGTGCCCCTGGAGCGGTATGTCATGCCCAAGATGCGATCCTATCCTTATTTTTGGCACGAGGGCCTCGACAAGGATAGAAGCGCATATCGTTGTTTTGCAAGAATGGAGATCGTTACAAGTATATGTAAAGAAGAGATGAGTATATGGAATTGGCTTACACTTGCCACAAACTATAACAAGATCATCTCAAATACAACAATACATTCAATCGAAGAGCACAGTTTGACTACGGACAAAACCAAACGAGAAAATGACATCCATCCTTGCTATCCCACGCTGTCGGCCTGGAACCCATCCTAGATCGATGAAGAAGACAAAGAACAAACTCCAATTAGAACAATCATCGCGCTCATGTCAAAGTATCGATTTACTTATACCTGCAACTGTTGTAGTAGTAAGTTGTGAGTCACAGGGACTCAGCAATGTCATTTCCAAAGGTACCAAGACTTGCAAAGCATAATGGGTGAGGTATGGTTAAGTGGTGAGGCTGCAGCAAGCACTAAGCATTTATTTTGAGGTGGCTAACTTACGAGTACAAGAATAAGAGGGGGGTGATCTATGCATAACAGACGTGAACTAATCATGATCACGAAGTGATCCTGAACACCTACTTACGTCAAACATAACCTCACTGTGTCCTCTCTCAGATTAGAAACTCACGAGAAGAGACAGTCACGGTTACACACACATTTGGCATATTTTTAATTAAGCTTACTTCAAGTTTGCTATGACCGGGTGTTAAACAAAGTTTCCAAGTTTCCACATAACCGCGGGCATGTCTTTTTAAAAGATTTATCCCTACAGGGGTGCTCCAACTAGTCCATCACAAACTACCACAATATACCCTGGAGAAAACCTCAACCTCGAGATAGCCCAAGGTATCATCGATATCCCAGTGCACAAGACGTTCGAGAAAAGTAAAACAAAGCCAGCAAGATCGCACGGCAGGCCAGATCCCAATAGGATCCGCGTGGATCTCTTTGTGAGGGCACTACCGGATGGATCACACTATGAGTAAAACCAAACCCCGAGTTTCCCCGTGGTAGCCTCGTAGTCTTCCATTTGGGACAAACACCATCAACACTGGCCCCTCCTGTATTATACTAAATTAATCCATGGGTATCCCTAACTGCCTATGTGTTACTAACAACGTTCAGAATTATTATGTTGAGTAAATATAGTACCAATGTTGGATCTTGTCGGAAGAGTTTTATCCCAAAACAAAAATCAAGGGGGTCCCATAACAACCCCGAGCATGTTAGGACAGCTCAATATGGAACATAACACCGGTACACAAGTAACTAGGCCGACAAAAATGGAACAAAGCACCGAGCTAGAATGCCAAGCATTCCACCTTTTAGCAAGTATATATGTGCATCGAATTAAATAACAATAATATGGTGATATTCAAAAGAACATCCATGTTGTCACATGGAAGCAACTGCACCTGCAACTAACAAACATAGCCAAACAAAGGTTTGCTGGGATGTGGATGGGGTTAGAGGCTTTCATGGAAATGTTGGGAGGCTTCTTAAACAGGTGGTAGGCAACGAGACATAGCGAAAGAAACAAGACAACTATCATGGCAATGATAGTAGTGGTATCTAGGGAAATGGTCATCTTGTGTGTGATCCCACTTGGAAGAAGAACGGATTCATGAAGTAGACAAACTGACGTAATCGAACGAATCCTCACACTCCGAAGCGGTTCGGAACTCTATCGAGAAGAAACAATCTGGAACAAACAATCAACACACAATAAACATCACAACACATGCATGACATGATGCACAATCAAATATTGTGCATGGTATGGCAAAGCACAACAATCAACTTCGACACATTAAGTGAAACTCAATATGAAACGAGTTGCATATTGACGAAACTCCATATTTGATTTACTTAGTTCACTCCCATTTAGGTACACGACAACATTAAATGTTGTTAAACATGGCAAGAGGTGAAGCATAAATAAACTATACTATCTAGGCATTTTAAATGAGGTCGGAAACAACATATAGTATTTCCGAAATGACCCCATATGTTAATTTCAAAATTTGTCAAGATCTGAACTAAACATATTTTATATTTATTAAACAACAAAATAAAGTGGATCATCTGATTCTATACGTCATTCTAGTCGATTTACATATATAGATCATCTAAAACGGAGTTATGGTCTAAAAGATATGAGCAACACAAGATGATATGGTATGAATGTAAAATGTATGCAAATTAAAGCCACAAGCGTGTTAATCATGGATGCAACAAGATATTATGAAACTGTATGAAATTCTAGTCAAGTTTAAATGAGGCCGGAACAACGAATAACAATTCCGGAAGTCCCCATATGCAAATTAAGATTTTGGTATTGTTCTGCCTATGGAACAATTTTAGAGTTGTTAAACAGCAAAATAAATGCCACCATGTTATTCTACACATTTTTCTCGCCAAGTTACATATGTGGATCATTTTAATCGGAGCTACGGTTAATTAGTTATGAATTTAACCGTTTTGACATGGCATTTATGAAAATTACGTAAAAACAGCAAGTTAAATATTTTAAACATGCATAAAAGTGGAATATTATGAATCTACACAAAATTCTACATATTTTACATGTATAAATCATTTTAATCTGATGCACGGTTGTCGATTTATTAGTGCATGAGTAGGGGGTTTCCCGCAAATGTGCAATTCGGTGGATAATTAGGAAAACCGCAGAGACAAGAAAAAATGCAATGGGCTAAATCTCGATTACTGGGCTGCAACAAAGGTGGGCATATCACTCTATTCAACACAACGAGCGATGGGTAGCTAACCACAAGTGGGAAATGGTTGGGATGTGGCTCACCTTGTGGGCCTTGCCTGGGTCGGTGGAGCGGCTGGGCCTTGGCGTCCCTGGGCCGGCGCGAGGCAGGATGGGTGAGGACCACACGACGTTAGGGGCCAGTCAATGGATGGCGTGAACAGGAGGTCCTCCAGGTCTAGATTGGATCGGGGACGATCGACGGCAGCAACGACGAGGTATGGCCTCCGGCGGGGCGAGTGGGTTCAGGTTCGGCTGCTCGACGAGGCGGCGCAGCGAGGACACCGGTAGCGGAGACACGGGCGGGCGCAGCGATGCTGCAGGGTCGGTCGCAGGGAACGGGGTTGCCGGCGGCTCGTGAATATAGCGAGAAGGCGAGGGACGGCGTAGAGGTGACGACTGCACAGAGGCGCGCTCCGGTGGCGGCGGTCATCAACGGTGAGGCAACGACGAGGAAATGGGCCACGGGGACGAGCTCTGGTGGCAAGGCAGTGGAGCTGGTGACGAGGGAGCTCGGGAGGCACTAGCACAGTCGGGCGGGGGATCGGGCACGGCTTGGGCCTCGCGGCGGGCGAAGGTGGGCCCGGGTGGGCCAGACGCGGGCTTGTGCGGGCTGCGGCGGCGACGTGGCAGCGTGGTAGAGGTTGGTGGGGAGGCGCGGGTGGCAGCGCGGCCGTTAGGGCAGCAACAAGTGGCGAGGAGAGGTTGGCCGGCACGAAACACGAGGAGGGTGGCGGCAGTTGGCTGGTGGGAGGAGGGTTTTTGGGCTAGGGTTGGCTAGGGATGTCCCAAATTGACACGTTTTGGTGTCTATTTATAGAGAGGGATGGCTAGGTTAGGGGGATTTCATCCGTTTTTGGACCCTCCGATCATAGGGGGCTTAGGCTAGGTGGGTTGGGCTATGTAGGGGTTTGTGGTCTGAGAAGAGAGGGAAGGTTGGCAGCCCGTGACAGATTTTAAAACACTAAAACATCCAACAATTAAACCAGCTCTAGTTCCGCTATAGGTTTATCTGTTGGGGTATCAAACGACCTCTGATTACGACGAAATTTGGCAGGCGGTCTACCTATATGATAATAAGACCGCATGGCAATTTTCAACCCAATCCAAGAATGTTTCATACACAGTTTTAAAAAACAATATTTTAACAATGTCGCGGGTGCGGACATGTGTGGTTGGTCATGAAATGGTCAACGGCAAAATCGGAGAGAACCGGTAACTAATAACGAATGCAAGTTTTGAAAACTGACAACAATAGAGTACCAATCCAATGCGGATGATGTGATGCGACGATGAATGCGACAACCATATAAATCACATGGCGACAACGAATTAAAATGGGAATCTTCTAGAGCGTCGGTTCCGCGTTATCACACGGTAGTACCGCTCCCGAGCATGGTACTTCCGCTTAAGTGCTTTTGGAAGTTCCTAAGCAGAAGACGGTAGCTCCAAAGTGCCGGGAAGGAAGGATGGTGCAAATATGTACGTGTTGTTTCCACCCTAACCTTTCCAAATGCACACCCCTCTTGATAGTACGGATTTCCTACGACTCAAAACCTGCAAAATGGAATCGTCGAAAAGTAACCGTCTTCCCTTTAAAAGTCGAGGGGAAATAAACCATCTCGTTCCATATGATAATCTCTGAAATCTAAATGCACATGGTTAGTCTGTAAAGCGCATTGTCATCAGTCACCAAAACCACTTAGGAGAAAATGTGCTCTAACCCATTTTGGTGGATTGATGACAACACAATATTTGCACATAAGATGAACATAAGGCTTAAGAGAACCCAACATCTACAAAATATATACGAGCTCCCCCTAGAAGTGTGCCCTATCTTAATATGCTTTTGGAGTGCAAAGAGAACATATTAGGATCAACACTCCTTCTATATTTTATAGACACGGCAACACTTTCAACAACATAATATGAGGGATAAGCATGGATGCAAGAGATAGTAAGTGAGCATAAAGATAGAGAACAATATATATATATATATATAATCTCGCGTACTAAAAATGGGAGTAGACATAAAGATAAGTAGTAGGGAAGCATATGTCTTATAACCATAAACCAAAGAAAATAATAAAAGAGTTCATGCGCGAAGAAAGCAATGGAAAATAGGACACACTCGTGACTCCGAAAATCCCTAAAAATCTCTCCCCTTTGGCATTAAGACATCAAAAGGGCAGAGAGCACTAAGACGATCCAATGTGATAGCTATGCTCCAAAACACCATCACCACTTCCCATGCTCGTCGGACTCCTCCTATGAAGCTGCAGGCAGATCCTCCTCTGAGTCAGTCCACTTGCAATGATGTGTAGTCCACTCCTCCTCGTCCATGATCTTGTTGTGATTCTTGCTAGGAACCTTTAGGCAAATCTAACTCATAATCATCTTGTCACGACTGCGAGCCTTCTTCTCTGTCGCATGTGCCTTATACTAACCATGTGCCTAAAGACAGAAAAGCCTCTTCATCTTTGATAAAAGCTTGGAAGCCCATGATGGTTCAGCCTTAGTCTTTGGTACAAACTCGTAGTCTGGCTCCTCCTCATCATCACCACAATCAGTGGGGCAATCTCCCGAACAGCCGGTGTAGTGCCCCAATTTTCCTTCAGACGCAACTTGAGCACCCCATGAGTCACCATGTGCTCAGTATCAAGGGGCTAATCTGGATACACGGTAGCCCATGTATCTTCAATCAGCTTAAAAGGATAGGGGCCATAGATGGCACCTTCTTGTCAAGCACCGCTGAATGAAGCTCACACCACATAATGTGGGAAACATCCAAAGTAGAAACTTTGCCCTTCTCATCTATGCAAAGCAGCAGTAAATGC
The DNA here is from genome assembly GCF_904849725.1 of Hordeum vulgare subsp. vulgare. NCBI lineage: Eukaryota > Viridiplantae > Streptophyta > Magnoliopsida > Poales > Poaceae > Hordeum > Hordeum vulgare. Next base: position 484,256,627 of record NC_058524.1, on the reverse strand, counting down.
ATGAGGTATGAGTGTACCTGATCCATGTTCCCAATGGGAGGGAAGTGAGTATTGAAAAAGATGCAATGCATAATATCCAGAAAGGGAATAAGCTTAGTGCGAACAACACCCTTGGCAGTCGTCACATGTCTGGAGTAGCGAATCGACTTAGACTTTTGAATTGGTGCAGTATCCTTGTGAGGCCGAAAACCAAGAGGCTCTTCCAGCCTGTTATCAGAATATGCCAAACTATTCATGAACGTCTTACAATCAGCCTTCAGCAACCTCCCACTAGCCATCCACGTCATAGACCTCTCCTCATTATCATGCAAGTGAATGGTGGCATATAATTGAGCCACGATCTCAGAGTCAAAGTCCTTGTTGAATTCCATGATAGGAAACATACCCCACTACATGCATAGATCAAGAGCCTCTTCAAAATATGTGGCATTAGCAGGGAGCTGCATGTGATGCATTTCGATTGAATTGACTTCTAGAAACAGATCCTTCTTAGCCTTCAGAATTTCAACATAGATCAGAACTTGCTACCAGGTCCAGAAGGGACGACTGACAAGAGCCTCGTCCTGAGGACGATGATATAGGTTGCACTGACAGAAGGCAACAAACTCCTTAGCACGCATCTCATCAGGATGTGTGGTGGTCTTCGGCTTGCTCGCATTCTTCTTGATAATTTTCTTGGGTTGTCCACTCGAACTGGCATCAGCATCATCTGAGGTACGAAAGCGCTTGGAACCATCCTGACTGTTTGGATTCTTATGACCAGCTTGGTGAGCGGAGCTACCATCACCTGGAACCCACAACATAGAACAAGGGAAAAGCAGGTGTAAAGCTATTGAATAAGCCAAAGAGAAACAAAATTGAGAATGGAAAAGTCATAGCAGAAAGGTTGGATTCTGGGGCACACGCGGTAGTACCGTGCCCAGCAATGGTAGTACCGCCGAAGGTTAAGTGGTAGTACCGCGGAACACGAGCGGTAGTACCGCTAAAAACGTAGTACCATTCGTGGTTCCACCGATAGTATCGCCTCACCTGCGGGGATGCATCTATGGCATGGATCCGGTAGTACCGGTGATGCAAAAATCCAAACTTTCGGCAGGCCTCGCCTACTCTCCTATCTAGCAGTCATTCCCCGTCTTACTCATGCCAAGATTTAGTGAAAAATCTATGAAACCACACGCATTGCCCTAAATCCAAGATTCAAGAAATAGAACCGTAGAAGAGGAAAACGATGGCAATATGAGCGTCCATGGCAAGAGGAGAGTCTAGGATTGATCCCACCGGTCAGAAACAAGGAATATGACATGGAATCACATGGGAGGGGCCGGCCTCTGGGGCAGTTCTTGGCCGCATGATAGAGAGGATTCGGGACGGGGAGAAGTGAATGGGTATGGGAGAGTTAGAACCCCCCGGGCCCACCACTTAACCCATCCAAGAGGCCTCGAAGCGATAGTATCATGGGTTGTAGCGGTAGTACCGCTTGCGCATCAGTACCAAACGACACCAACGTTAGTACCACCCAAGTGCAATGGCTGAAGGCCAGAGGCACTGCTTTTACCTGTGGCTGGCACGATAGCACCGCCTACGTGGTAGTATTGGCCACAACCAACGATAGTACCGTTTGCACCCCAAAAAACTACCAAGATCAAGTTTGGAGACGGAGACTTATGCAACTTTAAGGGGTTTGAGAGGGAGAAGCCTTGGGTTGGAAACAAGAAACCCATCAAAAGGGAAGGTATACTCCATGGTTAAACACAAAGAAAATGAGAGGACACATGGAGTAGTCCAACAACCTAAATCCTATAGCCGAGAAAGCATAACTCAAACCAAACGGAACCAAATGACTCAAAGAGTGGTCGGTGACCAAAGTCACCTATGTTTGAGTCAATTGGTATGGCGCTACGAAGATTTTAACCTTGGGTCCATGACCAAAACTCATCTTTGAAGCACAAGTACCATCATAAATGGCTAATGTGAAAGATTTGGTTCATTTCCTCATAATAGGGGGAGGGAGAGCTCATTGAGAGAACAACACTCCCCTTATGTCCATGCCTATGCCTAGACAAGAGAATATGATGAATGCGGTTGGGTGTGCAATGCTTCAAGCCACATTGGTCGAATCAATGATATTTAGCTCATGCCTCAACTCGCGAAATCTTGTTTAATCGAGTAGCTTCGTGGAAATATCAACAAGTTGCTCATGAGTGTTGACATAAATAAGATCAATCAATCTCTCCGAGATGAAATGATGGTGAATCTCTATATGCTTCATCTTGCAATGTTGAACCGAGTTCTGGGATATCTTGATGGCACTTTCATTGTCATAGAAAAGAGGCACTTTGTCACAAGTGACACCGTAATCCTTTAGCGTTTGCCTCCTCCATAGCAATTGAGCACAACAACTTGTGGCCGCTACATACTCAGTCTTGGTGGTAGAGAGAAAAACACATTTTTGTTTCTTTGAAGACCAACTCACCAAAGAGCGACCAAGGAATTGGCACTCTCCAAAGGTGACTTCCTATCCACACGATATCCCGCCTAATCCGAGTCCGAGTATCCCATGATATCAAAAGATGCACCTTTGGGGTAACATAAGCCAAAGTTTGGGGTATGAGCCAAATATCGAAAGACTGACCGCCACATAGTGGCTTTCCGTAGGTGCAGCTTGAAACCGTGCTCAAATTCCCACACTCAACATAATATTCGGCCTAGATGCACAAACATAAAAGCAAGGATCCAATCATGGAGCGATATACCTTTTGATGCACTCCTTTACCATTTGGACCAATGTCAAGTTAGCACTTGAGTTGCATAGGTGTCTTGTCCAACTTGACATCATCCAACTTGAACCTCTTGAGCATGTTGATACATATCCAATGTATCAACATTTTTCTATTGTTCCATGCTATTATATTATCAATCTTAGATACTTTATATGCAATAATGTGCTATTTTATATCACATTTGGCAATTAAACAATTAACCCAGTGCCTAGTGCCACTTGTTGTTTTCTGCTTCTTTTTGATTTTCCAAGAAATCAGTACCAAACGAAGTCCAAACGCTACAAAACTTTTTGACGATTTTTTCTGCACAAAAGAAACCCTGGAAGCTTCAGAAGGAGACCAAAAGACATACAAGGAGATGGCAAGGCAACAGGGCGCGCCCAGGGGGTAGGCGTGCCCTGATGCCTTGTGGGCCCGTCATGGCTCCGTCTCACATAATTTCACCTCCATGAATTCTCTAAAATAGGGAAACCAACAGAGAGCCACCCAAAAAAAAAATTCCACCGTCGCAAGTCTACGTTCCACATTGATCCCATGTAAATACCTTTTCCAGTGCCCTGTCGGAAGGGTAATCGATCACGGATGCCTTCTACATCAACACTGATGCCTCCATGATGATGTGTGAGTAGTACACCACAAGCCTACATATCCATAGCTAGTACCTAGATGGCTTCTTCTCTCTCTTTGATCTTCAATACAAAGTTCATCGCGATTCCCGCGGTGATCTATACGATGTAATCCTCATTTGCGGTGTGTTTGTTGGGATCCAATGAATTGTGGGTTTATGATCAGATTATTCATGAATATTGGTTGAGTATTCTCTGAGTTCTTTTATGCATGATTGTTATAGCTTTGTATTTCTCTCCGATCTATCGGTTTAGTTTGGCCAACTAGTATGAATTAGCTTCACTCGGAGTGGAGCGTTGTAATGGGTTCAATCTTGTGGTGCTCAATTTAGTGACAGAAAGGAACATGACACATATTTATATTACTATCATTAAGCAGAAAACGACGGGGTATAAACATATTGCTTGCCTTATTTGGTCTACATCGTTTCACATTGTTCCAAGCATTACTCCGTGTTGTACTCCCTCCATCCAAATATAAGTGTCTCAAGGTTAGTACAACTTTGTACTAGAGCTAGTACAAAGTTGAGACACTTATTTTGGGACAAAGGAAGTACTTAATACTCTAGATGCATGCTGGATTGCGGCCAATGAGTGGAGTAATAGTAGTATTTGCAGGCAGGAGTCGGTCTACTTGTTTCTGGACGTGATGCCTATATACATGATCATTTCCATGAATAACATGTCATAACTATATGTTATTCTATCAATTGCTCAACAACAATTTGTTTACCCACCGTGTGCTATGTTCAAGAGAGAAGCCTCTAGAGAAAATTATGGCCCCGGGTCTACTTAACATATTTACTAAAACCGTAAAAATACCTTGCTGCAATTTATTTAATGTTTTTACCTTTTATATTTATATTAACTATCTACTAGTATTTAATGCTTGCAAGTAATGAGTTTCAAGGGGCTTGACAACCCTCTTGCCCGCATTGGGTGCAAGTGTTTGGTTCTCTGTGTGCAGGTGCTACAAAAAGGGAGTTTGTGTGAGTATCCTATTGGTCTAATAACCTTGGTTCTCACTAAGGGAAATACTTATCTCTATTGTACTACATCTCCCCTCCTCTTCGGGGGGAAATTCCAACACTGTTTACAAGTAGTAGGAAGAATTATGGCGCCGTTGCCGGGGAGACATCATTAAATTCTCATCAGGTTCCTTTATAGAAATTGTCTTTCACTTGTTTTACTTTTGTATTTGCTTGCTTGCAAATATCAAAAACACAAAAATATTTACCTTTGCTAGTTTACTTGTTTTGCTTATTAGTTGCTATCGTGTCTAAATTTTAGGAAGTCATTGTTAAGGATGCTAGTGCGGATAGTGATTCTAATGAAGAAAAATTTAAAACATTTGATTCTAATCATGACCCTCGTGAAAACCAAGCTCCCCAAGTGGAAGCCCCACCATTCTTAAAAATTAAAATCTATCATGTGGGTAACTGTAATATTATTGGAAAAGTGTCATTCAAGAGTTCTTTGAGTGCGCGGGAGTCATACCAATTATTAGGGGACCTATCCTTGATATGACAAATTGTTATGCTGATGCTATGCTACTTATGAGCTGCGTTGGGATTTCCCGGAAGGGGAGGGGATGATGCAGACAGTAGAGATAGGTATTTCCCTCAGTTATGAAACCAAGGGAATCAATCCAATGGGAGAACCACGCAACACTATGTAAACAACACGTGCACACAAACAACAATAATTTGCAACCCAACGCGTAGATGGGTTGTCAATTCCTCGGCGATATTGAGATAGATTGAATTGCTTAGGATTTGACAAATAGATCTAACTAAAACATAAAATAAATAAATAAAAATTGCAGCAAGGTATTTTTGGTTTTAATATATGATAAAAATAGACCCACGGGCATATTTTTCACTAGAGGCTTCTCTCGAGAAAATAGCATAGAGTGGTTAAAGAAATTCTGTTGGGCAACTGATACAAAAGAGAATAATCATGAAAATATCCAAGACAATGATCATGTATATAGGCATCAAGTCCAAGATTAGTAGACCGACACCTTCGTGCATCTACTACTATTACTCCACACATCGACTGATGTCCAGCATGCATCTAGGGTATTAAGTTCATGGAAAAACGGAGTAATGCATTAAGAACGATGACATGATGTAGACAAGATAAACTCATGTATGAATAAACCCCATCTTGTTATCCTTAATAGCAACGATACATGCATGTCATGTCTCTTTTTGTCACTGAGATTGAACACCGCAAGATCGAACCCATCACAAAGCACCTCTTCCCATGGCAAGATAAATCAATGTAGTTGGACAAACCAAACCAATAAATTGAAGAATAAATATGAGGCTATAACAATCATGCACAAAAGAGTTCAAAGAAGACTCAAATAATATTCATGGATAGATCAAATCATAAACTCACAATTCATCGCACACCAACAAACAAACCGCAAAAGAGTTATGTCAAATAGATCTACAACAACATCTGATGACCCACGAGTGTAGGGTATCTATCGTAGCCTTTTCGATAAGTAAGAGTGTCGAACCCAACGAGGAGCAGAAGGTACTGACAAGTGATCTTGAGCAAGGAATAACTGCAATACTAAAAGGTAAATTTTTATGGGTTTTCTAGTAATAGCAACAAGGAAATAAATGCAAGGAAAGTAAATGATGTCGAGGTGCAGCAAGTGGCCCAATCCTTTTGAACACAAAGGATAAGCCGAGGGACTAAACTTATAAAGACTAAGGCGTTTCTGAGGACAGACGGGAGAGATAGTCAAGTGCTTTCTCCATGCTCTGTCTAGTACTATGTTTTGTATTGATAAGTGTTATGTGGGTGGATCTTAACTAGTGCACTGTCTAGGCTAAGACAAGTACACTCTTATGATTAATCCCTCTTGCAAGCATCCGCAAATACAAGAGAGAAATTAGGGCAAAGCCTAACCATAGCAATAAGCTTTAGGATCCAATACTCCCTCATGCAAAAGTATACGAACCGGGGTTCAGGTTTCTGTCACTCCGGCAACCCACTATAAACATTCTTTATACACGATACATTCCCCTAGGTCCTTAAAAAGGCGAAGTGTTATGTAGTCGATGTTCACATAACACCACTAGAAGAATAACACCATAACTTAAATATCAATCAACACATATTACTTCAACATCATATGACTACTAGCATCTAGACTTTTCCCATGTCCTCAAGAACTAACGGAACTACTCACAAGACATAGAAGAGATCATGATCAGAGGTGATGTAAATATGATTAAAAATCTGGTCATAACAATAATTCTCCAACAAAACTCAATAGCATCCACCACAAAAGAGTAATCAACTCCGGTAGAGTAGAGGGGATGAATACTGCAAGGTACAACTCCAATTGCAATGGTGAACTAGATGGGATGAAGATGGAGATGGTGCTGGTGATGGTGATGATGGTGATGACGATCTCGATGATGCTCGTGATGATGGTGATGACGATGAGGACGATCTCCTCTTCCGGGAGGAGTTCTCCCCGGTGGAATCTGTCCGCTCCTACTTCTTGAGCTTGCGTTGGTTTTTCCCTTGAAGAGGAAAGGCTGATGCAGGAAAGTAGAGATAAGCATTTCCATCAGTTTGAGAACCAAGGTATCAATCCAGTAGGAGTATCAAGATGAGGCACCAATGAACCTGTGCAAAAACAAACTAACTTGCACCCAACGCGATAAAGGGGTTGTCAATCCCTTCACGATTACTTGTAAGGTGAGATCTGATAGTGATGAAAGGTAAATATAAATAAAAATGCATCAAGGTATTTTTGGTATTTTTGTAAGTAGATCTGAATATATAATGTGTAAAATAGACCCGGGGGCCATAGTGTTCACTAGAGGCTTCTCTCATGATAGCAAGTATTACGGTGGGTGAACGAATTATTGTCGAGCAATTGATAGGATCGCGCAAAGTCATGATGATATCTAATGCAATGATCATACATATAGGGATCACGTCCGAGACAAGTAGACCGATACTTTCTGCATCTACTACTATTACTCCACACATCGACCGCTATCCAGCATGCATCTAGTGTATTAAGTTCATAACAAACAGAGTAACGCCTTAAGCAACATGACATGATGTAGAGGGATAAATTCATGCAATATGATATAAACCCCATCTTTTTACCCTTGATGGCAACAACACGATGCGTGCCTCGCTACCCCTTCTATCACCGGGTGAGGTCACGACACGGTATAAACTCAAAACCAAGCACTTCTCCCATTGCAAGAATCATAGATCAAGCTAGCCAAACAAAACCCACAACTCGAAGAGAATTACAAGGATATGAAATCATGCATAAGAGAGATCAGAAGAAACTCAAATAAGATTCATAGATAATCTGATCATAAATCCACAATTCATCGGATCTCGACAAACACACCGCAAAATAAGATTACATCGGGTAGATCTCCATGAAGATCATGGAGAACTTTGTATTCAAGATCCAAGAGAGAGAAGAAGCCATCTAGCTACTATCTATGGACCCGTAGGTCTATGGTGAACTACTCACGCATCATCGAAGAGGTCATGGTGTTGATGAAGAAGCCCTCCGTTTCCGAATCCCCCCTCCGATAGGGCACCAGAACGTGCCCTTGATGGGATCTCGCAGAGACAGAAGCTTGCGGCGGCGGAGAAGTGTTTTCATGGCTCCCCTGATTTTTTCTGGAATTTTAGGGAATATATAGGCGGAAGACCTAGGGAGAGGAGGCCCAGGGAGCCCACAATCCTGGGAGGCGCGCCCCCCTGGCTGTGGCTAGGGGGCTTGTGGGGTCCCTGGTGGCCCGAAAAAATCTTTTTGGAAAAAATCCCTGGTGGCTAGGGGGCTGTGTCTCAAGTTCCCCGATCGTCTTCTGTTTTGGAAAAAATCTTTTTGGAAGTTTCGTTCCATTTGGACTCCGTTTAAAATCCTCCTCTGAAAAGGGTCAAAAACACGGAAAAACAGGAACTGGCACTTCGCACTGAGTTAATAAGTTAGTCCCAAAAAAGATATAAAAGGCATACAAAACATCCAAAGTTTGACAAGATAATAGCATGAAACCATCAAAAATTATAGATACGTTGGAGACGTATCAAGCATCCCCAAGCTTAACTCTTGCTCGTCCTCGAGTAGGGAAGTGATAAAGACTGAATTTTTGATGTGGAATGCTACCTAGCATAGTTGTCCTTTGTAACTTCTTTCATGTGACATGAATGTTCAGATCCGTAAGATTCAAAACAATAGTTTGCTATTGACATAAAAACAATAATACTTCAAGCAAACTAGCAAGGTAATCATGAACTTTAGAAATAACAAGGCCAAAGAAAGTTATCCCTACAAAATCATATAGTCTCGCTATGCTCCATCATCCCCACACAACTAATTTAAATCATGCACAACCCCGGTATTGGCCAAGCACTACTGGAATTGAGAAATTTGCCATCTGCCATGCCTTTGCCGTCTGCTGACGCATGGCAAAGATCCTCTTTGCCGTCAGCTGGCACAAAGCAAACGACAAAGAGGTTGCTGATGGCAAAGGTTTTATTTGCCGTCGGCCACCTTTTTGCCATTTGCTGACGCATGGAAAAGGCCCAGAGGCGGACAGCAAAGAGAACCCAGACGGCAAAGGGGCGCCACCCTAACGGCCGAAGCCCGCCCCACCCCAGCCACCCCTTTGTCGTCCGCCTCCCAGCTTCTGCAGACGGCAAAGGGGGGCTCCCCCTAACGGCACCCAGCCCCCACCCCCGCTCCCCTAACGGCACGCTGCACCCCCGCTCCCCTCGATCTCCTGCCTCTCTGGCGCGCGCCCCTGCCCACTACAGCGCCGCCGCCACCACCCCCTTCACTACTCCGGCCCACCGCCGCCGCCCACGACCGGAGCTCCCCGCTCCCCTCCTCCCCGCGTCCCTCCTCCCTGCGGCCCTCCTCCCCGCGACCCTCCTCCCCGCCGCCCACGACTGGAGCTCCCCGCTCCCCTCCTCCCCGCAAAGGGGCGCCACCCCCACGGCCGGAGCTCGCCCTCCCCTCCTCCCCGTGCACGTCCTCCCCATGCCCCTCCTCCTCGCCGCCCAGGGCCGGAGCTCGCCCTCCCCTCCTCCCACTGCCCTCCTCCCACTGCAGGTAAGTTTTTATTTTCTTTTTTTCTTTATTTACTGTTTTTTCTTTTAAACTAGTAGATAGTATATAGTATAGACATATAGTGTGTAGAAGAAGAGGAGGACATATAGTGTAGATAGTATAGACATATAGTGTATATAGTATATAGTATAGAAGAAAATAAGAGAATAGTATAGACATATAGTGTATATAGTATATACTATAGAAGAAAATAAGAGAATAGTATAGACATATAGTATATAGACATATAGTGTATATAGTATAGACACAGGGCCGGGCCGACAAAATTCAAGGCCCTGTGCAAACTCTAAAATGAGGCCTATCTTCCGTTGACCGAGCTACACTTTTCTTTAGCGGAGTAATCTAAAGAAGATCACATAAAGGTGTAAATTCTAAACCATATGTAGCAGTGTTTTAGTGAAAATAATACACACTTGATACATTTTGTTCCCATTGATTATTATATCGGCAAGCTCATCCTTGAAACAATAAGGCCAGCTCGTGCGGGCCGAGGAAAAAAAAGAACTGAGGGTTATATCCAACTCTTGTGCACTTTAATAAAAGGCGGCAAAACATTTGATAAATGGCAGTCAAATAGCACAGGAAGTACACAGAAATTTAGACAATGTATAAAATAAAACTTAGAGAGCCTATACAGTGAATATTGGACTTCTTCTTCCTCCTTCTCCTTCTCCTTCTCCTTCTCCTTCTCCTTCTCCTCCTCCTCCTCCTCCTCCTTCTTTTACTTGTTCTTCTCTTTCTCTTCTTCTACGTAGCTTAGACTCATCCAACAAAGCCTAAATTGGCTAATTATCCATCTAAATGACATAATTAGCTTAGTTAGCTTCTAAATGGTCTATTTAATAAAACATGACCTATACTTAGCTAATTATCCTCGAAATGACATAATTAGCTCTAGAAAGGCATTCTTAGCCAATTTAGCCCGAAGAAGGGGGCGAGAGGAGAAGAAAGAGGAAAAATGAAAGGAAGGAAGAAGAAGAAGAGGAGAAGAAGAAGGAGAGGGAGGAGAATAAGAAGAAGGAGAAGGAGGAGGAGAAGAAGGAGAAGGAGCTCATCCTTCTCCTTCTCCTTCTTCTTTTCTTCTTCTTCTCCTCTTCCTTCTCCTTCTCCTCCTCCTCCTCCTCCTCCTTCTTTTACTTCTTATTCTCTTTCTCTTCTTCTACGTAGCTTAGACTCATCCAACAAAGCCTAAATTGGCTAATTATCCATCTAAATGACATAATTAGCTTAGTTAGCTCCTAAATGGTCTATTTAATAAAACATGACCTATAGTTAGCTAATTATCCTCGAAATGACATAATTAGCTCCAAAAAGGCATTCTTAGCCAATTTAGCCTGAAGAAGGGGACGAGAGGAGAAGAAAGAGGAAAAATGAAAGGAAGGAAGAAGAAGAAGAGGAGAAGAAGAAGAAGAAGGAGAGGGAGGAGGATAAGAAGAAGGAGAAGAAGGAGGAGGAAGAAGGAGAAGGAGGAGTTTCTTCTCCTTCTTCTCCTCCTTCTTCCTCCTTCTCCTTCTCCTTCTTCTTTTCTTCTTCTTATCCTCTTCCTTCTCTTTATCCTCCTCCTCCTCCTTCTTTTACTTCTTCTTCTCTTTCTCTTCTTCTACGTAGCTTAGACTCATCCATCAAAGCCTAAATTGGCTAATTATCCATCTAAATGACATAATTAGCTTAGTTAGCTTCTAAATGGTCTATTTAATAAAACATGACCTATACTTAGCTAATTATCCTCGAAATGACATGATTAGCTCCAAAAAGGCATTCTTAGCCAATTTAGCCCGAAGAAGGGAACGAGAGGAGAAGAAAGAGGAAAAATGAAAGGAAGGAAGAAGAAGAATAGGAGAATAAGAAGAAGGAGAGGGAGGAGGATAAGAAGAAGGAGAAGAAGGAGGAGAAGAAGGAGAAGGAGCTCATCCTTCTCCTTCTTCTTCCTCCTTCTTCCTCCTTCTCCTTCTCCTTCTTCTTCTTATAGTTAGCTAAGTTCTCTCCTAAATGACATAATAAGGCTTACGTAGCTGCAACATGACCTATTCCCCCTAACTTAGGTATTAAATGGCCTATAATTAGCCTAGCTAGATCAAAAATGGCTTAATAAGCATAGTTTGCTCCGGAATGACCTATTTTACCCAAGTTAGCTCCAAAACGACCTATAATTAGCTAGGGTTCCACCTAAATGACATAATTAGCTTAGTTAGCTCCTAAATGGTCTATACTTAGCTAATTTCTCTCCGAAATAACCTATATATACACTACTTCATCTAGTATTATTCTTCTAACTTTCTTATTTGTTATTTTGCAGATTACCTTCACTTCACGGGAAGCTTGGAAAATATTGATGGAATGCTTGAAGATGATTTCTTGTACCATGGGTTGTATTGAAACTATTGTAGTATATGAATATATGAAACTTTGTATGCACGTGGATGAAACTGGTGTAATATATGAAACTTTGTATGCACGTGGATGCAACTTGAAAGCTGGATATAAGAGGTTATTTTAATATGGTTATGAGTACGGAAAGAAATTTATTTATGTCAAATATATATATATATATATATCCTGATTATTGTTAAAAATGCTGGATATAACAAAAAATAAATAAATAAGGGGCTGGTTCCCCTCTTTGCCGTCTGCCCCCACATGGCAAAGGGGGGGAGGCAGACGGCAAAGGGGAGAATCTGCCCCCTCTCTCCCCTCTTTGCCGTCTGCCCCCACATGGCAAAGGGGGGAGGCAGACGGCAAAGGGGGGAATCTGCCCCCTCTCTCTCCCCTCTTCGCAGTCTGCCCCCACATGGCAAAGGGGGGAGGCAGACAGCAAAGGGGGGAATCTTCCACCCTCTTTGCCGTCTGCCCCCACATGGCAAAGGGGGGAGGCAGACGGAAAAGGGAGGAGGCCTGCCGTTAACACTTAACGAGGACGTTGCAATATATACCGTCCCGGTTAATTTGCCGTCTGCCCCTCATGACAAAGTTTCTTTGCCGTCTGCTTTGGGTAAGCGGACGGCAAAGAACCTCTTCACCGGATTTTTTTTACCGTCTACTTTGCCGTCTACTGACCGACGGCAAAGCCTTTGCCGTCCGCTTTGGCAGACGGCAAATTTATGAATTTCAGTAGTGAAGTAATTGTTTTCGCACTCTTACTTTCTCAAACCTTTTTCAACTATCACGCAATACATGAGCGTGAGCCATGGATATAACACTATAGGTGGAATAGAGTGTGGTGGTGGTTGTGAGACAAAAAAGGAGGAGATGGTCACATTGACTCGGCGTATCAAAGGGTTATGGAGATGCCCATAAATAGATATCAATGTGAATGAGTAGGGATTTCCATACAAAGGATGCACGAGAGCTATAAGTATGTGAAAGCTCAAAACGGGAACTAGTGGGTGTTCATCCAACTTGCTTGCTCACGAAGACCTAGGGCAATTTTGAGGAAGCCCATCATTGGAATATACAAGCCAAGTTATAAAATAAAGATTCCCACTAGTATATGGTGGTGACAAATCAAGAAGATCTCAATCATGAAGAACATGGTGCTATTATGAAGCACAAGTGTGGAAAAAGCTAGTACCATTGTCCCTTCTCTCTTTTTCTCTTTTTTGTTATTTGGGCTCTTTGGCCTCTCTTTTTTATGTGGGCAACTTTGGCCTCTTTTGTTTTTCCTCACATGGTACAATGCTCTAATAATGATGATCATCACACTTTTATTTACTCACAGCTCAAAGCTCAGAATGATAATGACTCTATAGGAAATGCCTCCGGCAGTGTACCGGGATGTGCAACGATCTAGCTTGGTGTATGACGTTGAAACATCTCGCTAGCTATCTTACGATCATGCAATGGCAATATGAGTGACGGCACAAGTCATGAGACGGAACGGTGGGAGTTGCATGGAAATATATCTCGGAATGGCTATGAAGATGCCATAGTAGGTAGGTATGGTGGCTGTTTTGAGGAAGGCATATGGTGGGTTTGTGCACCGGAAAAGTTGCGCGGCACTAGAGAGGCTAGCAATGGTGGAAGGTGAAAGTGCATATATACCATGGAGTCACATTAGTCATGAAGAACTCACAGACTTGTTGCGAAAGTTTTTATTAGTAATCGAAACAAAGTGCTAAACGCATACTCCTAGGGGAAGGGTTAGTAGGTGTTAACCATCTCGCGATCCCGACCGCAACACAAAGGATGACAATCAATAGATCAATTATGCTCCGACTTCCTAACATAGTGGTTCACCATACATGCATGCTACGGGAATCACTAACTTCAACACAAGTATTTCTAGGTTCACAACACCCTACTAACATAACTCTTAATATTACCCAATCCACGTCTCAAAACTAGTTGAGAGGAATCAAACTTCTCTTTCTACTCAACGCACATGAAGATGGAAGTTTTTGTATCCTCTTTGGGTATCTATCACCTTTGGGACTACTTTCATAGAACAAGCCAACTACCAAGTCACGCACCGCTGTGCTCTAAAAGATCTAAGTGAACCACATAGAGCAAAAATTATCTAGCTCAAAAGATATAAGTGAAGCACGATGAGCATTCTAGCAAATTCACGATGAGTGCATGTCTCTCTCAAAAGGTGTGCAGCAAGAATGATTGTGACACAACAAAAAGTAAAGACTCCTACGATACAAGACGCTCCAAGCAAAACACATATCATGTGGTGAATAAAAATATAGCTCCAAGTAATGTCACCGATGGATTGAAGACGAAAGAGGGGATGCCTTCCCGGGGCATCCCCAAGCTTAGTCTTTTTGGTGTCCTTCAATATGGCTTGGGATGCCTTGGGCATCCCCAAGCTTGAAATCTTTCCACTCTTTATCCCTTTGTCCATGAGAACATCACCCAAAACATGAAAACTTCACAACACAAAACTTAAACAGAAACTCGTGATATCATTAGCACAAGAAAACAAACTACCACCTCTTTAGGTACTGTAGCAAACTTGAATTCTATTCATATTGGTGTTATATTACTGTATTCTCACTTTTCCAGTGCTAGTACCCCCCCCCCCCGATACTATCCATAGTTTCATCAAAACAAGCAACCAACTCAACAAAAACAGAATATGTCAAAAACAGACCAGTTTGTAGCAATCTGTATACTTCGTATACTTCTGTTACCTCAACACTTCTGAAAAATTACGACTGCCTGGGCAAAAGGCATATCAACCAGCAGAAAAAAGAAATCAACTCAAAAGCTCTTTCTGAATAGAAATGAAAAATAATCTAGTGAGCGAAAAGTTTCTATCTTTTTCCAGCAGGATCAAAGAACCATCACCAAGACTAGTCATAAAGGTTTTGCTTGGCTCAAACACAAAAAGAGACACAAAATACACAATCATAACAGAATTATGATAGTGTGGACACAACAAAACACAAAGAAAAAGATAAATTCATTGGGTTGCCTCCCAACAAGCGCTTTTCTTTAAAGCCTTTTAGCTAGGCATTGATAATTCAATGATGCTCACATAAAACATAGCAATCGGACACGAAGAGAGCATCATGAAACATGTGAAAATCACATCTAAGTCTAACATACTTCCTATGCATAGGCATTTTATAGGAAAACAGATTGTCAAGACAACTACTAGTTACCATATGCAAGGAAGAAGAAAGAGACAATAGCAATCTCCACATAACGAGAGGTAAATTGGTAACATGAAAGTTTCTACCATAATGTTTTCCTCTCTCATAGCAATTACATGTGGGATCATAATCAAATTAAACAATATAGCTATCCCATAGGATATTCTTTTCATGATCCACATGCATGCAAAGTTGACGCTCTTCAAAAATAGTGGGATTATCATCAACTAAAGTCATGACTTCTCCAAACCCACTTTCAATATTATTGCAAATGTCATATTCATCATGAGGCTTAAACAAATTTTCAAGATCAATAGAAAAATCATTACCCAAATCATGATCATTACAACAAGTACTGGACAAAGCAAAAGTAGCATCCCCAAGCTTAGGGTTTTGCATATTTTTAGCATGATTGTCACTAATAGAATTCATAGTGAAACAATTGCAATCATGCTTTTCATTCAAGGAGCTGATAACCCACAAGTATAGGGGATCGCAACAGTTTTGGAGGCTAGAGTATTCAACCCAAATTTATTGATTCGACTCAAGGGGAAGCCAAAGAATATTCTCAAGTATTAGAAGTTGAGTTGTCAATTCAACCACACGTGAAAGATTTAGTATCTGCAGCGAAGTATCAATAGCAAGGTAGTATGATAGCAGCAGTAGCAACAGTAACCAGTAGCAGCAAAGTGACAACAGTAGTAGCAAAGTAACAGCAGTAGCAACGGAGTAACACTAGCAGCAGTGACAATAGTAGCAGCAAAGTAACATAGCAAGGACCAGTAGGAAAAGACTCGTAGGCATTGGATCGGTGATGGATGATTATGCCGGATGCTATTCATCATGCAACAGTTATAACACGGAGAGATATGTAACTAGCTCCAGTTCATCAATCTAATGTAGGCATGTATTCCGTATGTAGTCATACGTGCTTAGGGAAATGAACTTGCATGACATCTATTGTCCATCCCTCCCGTGGCAGCGGGGTCCTAATAGAAACTACGGGATATTAAGGTTCTCCTTTTAATAAAGAACCGGACCAACGCATTAACACTTGGTGAATACATGAACTCCTCATACTATGGTCATCTCCGGGAGTGGTTCCTGCTATTGTCACTCCGGGGTTGCCGGGTCATAACACATAGTAGGTGACTACAACTTGCAAGACAGGATCAAGAACACACATATATTGGCGACAACATAATAGGTTCAGATCTGAAATCATGGCACTCGGGCCCTAGTGACAAGCATTAAGCATGGCAAAGTAGTAGCAACATCAATCTCAGAACATAGTGGATACTAGGGATCAACCCCCATCAGAACTAACTCGATTACATGATAGATCTCATCCAACCCATCACCGTCCAGCAAGCCTACGATGAGATTACTCACGAACGGTGAAGAGCATCATGGAATTGGCGATGAAGGATCGTTAACGATGACGATGGCGACGATCTCCCCTCTTTGAAGCCCAGAACAGACTCCAGATCTACCTCCAGATGAAGGACAAGAGGTGGCGGCGCCTCCGTATCGTAAAACGCGATGAACTCTTCTCCTTGATTTTTTTCTGGGCAAGACAGACTAAATAGAGCTGGATTTGGAGGCGGTGGACCATCGTGGGCTCCACAAGGCTGCCAGGCACGGGCAGGGGGGCCCGCGCCTGGTGGGCTTGTGGGTTCACGGCTCCACTTCCTCCGCCGATTCTTGCGTCAATATTTTTCATAAATTCCAGAAAAATTCTCCGTAAATTTTCAGGTCATTCCGAGAACTTTTATTTCTACGCAAAAACAACACCATGGCAATTGTGCTGAAAACAACGTTAGTCCGGGTTAGTTCCATTCAAATCATGCAAATTAGAGTCCAAAACAAGGGCAAAAGAGTTTGGAAAAGTAGATACGACAGAGACGTATCAACTCCCCCAAGCTTAAAGCCTTGCTTCTCCTCAAGCAATTCAGTTGACAAACTGAAAGAGACAAAATATAACTTTTACGAACTCTGTTTGATCTTGTTGTTGCAACTATGTCTAACTCATAACCAGAATTTCAGCAAGATCACAAGCAAACCACATAAGCAAATAACATCTAGGTCTCCCGGTAAACTCATATCAATGGCATAATCAACTAGCAAGCAAATAATAATAAGTCTCAAACGTCAACACTTCAATCAAAACAATCATGAAGCAGTAATAATAGATGGTATCTCGCTAGCTCTTTCTGAGACCCCAAAACATAAATGCAGAACACCTTCAAAGACCAAGGGCTGACTAAACATTGTAATTCATGGCAAAGAAGATCCAGTCACAGTCATACTCAACACAGTTAAAAGCAAAGCATAAAAATGACAAAGGTGCTCTCTAATTGGTTCTTTTATAAGAGGAGGATGACTCAACAGGAACATAAATAGACAGGCCCTTCGTAGAGGGAAGCATTGATTTGCAGAGGTGCCAGAGCTCAAGCTTTGAAAACAGAGATAATAATTTTGGGTGGCATGCTTTCATTGTCAACGCAATGACTAAGAGTTTTCACCATCTTCCACGCTACACATGCTATAGGCGGTTCCCAAACAGAAAAGTAAAGTTTTGACTCCCCCACCACCGATCAATCACACTCCACGACTAGCCGAATACTCGGGTGTCGTCCATACCAACATCAATCGAGGGTGAGTTTTGTCTGCAATTATCTTTTCGATTTGAGAATGGAACTAGGAATTCGAATTACCGGCCCCTTTCTCGTGAATGATAGTGAATAAACACATATCGAGGATAACACGCCTAGCATGAAAGATGCTGATAGCCCCCTGTCACCACATGAGCGGTTCGGGCATGCAAAACAGATTATTTCTTGAAGGTTTAGAGAGTGGCACGTGCAAATTTACTTGGAACGGCAGGTAGATACCACATATAGGTAGGTATGGTGGACTCATATGGAACAACTTTGGGTTGATGGGAGTGGATGCACAAGCATTATTCCCGCTTAGTACAAGTGAAGGCTAGCAAAAGACTGGGAAGCGACCAACTAGAGAGCGACAACAGTCATCAAAATGCATTGAGATCAACTAACATTGAGTGCAAGCATGAGTAGGACATAAATCACCATGAACATGAATATCATACAGGCTATGTTGATTCTGTTTCAACTACATGCGCGAACATTTGCCAAGTCAAGCCACTTGAATCATTCAAAGGAGGATACCATCCTATCATACTACATCATAGTCATATCAAAATTCATGTTGGCATCCAAGGCAAACCATTATAAGCTCCTAGCTAATTAAGCATGGCATCAGAAACTATGATCTCTAAGTTGTCATTGCAAACATGTTTCTCTCACAACAAAGCTGGATCAGGAACGATGAGCTAGTCATATATACAAAAACAAAATAGATCGAGTTCATACCAGCTTTTCCAGGCTCAGTCACTTCATCATATATCGTCATTATTGCCTTTCACTTGCACGACCAAATGTTGTGAACAATAATAAGAGTGCTTGTGCATTGGACTAAGCTGGAATCTGTAGGCAAACACAAAGGAGAAGACAAAGTAATATGGCTCTATAACTGATAAACATGTATGCATGCGAGAGCCACTAAACATTGTAACCATGGTCTTCTACCTTGACCCAAAGAAAAGGAAAACTATTTACACGGGAAAGCTCCCAACAAGCAAAAGAAGAAAAAGAAAATCTTTTTGGGATTTTCTCAAACTAGACAGATGCACAAAAATAAAACGAGAAAAAGAAAATAAACTAGCATGGATGATACAGTGGCAAAGTGTGAACACCGACGAACAAAGTGAGAGCATAAGCAAGAATGTAAAGTCGGTGAGAAACACGTACTCCCCCAAGCTTAGGCTTTTGGCCTAAGTTGGTCTACTCCCAAGGAGGGAAATAACCAGCTCCGGAATACTCCGGAGTGGACTGAGGATGCCACTGCTGTGTGAGCTCCTGTGGCTCCCACTGATAAACTGGCGTCTGGTACTCGACTGGTGGCTCGGGCACGGGCACCTGTGGTTGGGACAAGCCCCAATATGCGTATATGTCCAAGGGCATAATAATGTACATGCCAGCATGAAGATTGAACAAAGAAGGAGCAGGCAAAGTAATAGTCTCACGAGTACCCTGACTAAATACCAGGTTATAAATCATCCTTCTATTTATATCTCTATCAAGAAAGTCATGGCGAACCATGCTATCATAATCTAGATATCTCTCGGGAAGAAGAATCTCTTCTTCCTCGTCCAGTCTAATAGGGATCTCAAAGTGTCTGGCAAGACGGGTAGCATAGATACCTCCATAGACAACGCCTTTAGAATGGTTCGTGTTCAACCGTTGAGCTACTATAGCGCCCAAGCAATAAGTTTTATCATTATAAAGGGCTTCGTGCAAGACCGCAAGATCTGGGGAGCTAAGGGACCCAGCTTTCCCATGGCCAATCAAACATTTTCCCACGAATAATGAGAAGTACCAAAGCATGGGAAAATGTATGCTAGCAGCAATAGCGCAAGACACTCCTCTCTCCTCTCCTACAGCAATTGTATCGATGAAAGCCTCCAAGTCCCGTGGACGAGTTTCATGAATACCCCCAACAAAAGGCAATTCGCAAACATTGCAAAAATCCTAGAGTGACATGCGCTCAGGGATATCATATAATTTGAACTCAACCATAGGAGGATTCTTCCTCGGATAGAAGTTAAAGCTTTGCACGAAGATATTAGTGAGGAGGAGGTATTGCAGACACTTATCTTCAACGAAGGCGATAAGGCATGCGTTCTCCACCAAGTAATAAAAGTCCTCATAAAATCCGACGGCGCTAAGAACACATCTCTTGGCCATTCACACGCTCGAACTTCTTTAACTCGAGGGACCGAATATTTGGGCTTCTTCTCACTTCCATCATCCTTGGGGTCACGGCTTGAAGTGCCTCTTAAGAACCTCCTCATCTTTTGTTTTTTCTATCTCTGAAATTTTCTGAAATTTTTAGTGACTCTAAGGAAAAGTGAACAAGGCTCAACAAAACTCATAGCAACTACTCCCACAAGTGCCTAGAGGCCATATTATGCATCAAAACTACTTGGGACCAGCTAAAATTTGCATGCAAATCTCAAGAACAAGGTCACCAAGGTAGCAAAAATACGCGAAGTATAAGGCACTAGAGAAAAAACTAATTGGACCAATGGAGGAGTTACTTACCAAGGAGTAATTTCTCGAAAATAGTTCGGAGAATGGTGCTTTGAGCAAGGAGATCGAAAATCCCAGCAAGAAGAGCAAGAACATGGGTTTGAGCTACGAAACGATTTTTTCTGGAGGTAGGAGAAGCATATGGGAGCTAGAATGAGTGGAGGGGGTGCACGTGGGCCCCACAAGCCAGGTAGGCGCGACCAAGGGGTGCCCGCGCCTCCAGGGCTTGTGGCCCACTGGTGCAGCCCCCAGACTAGCTCTTCGTCTCAGTATTTTTCAAAACTTCCAGAAAAATCATACTTGATTTTCACGACGTTCGGAGAACTTTTATTTTCGGGGTACTTTTCTACGGGACGCTAAAACAGAAAACAGGGAAAACTAAACTAAACCTATCAATTTTCTTCTAAGCAACCGAAGGTGAAAGCTTGGAACAGAGGTTTGTGACTCCTCGAATCATCCATCTCATGGTCATCGGAAGAAATCCGTCAATGAGGTTGATCAAGTCTCCTCGACAAACCTTTTCGAATCGCAAAAGAGAACGGTGATTTTTCGAATAGTCACTAGGTTACCTCAATGGGGATGTGTATCTCCCCAACAAGCAAATCATACTTCATCTTAGCAGGAGGAATAGGGCATTCAAAGCTCCCAATAAGAATCGATGAAGTTTTTTCGATAGCATTGATGCAATGTACTCGATATTGTTTCTTCAGAAAGTGCAGCGTATGCTCATTACTGTTGACATGGAAAGTGACATTGCCTTTGTTGCAATCTATAACAGCCCCTGCGGTGTTTAAAAAGGATCTTCCGAGGATGACCGCCATGGCATCGTCCTCAGGAATATCCAGAATAACAAAGTTTGTTAAGATAGTGACGTTGGCAACCACAACAGGCACATACTCGCAAATGCCGATAGGGAAAGCAGTTGATTTGTCGGCCATTTGCACAGAGATTTCAGTGGGTGTCAACTTATCCAGTTCAAGCCTACGATAAAGAGAGAGAGAGAGGCATAACACTAACACCGGCTCCAAGGTCGCAGAAAGCAGTTCTAACGTAGTTTCCTTTAATGGAGCAAGGTATAATGGGCACACCGGGATCACCTAGTTTCTTCGGAGTTCCACCCTTGAAGGTATAATTAGCAAGCATGGTGGAAATCTCAACCTCAGGTATCCTCCTCTTATTAGTCACAATATCTTTCATGTACTTAGCATACGGAGACATTTTGAGCATATTTGTCAAACGCATTTGCAGAAAGACAGGTCTGATCATTTCAACAAAGCGCTCAAAATCCTCATCATCCTTTTTCTTGGATGGTTTGGGAGGAAAGGGCATGGGTTTTTGAACCGATGGTTCCCTTTCTTTACCATGCTTCCTAGCAGCGAAGTCATTCTTATCATATCTTCTATTCTTAGGTTGTGGGTTATCAAGATCAATAGGTTCAATCTCCACATCCTTATCATTGCTAG
Organism: Hordeum vulgare subsp. vulgare; assembly: GCF_904849725.1. Taxonomy (NCBI): domain Eukaryota; kingdom Viridiplantae; phylum Streptophyta; class Magnoliopsida; order Poales; family Poaceae; genus Hordeum; species Hordeum vulgare. Next base: position 484,234,848 of record NC_058524.1, on the reverse strand, counting down.
GTTGAGCATCTTCATGAACATCACTATTGATATTATCATTAGGCTCATGTTCATCACCAGATTGTGTTTCAGCGTCAGAAACAGAGACATCGTTTGGACTCTCAGGTGTAGCAGCATCAGGGTTGCTAGCATGCAGGTCCCTATCATCTTTCTTCTTCTTCCTAGGATGACTAGGTGCATCAGTGCTAACTCCTTGAGAATCTTGTCCAATTCTCTTAGGATGACCCTTAGGATACAAAGGTTCCTAGGTCATTCTACCGCCTCTAGTGACGACTCTTACGGAATTGTCATTCAGCTCATTGAGCAAGTCATTCTGAGCTTTAAGTACTTGTTCTACCTGAGTAGTAACCATAGAGGCATGTTTACTCAAGAGCTTAAGATCATTGACGTTTCTGTCTACACAAGCACTCAAATGACTAAGCATACGAGCATTCTGTTCCAATTGTCTGCTAACATAATCATTGAAACTCTGTTGTTTGGCAACAAAGTTATCAAATTCATCCAGGCATAAGCTAGCAGGCTTATCAAAAGGAATATCACTCTCATCAAACCTACGTAGAGAATTTACTTCTACTACCTGTATCGGGTTATCAAGACCATGGATCTCTTTGATAGGTGGTAGATTTTTGACATCTTCAAATTTAATGCCTTTCTCTTTCATAGATTTCTTAGCTTCTTGCATATCTTCGGGACTGAGGAATAGAATACCTCTTTTCTTCGAAGTTGGCTTCGGAGGTGGTTCGGGAATAGTCCATGCATTCTCATTGCACAAGATATTGTTCAATAGAATCTCAGCTTGTTCTACAGTTCGTTCCCTAAAAACACAACCAACACAACTATCTAGGTGGTCTTTGGAAGCATCGGTAAGTCCATTATAGAAGATATCAAGTATTTCATTCTTCTCAAGAGGGTGATTGCTACGGCAACAAAAGTCCTTCCCCGGCAGCGCCAGGAATTCTTCTTGCTACTTCTCTTGCTTGCGTCGGTTTTTCCCTTGAAGAGGAAAGGGTGATGCAGCACAGGAGCAGTAAGTATTTCCCTCAGTTTGAGAACCAAGGTATCAATCCAGTAGGAGAATCTCGTCAAGTCCAGTGTACCTGCACAAACACAAAGATCTTGCACCCAACGCTATAAAGGGGTTGTCAATCCCTTCAAGATTGATTGCAAAGTGAGATCTGAAGGCAGAAAGTGCAACGAAGAAAAAGTGTAAGGCTGAAAATATGGTGTGGAGTAGACCCGGGGGCCATAGTGTTCACGAGAGGCTCTTCTCAAAATAGCAAATATTACGGTGGGTGAACAAATTAGTGTCGAGCAATTGATAGAACCGCGCAAAGTCATGACAATACCTAAGGCAATGATCATACATATAGGCATCACGTCTGAGACAAGTAGACCGATACTTTCTGCATCTACTACTATTACTCCACACATCGACCGCTATCCAGCATACATCTAGTGTATTGAGTTCATGACGAACAGAGTAACGCCTTAAGCAAGATGGCATGATATAGAGGGATAATCTCAAACCAATGATGAAAACCCCATCTTTTTACCCCTGATGGCAACAACACGATGCGTGCCTCGCTACCCCTTCTGTCACTGGGTGAGGTCACCGCACGGTATGAACCCAAAACCAAGCACTTCTCCCATTGCAAGAATCATAGATCTAGTTGGCCAAACAAAACCCACAACTCGAAGAGAATTACAAGGATATGAAATCATGCATAAGAGAGATCAGAAGAAACTCAAATAAGATTCATAGATAATATGATCATAAATCCACAATTCATCGGATCTCGACAAACACACCGCAAAAGAAGATTACATCGGATAGATCTCCATGAAGATCATGGAGAACTTTGTATTGAAGATCCAAGAGAGAGAAGAAGCCATCTAGCTACTAGCTATGGACCCGTAGATCTAGGGTGAACTACTCACACATCATCGGAGAGGTCATGGTGTTAATGAAGAAGCCGTCCGTGTCCGAATCCCCCCTCCGACAGGGCACCAGAACGTGCCCCAGATGGGATCTTGCGGAGACAAAAGCTTGTGGTGGCGGAAAAGTACTTTCGATGATCTCCTGATTTTTTCTGGGATTTTAGGGAATATATAGGCGCAAAACCTAGGGCAGAGGTGGCCGAGGGAGCCCACAAGCCAGGGAGGCGCGGGCCCCCCTGGCCGCGCCATGAGGGCTTGTGGGGTCCGTGCAGGCCCCCTGCCCTGATTCTCCGGCTTCCCGATCTTTTTCTGTTTCGGAAAAAAACTTTTTGGCAGTTTCATTCCGTTTGGACTCCATTCAAAATCCTCCTCTGAAAGGGGTCAAAAACATGGAAAAAACAAGGACTGGCACTTGGCACTGGGTTAATAAGTTAGTCCCAAAAAATATATAAAAGGCATGCAAAACATCCAAAGTTTGACAAGATAATAGCATGAAACCATCAAAAATTATAGATACGTTGGAGACGTATCAAGCATCCCCAAGCTTATCTCCTGCTCGTCCTAGAGTAGGGAAGTGATAAAGAATGAATATTTGATGTGGAATGCTACCTAGCATAGTTGTCCTTTGCAACTTATTTCACGTGACATGAATGTTTAGATCTGTAAGATTCAAAACAATAGTTTGCTATTGACATGAAAACAATAATACTTCAAGCAAACTAGCAAGGTAATCATGAACTTTCAAAATAACAAGGCCAAGGAAAGTTATCCCTACAAAATCATATAGTCTCGCTATGCTCCATCATACTCACACAACTAATTTAAATCATGCACAACCCTGGTATTGGCCAAGTAATTGTTTTCGCACTCTTACTTTCTCGAAGTTTTTATAACTATCACGCAATACATGAGCGTGAGCCATGGATACAGCACTATAGGTGGAATAGAGTGTGGTGGTGGTTGTGAGACAAAAAAGGAAGGAGATGGTCACATTGACTCGGCGTATCAAAGGGCTATGGAGATGCCCATTAATAGATATCAATGTGAATGAGTAGGGATTGCCATACAAAGGATGCACTAGAGCTATAAGTATGTGAAAGCTCAAAAGTAGAACTAGTGGGTGTGCATCCAACTTGCTTGCTCACGAAGACCTAGGGCAATTTTGAGGAAGCCCATCATTGCAATATACAAGCCAAGTTATATAATGAAGATTCCCACTAGCATATGGTGGTGATGAAACGAGAGGCTCTCAAACATGAAGAACATGGTGCTATTACGAAGCACAAGTGTGGAAAAAGATAGTAGCATTGTCCCTTCTCTCTTTTTCTCTTTTTTTTATTTGGGCTCTTAGGCCTCTCTTTTTTTTGGGCTCTTTGGCCTCCTTTTTATTCCTCACATGGGACAATGCTCTAATAATGATGATCATCACACTTTTATTTACTCACAGCTCAAAGCTTAGAAATGACTCTATAGGAAATGCCTCCGATAGTGTACCGGGATGTGCAACGATCTAGCTTGGCGTATGACGTTGAAACATCTGGCTAGCTATCTTACGATCATGCAATGGCAATATGAAAAAGATCACATGCTAATCTTATAGTCAGTAGTTGTTGGGGAACGTAGTAAATTCAAAATTTTCCTACGCCATACAAGGATCTATCTATGGAGAGACCAGCAACGAGAGAGGTTGTAGAGCATCTTCATACCTTTGAAGATCGCTAAGCGGAAGCGTTGCTAGAACGTAGTTGATGGAGTCGTACTCGCGGCGATTTAGATCGCGGTGTGATTCCGATCTAGTGCCGAACCACAGCACCTCAGCGTTCAACACATGTGCAGCCCGGTGATGTCTCCCGCACCTTGATCCAGCAAGGAGGAGGGAGAGGTTGGGGAAGATCTCCGGCAGCACGACAGCATGGTATCGATGGAGAGACGAGGTCTTCCGGCAGGGCTTCGCCAAGCACCATGGGAGAGGAGGAAGAAGAAGAGCAGGGCTGCGCCGAGAGATAGATGGAAAACCGTGTCTCCAATGGCCAAACCCCCCGCTATATATAGGGGGAAGGGAGGGTGGAACCCCCTTTAGGGTTTCCCCCTTGAGGGGGGCGGCAGCCCTAGATAAGAAAAGGGGTGGCGGCCATGAAGGGAGGAGGGGGTGGCGCACCCCCTTGGTGGGCCTTAGGCCCACCTGCGCTAGGGTCCCCCCCCCCTTTCCCCCTCTTAGGCGCCATGGGCCAGGTGTGGGGCGCACCAGCCCACCAAGGGGATGGTTCCCTCTCACACTTGGCCCATGTAGCCTCCTGGGGATGGTGGCCTCTCCCGGTGGGCCTCCGAAACCCTTCCGGTGGTCCCAACACTTTGTCGGTGGTGCCCGAAACATTTCCGGCGTCCAAACCCATCCAACCTATATATAAATATTTACCTCCGAACCATTCCGGAGCTCCTCGTGACGTCCGGGATCTCATCCGGGACTCCGAACAACCTTAGATAACCTCGTATAACAATTCCCTATAACCCTAGCGTCATCGAACCTTAAAGTGTGTATACCCTACGGGTTCAGGATATAACATGACCGAGACATCTCTCCGGCCAATAACCATCAGCGGGGTCTGGATATACATGGCTCCCACATGTTCCACGATGATCTCATCAGATGAACCATGATGTCAAGGATTCAATCAATCACGTATACAATTCCCTTTGTCTGTCGGTATAGAACTTGCCCGAGATTTGATTGTCGGTATACCTATACCTTGTTCAATTTCGTTACTGGTAAGTCACTTTACTCATTTTGTAGCACGTCATCCTGTGACTAACTCCTTAGTCACATTGAGCTCATGGTGATGTTCTACCGAGTGGGCCCAGAGATACCTCTCCGTCACACGGAGTGACAAATCCCGATCTCGATTCGTACCAACCAAACAAACACTTTTGGAGATACCCGTAGTGCACCTTTATAGTCACCCATTTACGTTGTGACGTTTGATACACCCAAAGCACTCCTATGATATTCGGGAGTTGCACAATCTCACGGTCGAAGGAAAAGACCTTGACATTAGAAAAGCTTTAGCATACGAACAACACGATCTAGTGCTATGCTTAGGATTGGGTCTTGCCCATCACATCATTCTCCTAATGATGTGATCCCGTTATCAATGACATCTAATGTCCATGATCAGGAAACCATGATCATCTATTGATCAACGAGCTAGCCAACTAGAGGCTTGCTAGGGACACATTGTGATCTATTTATTCACACATGTATTACTGTTTCCTGTTAATACAATTATAGCATGAACAATAAACGATTACATGAACGAGGAAATATGATAATAATCATTTTATTATTGCCTCTAGGGCACATTTCCAACAGTCTCCCACTTGCACTAGAGTCTATAATCAAGTTCACATCACTATGTGATTGCAATGAATTCAACACCCATACAGTTCTGGGGTTCGATCATGTCTTGCTTGTGAGAGAGGTTTGTAGTCAATGGGTCTGAACCTTTCAGATCCGTGTGTGATTTACAAATCTCTATGTCATCCTATAGATGCTACTATGCCCCATATGGAACCATTCCAAATGATTGCTCCACTATACAAATCCGGTTTACTACTCATAGTCCTCCGGATTAGTGACAAAGCTTGCATCAACATAAGTCCTTTACGACGAACTCTTTAATCACCTCCATAATTGAGAACAAAATCCTTAGTCCATTAGTTACTAAGGATAACTTCGACTGTTGTCCAGTGATCCATTCCTGGATCACTCTTGTACCCCACGACTGACTCATGGCAAGGCACGCTTTAGGTGTTGTACACAGCATAGCATACTTGTAGAGCCTACGGCTGATGCATAGGGGACGACATTCGTCCTTTCTCTTTATTTTGTCGTGGTCGGGCTTTGAGTTGTACTCAAATTTACACCTTACAACATAGCCAAGAACTCCTTCTTTGCTGATCTATTTTGAACTCCTTCTAAAACTTGTCAAGGCATGCATTTCATTGAAAGTTCCATTAAGCACTTTGATATATCTTTATAGATCTTGATACTCAACTCTCAAGTAGCTACATCTAGGTTTTCCTTTGAAAAACTCCTTTCAAACAACCCTTTATGATTTGCAGAAATTCTACATTATTTTCGATCAACAGTATGTCAACCACATATATTCATCAGAAATTCTATAATGCTCCCACTCACCTTTTGGAAATACAAGTTTCTCACAAACTTTGTATAGAACCAAAAACTTTGATCATCTCATCAAAGTGTATGTTCCAACTCCCAGATGCTTGCTCCAGTCCATAGAAGAATCGTTGGAGCTTTGCATACTTGTTAGCACCTTTTTAGGATCAACAAAACCTTCTGGTTGTATCACATACAACCTTTCCTCAAGGAAATCGTCGAGGAAACAATATTTTGACATCCTATCTACAATATTTCATAAATGATGCAGCAACTGCTAACATAATTTCAACAGACTTTCAGCATCTCTACGAGTGAGAAAGTCTCATCGTAGTCAACTCTTTGAACTTTGTCAAAAACACCTTTGCGACAAGTCGAGCATTCTTAATGTTGACTTTTCACCATCATCGTCTGTCTTCCTTTTAAAGATCCATTCACAATAAATAGTCTTATGACCATCAAGTGGTTCCTCCAAAGTCTATACTTTGTTTTTCATACATGGATCCTCTCTCCGATTTCATGGCCTTCAGCCATTTGTCGGAATTCGGGCCCACAATCGCTTCTCTATATCTCGTAGGTTCATTGTTTTCCAACAACATGACCTCTAAGACAGGATTACCATACCACTCTGTAGTAGTACGCATCCTTGTCCGCCTACGAGGGTTTTCCCAGTGACTTGATCCGAAACTTCATGATCACCATCATAAGCTTCCACTTCAATTGGTGTAGGCGCCACAGGAACAACTTCCTGCGCCCTGCTATACACTGGTTAAAGTGATGGTTCAGTAACCTCATCAAGTATCCACCATACTCCCACTCAATTCTTTCGAGAGAAACTTTTCCTCGAGAAAGGACCCATTTCTAGAAACAAACACATTTGCTTCCGAATCTGAGTTAGGAGGTATACCCAACTGTTTTGGGTGTCCTATGAAGATGCATTTATCCGCTTTGGGTTCGAGCTTATCCGGCTGAAACTCTTTCACATAAGCATCGCAGCCCCAAACTCTTAAGAAATGATAGCTAAGGTTTCTCTAAACCATAGTTCATACGGTGTCATCTCAACGGAATTGAGTGGTGCCCAATTTAAAGTGAATGCGGTTGTCTCGAATGCCTAACCCATAAACGATAGTGGTAATTTGATAAGAAATATCATAGTATGCACTATATCTAATAGTGCACGATTATGACATACGGACACACCATCAGACTATGGTGTTCCACGTGGCATGAGTTGTGAAACATTTTTCACGTGAAACAATTTTCACCTTGTCTTGAACGTTTACCAAACTTGTAACTCAGAAATATATGATTACCTCCACGATCACATCGTAGACATATTATCCTCTTGTCACGATGATCTTCAACTTCACTCTGAAATTACTTGAACCTTTTTCAATAATTCAGACATGTGTTTCATCAAGTAAATACACTAGTATCTACTCAAATCATTTGTGAAGTATGAACATAATGATATCCACTGCGTGCCTCGGTACTCATCGGACTGCACACATCAAAATGTATTACTTCCAACAAGTCACATTCTTGTTCCATCTCACTGGAAAAAGAGGTCTTTAGTCATCTTGCCGATGTGGTATGATTTGCATGTCTCAAGTTATTCAAAAATCAAGTGAGTCAAACGATCCATCCGCATGGAGTTTCTTCATGCGTTTATACCAACAGGCATGGTTTGCATGTCTCAAACATTTCAAAAATGAGTGAGTACAAAGATCCATCGGCATGGAGCTTCTTCATGCATTTTATACCAATATGACTCAAGCCGCAGTGCCACAAGTATGTGGTACTATCATTACTACTTTGTATCTTTTGGCAACAATATTATGAACATGTGTATCACTACGATCTAGATTCAATAAACCATTCATTCTAGGTGCAAGACCATTTAAAGTATCATTCAAGTAAACAGAATAACCATTATTCTCTTTAGATGAATAATCGTATTTGTCATTAACATAATCCAATCATGTCTATGCTCAACGTAAACACCAAATAACAATTATTTAGGTTTAACACTAATCTCGATGGTAGAGGGAGCGTGCGATGTGTGATCATATCAACCTTGGAAACACTTCCAACACACATCGTCACCTCGCCTTTAGCTAGTCTCTGTTTATTCAGTAGCTTTTATTTCGAGTTACTAACACTTAGCAACCGAACCGGTATCTAATACCGTGGTGCTACTAGGAGTAATAGTAAAGTACACACCAATATCATGTATATCCAATATTTTTCTATTGACTTTGCCATCCTTCTTATCTACCAAGTGTCTAGGGTAGTTCCTCTTCAGTGACTGTTCCCCTCATTATAGAAGCACTTAGTCTCGGGTTTGGGTTCAACCTTGGGTCTCTTCACTATAGCAGCAACTGGTTTGCATTTAATGAAGTATCCCTTCATGCCCTTTCCCTACTTGAAACTAGTGGTTTCACAAACCATCAACAATTGTTGCTCCTTTTCGATTTCTACTTCCGCAGTGTCAAACATCACGAATGGCTCAAGGATTATCATGTCCATCCTTGATATGCTATAGTTCATCACGAAGCTCTAGTAGCTTGGTGTTAGTGACTTTGGAGAACTATCAATGTCTCATCTGGAAGATCAACTCCCACTCGATTCAAACGATTGTAGTACTCAGACAATCTGAGCACATGCTCAATGATTGAGTTCTTCTCCTTTACTTTGCAGACAAATAATCTTGTCGGAGGTCCCATACCTCTCAACAAGGGCACGAGTATGAAATCCCAATTTCATCTCTTGGATCATCACGTATGTCCCGCGACGTTCGAAACGTCTTTAACACCTCAATTCTAAGCCGTTCAAGCAATATGCACTGAACTATCATGTAGTTATCAAAAACGCGTATGTCGGATGTTCGCAACATCCATAGATCACGCTTGGGGTTCAGCACACCGAGCGCTGCATTATGGACATAAGCCTTCTGCTTAGCAATGAGGACAATCCTCAGTTAACGGACCGAGTCCGCATAATTGCTACTTCTATCTTTCAACCATATTTTCTCTAGGAACGTATCAAATACCGTAGAGCTATAGCGTAAGTACAACATAATTTGCAAACACCTATGTGACTATGTTCATGATAATTAAGTTCATTTAACGAACTCCCACTTAGATCGACATCCCTCTAGTCATCCAAGTGTTACACGATCCACGTCGACTAGCCCATGTTCGATCATCACATGAGACGGACTAGTCATCAACGGTGAGCATCTCCATGCTGATCGTATCAACCATATGACTCATGTTCGACCTTTCGGTCTCCTGTATTCGAGGCCATGTCTGTACATGCTAGGCTCGTCAAGTCAACCTAAGTGTTCTGCGTGTGTAAATCTGGCTTACACCTGTTGTATGCGAACGTTAGAATCTATCACACCCGATCATCACGTGGTGCTTCGAGACAACGATCCTTCGCAACGGTGCACACTTAGGGGAATACATTCTCGAAATTTTATGACGGATCATCTTATTATGCTACCGTCGTTCTAAGCAATAAGAGGAAAACATGGTAAACATCACATGCAATCATATAGTGACATGATATGGCCATTATCATCTTTGCACCTTCGATCTCCATCTTCGGGCATCGCATGATCATCATTGTCACCGGCGTGACACCATGACCTCCATCATCGTGTCTTTGTGAAGTCGTCACGCCAACTACTACTACTACCACTACTATAGCTAACCGTTAGCAATGAAGTAAAAGTAGTAAACACATGGCGTTGCATCTCATACAATAAATTAAGACAACTCCTATGGCTCCTACAAGTTGTCATACTCATCGACATGCAAGTCGCGAATCCTATTACAAGAACATGATCATCTCATACATCATACATGTAATATCACAACTTTTGGCCATATCACATCACATGTCAAACCCTGCAAAAACTTGTTAGACGTCCCCTAATTGTTGTTGCAAGTTTTACGTGGCTGATTTGGGTTTCTAGCAAGAACGCCTTCTTACCTACGTGATAGCCACAACAATGATATGCCAAAGCTATTTACCCTTCATAAGGACCCTTTTCATCTAATCCAATCCGACTAGAGTGGGAGAGACAGACACCCGCTAGCCACCTTATGCACCTAGTGCATGTTGGTCGGTGGAACATGTCTCACGTAAGCATACGTGTAAGGTCGGTCCGGGCCGCTTCATCCCACAATACCGCCGGAAAAGAATAAGACTAGTAGCAGCAAGCAATTGACAAAACCATCACCCACAACCTTTTTGTGTTCTACTCGTGCATAGAATCTATGCATAGAAAACCTGGCTCAGATGCCATTGTTAGGGAACGTAGTAAATTCAAAATTTTCCTACGCCATACAAGGATCTATCTATGGAGAGACCAGCAACGAGAGAGGTTGCAGAGCATCTTCATACCTTTGAAGATCGCTAAGCAGAAGCGTTATAAGAACGCGGTTGATGGAGTCGTACTCGCGGCGATTCAGATCGCGGTGTGATTCCGATCTAGTGCCGAACCACGGCACCTCCGCGTTCAACACACGTGCAGCCCGGTGACGTCTCCCGCACCTTGATCCAGCAAGGAGGAGGGAGAGGTTGGGGAAGATCTCCGGCAGCAAGACGGCGTGGTGTCAATGGAGAGACGAGGTCTCCCGGCAGGGCTTCTCCAAGCACCGTGGGAGAGGAGGAAGAAGAAGAGCAGGGCTGCGCCGAGAGAGAGATGGAAAAACGTGTCTCCAATGGCCAAAACCCCTGTTGTATATAGGGGGGAAGGTAGGGTGGCGCCCCCTCTAGGGTTTCCCCTTGAGGGGGGGCGGCAGCCCTAGATGGGGAAAGGGGTGGTGGCCAGGAAGGGAGGAGGGGGTGGCGCACCCCCTTGGTGGGCCTTAGGCCCAACTACGCTAGGGTCCCCCCCCCTCCCCTTCCCCCTCTTAGGCGCCATGGGCCAGGTGTGGGGGCGCACCAGCCCACCCAGGGGATGGTTCCCTCTTAGTCTTGGCCCATGTATCCTCCTGGGGCTGGTGGCCTCTCCCGGTGGGCCTCCGAAACCCTTTCGATGGTCCCGACACTTTGCCGATGGTGCCCGAAACATTTCCGGGGTCCAAACCCGTCCAACCTATATATCAATCTTTACCTCCGGACCATTCCGAAGCTCCTCGTGACGTCCGGGATCTCATCCGCGACTCCTAACAACCTTTGGTAACCTCGTATAACAATTCCCTATAGCCCTAGCGTCATCGAACCTTAAGTGTGTAGACCCTACGGGTTCGGGAGGCATGCACACATGACCGAGACATCTCTCCGGCCAATAACCATCAGCGGGGTCTGGATACCCATGGTGGCTCCCACATGTTCCATGGTGATCTCATTGGATGAACCACGATGTCAAGGATTCAATCAATCTCGTATACAATTCCCTTTGTGTGTCGATATAGAACTTGCCCGAGATTCGATCGTCGGTATACCTATACCTTGTGCAATCTCATTACCGGTAAGTCTCTTTACTCGTTTCGTAGCACGTCATCCTGTGACTAACTCCTCAGTCACATTGAGCTCATGATGATGTTCTACCGAGTGGGCCCAGAGATACCTCTCCGTCACACGGAGTGACAAATCCCGATCTCGATTCGTACCAACCCAAGATACACTTTTGGAGATACCCGTAGTGCACCTTTATAGTCACGCAGTTACGTTGTGACGTTTGATACACCCAAAGCACTCCTACGATATCCGGGAGTTGCACAATCTCACGGTCGAAGGAAAAGACACTTGACATTAGAAAAGCTTTAGCATATGAACAACACGATCTAGTGCTATGCTTAGGATTGGGTCTTGTCCATCACATCATTCTCCCAATTATGTGATCCCATTATCAATGACATCTAATGTCCATGATCAGGAAACCATGACCATCTATTGATCAACGAGCTAGCCAACTAGAGGCTTGCTATGGACACATTGTGATATATTTATTCACATGTATTACTGCTTCCTGTTAATACAATTATAGCATGAACAATAGACGATTATCATGAACGAGGAAATATGATAATAACCATTTTATTATTGCCTCTAGGGAATATTTCCAACAGTAGTGAGACCACATAAGGAAAAGTATAAGTAGTAAAATTTGTTGAAGATTGACAAAAAGAGCATTGGTAAGTTATGCAACACATGAAAGAATTAATTATTGAACAGAAGATTTACATGCAAATACACTATCCTTGACATCTTTTATTATTGTGAGCCCCATTAATTATAGTATTCCAAAACTGTTAACATTGGACAAGGAAGACAAGGTAGTTATTTATGTTTGTTCACATTCACATAGAAGTTATATTGTTATAGATCCTCTAACATGTGGTGCTTGCCCAATATCTTTGCTAGCCAAAACTCCGCACTAAGTAGAGATACTACTTGTGCATCCAAAACCTTAAACCCAAATACATGTTTTAAGATCCCACCATACCTACCTATGGATTGAGTAAGATTCTTCAAGTAAGTTGTCATCGGTGCACAAAGCAAGAAAAATTGCTTCTAAACATGTTTGATCATTTAGTGTAAGGGAAATTAAGCGTTTTACAAACTTGTGATGGAGATAATAAAAGTGACGAACCGCGTAATAAAGGTTGCCATCACAAGGGGCAATATAATGTAAAGTTCATGTGCACTAAGAGATTTGGCATACAACTAAAAAGCGCATGACAACCTGTGCTTCCCTCCATGAAGGATCTATATTTTACTTTTAAGCAAGAGTCAAAGTATTCTTATCTACTCCTTTTTATTTTCTCCTTTGCAAGCATCATGTGGTGGGGAAAGATCTAAGCATTTATATCGAGTTGAATGTGAATGGACATGAGTTATTATTGTTGACATCACCCTTGAGGTGAATACATTGGGAGGTGACACTTTAAGCCACTATCTTTCTATGTGTTCGGTTCAAACCTTTTGTTCATATGTATGCAATGTGTGTTAGCAATCATAGAAGACTAAATGATGGTTGAGTATGTAGACTTGCTTAAAAGCTCCGATATGTGACCCTTCCTGAAAATATGACGAATTGTGTTGCAAAGTCGACTGAAAACATAGTTTCTTAGTTTTCAACAGAGTTTATGCTTCATACTTCGACGATGTGATGAATCGTTACTTGTTTATGAGAAGTTCTAATGATGAAAATGTTGTGATGAAGTATTTTATAAAGTTTATTTGTGGTTATAATAATGAGCATGATGCTACTATGTCCATATTTTGTTTTTAACGACACCTCTCTCTCTCAAAGCATGTGGTCATGATTTTCGTTATTGGCTTTCTCTTGAGGACAAGTGAAGTCTAAGCTTGGGGGAGTTGATACGTCCATTTTGCATCATGTTTTGTCACTGTTATTTTTAGTGTTTTTATGCATTATACCACTTGATGGAGTAATTCTAATGCATTTTCTCCCATAATATGCAAGGTTTACATCAAGAGGGAGAATGCCGGGAGATGGAATTCTTGACCTGAAGCTACGTCAAAGATATCTATTCTGCACATTTCCTAATGGGCTGAAAGTTCACGGAGATTTATTTTGGAATAAGTAAAAAAATACATGAGGAAAGAAGTACCAGAGGGGGCTACCAGGTGCCCACTAGGCACTAGGGCGCGCGAGCCTCCCTAGCGCGGCGTGGTGGGTAGTGGCCCCCTGGCCCACCTCTCGCAACCATCTTCTACTATAAATTCTCTTTTTACCTGCAAAAAACAGGGGAGGACTTTCGGGACGAAGCGCCACCGTCTCGAGTTGGAACGTGGGAGGAGCACTTTTGCCCTTCGACGGAGCGATTCCATCGGAGGAACTTCCCTCTCGGAGGGTAAATCAAGGCCATCATCATCAGTAACAACACTCTCATCTTAGGGATGCCAATCTTCATCAACAACTTCATCAGCACTATCTCCTCTCAAAACCCTAGTTCATCTCTCGTGCTCAATCTTGTACCGGAACCTCAGATTGGTACCTCGGGTGTGACTAGTAGTGTTGATTACATCTTGTAGTTGATGCTTCATGGTTTATTTGGTGGAAGATCATATGTTCGGATCCAATATTCTATTTAATATCTCTCTGATCATGAGCATGTTTATCACTTGTGAGTAGTTAATTTTGTTCTTGAGGCTACGGGAGAAGTCATGTTGCGGTAGTCATGTGAAGTTGATATTTGTTCAATATTTTGATGATATGAATGTTGTGATTCCCTTAGTAGTGTTATGTGAACGTTGACTACATAACACTTCACCATCTTTGGGCCTAAGGGGATGCATTGTGGAGTAGTAATAAGATGGTGGTTAGCGGGAGTGACAGAAACTTAAACCTAGTTTATGCGCTATTCCATAAGGGGCTGATTTGGATCCCTATGTTTAATGCTATGGTTAGAATTTATTCTTAATACTTTTCTCGTAGTTGTGGATGCTTGCGGGAGGGTTAATCATAAGTGGGAGGTTTGTTCAAGTAAGGAAAGCATCCAAGCACCGGTCCACCCACATATCAAATTATGAAAGTACCGAATGCGAATTAAACCCACATGACGAAGTGAGTAGATGAAATTCCAGTGTGCCCTCAAGAACACTTTGCCTATTATAAGAAACCATTCCAGCCTATCCTTTGCCACAAAAGGATTGGTCTATATTGCTACACCTATTGTTACTATTGCTACTTGTCACCTGTTACACTTATCTTGCTATCAAACAACTTGTTACCGTTATTTTAGTGCTTTCAGAAATTACCTTGCTGAAAATCGCTTGTTATTTCCATCCGCTCCTCGTTGGGTTCGACACTCTTACTTATCAAAAGGACTATGATTGATCCCCTATACTTGTGGGTCATCAATGACTCACATATTACTATCTCCATATCGCAAAACTATTGCAAGGAATCAAGTTTATAATATCCAATCATCTTCATGGAAGTTTTATTATATCCCTCTTGAATATGTATCATTTTGGGACCAAATTCATATCTTGTGCAAATTATCATTATTATTCTTTAACTCTCAAAAATATCTAAGTGAAGCACGAGCGCATAAATATTTCTTCAAAATTTATCATATCAACTCCCAAAATAATTTAATTGAAGCATGAGAGTGCATTTCTTTAAAAATTTACTAACTCTCAAATTGATATAATTGAAGCATGAGAGAATATTTCTTTAAAATATAACCACCACCGCGCTAAAAAATATATAAGTGAAGTACTAAAGCAACTCCCTAGCTCAAAAAATTTAAGTGGAGCACATAAAGTATTCTAGCAAATAATGATATTCGGGTGGCTCTCTCAAACAAGTGTGTTCAGCAAGGATGATTGTGACAAACTAGAAAGAAAAACAAGCAAAGAATCATATAATACAAGACACTCCAAGCAAAATTCATGATTTGTGACGAATAAAAATATGGCTCCAAGAAAAAATACCGATGGTCGTTAGAAGAAAGAGGGGATGCCTTCCGGGGCATCCTCAATATTAGTTGCTTGGTAGACCTTGAATATTGCCTTGGCGTGCCTTGGGCATACCCAATCTTAGGCTCTTGCCACTCCTTATTATACCCCTGATACAATCCATAGATTCATCAAAATAAGCACACAATGCAACGAAAAATGAAGTTGTCAAAAACAAAACACTCTCTAGTAATCTGAACTCTGACATACTTCTGTAACTCTAATAATTCTAAAAAAAATAGGACAACACGGGAAATTTGTATATAAATCATGTGTAAAAATTTCAGATCACAATCACGTTTCTTTCATATTTCAAAATTCTAGAACTAGGCGCAAAAGTTTCTGTTTTTCAACAGGATCAAATCAACTATCATCCAACAGAATTCTAAAGGCTTTACTTAGCACAAACACTAATTAAAACATGAAAACACACTCATAACAGTAGAATAATTTCATATTTGTTGAAAAACTGGAAGGAAAACAAAATTTTAAAAGATAACTATTGGGTTGCCTCCCAACAAGCGCTATTGTTTTATGCCCCTAGCTTGGCATAATGCATAGATTCAAGTGTTGTCCTCTTTCTTTTCCTTTCCCTTGGTTGTATTTTCATTCGGAATTTTTTTCAAACATAACATAAAACACACCATCCATAATAATTTTAGCATTATCAAGTTGCTCATCTTGATATCACTTTTGATTTCCGGCTACGATCCAAGAATATTGTTGGTTTATACCATTGAAAACTTGTTGAATCATACTTAAAGGAGAGACTTCCTTCTTAATATTTTCATTAAAAATGTGATCATTGCGAAGCGAATGCCTTAACATATAATCAATATTAAAAGGGATCTCATCTATTACCGTTTTCTCACGGTTCATACCATAAAAGTTAAATATTTCCCTAGCTTCCTGCAATATGTAATCAAGCTCATCCACAAGGACAAGGGTGGCTATCTTTTTAGATCTAGGATCTTTTATAATAGGTAAGTCATAATGCAATCTTTGCAAGGTAGGATAAGTATAAATAAATCTTCTCTCAAGTTTAAGAACAAGTGCGGAAATAGCTTCTACATAGGTTTTAGTTCTTATAAGTATAGTAGCATCATCGTAAGTCAAAGTTCCAACGCAATTAAAGAATTCCTGGATGAAACTTTTTCCTATAACATTCCCTTGTCCCAACACAAATATTTTGGCATAAAGATTAGCGGAACTTCCAACTTTAGGAGTTCTACCATCATCCGTTTCTATCATACCAAAATCACTCATGATGAAAGTTTCAAGGCAGGCAAATAAAAGATCAAACTAGAAAAATGAAAATGACAAATATTTTTGTATTTTTCTTGCAAAACTTTTCACAAGTGGGGGATAAGAAAATGAGAGGTAAATGGCAAATAAAGTAATTTCAAAGATATGATAGTTTATGTGTGGGTACTTGATAGATATCGATGATGTCTCCCCGACAACGATGCCAAAAATACTTTGTGCTAATTATCCGTTGTGTCGGGATTTCCCCAAAGAGGAGGGGATGATGCAGTACAACAGATAAGTATTTCCCTCAGTTATCAAACCAAGGTTTTTAATCTAGTAGGAGAACCAAGCAACACTATGTAACAACACCTGCACACAAACAACAAATATTTGCAACCCAACGCATAAAGGGGTTGTCAATCCCTCAACATTATTGAGATAGATTAAATTGCATATGATATGATAAATAGGTCCAACTAAAACACAATATAAATAAAAGGAAATTGCAGCAAGAGATTTTTGGCTTTAATATATGATAGAAAATAGACCCGTGGGCCATAGTTTCACTAGAGGCTTCTCTCGAGAAAATAGCATACGGTGGGTAAACAAATTACTGTTGGGAAATTGATAGAAAAGCAAATAATCATGATGATATCCAAGGCAATGATCATGTATGTAGGCATAACGTCCAAGATTAGTAGACCAACTCCTACCTGCATCTACTACTATTATTCCACACATCGACTGATATCTAGCATTCATCTAGTGTATTAAGTTCATGGAAAAATAGAGTAATGCATTAAGAATGATGACATGGTGTAGAAAAGATAAACTCACGTACGAATAAACCCCATCTTGTTACCCTTAATAGCAACGATACATGCATTTCATGTCTCTTTCTGTCACTTAGATTGAGCATCGCAAGATCGAACCCATCACAAAGAACCTCTTCCTATGGCAAGATAAATCAATGTACTTGGCCAAACCAAACTAATAAATCGGAAAAGATATGCGAGGCTATAATTGTTGGGGAACGTTGCATGGGAAACAAAAAATTTCCCACGCACATGAAGACCTATCATGGTGATGCCCATCTACGAGTGGAGATTTGGATCTACGTACCCTTGTAGATCGCACAGCAGGAAGCGTTAAGAAACGCGGTTGATGTAGTGGAATGTCTTCACGTCCCTCGAACCATCCCGCGATCCGTCCCACGATCCATTCCGATCTAGCGCCAAACGGACGGCACCTCCGTGTTCAGCACGCGTACAACTCGATGGTGATCTCGGCCTTCTTGATCCAGCAAGCAAGACGGATAAGTAGATGAGTTCTCCGGCAGCGTGACGACGCTCCAGTGGTGGTGATGATCCACTCCCGCAGGGCTCCGCCCGAGCTCCGCAGAAATCCGATCTAGAGGGGGAGGGGCTAGCCTTGAGGGACAAGTACCTCCAGGTGCGCCGGCCACCAGGAGGAGGAGGACTCCTCCTCCAATTCGGTTTGAGAAGGAGGAGTCCTCCTCTTCCTTCCCACCTCCCTCTTTCATTTTTATTTTTATTTTCTTTTGGTATTTTCTTATGTGGCATCATAACCCTCTTGGGCTAACTCCACCAGCCCACTAAGGACTTGTGGCGCCACCCTAGGTCCTTGGGATCACTCCCGGGTGGGTGGGCCCCTCCCGGTGAACACCCGGAACCCATTCGTCACTCCCGGTACACTCGCGGAATTGCCCAAAACTTTCCGGTGACCAAATGAAACCATCCTATATATCAATCTTCGTTTCCGGACCATTCCAGAAACCCTCGTGACGTCCGTGATCTCATACGGGACTCCGAACAACATTCGGTAACCACACATATAACTCAACTATACTAAAACATCGCCGAACCTTAAGTGTGCAGACCCTGCGGGTTCGAGAACTATGCAGACATGACCCGAGGCACTCCTCGGTCAATATCCAATAGCGGGACCTGGATGCCCATGTTGGATCCTACATATTCTCCGAAGATCTTATCGGTTGAACCTCAGTGTCAAGGATTCATATAATCCCGTATGTCATTCCCTTTGTCCTTTAGTATGTTAGTTGCCCGAGATTCGATCGTCGGTATCCGCATACCTATTTCAATCTCGTTACCGGCAAGTCTATTTACTCGTTCTGTAATACAAGATCACGTGACTTGCACTTAGTCACATTGCTTGCAAGGCTTGTGTGTGATGTTGCATTACCGAGTGGGCCCCGAGATACCTCTCCGTCACACGGAGTGACAAATCCCAGTCTTGATCCATACTAACTCAACGGACACCTTCGAAGATACCTGTAGAGCACCTTTATAGTCACCCAGTTACGTTGCGATGTTTGATACACACAAGGTATTCCTCCGGTGCCAGTGAGTTATATGATCTCATGGTCATAGGAATAAATACTTGGCACACAGAAAACAATAGCAATAAAATGACATGATCAATATGCTACGTTCGTAGTTTGGGTCTAGTCCATCACATGATTCTCCTAATGATGTGATCCCGTTATCAAGCGACAACACTTGTCTATGGTTAGGAAACATTGACCATCTTTGATCAACGAGCTAGTCAACTAGAGGCTTACTAGGGACAGTATTTTGTCTATGTATCCACACATGTATTTGTGTTTCCAATCAATACAATTATAGCATGGATAATAAACGATTATCATGAACAAAGAAATATAATAATAACTAATTTATTATTGCCTCTAGGGCATATTTCCAACAGTCTCCCACTTGCACTAGAGTCAATAATCTAGTTCACATCACCATGTGATTTTAACGAATCCAACACCCATACAGTTCTCGAGTTTGATCACGTCTTGCTCGTGAGAGAGGTTTTAGTCAACGGTTCTGAATATTTCAGATCCGTGTGTGCTTTACAAATCTTTATGTCATCTTATAGATGCCGGTACTACGTGCTATTCTGAAATACTCCAAATATCTACTCTACTATACGAATTTGTTTTACTACTCAGAGTTATTCGGATTAGTGTCAAAGCTTGCATCGACGTAACCCTTTGACCGCTTTAATCACCTCCATAATCGAGAAAAATTCCTTAGTCCACTAGTTACTAAGGATAACTTTGACCGTTGTTTTAGTGATTCAATCCTGGATCACCTTATGTACCCCTTGACAAAACTCATGGCAAGGCACACATCAGGTGCGGTACACAACTTGGCATACTTTAGAGCCTTTGGCTAAGGCATAGGGGATGACCTTCATCCTTTCTCTTTCTTCTACGGTGGTCGGGCTTTTGAGTCTTACTCAAATTCACACCTTACAACACAACCAAGAACTCCTTCTTTGTTGATCTATTTTGAACTCCTTCAAAAACTTGTCAAGGCATGCATTTCATTGAAAGTTCTATTAAGCGTTTTGATCTATCTCTATAGATCTTGATGCTCAATGTTCAAGTAGCTCTATCGAGGTTTTCCTTTGAAAAACTCCATTCAAACAACCCTTTATGCTTCACAAAAATTCTACATTACTTCCGATCTACAATATGTCAACCACATATACTTATTAGAAATTCTATAGTGCTCCCACTCACTTCTTTGGAAATACAAGTTTCTCATAAACCTTGTACAACCCAAAAGCTTTGATCATCTCATCAAAGCGTATATTCCAACTCCGAGATGTTTGCACCAGTCCATAGAAGGATCGCTGGAGCTTGCATACTTTTTAGCATCCTTAGGATTTGACAAAACCTTCTGGTTGTATCACATACAACCTTTCCTCAAGGAAACCGTTGAGGAAACAATGTTTTGACATCCTTATGTGCAATATTTTACAAACAATGCAACAATCGCTAACATAATTCCAACAGATTTTTAGCATCGCTACGAGTGAGAAAGTCTCATCATAGTCAACTCTTTGAACTTGTCGGAAACATCTTTGCGATAAGTCGAGCTTTTCTTAAAGGTGACATTTCACCATCATCGTCTGTCTTCCCTTTAAAGATCCATCTTTACTCAACAGTCCTACGACCATCAAGTAGTTCTTCCAAAGTCTACACTTTGTTTTCATACATGGATCCTCTCTCAGATTTCATGGCCTCCAGCCATTTGTCAGAATCCGGGCCCACCATCGCTTCTCTATAGCTCGTAGGTTCATTGTTGTTCAACAACATGACCTCCAAGACAAGGTTACTGTACCACTCTGTAGTAGTACGCGACCTTGTTGACCTATGAGGTTTCTAGTAACTTGACCCGAAGCTCAATGATCACCATCATCAGTTTCCACTTCAATTGGTGTAGGTCCCACAGGAACAACTTCCTGCGCCCTGCTACACATTGGTTGAAGTGACGGTTCACTAACCTCATCAAGTTCCACCACCCTCCCACTCAATTCTTTCGAGAGAAACCTTTCCTCGAGAAAGGACCCGTTTCTAGAAACAAACACTTCGCTTCCGGATTTGAGATAGGAGATGTACCCAACTGTTTTGGATATCCTATGAAGATGCATTTATCCGCTTTGGGTTCGAGCTTATCAGACTGGAAATTTTTCACATAAGCATCGCAGCCCCAAACTTTTAAGAAACAACAACTTAGGTTTCTCCAAACCATAGTATATACTATGTCATCTCAAGGAAATACGCGGTGCCCTATTGCTACTTCTCAAACAACAGCGCCAGAAATTGACACGTTGACGGACACTTGCTTGCGTTGGTTTTTCCGTTGAAGAGGAAAGGGTGATGCAGCACAGAGCAGTAAGTATTTCCCTCAGTTTGAGAACCAAGGTATCAATCCAGTAGGAGAATCTCGTCAAGTCCAGAGTACCTACGCAAACACAAAAGAGGTTGCACCCAACGCTATAAAGGAGTTGTCAATCCCTTCAAGATTGATTGCAAACTGAGATCTGAAGGCGGAAAGTGCAACGAAGTAAAAGTGTAAGGCTGAAAATATGATGTGAAGTAGACCCGGGGGCCATAGTGTTCACTAGAGACTTCTCTCAAATAACAAATATTATGGTGGGTGAATGATAACCCACAAGTATAGGGGATCGCAACAGTTTTCGAGGGTAGAGTATTCAACCCAAATTTATTGATTCTACTCAAGGGGAAGCCAAAGATTATTCTCAAGTATTAGAAGTTGAGTTGTTAATTCAACCACACCTGGAAGATTTAGTATCGGCAGCAAAGTATCAGTAGCACGGTAGTATGGTAGCAGCAGTAGTAACAATAACCAGTAGTGGCAAAGTGACAGCAATAGCGACAGAGCAACAACAGTAGCAACAGAGTAACAGTAGCAGAAGTGACAGCAGTAGCAACAAAGTAACATAGCAAGGACGAGTAGTAAAAGACTCGTAGGCATTGGATCGGTGATGGATGATTATGTCGGATGCTATTCATCATGCAACAGTTATAACACGGAGAGATATGTAACTAGCTCTAGTTCGTCAATCTAATGTAGGCATGTATTTCGTATGTAGTCATACGTGCTTAGGGAAATGAACTTGCATGACATCTATTGTCCATCCCTCCCGTGGCAGCGGGGTCCTAATGAAGCAACGGGATATTAAGGTTCTCCTTTTAATAAAGAACCGTACCAACGCATTAACACTGGGTGAATACATGAACTCCTCATACTATGGTCATCTCCGAGAGTGGTTCCGGCTATTGTCACTCCGGGGTTGCCAAGTCATAACACATAGTAGGTGACTACAACTTGCAAGATAGGATCAAGAACACACATATATTGGCGACAACATAATAGGTTCATATCTGAAATCATGGCACTCGGGCCCTAGTGACAAGCATTAAGCATGGCAAAGTAGTAGCAACATCAATCTCAGAACATAGTGGATACTAGGGATCAATCCCCGTCAAAACTAACTCGATAACATGATAGATCTTATCCAACCCATCACCGTCCAGCAAGCCTACGATGAGATTACTCACGAACGGTGAAGAGCATCATGTAATTGGCGATGAAGGAAGGTTGATGATGACGATGGCGATGATCTCCCCTCTCCGGAGCCCAGAACGGACTCCAGATCTGCCCTCTAGATGAAGAACAGGAGGTGGCGGCGCCTCCGTATCGTAAAACGCGATAAGCTCTCCTCCTTGATTTTTTCCAGGCGAGACAGACTAAATAGAGCTGGATTTGGAGGCGGTGGAGCCTCGTGGGCTCCACAAGCCTGCCAGGCGTGGCCAGGGGGGGCCGCGCCTGGTGGGATTGTGGGCTCACGGCTCCACTTCCTCCGCTGATTCTTGCGCCAGTATTTTTATAAATTCCAGAAAAAATCTCCGTAAACTTTCAGGTCATTCCGAGAACTTTTATTTCTGCGCAAAAACAACACCATGGCAATTGTTCTGAAAACAACGTTAGTCCGGGTTAGTTCCATTCAAATCATGCAAATTAGAGTCCAAAACAAGGGCAAAAGAGTTCGGAAAAGTAGATACGTATCAACTCCCCCAAGCTTAAAGCCTTGCTTGTCCTCAAGAAATTCAGTTGACAAACTGAAAGAGACAAAGGAAAAACTTCTATGAACTCTGTTTGATATTGTTGTTGCAACTATGTCTAACTCATATCCAGAATTTCAGCAAGATCACAAGCTAACCACAAAAGCAAATGACATCTAGGTCTCACGGTAAACTCATATCAATGGCATAATCAACTAGCGAGCAAATAATAATAAGTCTCAAATGTCAACACTTCAATCAAAACAATCATGAAGCAGTACGAACATATGGTATCTCGCTAGCTCTTTGTGAGACCGCAAAACATAAATGTAGAGCACCTTCAAAGACCAAGGGCTGACTAAACATTGTAATTCATGGCAAAGAAGATCCAGTCACAGTCATACTCAACACAGTTAAAAGCAAAGTATAAAAATGACAGACGTGCTCTCTAATTGGTTCTTTTATAAGAGGAGGATGACTCAACAGGAACATAAATAGACAGGCCCTTCATAGAGGGAAGCATTGATTTGCAGAGGTGCCAGAGCTCAAGCTTTGAAAACAGAGATAATAATTTTGGGTGGCATGCTTTCATTGTCAACGCAATGACTAAGAGTTTTCACCATCTTCCACGCTACACATGCTATAGGCGGTTCCCAAACAGAAAAGTAAAGTTTTGACTCCCCCACCACCGATCAATCACACTCCACGACTAGCCGAATACTCGGGTGTCGTCCATACCAACATCAATCCAGGGGGAGTTTTGTTTGCAATTATTATTTCGATTTGAGCATGGAACTGGGAATTCCAATTATCGGCCCCTATCTCGTGAATGATAGTGAATAAACACATATCGAGGATAACACGCCTAGCGTGGAAGATACTGATAGCCCCCTGTCACCACATGAGCGGTTTGGGCATGCAAAACTGATTATTTCTTGAAGGTTTAGAGAGTGGCACATGCAAATTTACTTGGAACGGCAGGTAGATACCGCATATAGGTAGGTATGGTGGACTCATATGGAACAACTTTGGGTTTATGGGAGTGGATGCACAAGCAGTATTCCCGCTTAGTACAAGTGAAGGCTAGCAAAAGACTAGGAAGCGACCAACTAGAGAGCGGCAACAGTCATCAAAATGCATTGAGATCAACTAACATTGAGTGCAAGCATGAGTAGGACATAAATCACCATGAACATGAATATCATAGAGGCTATGTTGATTTTGTTTCAACTATGTGCGTGAACATACGCCAAGTCAAGCCACTTGAATCATTCAAAGGAGGATACCATCCTATCATACAACATCATAGTCATCTCAAAATTCATGTTGGCATCCAAGGCAAACCATTATAAGCTCCTAGCTAATTAAGCATGGCATCCGAAACTATGATCTCTAAGTTGTCATGGCAAACATGTTTCTCTCACAACAAAGCTGAATCAGGAACGATGAGCTAGTCATATTTACAAAAACAAAATAGATCAAGTTCATACCAGCTTTTCCAGGCTCAGTCACTTCATCATATATCGTCATTATTGCCTTTCACTTGCACGACCGAATGTTGTGAACAATAACAAGAGTGCTCGTGCATTGGACTAAGCTGGAATCTGCAGGCAAACACAAAGGGGGAGACAAAGTAATATGGCTCTATAACAGATAAACAGGTATGCATGCGAGAGCCACTAAACATTGTAACCATGGTCTTCTACCTTGACCCAAAGAAAAGGAAAACTATTTACACGGGAAAGCTCCCAAAAAGCAAAAGAAGAAAAAGAAAATATTTTTGGGTTTTCTCAAACTAGACAGATGCACGAAAAGAAAACGAGAAAAAGAAAATAAACTAGCATGGATGATACAGTGGAAAAGTGTGAACACCGACGAACAAAGTGAAAGCATAAGCAAGAATGTAAAGTCGGTGAGAAACACGTACTCCCCCAAGCTTAGGCTTTTGGCTTAAGTTGGTCTACTCCCAAGGAGGGAAATAACCAGCTCCGGGGTACTCCGGAGTGGACTGAGGATGCCACTGTTGTGTGAGCTCCTCTGGTTCCCACTAATAAACTGGCGTCTCGTACTCGACTGGTGGCTCGGGCACGGGCACCTGTGGTTGGGCCAAGCCCCAATATGTGTATATGTCCGAGGGCATAACAATGTACCTGCATGCATGAAGATTGAACAAAGAAGGAGCAGGCAAAGTAATAGTCTCACGAGTACCCTGACTAAATACCAGGTTATAAATCATCCTTCTATTTATATCTCTATCAAAAAAGTCATGGCAACCATGCTATCATAATCTAGATATCTCTCGGGAAGAAGAATATCTTCTTCCTCGTACAGTCTAATAGGTATCTCAAAGTGTCTGGCAAGACGGGTAGCATAGATACCTCCATAGACAACGCCTTTAGAACGGTTCGTGTTCAACCGTTGAGCTACTATAGCGCCCAAGCTATAAGTTTTATCATTATAAAGGGCTTCGCGCAAGACAGCAAGATCTGGGGAGCTAAGGGACCCAGCTTTCCCACGGCCAATCAAACATTTTCCCACGAATAATGAGAAGTACCGAATCACGGGAAAATGTATGCTAGCAGCTCTAGTGCAAGACACTCATCTCTCCTCTCCTACATCAATTGTATCGATGAAAGCCTCCAAGTCCCGTGGACGAGGTTCATGAATATCCCTAACAAAGGCAATTTGCAAACATTGCAAAAATCCTGGAGTGACATGAGCTGAGGGATATCATATAATTTGAACTCAACCATAGGAGGATTCTTCCTCAGATAGAAGTTAAAGCTTTGCACGAAGATATTAGTGAGGAGGAGGTATTGCGGACACTTATCTTCAACGAAGGCGGTAAGGCTTGCGTTCTCCACCAAGTAATAAAAGTCCTCATAAAGTCCGACGGCGCGTAAGAACACATCGCTTCGCCATTCGCACGCTTGAACTTCTGCAACTCGAGGGACCGGATACTTGGGCTTCTTCTCACTTCCATCATCCTTGGGGTCACGGCTTGAAGAGCCTCTTAAGAACCTCCTCATCTTTTCCTTTTTCTATCTCTGAAAATTTCTGAATTTTTTAGTGACTCTAAGGAAAAGTGAACAAGGCTCAACAAAACTCATAGCAACTACTCTCACAAGTGCCTAGAGGCCATATTACGCATCAAAACTACTTGGGACCAGCTAAAATTAGCATGCAAAGCTCAAGAACAAGGTCACCAAGGTATCAAAAATACCCGAAGTATATGGCACTAGAGCAAAAACTAATTGGACCAATGGAGGAGTCACTTACCAAGGAGTAATTTCCCCAAAACAGTTCGGAGAATGGTGCTTTGAGCAAGGTGATCAAAAATCCCAGCAAGAAGAACAAGAACACAGGTTTGAGCTGCGAAACGATTTTTTTCTCGGGGTAGGAGAAGCATATGGGAGCTAGAATGAGTGGAGGGGTGCACGTGGGCCCCACAAGCCAGGTAGGCGTGGCCAGGGGGTGCCCGCGCCTCCAGAGCTTGTGGCCCACTAGTGCAGCCCCCACACTAGCTCTTCGTCTTTGTATTTTTCAAAAATTCCAGAAAAAATCATACTTGATTTTCAGGACGTTCGGAGAACTTTTATTTTCGGGGTACTTTTCTACGGGACGCTAAAACAGAAAACAGGGACAACTAAACTAAATCTATCATTTTTCTTCTAAGAAACCGAAGGTGAAATCTTGGAACAGAGGTTTGTGACTCCTCGATTCATCCATCTCATGGTCATCGAAAGAAATCTGTCAATGAGGTTGATCAAGTCTCCTTGACAACCCTTTTCGAATCGCAAAAGACAACGGAGAATTTTCAAATAGTCACTAGGTTACCTCAATGGGGATGTGTATCTCCTCAAGAAGCAAATCATTCTTCATCTTAACACGAGGAATAGGGCATTCAAAGCTCCCAATAAGAATCGATGAAGCTTTTTCGATAGCATTGATGCAATGTACTCGATATTGTTTCTTCGGAAAGTGCACCGTATGCTCATTACCGTTGACATGGAAAGTGACATTGCCTTTGTTGCAATCTATAATAGCCCCTGCAGTGTTTAAAAAGGGTCTTCTGAGGATGACCGCCATGGCATCGTCCTCAGGAATATCCAGAATAACAAAGTCCGTTAAGATAGTAATGTTAGCAACCACAACAGGCACATCCTCGCAAATGCCGATAGGGAAGGCAGTTGATTTGTCGGCCATTTGCAGAGAGATTCCAGTGGGTGTCAACTTATCCAGTTCAAGTCTACGATAATGAGAAAGAGGCATAACACTAACACCGGCTCCAAGGTCGCATAAAGCAGTTCTAACGTAGTTACCTTTAATGGAGCAAGGTATAGTGGGCACACCGGGATCACCTAGTTTCTTAGGAGTTCCACCCTTGAAGGTATAATTAGCTAGCATGGTGGAAATCTCAACCTCAGGTATCCTCCTTTTATTAGTCACAATATCTTTCATGTACTTAGCATGCGGAGACATTTTGAGCATATCTGTCAAACGCATTTGCAGAAAGACATGTCTGATCATTT
Source organism: Hordeum vulgare subsp. vulgare (assembly GCF_904849725.1). Taxonomy (NCBI): domain Eukaryota; kingdom Viridiplantae; phylum Streptophyta; class Magnoliopsida; order Poales; family Poaceae; genus Hordeum; species Hordeum vulgare. The sequence goes on along the minus strand of NC_058524.1, from coordinate 484,207,076 downwards.
CAACAAAGCGCTCAAAATCCTCATCATCCTTTTTCTTGGATGGTTTGGGAGGAAAGGGCATGGGTTTCTGAACCCATGGTTCCCTTTCTTTACCATGCTTCCTAGCAGCAAAGTCATTCTTATCATATCTGATGGGGTTATAGTCCTAGGGTAGGGTCATAGGCCTGTCATGTAGGTCCTACCCAAGGACTACTCCTCACAAAGGACAAGGCCCTTAGTCAGTTCCGACTGAATTAAGGAGTCCCCATCATCCAGTCGGTAACAGGTCCTCGACCATCTAGTCGGAGATTAACATTCGGAGGATATCAAGCTAATCGACTCGATACCACTCGGTACATCGTAACCCCCCTGGAGGAAACGGTCGTACGTTTCCAGGTGCATTTATTAGCATTTAGGGAGTACGTTACCTGTAACGTACACATTCAATCCCCACTACTCCACCCCTGTACCGGAACCGTTGTGGAGGGGAGTGCACTCTATATAAGCCACCCTCCCCCACTGGTAGAGGGGTTAGCAACTCATTGTATTCTATATTTCCACTCGACAACAAGCTCCCTGAGCACTGAGACGTAGGGCTATTACCTCCACCGCAGAGGGGCCCGAACTCATACAACCTTGCCGTAGCTAAGGCTCTGCCCATCCTTTTCGTACCCTACACATCTACTGTCAGGCTTATACCCACAACAGTTGGCGCCCACCATGGGGCAGGCGTCTAAGCGACTTCCGGCGAGTTTGCGACTACTTCCTTTCATCATGTCGTCCGGTGGAGATTCGAGCATGGGTCACCAGATCTTCTTCGATGCTCTCTCCTTCATCTTCGACGATTCGGCGTGGCTTCGGGATGCGACCCTCGACGTCGAGGCGCTTCCCCGTCGCGGGGCTACGCACTTCCGTGCCGGCGCCCGCGGCATTCTTCTTCTCCGGCACTCGGTTTCGGTGTCGACCTACACCGCCGTCACGCGCCGCGTCAAGCGGTCCCGCCGTCCGCGGCTCCAGCGTTGGGTGCAACACGCCCAGGCGCGCCAGAACGCATCTTCACAAGTGGCGGTTCTTGAATCAGTTGTGGTTGCCCCGCCATCCCAGCGCTCGCGCTCGGTTCCAACTGAGTTTCCTTCCGAGTATGCGGGTCGCGGGCCTGCAGCAGAAGTACACATGGCCAATTCCCATGAAGACCCTCGTCAAGCTGGCCGGAACGAGCACGAGATCGGTGAAGCGTCCGGTGCGCGTCGTCCGCCTCGCCGTTCTGCCAATCGGCACACTCGATGGAGCAACGTGGAGCTGTTCGGCACACCCCTCCTCAACTTGGCTGCGGCTGCCAAGATAGTCGATTCCCTCCAGCCGACTGATTCAGAGGCTCGTAGAGGGATCGAGCAGATCCGAGCCCTGTTGCACACGGCGCAGCAGCAGAATTCGGTGGTCTCCCAGTCGCACAACAGGATCTATAATAGTTTTGTTCATGCGAATACGCATCGGTCGGTTCACAGCCCAGGTTCCCATCAGCGGCACACAGGAGGCAGCCGTTCCATAAATCACGAAGATCGCCGCCGTTCACGCACCCCTCCGCGGGGTGGGCCCTACGGGCCCCGACTTCATGATGATCGGCGTTCAGTCGATGACACTTACGACCCAAGGCCCGACGCAAGAGGGCATATCGCCCAGCGGAGGGTCGACAGGGGTCGGGCCCACCGCGATGGTCGCGATATCGACCATCCGAGTGGAAGCAGGGCCACCGTTTCTGGTCCCGAGTGTTTCAGTCGAGCCATCCGTTCGGCTGACATCCCTCCCAACTTTCGATTGGCGACGGGAATTAGCAAGTTCACACGAGAGTCCAAGCCAGAAACGTGGCTAGATGACTACCGAGTGGCAGTCCAGATCGGAGGAGGGGACGACCATGTCTCCATGAAGCACCTCCCTCTGATGCTCGACGGCTCGGCGCGAGCGTGGCTGAACCAGTTGGCCCCCTCAAGCATCTACAGTTGGACAGATCTGGCCCGAGTGTTCATCAGGACCTTTGAAGGGACGTGCAAGCATCCTGCTGGCCTTGTGGAGCTTCCGCACTGCGTCCAGAAGCAGAATGAGCCCCTACACGACTTCATCCAGCGTTGGACAACTCTCTACCACACGATAGAGAACGTCACCGAGCATCAAGCAGTCTGCGCCTTCAAGGCAGGCGTGCGGTACAGGGATCTGTACCTTAAGTTTGGCCGAACAAGCGACATCTCCATGAGCAAGATGATGGAGATAGCGACACGCTATGCAAATGGCGAAGAAGAGGACCGCATCCGAAGCGGCAAGCACAAAACAGTCGCTAAAGGAGACGGGGGCAACACTCGGAAGCAGTAGCAGAAAGCTCCGACCGCTCCGCAAGCAGAAGCTGCAGCCGTAACCAATGCCAAGTTCAAGGGCAAAGGGAAGACTCAATTCACCCCCAAGAAGAAGCAGTTCAATAACCCCATCCTGGACCAGCCATGTCTGGTTCATACGAAGATGGACGAAGAGGGCAACCCCATATATGCGAAGCATACCACTCGACAGTGTCGCCTCCTGATCCAGGGGTTCAGCGAAGGGCAACCGAGTGAGAAGGACCATGAATAGGATGAGGAGGATAAGGAGGATCCGTTCCCCCAAGTCCATGCAACCCTGATGATTTTTGCTGACGTCGAGAGCAAGAGTCGACTGAAGCTGGTGAACAGAGAGGTGAACATGGCCACCCCTGCCAGCCCCAAGTTCCTCAAATGGTCTCAGACTGCGATCACCTTTGACCAGTCGGATCATCCAGCACATGTACCCACCCCGGGGGGACATGCTTTGGTCGTCGACCCGGTGGTCGAAGGAGTCCGACTGCGCAAAGTCCTCATGGATGGCGGCAGCGGCTTGAACATCATGTACGCCGATACACTCAAGGGGATGGGCATCCCGATGTCCAAACTCAGCGAGAGCAGCATGCAGTTCCATGGAGTCGTCCCTGGACGGAAGGCCAAGTCACTCGGCCAGATCGTGTTGGACGTCGTTTTCGGCTCCGACAAGAACTTCCGCAAGGAAAAGCTGACGTTCGAAGTGGTCGACTTCCAGAGCGCTTATCACGCAATTCTGGGTCGCCCAGCGTATGCGCGTTTCATGGCCCGTCCATGTTACGTATACTTGAAGCTGAAGATGCCAGGCCCGAAGGGTGTGATCACCATCACGGGCAATCGGCAGCGGGCTAAAGAGTGTCTGCAGCAGGGATCAAGAATTGCCGACCAGCAGATGGCCGTCCTCGAGCTGGACGAGTACAAGAAAACAGTCGACCCCGCCGACCTGATGCGCTCGAAGAAACCAGCTTCAGAGTCTGCATTTCAGTCGGCGGGAGAGACGAAGAAGGTCAGCATCCACCCGACAGATGCCACTGCTGCCCCGACGAACATCTCCACCACCCTCGATCCTAAATAGGAAGCCGAGCTCACCCAATTCCTCCGTGAGAACTGGGACATCTTCGCATGGAAACCCTCTGACATGCCAGGTGTACACAGGGAGTTGGCTGAGCACCGACTGCATGTGGATTCCACCGCTCGGCCCGTCCGAGAGCGCCTGCGCCGGTCCGCCGCGCACAAGAGGAAGGCAATCGGGGAAGAGGTGGCCAAGCTGCTGGCAGCCAACTTCATTCGCGAGGTTCACCACTCCGAGTGGCTCGCCAATGTTGTCATGGTGCCCAAGAAGGACAAGTCGCTCCGAATGTGCATCGACTTCAAGCATCTCAATAAGGTCTGCCCGAAAGACCATTTCCGCTCCCCCGCATAGATCAAATTGTCGATTCGACTGCGGGTTGCGAGCGTCTGTCATTTCTTGATGCCTACTCGGGCTATCATCAGATCCGTCTGTATGGTCCCGATGAGTTAAAAACAGCCTTCATCACCCCATTCGGGTGCTTCTGCTACATCACTATGCCATTCGGTTTGAAGAATGCAGGAGCTACCTTTATGTGCATGATCCAAAAATGTCTCCTCGACCAGATCGGTCGGAATGTGGAGGCGTATATGGATGATATTGTAGTCAAGTCACGCAAAGGTTCCGACCTGCTGACTGACTTGGCAGAAACATTTGCCAACCTTCGTACGTACGATATCAAGCTCAACCTCGCCAAATGTTCATTCGGCGTTCCCAGCGGAAAGCTACTCGGTTTCTTTGTTTCCGAACGAGGGATCGATGTCAACCCCGAAAAGATCGGGACCATCGTCCGAATGGAGAGGCCGGTCAGAATACACGATGTTCAACGGCTCACAGGTTGCCTAGCGGCTTTGAGCAGGTTCATCAGTCGACTCGGCGAAAAAGCACTTCCTCTGTACCGACTCATGAAGAAATCAGATACTTTCGAGTGGACAGATGAAGCCCAAGTCGCATTCGACGACCTCAAAGTCCTACTTTCCACCCAGCCGGTTCTTACTGCTCCGCTCAGTAAAGAGCCCCTTCTTCTGTATATCGCAGCTACAAATCAAGTCGTCAATACTGTTCTTACAGTCGAACGAGAAGAAGAAGGCAAAGCATACAAAGTTCAGCGGCCAGTGTACTACGTCTCCGAGGTCCTGACTCCTTCCAAGCAGAGGTATCCCCACTATCAAAAACTTATCTACGGGATTTACATGACTGCGAAGAAGGTGGCCCATTATTTCCAAGACCACTCGGTGTCTGTCGTTTCTGATGCTCCATTGTCGGAAATTCTCCACAATCGAGACGCGTCAGGCCGAGTGGCGAAGTGGGCGATGGAGATGTTGTACTGTGACATCAAGTTCGAGGCCAAGAAAGCTATTAAGTCTCAAGCTCTGGCTGACTTCATAGCAGAATGGGTAGATCAACAGCAACCGACCCACATCTACTCGGCCCATTGGACAATGTTCTTCGATGGGTCCAAGATGTTGAATGGCTCCGGCGCTCGCGTTGTGATCATATCGCCAAGGGGCGACAAGCTCAAGTACGTGCTACAAATACACTTCGATTCCTCCAACAACGAGGCAGAGTATGAAGCTCTCCTCTACGGGTTGCGTATGGCCATCTCACTCGGCGTCCGTCGCCTGATGGTCTACGGCGATTCGGATTTGGTGGTCAATCAAGTGATGAAAGAGTGGGACGTCAGGAACCCCACCATGACTACATACTGCAATGCAGTGAGGAAGCTTGAGAAGAAGTTTGAAGGTCTAGAACTTCACCATGTTCCAACACTGAAGAACCAAGCAGCTGATGAGTTGGCAAAACTCGGATCCACTCGGAGACCAGTCCCGAGTGACGTCTGCCTCGAGCACCTCCACCTTCCCTCGGTCAAAGAAGATCCTTTCACAGAGGAGCCGGTACAACCAAAGAATTCAACGGATCCGACTGAAGTCGATGTACCTGCTGTGGTTGACCTGGTCATGGAGATTCTTGCCGTCATCCCCGATTGGACTGTGTCGATCATTGCATATATCCTGAGGCAGGAACTACCAGAAGATGAAGTCCAGGCCAGGCAGATAGTCCGCAGGTCGAAGTCGTTCACTGTCATTGATGGCCAATTGTACAAAGAAAGTATCTCAGGCGTTCTTCAACGATGCATCTCCCCAGAGGAGGGGCAGCTGATTCTGGAGGATATTCACTCGGGGACCTGCGGTCATCACGCTTCTTCGAGAGCAATCGTCGCCAAGGCATTCAGGGCTGGTTTCTTCTGGCTGCAGGCTAACGATATGGCTAAAGATATGGTTGACCGATGTGAGGGCTGCCAGTTCTACTCCAACAAGTCCCACAAGCCGACGTCTGCGTTGAAGACGATCCCTCTTGTGTGGCCGTTTGCAGTGTCGGGATTAGATACAGTCGGCCCATTCAAGACAGGCCAAGGTGGATACACACATCTGTTGGTGGCAGTCGACAAGTTCACGAAATGGATCGAAGCGAAGCCCATCAAGAAGCTCGACGCCTCAACAGCCGTCAAGTTTGTCAGGGACATCATCTTCAGATTCGGTGTACCTCACAACATAATCATGGACAACGGGACAAACTTTGACTCGGACAGATTCAAAGGTTTCTGTACAAGCCAAGGCATCCAAGTGGATTTTGCTTCCGTGGCGCATCCTCAGTCCAATGGACAAGAAGAGTGGGCAAACGGACTCATTTTGCAAGGTTTGAAGCCCCGACTCCTGCGAGAGATAGGACATGCCGCTGGCGCTTGGGTTACCAAGCTACCTTCAATGCTTTGGGGACTTCGCACAACCCCGAACAGATCTACAGGGCGATCACCGTTCTTCCTTGTTTATGGAGCAGAAGCGGTCCTTCCGAGTGACTTGCTTCACAATGCACCACGAGTCGAACTCTTCTCCTAAGCTGAAGCAGAACAAGCAAGGCAAGACGGAGTGGATCTTTTAGAGGAGTAGCGCGAGATGGCACTGACTCGCTCAACCATTTATCAACAAGATCAGCTGCGTTTTCACGCGCGACACGTCAGGAGTCGTACGTTCCAAGCAGGCGACCTGGTGCTCCAAGTGGATCAGCAAAGACCTCATAAGTTGGCTCCTGCCTGGGAAGGACCCTTCATCATCTCCAAGGTGCTGAACAATGGGGCATACAGACTCTACAACGTCGATAGGGAGACAGACGAGCCGCGAGCATGGAACGGAGATCTCCTCAAGCGTTTCTACACGTGACCGTCGACTGAAGCAATGTAAAGAACAAGTATTGGTGAAATAATATAAAGCAGATTGAGTTTTCTGCAGGTTCAAAGTTCTTTCGCGGTCACAGACTCCGGTCTCAAAAAAAAAACTTAGCTGCGATCCAGAATCGCCTAAGTATTAACTTTCTCCGACGGTGCACTTAACGTCACACTCGGGGGCTTAGCTGCGATCCAGAATCGCCTAAGTATTAACTTTCTCCGAGTGTGCACTTAACGTCACACTCGGGGGCTTAGCTGCGATCCAGAATCGCCTAAGTATAAACTTTCTCCGAGTGTGCACTTCAAGTCACACTCGGGGGCTTAGCTGCGATCCAGAATCGCCTAAGTATAAACTTTCTCCAAGTGTGCACTTCACGTCACACTCGGGGGCTTAGCTGTGATCCAGAATCGCCTAAGTATTAACTTTCTCCGAGTGTGCACTTAACGTCACACTCGGGGGCTTAGCTGCGATCCAGAATCGCCTAAGTATTAACTTTCTCCGAGTGTGCACTTAACGTCACAGTCGGGGGCTTAGCTGCGATCTAGAATCGCCTAAGTATTAACTTTCTCCGAGTGTGCACTTAACGTCACACTCAGGGGCTTAGCTGCGATCCAGAATCGCCTAAGTATTAACTTTCTCCGAGTGTGCACTTAGCGTCACACTCGGGGGCTTAGATGCGATCCAGAATCGCCTAAGTATTAACTTTCTCCGACTGTGCACTTAAAGTCACACTCGGGGGGCTTAGCTGCGATCCAGAATCGCCTAAGTATAAACTTTCTCCGAGTGTGCACTTCAAGTCACACACGGGGGCTTAGCTGCGATCCAGAATCGCCTAAGTATTAACCTTCTCCGAGTGTGGACTTAACGTCACACTCGGGGGCTTAGCTGCGATCCAGAATCGCCTAAGTATTAACCTTTTCCGAGTGTGGACTTAACGTCACACTCAGGGGCTTAGCTGCGATCCAGAATCTCCTAAGTATTAACTCTCTCCGAGTGTGCACTTAACGTCACACTCGGGGGCTTAGCTGCGATCCAGAATCGCCTAAGTATTAACCTTCTCCGAGTGTACACTTAACGTCACACTCAGAGACTTAGGGAATTCCACGGACCCTCAATGAGGTTCATGCAGATGTCAAAACAACTGACATGTTCCGAATGATTGCCTTTGGCTTCACCAAGAAACGCCAAACAAAAACTCGAGTCAACATTGCAACAGAAGAGCAAAAGCTTCGATTCAAAGTTCAACCAAAGATAGTGGCTCGGTGTGGATCAAGCTTACCCACACCGAACCAAGAATGTGACGGCCAACAGCAGTGGCCAAAGTTTCTTACAGATCAACACTCGGCATACCGAGGATAACAGTGTTTTTACGCTTCATCTAGATTAACACCAGGACTGGAGGGCTCTACGAACGTGTCTAGATCAATACCGTCGGCGATGCGGGTAGCACTTTCAAGGAAGGTTTCCATGAAGTCTTCGAATCGAAGTTTCTTCGTGTTGGTGACCTTCAATGTCTTCAGCTTCTCCTCGCGCACCTCCTTGCAATGGACTCGGACCAGGGACAGAGCAACATCTGCACCACAACGAGCTGCAGATTTCTTCCACGGCTGCACTCGGTTCGGAATCTCCTCCAGTCGAGTCATCAGGTTCTCCATCTCCTGCCGCGACTCATCTTCTGGCCAAAGCTCCTTGTCGATTCGGCCGACGACTTCTCTCAGTCGACCGATGAAAGGACCAACTTTGCCCACGCGGATATGCGCACGGAGCAGATCCCGATTGGCGTCCTCGCCGAGTGGAACGTTCTCGAGAATCGACCGCTCCACATCAGCTGCTTCAGCTTCAGCGTCAAAGCAAAAATCTGCGACAACAGGACAAACAAACAATAAGCACCGAGTGTGACGCACATAACACAAGCACTCGGAAAAAGCAGGACTTACCAGCCAGACGTGTCATCATCTGCCGAGCCCAGTCGCTGACGTATTTCTCCTGTGCTCTGCACCGTTTGTTCAGCACGTCCATCTGACCCATCAGAGCAGTCCTCTGTTTCCCCATCTTTTCCACTTCCTCAGTCAACACCTTGTTTGCTTCACGAGCCTGCTCCAATGACTTCTCTCGTCCCTCCAGAGCATCCTTCATGCCGGCCATTGCGAGCATGGCCGCATCAAGCTCACCAGCGAACTGATTCCTCTCCGCCTTGAGAGTCTCATAGGTTGTCCCCATTTCACAGGTTTTCTGCCACCAAACACCAAGGGACAATCAGAAAATTCAACAATAAAGTCTAAGTTCTTCAGACCCCTGCCGACGCAAGCAGTCGACAGCGGTCTCGGGGACTACACCCAGTGGGTTCACTAAGAGTGACCCCACTGGCATGCAACTCAAGCAGGCCCGCCCTATTGAGCTACATGTTACCACCTACGCCTACGAGGCCAATACTACCCGACCTGAGTACAACTTACTTTCGGAGACTCTTACAGTAAGTGCACTCCGAGTGCCACAACTGCTAGCAGTCGGTCATATTATTTACAGACACGACCAAAGCAAAGACAATATGTATAAAGACAACTGTCGGTGCAAGCACTCGACAGAAGTCTCGGGGACTACACCCACTGGGTTCACTCAGAGTGAACCCATTGCAAACAACAGATGCTATCCAAGAACACCTAGTGGGTTACAAGAGAAAAGTAAATACTTACTAGCCCACTTACTCGGATATCATCCCGCAGCTCCAAGCTCCGCTGGTACAAGGACGCGACGGAGTCGTAGGCCCTCTTGGCTTCTCCAGCCATCAGCTCCGCCTGCACCATGGCTCCCTTGGCCGCTCCCACCTGCTCCTCCGGGAGTCGCTGGATGTTGAACTCGACATTCGACGAGCCTGGCATCGTCGGAAGTTCCTGAGGCATCCCAAGGTCCGCTCCAGTCGGCACCTCAACCACCAGCGCCGGTTCAGTCGGCGGCAGCGCCTCAGTCGGCGGCGAGAGCGGCAACAGGCGGAGCAGCCTCAAGAACGGGCTCTGCAGCCTGTTCAGCTCTCCCCTGATCGCCCTCGTCCACGCAAATCCCCTGATAGACCGAACGACGCAAGATCTCAGAAAAAGAAAGAGGCAGAACCTATGATAGAATAAAACACTCGAAGTCACTACAACGCACCAGACTGGGATGAGACGACGTTGTCCGTGTCCACGAGGTCATCCTCCTGGCGCGCCGGAGAGGTAGCAGAAGTAGCGACTCTGTCGAGTGAAATCCATTCGACCAATGAACAGGAATTCACTCGGATATCAGAGGAAATTAGAAGATTGATACACTTACGTGGAGGTGACGGGGACAGCAACCCTCATCCGCGGCAGAGCCTTCCGAGGTTTGGACCCGCTCGGTTTGGCCGCCTTGGAAGACTGACCCGCAGGCTCAGCGGCAGCATCCCTGGCCCTCTTGGTGCTCCGAGCACTCGGGACCACCGGGGCAGTGGGCGGAGCACTCGAAGATGCTAGAGGGTCCGAGGGAACGGCAGGCTCGTGTCGGCGCTTGGTCCGATGCTCTGTTTGCGGAGGCGGCGAGTCCTGCTCTTCGTCTTCCTCCTCTTCCTCGCTAGTCTCTTCCTCCGACTCCCCGCTGTCGGAGACATATTCAGCGCTCTCCACGCTGCCTTCCTGGCTGCCTTCCTCCTCCTCGGTCGGGTTCCCGTTCGAGACAGGAGAAAACCAGTTGGTCCACTCCTGCATAAAATTCAGTCGGCGACATCAGACGTCACACAGAGATTCAAGCAAACGATAAGATTAAGATAGTTAGGAGCACTCGACAAGTGCCACTCACCTGATTAGGAGGAGGATTATCCGCGCAGAAGGGCTTCACTCACCGAGATCCTTTGGGATTCTCGCAGGGGCCTGTGATCTGGAGCACCCACGAGGTCACCCTCTCCTCAGTCACGCCCACAATGTTGGTCCGAGTGGAATCCTCGGGCCCCGTATAATGCCACATGGCGTGGTCGCGAGCCTGCAGGGGTTGGATATGCCGACCAAGGAAGACCTCCAGCAAGTCTATGCCAGTGACCCCCCTCCTGACGACATCTACGAGCGCCCCGACCAGAGGCTGGATGTCGTTCTTCTCCGCTCTCGTGAGCGCGAGTTGCTTAGGTGGGGCGGGCCGATCTAAGCTAAAGGGAGGCAGCCCTGTCGAAGCGTTCGGACGGGCGATATCCTGGCAGTAGAACCACGTCGACTGCCAGTTCCTGACCGACTCACTTAGCTGGAGGGCAGGATAACTGCTCCGACTCTTCTTCTGGAAACCTAGACCCCCGCAGAGTTGGAGAAGATGTGTTTTATCATCCGACTGGCTAAGTCGTTCGATGGTCTGGGACCTAGCAGAAAATATGTGCTTGAACAGCCCCCAATGGGGAGGACAGCCAATGAAACACTCGCACAGAACTATAAAGGCAGAGAGATGGGCAATGGCGTTCGGGGGAAAGTGGTGAAGTTGTGCCCCGAAGTGATTCATGATGCCCCTGAAGAAAGGATGCAGGGGCAAGGAGAAACCTCGATAGACGTGGCTGAGAAGCAAGACGCGCTCCCCCTCCAGGGGCGCCGGCTCGACCTCGTTCTCCGCCGGCAGCCTCCAAGTGTTGTGCACGATCATCTCGTGCTCGACTAGCTGCAGCAGATCCCCCTCCGTCACCGTGGAGGGGAGGAAGTCGCCTTGAATCCACCCCGCCGGCAGCGGCCGCTGCCGCCGCTGAGCAGGAGCCGCCGCCTTCCCCTTCTTCTTCCTCGCCTCCATCTTGCTCGTCAGACCCTTGGTCATGGCGAAAACTGCGAGCCCGCGGGAGGAAGGGGGAGGGAAGAGTGTAGAGGCGCTGGAGGTGGCGAGAGAGGCGGAGCACGCGAAGGCAATAGATTCGGCGAGCGTAACGAAGAACCCTCGCCGCCGAGATTTAAGTAGGGCTCCGACTGGGTCGCTCGCGGGTGGGCCCGAAACCTTATCCCCCGACCCACCGCGGCGATATTAGTGGAGAGGTTGAAGGCGCGAGAATCGAGGCGTCAGGCGCTACTCGAGCGCGATGGCGTCATCCTCGCTGAGCGCACGGAACCCGAAATTTGAGATCCCGGAAAATCCGCCACTGTGAGTTGACCGGTCGCGTCAAAAGATGCCGCGGAAGCACTCGGCTTCCGACAGTCTATTTCGCGAGTACTTCCACTCGGATCGTTGGTCAGAATAGATAAAATGGATTGAGGCAAGCAACGCCCAAGCCAAACCCGCTCCAGTCGGATCCAAACTTCAAGCATCGCTTCGTCGTTTCAACCCCAATCCATTCGGGGACTAATGATGGGGTTATAGTCCTAGGGTAGGGTCATAGGCCTGTCATGTAGGTCCTACCCAAGGACTACCCCTCACAAAGGACAAGGCCCTTAGTCAGTTCTGACTGAATTAAGGAGTCCCCATCATCCAGTCGATATAAGGTCCTCGACCATCCAGTCGGAGATTAACATTCGGAGGATATCAAGCTAACCGACTGGATACCACTCGGTACATCGTAACCCCCTGGAGGAAACGGTCGTACGTTTCCAGGTGCATTTATTAGCATTTAGGGCGTATGTTACCTGTAACGTACACATTCAATCCCCACTACTCCACACCTGTACCGGAACCGATGTGGAGGGGAGCGCACTCTATATAAGCCACCCTCCCCCACTGGTAGAGGGGTTAGCAACTCATTGTATTCTATATTTCCACTCGACAACAAGCTCCCTGAGCACTGAGACGTAGGTCTATTACCTCCACCGCAGAGGGGCCCGAACTCATACAACCTCGCCGTAGCTAAGGCTCTGCCCATCCTTTTCGTACCCTACACATCTACTGTCAGGCTTATACCCACGACAATATCTTCTATTCTTAGGCTGTGGGTTATCAAGATCAACAGGTTCAATCTCCACATCCTTATCATTGCTAGGTTGAGCATCTTCATGAACATCACTATTGATATTATCATTAGGCTCATGATCATCACCAGATTGTGTTTCAGCATCAGAAACACAGACATCGTTTGGACTCTTTGGTGTAGCAGCATCAGGGTTGCTAGCGTGCAGGTCCCTATCATCTTTCTACTTCTTCCTAGGATGACTAGGTGCATCAGTGCTAACTCCTTGAGAATCTTGTTCAATTCTCTTAGGATGACCCTTAGGATACAAAGGTTCCTGGGTCATTCTACCGCCTCTAGTGACGACTCTTACGAAATTGTCATTCAACTCATTGAGCAAGTCATTCTGAGCTTTAAGTACTTGTTCTACCTGAGTAGTAACCATAGAGGCATGTTTACTCAAGAGCTCAAGATCATTGATGTTTCTGTCCACACAAGCACTCAAATGACTAAGCATACGAGCATTCTGTTCCAATTGTCTGCTAACATAATCATTGAAACTCTGTTGTTTGGCAACAAAGTTATCAAATTCATCCAGGCATATGCTAGCAGGCTTATCAAAAGGAATATCACTCCCACCAAACCTACGCAGAGAATTTACTTCTACTACCTATATCGGGTTATCAAGACCATGGATCTCTTCGATAAGTGGTAGATTTTTGACATCTTCAGATTTAATGCCTTTCTCTTTCATAGATTTCTTAGCTTCTTGCATATCTTCAGGACTGAGGAATAGAATACCTCTTTTCTTCGGAGTTGGCTTCGGAGGTGGTTCGGGAATAGTCCAAGCATTCTCATTGCACAAGATATTGTTCAATAGAATCACAACTTGTTCTGCAGTTCATTCCCTAAAAACACAACCAACACAACTATCTAGGTGGTCTTTGGAAGCATTGGTAAGTCCATTATAGAAGATATCAAGTATTTTATTCTTCTCAAGAGGGTAATCAGGCAAGGCATTCAACAGCTGGACGAGCCTCCCCAAGCTTTTGGGAGACTCTCTTCCTCAACTTGCGCAAAGTTGTATATTTCCTTCAAGGCAGCTTGCTTCTTATGGGCAGGGAAATATTTTTCGAAGAAGTAGTAGACCATATCCTGGGGGCTATGCACACAACCAGGAGTAAGAGAAGTGAACCAGGTGTTAGCATCATCCTTTAGCGAGAAAGGAAACACCTTGAGGATATAGTGGTGGCGGATCTTTTCCGCACTAGTGAATAGGGTGGCTATATCGTGCAGTTTGGTAAGATGTGCTACAACCGTTTCAGACTCATAACCGTGAAAAGGATAAAATTTGACCAGAGTGATTGATACGTCTCAACCGTATCTATAATTTTTGATGGTTTCACGCTGTTATCTTGTCTTCTTTGGATGTTTTATGTACCTTTTATATCTTTTTTTGGGACTAACTTATTAATTCAGTGCCAAGTGCTAGTTCCTGTTTTTCTGTGTTTTGACTCTTTTCAGATCTGATTTTGGAACGAAGTCCAAACGGAATAAAAACCCCGAAATGATTTTTTTCCCGAATGGAAGAAGATCAGGGGCCTTTGGGTCAAGCCAGGTGGGCTCCAAGGAGCCCACAAGCCCCCACTCCGCCACCAGGGGAGGCGGCGGTGTCAGGGCTTGGGGCCTCCCTGGCCGCCCCTGACCTAGATCCTTGGCCTATATATTCCCAAATATTCAGCAAAAAATCGGGGGAGCCTCGAAAATACTTTTCCGCCGCCGCAAGCTTCCGTTTCCGCGAATCTCATCTGGAGACCCTTCCCGGCGCCCTGCCGGAGGGGACTTTGGAGTTGGATGGCTTCTTCATCATCATCATCGCCCCTGCAATGACTCGTGAGTAGTTCACTTCAGACCTACGGGTCCGTAGTTAGTAGCTAGATGACTTCTTCTCTCTCTTGGATCTTCAATACAAAGTTCTCCATGATCTTCATGGAGATCTATCCGATGTAATCTTCTTTGGCGGTGTGTTTGTCGAGATCCGATGAATTGTGGATTCGTGATCAGATTACCTATGATATATATTTGAGTCTTTGCTGATTTCTTATATGCATGATTTGATATCCTTGTAAGTCTCTCCGAGTCTTGGGTTTTGTTTGGCCAACTAGATCTATGATTCTTGCAATGGGAGAAGTGCTTGGTTTTGGGTTCTACCATGTGGTGAGCTTTCCCAGTGACAGTAGGGGCAGCAAGGCACACATCAAGTAGTTGCCATCAAGGGTAAAAAGATGGGGGGTTTATCATTGGTTTGAGATTATCCCTCTACATCATGTCATCTTGCTTAAGGCGTTACTCTGTTCTTATGGACTTAATACACTAGATGCATGCTGGATAGCGGTCGACGTGTGGAGTAATAGTAGGAGATGCAGAAAGTATCGGTCTACTTGTTTTGGACATGATGCCTATAGATATAATCATTGCATAAATATCATCACGGCTTTGCGCGGTTCTATCAATTGCTCGACAGTAATTTGTTCACCCACCGTCTACTTGCTTTCATGAGAGAAGCCACTAGTAAACACTACGGCCCCGGGGTCTATTCACATCCATCGTTTACATCTCCGCTTTTACTTTGCTTTGTTACTTTGTTGCTTTCAGTTCTCACTTGGCAAACAATCTATAAGGGATTGACAACTCCTTCATAGCGTACTTGCCTAGGAAGTCCCTTAAGGCGTAGCCGCAGCTGAAGGATTCCTGGTGCCGCCGACACGACTATTTTTGGCGCCGTTGCAAGGGGAAGTATAGCGGACATCAGTGATTAACTCAGGGTCGACAGAGAATTCATAATCCTTATCGGTCACAAAGATAGGCGAAGTAGCAAACTTCGGGTCGTATTTCATCCTAGCGTTTAGAGATTTTTCTTTCCACTTGAGTAGTAATTTCTCAACATCATAGCTATCCTTACACGCAAGAAAGTCCTCAGCTATCTCTCCCTCCATAACATAACACTCAGGCATATCACACAATTCATTTCTAGGAGAGCTAGTTCTACCAAGCAAAATAGCAGGTTCTACTTCAATAGTATCAGCAGTTTCAGAAGTATCATCACATATAGTAGCAACTCTAGCAATTTGTGCATCAAGTAATGCACCAGTGGCAAAGCAGTATCAAGCATAGCATCATCAGGCAAAGCAGTATCAAGCATAGCATCATCATAAGCATCATGGGCAGCAGAAGTAGCATCATCAAGCACATGCGACATATCAAGATTTCTAGCAGGAGTTGATGTCGCAAACTTACTCATAACTGAAGGTGAATCAAGTGCAGAGCTAGATGGCAGTTCCTTACCTGTCCTCGAAGTTGAGGGCAAGACTTTAGTTCTTGGATCTATCGGATTCCTCATAGTGACCAGCAGACATAAATCCCAAGTAACTCAGAGATTATAGTTGTGCTTCCCCGGCAACGGCGCCAGAAAATAGTCTTGATAACCCACAAGTATAGGGGATCGCAACAGTTTTCGAGGGTA
Source organism: Hordeum vulgare subsp. vulgare (assembly GCF_904849725.1). Taxonomy (NCBI): domain Eukaryota; kingdom Viridiplantae; phylum Streptophyta; class Magnoliopsida; order Poales; family Poaceae; genus Hordeum; species Hordeum vulgare. Next base: position 484,191,061 of record NC_058524.1, on the reverse strand, counting down.
GAGTATTCAACCCAAATTTATTGATTCGACTCAAGGGGAAGCCAAAGAATATTCTCAAGTATTAGCAGTAGAGTTGTCAATTCAACCACAACTGAAAGATTTAGTATCTGCCGCAAAGTATCAGTAGCACGGTAGTATGATAGCTGCAGTAGTAACAGTAACCAGTAGTAGCAAAGTAACAGCAGTAGCGACACAGTAACAACAGTAGAAATGGAGTAACAGTAGCAGCAGTGACAGCAGTAGCATCAAAGTAACGTAGCAAGGACTAGTAGTAAAAGACTCATAGGCATTGGATCGGTGATGGATGATTATGCCGGATGCTATTCATCATGCAACAGTTATAACATGGAGAGATATGTAACTAGCTCCAGTTCGTCAATCTAATGTAGGCATGTATTCTGTATGTAGTCATACGTGCTTAGGGAAAAGAACTTGCATGACATCTATTGTCCATCCCTCCCGTGGCAGCGGGGTCCTAATGGAAACTACGGGATATTAAGGTTCTCCTTTTAATAAAGAACCAGACCAACGTATTAACACTTGGTGAATACATGAACTCCTCATACTATGGTCATCTCCGGGAGTGGTTCCGGCTATTGTCACTCCGGGGTTGCCGGGTCATAACACAAAGTATGTGACTACAACTTGCAAGATAGGATCAAGAACACACATATATTGGCGACAACATAATAGGTTCAGATCTGAAATCATGGCACTCGGGCCCTAGTGACAAGCATTAAGCATGGCAAAGTAGTAGCAACATCAATCACAGAACATAGTGGATACTAGGGATCAATCCCCGTCAAAACTAACTCGATTACATGATAGATCTCATCCAATCCATCATCGTCCAGCAAGCCTACGATGAGATTACTCACGAACGGTGAAGAGCATCATGGAATTGGAGATGAAGGAAGGTTGACGATGACGATGGTGATGATCTTCCCTCTCCGGAGCCCAGAACGGACTCCAGATCTGCCCTCCAGATGAAGAACAGGAGGTGGCGGACCCTCCGTATCGTAAAACGCGATGAACTCTCCTCCTTGATCTTTTCCGGGCGAGACGGACTAAATAGAGCTGGATTTGGAGGCGGTGGAGCGTCGTGGGCTCCACAAGCCTGCCAGGCGCTGTCGGGGGGGCTCGTGTCTCGTGGGCTTGTGGGCTCACGTCTCCACTTCCTCCGCTGATTCTTGCGCCAGTATTTTTCATAAACTCCAGAAAAATTCTCCGTAAATTTTCAGGTCATTCCGAGAACTTTTATTTCTGCGCAAAAACAACACCATGGCAATTCTGTTGAAAACAGTGTTAGTCCGGGTTAGTTCCATTCAAATCATGCAAATTAGAGTCCAAAACAAGGGCAAAAGAGTTCGGAAAAGTAGATACGACAGTGACGTATCAGTGAACAAATTACTATCGAGCAATTGATAGAACCGCGCAAAGTCATGAAGATATCTAAGGCAATGATCATACATATAGGCATCACGTCCGAGACAAGTAGATCGATACTTTTTGCATCTACTACTATTACTCCACACATCGACCGCTATCCAGCATGCATCTAGTGTATTGAGTTCATGACAAACAGAGTAATGCCTTAAGCAAGATGACATGATGTAGAGGGATAAACTCAAACCAATGATGAAAACCCCATCTTTTTACCCTTCATGGCAACAACACGATGCGTGCCTCGCTACCCCTTCTGTCACTGGGTGAGGCCACCGCACGGTATGAACCCAAAACCAAGCACTTCTCCCATTGCAATAATCATAGATCAAGCTGGCCAAACAAAACCCACAACTCGAAGAGAATTACAAGGATATGAAATCATGCATATAAGAGATCAGAAGAAACTCAAATAAGATTCATAGATAACCTGATCATAAATCCACAATTCACGGATCTCGACAAACACACCGCAAAAGAAGATTACATCGGATAGATCTCCATGAAGATCATGGAGAACTTTGTATTGAAGATCCAAGAGAGAGAAGAGGCCATCTAGCTACTAGCTATGGACCGGTAGGTCTATGGTGAACTACTCACGCATCATCAGAGAGGTCATGGTGTTGATGAAGAAGCCCTCCGTATCCGAATCTCCCCTCCGGCAGGGCACCAGAACATGCCCCAGATGGGATCTTGTGGAGACAGAAGCTTGCGGCGGCGGAAAAGTATTTTCATGGCTCTCCTGTTTTTTTCTGGGATTATAGGGAATATATAGGCGAAAGACCTAGGGCAGAGGAGGCCCAGGGAGCCCACAAGCCTGGGAGGCGCGGGCCCCCCTGGCCATGGCTAGGGGGCTTGTGGGGTCCCTGGTGATCCTCTGCCTTGGTTCTAGAGTCTCCCGATCGTCTTCTGTTTCAGAAAAAAATATTTTTGGAAGTTTCATTCCGTTTGGACTCCGTTTAAAATCCTCCCCTGAAAAGGGTCAAAAACACGGAAAAACAGGAACTGGCACTTGGCACTGAGTTAATAAGTTAGTCCCGAAAAAGATATAAAAGGCATACAAAACATCCAAAGTTTGACAAGATAATAGCATGAAACCATCAAAAATTATAGATACGTTGGAGACGTATCAAGCATCCCCAAGCTTAACTCCTGCTCGTCCTCGAGTAGGGAAGTGATAAAGACTGAATGTTTGATGTGGAATGCTACCTAGCATAGTTGTCCTTTGTAACTTCTTTCATGTGACATGAATGTTCAGATCCGTAAGATTCAAAACAATAGTTTGCTATTGACATGAAAACAGTAATACTTCAAGCAAACTAGCAAGGTAATCATGAACTTACGAAATAACAAGTCCAAAGAAAGTTATCCCTACAAAATCATATAGTGTGGCTATGCTCCATCATCCCCACACAACTAATGTAAATCATGCACAACCCCGGTATTGGCCAAGTAATTGTTTTCACACTCTTACTTTCTCAAACCTTTTTCAACTATCACGTAATACATGAGCGTGAGCCATGGATATAACACTATAGGTGGAATAGAGTGTGGTGGTGGTTGTGAGACAAAAAAGGAGGAGATGGTCACATTGACTCGGCGTATAAAAGGGTTATGGAGATGCCCGTTAATAGATATCAATGTGAATGAGTAGGGAATGCCATACAAAGGATGCACGAGAGTTATAAGTATGTGAAAGCTCAAAAGGAGAACTAGTGGGTGTGCATCCAACTTGCTTGCTCACGAATACCTAGGGCAATTTGAGGAAGCCCATCATATGAATATACAAGCCAAGTTATATAATAAAGATTCCCACTAGCATATGGTGGTGACGAAACGAGAGGCTCTCAATCATGAAGAACATGGTGCTATTATGAAGCACAAGTGTGGAAAAAGATAGTAGCATTGTCCCTTCTCTCTTTTTCTCTCTTTTTTTGTTTCGGCTCTTTGGCCTCTTTTTTTTTATTTCCTCACATGGGACAATGCTCTAATAATGATGATCATCACACTTTTATTTACTCAAAGCTCAGAATGATGATGACTCTATAGGACATACCTCCGATAGTGTACCGGGATGTGCAACGATCTAGCTTGGCGTATGACGTTGAAACATCTCGCTAGCTATCTTACGATCATGCAATGGCAATATGAGAGTGACGGCACAAGTCATGAGACGGAACGGTGGGAGTTGCATGACAATATATCTCAGAATGGCTATGAAAATGCCATAGTAGGTTGGTATGGTGGCTGTTTTGAGGAAGGCATATGGTGGGTTTGTGCACCGGCGAAAATTGCGTGGTACTAGAGAGGCTAGCAATGGTGGAAGGTGAAAGTGCATCTATACCATGGACTCACATTAGTCATGAAGAACTCACATACTTGTTGCGAAAGTTTTTATTAGTAATCGAAACAAAGTGTTAAACGCATACTCCTAGGGGAAGGGTTGGTAGGTGTTAACCATCGCACGATCCCGACCGCAACACAAAGGATGACAATCAATAGATCAATTATGCTCCGACTTCCTAACATAGCGGTTCACCATACGTGCATGTTACGGGAATCACTAACTTCAACACAAGTATTTCTAGATTCACAACACCCTACTAACATAAGTCTCAATATTACCAAATACACGTCTCAAAACTAATTGAGAGGAATCAAAACTTCTCTTTCTACTCAATGCACATGAAGATGGAGGTTTTTGTATCCTATTTGGGTACCTATCACCTTTGGGACTACTTTCATAGCACAAGCCAACTACCAAGTCACGCATCGCCGTGCTCTAAAAGATCTAAGTGAAGCACATAGAGCAAAATTATCTAGCTCAAAAGGTATAAGTGAAGCACGATGAGCATTCTAGCAAAATCACGATGAGTGTGTGTCTCTCTCAAAAGGTGTGCAGCAAGGATTATTGTGACACAACAAAAATAAAAGACTCCTACGATACAAGACGCTCCAAGCAAAACACATATCATGTGGTGAATAAAAATATAGCTCCAAGTAATGTTACCGATGGATTGAAGATGAAAGACGGGATGCCTTCCCGGGGCATCCCCAAGCTTAAGCTTTTTGGTGTCCTTGAATTTTGCTTGGGATGCCTTGGGCATCCCCAAGCTTGAGCTCTTTCCACTCTTTATCCATTTGTCCATGAAAACATCACCCAAAACTTGAAAAACTTCACAACACAAAACTTAAACAGAAACTCGTGATAACATTAGCACAAGAAAACAAACTACCACCTCCTTAGGTAATGTAGCAATCTTGATTTCTATTTATATTGCTGTTAGATTACTGTATTCTTACTTTTCCATTACTAGTACCCCCCGCTACTATCCATAGTTTCATCAAAACAAGCAACCAACTCAACAAAAACAGAATCTGTCAAAAACAGACCAGTTTGTAGCAATCTGTATACTTTGTATAGTTCTGGCACCTCAAAAATTCTGAAACATTACGAATGCCTGGGAAAATGGCATATCAACCAGCAGAAAAAAGAATTAACTCAAAAGCTCTTTCTGAATAAAAATGAAAAATAATCTCGTGGGCGCAAAGTTTCTGTCTTTTTCCAGCAGGATCAAACAACCATCACCAAGACTAGTCATAAAGGTTTTGCTTGGCTCAAACACAAAAGGAAGCAAAAAATACACAATCGTAACAGAATTATGATGGTGTGGACGAAACAAAATAGAAATAAAAAGGATAAATTCATTGGGTTGCCTCCCAACAAGCGCTATTGTTTAACGCCCTTAGCTAGGCATAAAGCGATAGAATCACGTATCGTCGTCTTTGGTGCTCAAACCATAAGTAGCCCTCATCATGGATTCATAAGGCAATCTTATTTTCTTTCTAGGAAATTGTTCCATGCCATTCTTTAAAGGAAATTGAAATCTAATATTCCCTTCCTTCATATCGATGATAGCACTGATAGTCCTTAGGAAGGGTCTACCAAGAATGATAGGGCATGTATGATTGCAATCAATGTCAAGCACAATGAAATCCATGGGTACATAGTTCCTATTTGCAATAATAAGAACATCATTGATCCTTCCCATGGGTTTTTTGATAGTAGAATCCGCAAGATGCAAATTAAGAGAACACTCCTCAATCTCATTAAAACCCAGAATATCACATAAAGACTTTGGAATCACGGAAACACTAGCACCCAAATCACGCAAAGCATTGCATTCATAGTTTTTGATCTTGATTTTGATAGTAGGTTCCCACTCATCATGAAGCTTTCTAGGGATAGAAACTTCCAATTCAAGTTTCCCTTCAAGAGATTTTATCATAGCTTCGACAATATGATCGGTAAAGGCGTTGCTTTGGTTATAAGCGTGTGGAGAGTTTAGCATGGATTGCATCAAGGAAATGAATTAAATCAAGGAGCAACTATCATAATTGAATTCCTTGAAATCCAAAGTAGTAATTTCATTACTACTCAAGGTTTTAATATCTTCTACTCCACTTTCAATGCTTTTAGCATCAAGATAGATGGACTCTGAATCATTGGGGCGTTTTTCAACCAAAGTGGATTCATATCCATCCCCATCATCATTAGGTTTTACACAAGAAAACAAAGATTCAATGGGAGTCACACCAAGCACTTTAAGAACTTCGTGATTCTCATCACGAGAACACGCCTTTTTAAGCCATTCATGTCTAGCATGAATTTGGGTGGTTCTTTCTTTGCTCTCACTCATGGAAACACGCATAGCTTTCAAAGTTTCATCCATATTGATCTTGGGAGGAGCACATCTAACTTTCAAAGCATCAATATCACTAGACATTCTATCAATGCTCCTCGCCAAATCGTCAATTTTGAGTAGTTTTCCCTCTATGGACGCATTGAAAATCTTTTGCGAGTTGATAAACTCTTTGATATTACTCTCTAAATCAGAGGGTAATCTATTGTAATTTCCATGAGCATTGTTGTAGGAGTTGCCAAAGTTATTAGAGGAGTTACTAGGAAAAGGCCTAGGAACATAGTTTCCTCTAAAAGCATTGTTGTTGCCAAAATTATTCCTACCAACAAGATTAACGTCCAGGCTAGCGTTGCTACTCTCAATCAAGGAAGACAAGGGCATGATATTCCACCTGAGGCGGAGTCCAATATATTTCTAGAAGTGAAATTCAAGCCATCGTAAAAGATTTGTATAATCATCCAAAGACTCAAGCCATGAGCGGGACAATTTCTAATCATCAATTTCATCCTCTCCCAATATTGTGCAATATGTTCATGATCAAGTTGCTTAAAATTCATGATATCATTACGGACAGAGATAATCTTAGCCGGCGGAAAATACTTGGATATATAAGCATCTTTGCACTTGTTCCAAGAATCAATACTATTTTTGGGCAAAGACGAAAACCAAGTTTTTGTTCGATCTCGCAACGAGAAAGGAAAAAAGCTTCAATTTAATCACATCATTATCCACATATTTCTTCTTTTGCATATCGCAAAGCTCAATGAAGGTATTAAGATGGGATGTGCCATCTTCACTAGGAAGGCCGGAGAATTGCTCTTTCATAACAAGATTCAGCAAAGCAACATTGATTTCGTATGATTCCGCACTAGTGGCGGGAGCAATGGTAGTACTAATAAAATCATTATTATTAGTATTCGAGAAGTCACAAAGTTTGGTGTTTTCAATCATGGTGACTTCAGCAAGCAAGCAAGCACACAAGCGAAGAGAAAGCAAGCGAGAGAAGAGGGCGAACGAAAAAGGGCAAACGAAGAAAAGGGCAAATATTTTTGTAAATTTTTGTTTTTCAGAAGTTGTGGAGAGGAAAAAGAGAAGCAAAAAAAAGTAAATGCAAGAGATGAGTTTGCAACACTTACTTGGATGAGTTCTTGACTTGATCCTCCCCGACAACGGCGCCAGAAATCCTTCTGCTACTTCTCAAACAAGAGCGCCAGAAATTGACACGTTGACGGAGACTTGCTTGCGTTGGTTTTTCCCTTGAAGAGGAAAGGGTGATGTAGCACAGGAGCAGTAAGTATTTCCCTCAGTTTGAGAACCAAGGTATCAATCCAGTAGGAGAATCGCGTCAAGTCCAGAGTACCTGCGCAAACACAAAAGAGCTTGCACCCAACGCCATAAAGGGGTTGTCAATCCCTTCAAAATTGATTGCAAAGTGAGATCTGAAGGCGGAAAGTGCAATGAAGTAAAAGTGTAAGGCTGAAAATATGATGTGACGTAGACCCTGGAGCCATAGTGTTCACTAGAGGATTCTCTCAAATAACAAATATTACGGTGGGTGAACAAATTATTGTCGAGCAATTGATAGAACCGCGCAAAGTCATGACGATATCTATGGCAATGATCATACATATAGGCATCACGTCCGAGACAAGTAGACCATACTTTCTGCATCTACTACTATTACTCCACACATCGACCGCTATCCAACATCCATCTAGTGTATTGAGTTCATGACGAACAGAGTAACGCCTTAAGCAAGATGACATGATGTAGAGGGATAAACTCAAACCAATGATGAAAAACCCATCTTTTTACGCTTGATGGCAACAACATGATGCGTGCCTCGCTACCCCTTCTGTCACTGGGTGAGGTCACCGCACGGTATGAACCCAAAACCAAGCACTTCTCCCATTGCAAGAATCATAGATCAAGCTCGCCAAACAAAACCCACAACTCGAAGAGAATTACAAGGATACGAAATCATGCATATAAGAGATCAGAAGAAACTCAAATAAGATTCATAGATAATCTGATCATAAATCCACAATTCATTGGATCTCGACAAACACACCGCAGAAGAAGATTACATCGGATAGATCTCCATGAAGATCATGGAGAACTTTGTATTGAAGATCCAAGAGAGAAAAGAAGCCATCTAGCGACTAGCTATGGACCCGTAGGTCTATGGTGAACTACTCACGCATCATCGGAGAGGTCATGGTGTTGATGAAGAAGCCCTCCATATCCAAATCTTCCCTCTGACAGGGCACCAGAACGTGCCCCAGATGGGATCTTGCGGAGACAGAAGCTTGCGGTGGCGGAAAAGTATTTTCGTGGCTCTACTGATTTTTTCTGGGATTTTAGGGAATATATAGGCGAAAGACCTAGGGCAGAGGAGGCCCAGGGAGCCCACAAGCCTGGGAGGAGCGGCCCCCCTGGCCGCGGCTAGGGGGCTTGTGGGGTCCCTGGTGACCCTCTGCCTTGGTTCTCAAGTCTCCCGATCGTCTTCTATTTCGGAAAAAATATTTTTGGAAGTTTCATTCCGTTTGGACTCCGTTTAAAATCCTCCCCTGTAAAGGGTCAAAAACACGAAAAAAACAGGAACTAGCACTTGGCACTGAGTTAATAAGTTAGTCCCAAAAAATATATAAAAGGCATACAAAACATCCAAAGTTTGACAAGATAATAGCATGAAACCATCAAAAATTATAGATACGTTGGAGACGTATCACGTACCCTTGTAGATCGCACAGCAGGAAGCGTTAAGAAACGTGGTTGATGTAGTGGAATTTCTTCACGTCCCTCGAACTGTCCCACGAACCATCCCGCGATCCGTCCCACGATCCGTTCCGATCTAGCATCGAACGGACGACACCTCCGTGTTCAGCACACGTACAACTCAACGATGATCTCGGCCTTCTTGATCCAACAAGCAAGACGGAGAAGTAGATGAGTTCTCCAGCAGCATGATGACGCTCCGGTGGTGGTGATGATCTACTCCTGCAGGGCTCCGCCCGAGCTCCGCAGGAATCCGATCTAGAGGTGAAATTGTGTGGTATAGGCTAGAGTTGCACTTGCACGTGGCAAAGTTGTGTCTCAAAAAGCCCTAAACCACCACTATATATAGGAGGGAGGGGAGGGTCTAGCCTTGAGGGACAAGTCCCTCAAGGTGCGCCGGCCGCCAGGAGGAGGAGGGCTCCTCCTCCAGTTCGGTTTGGCAAGGTGGAGTCCTCCTCTTCCTTCCCACCTCCCTCTTTCCTTTTTATTTTTCTTTTCTTTTGGTATTTTCTTATGTGGCGCCATAGCCCTCTTGGGCTGACTCCACCAGCCCACTAAGGACTTGTGGAGCCACCCTAGGGCCTTGGGCTCACTCCCGGGTGGGTGGCCCCCTCCCGGTGAACACCCGGAACCCATTCGTCACTCCCGGTACACTGGCGGAATTGCCCAAAACTTTCCGGTGACCAAATGAAACCATCATATATATCAATCTTCGTTTCCGGACCATTCCAGAAACCCTCGTGACGTCCGTGATATCATCCGGGACTCTGAACAACATTCGGTAACCACACATATAACTCAACTATACTAAAACATCGCCGAACCTTAAGTGTGCAGACCCTGCGGGTTCGAGAACTATGCAGACATGACCCGAGGCACTCCTCGGTCAATATCCAATAGCGGGACCTGGATGCCCATATTGGATCCTACATATTCTCCGAAGATCTTATCGATTGAACCTCAGTGTCAAGGATTCATATAATCCCGTATGTCATCCCCTTTGTCCTTCGGTATGTTACTTGCCCGAGATTCGGTCGTCGGTATCCGCATACCTATTTCAATCTCATTACCGGCAAGTCTCTTTACTCGTTCCGTAATACAAGATCACGTGACTTACACTTAGTCACATTGCTTGCAAGGCTTGTGTGTGATGTTGCATTACCGAGTGGGCCCCAAGATACCTCTCCGTCACATGGAGTGACAAATCCCAGTCTTGATCCATACTAACTCAACGGACACCTTCGGAGATACCTGTAGAGCACCTTTATAATCACCCAATTACGTTGCGATGTTTGATACACACAAGGTATTCCTCCGGTGCGAGTGAGTTATATGATCTCATGGTCATAGGAATAAATACTTGACACGCAGAAAACAATAGCAATAAGATGACACGATCAATATGCTACGTTCATAGTTTGGGTCTAGTCCATCACATGATTCTCCTAATGATGTGATCCCGTTATCAAGTGACAACACTTGTCTATGGTCAGGAAACCTGACCATCTTTGATGAACGAGCTAGTCAACTAGAGGCTTACTAGGGACAGTGTTTTGTCTATGTATCCACACATGTATTTGTGTTCCAATCAAATACAATTATAGCATGGATAATAAACGATTATCATGAAAAAGAAATATAATAATAACTAATTTATTATTGCCTCTAGGGCATATTTCCAACAATAACAATCATGCATTAAAGAGTTTGAAGAAGACTCAAATAATATTCATGGATATATCAAATCATAAACTCACAATTCATTGGATCCCAACAAACACACCACAAAAGAGTTACATCAAATAGATCTCCAAGAACATCAAGGAGAACATTGTATTGAAGATCAAAAAGAGAGAAGAAGTCATCTAGCTACTAACTACAGACCCATAGGTCCGTGGTAAACTACTCACGCATCATCGGAGGGGCATCAAGGATGATGAGGAACCCCTCCATGATCATTGACCCTTCCGGTAGAGTGCCGAAAAAGGCCTCTAGATTGGATCTTGTGGTTCTGGAACTTGCTGCGGCGAAAAAAGTATTTCGTCGACTCCTATAGGGTTTCTGGGATTTTAGAGTATTTATAGAGTCGGGGTAGGTCAAGGCGGTTACCGTGGGCTCCACTACCCACCAGGGCACGCCGGAGGCCCCTAGCATGCCCTCGTGCCTAGTGGGCCCCATGGGCCTCCTCTCGTGGCCTCCAGAAGCTTCCAGGGTTTCTTCTTGCAAGAAAAAATCTCGAAAAAGTTTCGCGGCATTTGGACTCCGTTTGGTATTGATATTCTGCAAAGTAAAAAAGAAGCAAAAAACAACAACTCGCACTTGGCACTAAGTTAATAGGTTAGTCACAAAAAATGATATAAAGTTGCTAGTAAATGTATATAAAACATCTAAAATTGATAATATAAAAACATGGTATAATAAAAAATTATAGATACGTTGGAAACGCGTTATGCTATTGCTATGCTTATAACTATGTTAGATAGGCAATTTGTGCATATGAACCCCTTTGTGTAAAAGATATTTCTAGGACTCCCTAGTGTTCATGATCCCAAATTTAAGTAAATTGCTACCATTATCCCTATGCGTGAATTTGATTACATAATCCATGAGGGTAGGGAAATCTTAGTATTTTATAGAATAAGTTTTGAGAATCCTCCTATAGAGGAGATCCTTCATGATAATGACACATTGCGTATGTTGGAATCTAATGAGTATGGAAGTTTTACAGAAATATGAGAAGAAGATTTACTCATGAAGAGTTGATTGAGGCCTTATATCTTAACACTTGTAATAAACTTGAATGGATTGCCAAATGAATCAATGTAGGATTTAGAGAGGATTGGCAAGAAAATAAAGAACCTATTAATGACGAAATTCATATCCTATACGGGGACTCTTATGGCGATGATCCTAATAATGATATCATGGACGTTAAGATTACCAATCTTAGCCCCTTCAAACAATTAAATTCACCCACTAGGAAAAACAGATTTATGAAGAAAGATATATTAGGTAAATACCTGAAAGAGCTAGCCCTAAGAGATTCTAAGAAGGATGAAAACCGTTGAGACTATGCATTATGCCTAGCTAGGGGCGTAAAACAATAACACTTGTTGGGAGGCAAGCCAATAGTTATCTTAATTTTTTTGTTTTAATTTTTGTTTTGGTGTGTTGACATTATTATTAGTACTGTAATAATTGTGTTTTTATGTTTCAATTAGTGTTTGTTCCAAGTAAAGCATTTGGATGATTTCAAAGAAAGTAGAATTGATCCCGTGCAAAGACAAAAACATTTATGTCGAGTGTAGTATTTCTCTGATTTTACTACAATGTGTTTTTGATCTGAATATTTTAAAGATTATTGGTATACAGATTTTCAAGGCTTTCCTAATGTTCCAGAATTTCTGGAGTTACAGAAGTATGGTTTTAGTGCTGATCATTACAGACTATATTGTTTTAGATAGATTTTGTTTTTTGCTTGCATACTTTGCTTGTTTTGATGATGCTATGGATTATATCGAGGAGGGGGGGTTTAACTCATGGAGAATTTATAATATAGTACCTTGTGTAATAATTAAATATGAATCAAACCAATGTGCCAAACAATGCATTTTTTAGAAAAAATATGGATGGTCGCAAAAGCTAGCCGTAACACCACCGCCGGCATCCAGCACATGTGCGGCCGGCCAACACCTCGGTGGACGGGCTTGTAGTACTGAACCACGGTGAAACCCCTTTTGGAGTGGCGTCATTGTTGGGGAACGTTGCATGGGAAGCAAAAAATTTGCTACACACATACAAGATCTATCCATAGCAAAGTTGTCAAAATCGTGACCCAAGTCTTAGAATCTTACGACCTTACGATCCAATCTTGCCCCTCCGATTCTATGATTTTGCTCCTCGAATCTAAGTTTCTACGATCATGATAGTTATGATTCTACGAATCATGATCCCACCAACGGAGCTCTGATTCGATTCAAAATCTCGATTGTGACAACTTTGATCCATCGTGATGAGCATCTACGAGAGGAGAGATCAGATCCACATACCCTTGTAGATCGCCAAGCGGGATGCGTTAAGAAACGCGATTGATGTAGTCGAACGTCTTCGCGATCCAAATCGCAAGCCATCCCGCGATCCAATCACGATCTAGTGTCGAACGAACGACACCTCCGCGTTCAACACATGTACAACTCGATGACGATCTCCACCTCCTTGATCCAGCAAGCGAGGGCGGAGAGGTAGCTGAGTTCTCTGGTAGTACAACGGCTTGGTGGTGGTGGTGGTGGTGAACTAATCAGACAGGGCTTCGCCGAGCTCTACCAAACTAATCTAGAGGAGGAAGATGAGAGAGGACAGCACGTGGAATTTCAGGTGGTGGTTGTCCCTCAAAACCTCCACTATATATAGGAGGAAGGGGTGGGAGGAGGCGCCCTAGGGTTTCCCCTAGGGCCTTTGGCCGCCGGCCAAGGAGGTGGAGTCCACCTCCTACAAGGAGGTGGGGCACGATGGAGGAGTCCTCCTCCAACAAGGACTCCTCCCACCCTCCACCTTTTTCTCCTCTTGGGTGCATGGGCCCCTTATGGGTTCGGCTACCCAACCCACCACGGGCTGGTGCGCCACCTCTTGGGCCCATGTGGCCCTCCAAGGTGGGTGGTATACCCTCCCGGTGGAGCCCCGAAACCCATTTGTCATTCCCGATACACTACCGGAAATATCTGAAATGTTTTTGGAACCCAAATAACACTTTCTTATATAAAAATATTTACCTCCGGACCATTCTGGAGCTCCTCGTGACGTCCGGGATCTCATCCGGGACTCCGAACAACCTTCGGTCACCAACACACATAACTCAATAATACCGAAATGTCACCGAACCTTAAGTGTGCAGACCCTGCGGGTTCGAGAACTATGTAGACATGACCGAGACACTCTCCGGTCAATAACCAATAGGGGGACCTGGAAGCCCATGTTGGTTCCTACATATTCTACAAATATCTTTATTGGTTGAACCTCTATGTCAAGGATTTAGTTAATCTCGTATGTTGTTCCCTTTGTCCATCGGTATGCTACTTGCCCGAGATTCGATCATCGGTATCTGCATACCTAGTTCAATCTCGTTACCGACAAGTCTCTTTAATCGTTCCATAATACAAGATACCATGGCTAACTCTTTAGCCACATTGCTTGCAAGCTTGTTGTGATGTTGTATTATCGAGTGGACCCTGAGATACCTCTTCGTCACACGGAGTGATAAATCCCAGTCTTGATCCATGCTAACTCAATACACACCCTCAGAGATACCTGTAGAGCACCTTTATAGTCATCCAGTTATGTTGTGACATATGCTACACACAAGGTACTCCTCCGGTGTTAGTGAGTTGCATGATCTCATGGTCATAGGAACAGATATTTGACATGCAGAAAACAATAGCAATAAACTGACACGATCATATGCTACATTCATAGTTTGGGTCTTGTCCATCACATCATTCTCCTAATGATGTGACCCCGTTATCAAATGACAACTCATGTCTATGGCTGGGAAACCTTGATCATCTTTGATCAATGAGCTAGTCCTTTAGAGGCTCACTAGGGACATTGTGTTTGTCTATGTATACACACATGTATCTGAGTTTCCAATCAGTACAATTATAGCATGGATAATAAACGATTATCACGAACATGGAAATATGATAATAACTAATATATTATTTCCTGTAGGGCATATTTCCAACAGTCGTGACGTCCCTTGCATCCATGAGGCCATCACCTTGAAGCGGCATGTAGGCTTGCAACGGTGAGAGCTTCAGCCTCCGGCCAGCCCCCCCCCGGCAATGCCGCACCCCCTATGCTCATAGTAGCGTGTGCAAGGTGCGGTGGAAAGGCGCTTGCGTAGAAGAAGGGATACGAGTGCGAGGTATTGGGATGAACAAGTGGACACCGAAAGACTCGATATTTCCAGAGAGAAAGTGGGGTTCACGGGACAAGCGTCAAGCAAACGAGGTAGTCGCCAGGCGAAGTGTTTTCAGCCAGCTGAGTGCAAGCATTTCTGTTTTTCTGAGGATCAAAATCCTCAAAATTTAAAAAATCCTTAGAATTTGTATTCGAGGAAAAATTCCTTAGAATTTGAATCTAAAAGACAATTGATGTTTCTAATCCACCCATCTAAAACAAATCTAAGACCATCTCCAATAGATGATGTATACTTTTGTGCTCCAAACCGGTGATGGTTCAAATTTGAAGCACCAAAAAGTGCTTTTACATCTCAGAAAAAGGCTCAGCTCCAACAGATGGTCCAAAACGAAGATGTAAAAAAAAAGAAGCTCCAACAGATGGTCCAGAATGAAGATATAAAATGATAAACTACTATACTTCATCTCAACATAGTTCAACAACAAATTCAACATAGTTTCATACATGAAACTACTCCTCGTTGTCGGAGCTGCGGAACTGCTGCCAGAACTCGTCCTTGTCCGGGTCATCGCACCCCTCGTCCTCCTTGTCGGAGTCACGCCACTCCTCATCCGACGACTCGATAGGGATCATAGTCGAGGGGCCGCCCGACATCGGTGAACTCCACTCCGAAGTTCTCGGAGGGCTTCGCCCTCACACCGAAGAAACCGGACTTGCCCTTCGGCGTCTTATTCGACGCCATCGGGGAGCGGGGCGGTGGCGTGTGGCGTGGAGGGGGGGGGGGCAAACGGAGGTGTGCGGTGCGGGCGAAGGCCAGATAGGAGGCGGAGACGGCCGCACAGGAGGCGGACGGGGTCGGGGCGGAGGCGGCCGGAGCGGGGCGGATGGGGTCGGGGCGGAGCGGTCGCGGACGCGACGGGGTGGAATCGGCGGCGGGGCAGCGGCGGTGAGCTGCGGCGGGGCGGCGACGGGCGAGAGGAAGAAGGGGGAGGGGAAAGCAAATGAAGAGCAGTTGATGGTTGGCGCGCGGCCGCGGTTTTTTACATCTCGTGCCTCTCGAGATGTAAATTTGCATCACGAGATGTTGAAATTTACATCACCGGAAGGGGGAGGGGAATGCTGTTTTCTTTGTTCCAGAAGATTCAAAAATTAGTTATTTTTACATATATGGACTGAAAAACAGGTGATATTTAGTCCACCTCTCCGGTCGTCGCATGATAGAAGCACTTCCACCGTCTATATTCTTCCCCAATACCGGCGACATTTTCCTCCCCTTCCAGAGGTACACAGCGCACACCACGAAACCTCGAGATCTCTCGAAATTCGTTCGTCCATGGCGATGCAACACACCAGGGACCCCACAGCCAAGCTCCCCTCCGCCCCGCCCTTCGCCGGCGCCAGCCCTCCCCCATACCACCACCACCACTACGGCACCTTCTCCCCTCCTCCTCCGCCGCCCGTCGCTGCAGCCGCTTACGACCCCTCCCTGAAAGGTCAGCGCTCCTTCTCCCACACTACCCTCCAGCTCCGGCCCTTCTCCGTGGAGACTGAGACGACTCCTTGTTTGTGTGCGCGTCTGTGTCTTGGCGCGCAGGACGCAGCGCTCAGGGCGTTGTTGCTTTCCCGTGCACTATCCAGCAGCAGGTCTTGGTGGAGGGCCTCCCAGTCCGGGAGCCGCGGCTGCCATTCTGCGGCGTCGGGGTCGGCTGGGCTTTGTAAGTGTCCTTCCTTTTGGAGTTTTGGTGGTGTTCGTCTCCAATGCGATAGGTGTGCGAAAGTTAGGAAGCTCTTGAACTTGGTAGCAGTATGAGCACTTGGTTGCTACTTGGTATGTGAATGGGGGATTGCACGAGTAACTGTTTCATTAACAAGTTCGGGGAGCAGCATTTGGAGGATATGCTTTAGGTCCAGCGAATGTCATCCTTGCTAGTGAGAATTTGTGAGGTGCTAGTATTGGTATTGGTCTGGTTGGTAAGGGCCCATGGTCATAGGTATAATACTAGAAGGATTAAGTGCGCGTTGCTGCGCGTTGGTGTTGTTGTATTTTTATAAAATAAATTAACCTATTTGTTTTTAAAATATGGATGTATCAGATTTTTAAAAAGTCAAAGCTCTTCAAGTTTGACCAAATTTGTAGAGAACTATATTAATATTCATAATATGAAGTTGCGATCATTAAATTCATCATGAAATAATTTTTCATATTTTATTTATTTAGTATTGTGAATGTCGATATTTTTTACTCCGAACTTAGTTAAAGTTAAATAAATTTGACTTTTCAAGAAAAAAATATACATTATATCTTGAAACCGAGGGAGAATTCGAGTTGGCTAGTGTGAGAGGCGATGACCTATATTTTTTATTTTATTTATAATGCGGTGTTTTGGTGGGTCTTTCGTGGTGTGATTTCGTGTTATGTGCTAATTAATCGATATTTACGTCAGAAAATTTTCTGCGTCAGTGTCTGCATTTACTATTTTGGTGTTACAATAATATATTTTTAGGTGGCGAGGGGTGCACGGGGTTGATGTATTATTATAAGTCAGTTGCTACCGATTAATTTTAAAATCGTTGACCAAGTCGAAATCATGAACCCAATCCCAAATCGAATAAAAAAGCTTCAAATTTAAGGTGCATATAGTGAATTAAAAGAATTGAATAGAAGAGCTTGTTGGGAAATTGTTGACCCGGTCAAAATTGGATGACCAAATTTTAATTGGGGACCTCAATTGATTGTGAGGCCTCCAATCCTAGGGAGATTAGTGATATAGTATATGGTGCGATCAAATGGGCTGGAATTGGATTAGGATATAGGTTGACACAGCAGAAGAGGGTTATCCTAAAATGTCATAGTTACTTCTGGAGTGTGTGGTGCTACTGCTTTGCTATCTACTCCCTCCGTCCGGTCCGTCCGGAATTACTTGTCGCAGAAATGGATAGAAATGAATGTATCTAGAACTAAAATACGTCTAGATACATCCATTCCTCCGACAAGTATTTCTGGACGGTATAATATTCATATTAAGGAGTTTCTGTAAGTTCATTGCTCTTACCTGCAAATTTAAAATGAAAGCACAGTCAATCCATATTAAAGACTTCAGGTCGTTTTTGTTTTGAAGGTTCTTACTAGGGTTCTTCTTGGCTGCAATTCCCTGGTATATTGGTGCTTTTCTTCTATTCTTTGTTGCTTTGGATCACCGGGAGAAGCCTGGATTGATTGCCTGCACAGTTGCTGTAAGTACTCCATTTTCTAAAATTGATTAGATACCAGCATTTTCTTCCGGTCCAAAGAAATCGGCTGTTGTTTGTCTTCTGTACAGAATGACCTGAAAACACTTAGATACTCCCTCCGTTCCTAAATATAAGTCTTTTAAGATATTTCACTACGAGTCTACATACGAAGCAAAATGAGTGAATCTACACTCTAAAATATGTCTATATACATCCGTATGTAGTCCATTAATGAAACCTCTTTAAAGACTTATATTTAGGAACGGAGGGAGTACTTGTTAACGTTTCCTTAGGCAAATACTCCCTGTAAAATTGATTTTATAAATCTGTGTGCTCTTTGTTCTGTAACTGAAAGTGCTTCTACTTCAAAAAAGAAGAAGCAAAAAAACTAAAAGTGCTTCTTCTTCTCCAGTTCAAAATATATACCACTAGCACTGATGACATTTTTGTTTGTTACTCATGATGTGGTCAAGAGGTGCAACAAAAATCATACATTAAGGGAAGTTTTGAAATGTTAGTAGCAAGCAACGATGGACACAACATTCTAACCTTGGTTATTATGCCTAGAAAGTAGAAACAAGAACTAACCCAGCTGGAATACTTAAAATAACATGGAGCTCTAACATTTATGATTATATATGTATATATAGAGAGAGAGCTACGAGCTACGAGCTACAATATCAGCCTCGTGAATGTTACACAGAGAGTTGATCCAAAGAAATTGGGTCAATTGAACTGTTGAGGTCGAGCTCAATGTCTGATGTTGTAGTGCACTGAAATCATTTCAGTTTTTGTTGGCTATAACGGAAGATTCTCTTGCAGGGTATTTTTGCGGTAGTCCCTTTCATGCTCAATGGCATAAGAATGCGCCCTTTCTTTTCTTGAGAATGAATGCATCCTTTCTGATGACCTGGAACCTGGAAGTTGTCAATCCAGATTCTTAATGGCCTTATTCTGTGATGCTGGAAGTCGGCAATCCAAATCCACATGTTCCTCACCATATTCATGTCTATAGTTGTACTATACTGTTCATCCATGTGAATAACACAATCGATTATCCTATTTCATTCACATGGGCGTATATATGTGATCTGCGTGTTGAATTGTTTGTCCGGAAATTTGTTTTCTGAGATATAATACGTTGTAACTGTGGTAGCAAGATCGTTTGCTTTGAAGAGTGATTTTTTTTGTGAAACATTTTTTCATAGAAATTTGTACTCCCTCCACTCACAAATATTAGATGTTTTGGATATTTCAATATGTACTACATACGGACTGAAATGAGTGAACAGACGCACTTAACTAAAATGTGTCTAATTCATCTGATTTAAAAAAAATATAGTACATGCTATATTTGTGAACTGAGGGAGTATCTTACAAAAGCGCTGCTTCTGTCAGGTAACGACAATGTTTCTTTGTTGCTAGGGAATTATATGGTTCCAAAGTCACAAAAATCTAAGTAGAAATATTGTATTTAGGCATTCCAAGCGTATTTACCTCACAAGTAAATAGCAATCAATCTTTTATATTTGATAACTTAAAAAAAATCAATCACTGGCACATAGCTATTTTGTCAATTTAAGCAATAGCAGAAAATTTATGATTTATAACGAAACCATAATCTTATTTTGTCTATTTGTTTTGTATTAAGATTTGTTCTATATAGTCTTCTTATTGCGTTGGCAAATGCTTGACCCCCTTGGCAACACACTGGTAAATATCTAATAATAGTAAAATCTTTACTACTCCCTCCGTTTTTAAATATAAGTCTTTTTAAAGGTTTACTAAGACTACATACGGATGTATATAGACATACTTTAAAGTCTAGATTCACTCATTTTGCTTTATATGTAGTCCCTTAGTGAAATCTTTTAAAAGACTTATATTTATGAACGAATGGAGTATTAAATGAGAGTTGATGCGTTCTTCTCACCTCCCATCACTGATCACCCACCCCCTCCACGCTAGTTTTCCCCCTCCCATTGAAAACTACTCCCTCCGTTCCTAAATATAAGTCTTTTAAGAGGTTTCACTAAAAGGACTACATACGGATGTATATAGACATACTTTAAAGTATAGATTCATTCATTTTGCTCCGTATGTAGCCCTCTAGTGAAATGTCTAAAAAGACTTATATTTAGAAACGGAGGAAGTAGATCGATTCGCTCGACCTATCCTATTTTTTTGATCCCCTACCTTTTTTTTCCTCTCCAAGCCCCTTTCACGGTTGGAATAATCTAAACCCTCTCCACGTCTCTCCCATGTTTTGGAATAACTAGTACAAATGCCCGTGCTTTACACCGGGCGAAAAAAAGACTTAACCTGCTTTATGTGTCATTGTTCATCATTTTTATATCCTTTTTTAATAAACGTTCATAATATGGTATAAAAGTTAATGTTTTAGCAAAAGAACCCGTGTGTTGCAATATGTATGAAATAAATTCGGCTACTTGATCTATAGCCGGCGTGCGGGGCGAAATAAGACGCAACCCCTCCTCTAGACCCAGTTCGAGCAAGATGCATCATTTTGTCGTACTCTCTCAACTCTTCGTCCATTCCTCCTCTCTATCTCATCAACGGTATCACGAACATCCTGACTCAGAGGAATATATTGATAATCAGATAGTCCATAGGTGAGCCCTAAATATCTTTTCCATTAAGAAATAGTATTTCTTTCCAATATTTTTTTGAACAAATATTCCAATATCTCAGTCACACATCTTTGAAGTACTCTAACTACTATTGTATTCATAATTAAGATTAAGATATGGTAGGCTTAAACAGCAGCCAAGTAAATTGTATGCTAGCAGAGATCGAGATCTAGATCTATGCAAAAAAAAAGACCGACATTGTATCGTTTTAGAAAAGCAGTACAACAACACACATCTATGCATACTGTTCAGTGTGTTATGTAAAAATTTCAAATGGCATGAAACAGCCAATTCAAGAATTGGCGTCATGTTACAAGCTATACACTCGAGTCGGTCTGACCATGTTTGTTATAGTTGCAGAACAAATATTTATTGAGAATTTGCAAGTAATTATTAAGATTATAATCTAGAGAACTACCTTGTCCAACTAAAGAAGAAACGATCCCCTTGCTTAGTTGTAACATTACGCCACAGATAGCATCTGATCCTAATCTCACATTCTCTTACTGGTTATGGACTTCAGCTGATCTACTCCTCCACTTAGGCCCCTGTCGCTTTAGACAATTTGGTCTCTTTGGTCGCTTCATACTGAACATCTAGCAGTTTCCTAATGAATTTAATTCAGTTCCAACTCAAGCAAATTCGCAACTAAACGATATGGGCAAACTCATTGACATGTACTTTAAATTGACAACAAACAACAACAGAAAGGACAACTCGTTATACCAATAACACCCAAGCTGGTAAGCCTCAAGTACTCAAAAGGTCTTGCCTTGCTGGTAGTATTCAGGAACGGGTACAGGTATAGTGGGATGTGAGCTGCAAAGGAAAAGGAAGAAGACTCATTTATTAACCACTGCTAATTAAGATTTACTTATTTGGTAAGGTCAGAACAGATGAGGAAAGATTTTCAACAATAAACAACGAAAATATTTAAGACTTAACATAGAAACAGTCGCGCTCAGTACCATTCAAGAACGGGATCCTGGTCTCAGGGTGTGAAGCAACACACTGCAATTGAAAAACAAAAAGTAAGATGAAACTGAGGGGAGAGCACGTACTAAATTCTACCGTGGTCAGGCATACTACTTTTTTCCCTATAAACAGAGGAATTGGGAGCAAGATATGTGAGCAATCCGCCACTGCCTCTGGCCGTTGTTGAACCCCTTGCCGGCGCCGCCAGCCGACGAATCTGACCTTTCCCTTGTTGGATCCGGTCCACCACGAGCCTCAAGCCACCCTGCTGTCGCGCTCCTTCTCCGCCTTGCCGCCGGCGAGCCCAGCCGCTGCCGCACAGATTTGCAACAAAAGTCTCCCCGCTCTTTGACCCAACTTGATCCGGAGATAGGGGTAGGCGCGCCAACGGGGCAGGCGGTGGTGGCGCGTGGTGAGGCGGGGAGGGACATGGCATGGCAGGAACGCACCGACGGTGGAAGGTCGCGAGCGCTGGCGGGGTAGGTGGCGGCGGGGCGCTGTGAGGCGGGGTGGGGTCGGGCGTGGTCGGAGGTGGCGGCGGGCTGGAGATGGGATCGGGAGGCACGGGTGGATTCTTTTCTCTCGCACGCACCGGTTCATTGACTTATTTGGAGGACCGCGGGTTAATTAACTAAAAGACCAAGGGCTTTTTTGAAAAAACGCTGCGACGTACGGCAGAAGCAGTAGCTGCTTTATTATCAGGGAAAGATCTAGATTAAATAGGTACTTTTCTTTTTTGTCTTACTGAAATACATGTGATGCATTAACTCGACCAAATCTTTATTGAAACCATGTAATGCATTAGTTCAATCAAATCAAATCTTGTTAATACCTTAATTAAAATAATTTCTGTTCTTGTCTTCCCTGCACATATCCAAATCAAATTAAATCTTATCAAAATCTCTACTATATCAGAACTTCCATTATCTTCCCTTATCCATAGTCAAATAAAATCAAATCTTACCAAAATATACAATATGTTGGGTGTAAGGTATATGTCGGACACAATTGATGTTGAGCTAGTAGAAATAGAGCGAGAGTGGGCGGTTTTTCTTCTTTGAAACCAAGGACACCTTTGGTCAAAGGATTATCATAGGAATTTTAAACGATTAGAATCCTTGGGACCTTTTTGTATGTTGGTTGTTTGATTCATATAATTGAATCCTGTAAGTTTTTCTAAAAAAAATTTTAGGTACTACGTACTTTCATAGCATTTCTAGCATCCACTCAAACCTCCGTGAAATACAATCAAACAAGCCAAAAATTTATACTTCCTCCATATCTAAATATAAGTCTTTTAAAATATTTCACCAGATGTCTACATACGGAGCAAAATGAATGAATCTATACTCTAAAGTATGTCTATATACATCCGTATTTAGTCCGTTAGTTGAACCTCTAGAAAGACTTATATTTAGAAACGGAGGAAGTAGAATTGAGATGAGTATGACATTTCAATCCTACTATTACTTATATATTTTTAGAATCCTGCGAATTAAAGAGGTTCTGAGTGGATTGGGGGAGGGGGCATGCCGTGTGTAGAGTTGGGCAAATACTCTACATTCCATCTAACGGTCGGAGGAAATTAATCGGACGGCTGGCGCCCAGCAGACGCCTAGCGGCTCGCAGCCTTTTATTTACGCTGTTCGAAGGGAGAGAAAAAAAAAGTTGTTTATTAGGGCATCGCGTCCCATAGCAACGGCTGGGCGGCGGACTCATCGGCGAAACCTCCCCGGCGAACCGACCTAAACCCTAACCTTCCAATGCCAGCGGCAATGGCCGGCGGCGATGGCGGCATGGGCAGTGGCCCTCGATCCCTCGATTGCCGTAGCTTCTGGAAGGCCGGCGCGTTCGAGGCCCCCTCCGCCGCCGCCCGCGAGTTCTACGGTCCGTCTTCTCGCCCTCTGGTCATGCTTTCGTTCCGCGACTTCGACGTGGACCACTTTGCTGATACTGCTGGCCATTGTCGCAGACGTGCTGGAGACAGGGGACTTCGACCGCGCGCGGGTGCACCCGAAGTTCCTGCACACCAACGCGACCTCCCACAAGTGGGCGTTCGGAGGTTGGTGCCCGTCCTCCTCTTGTCCTTTCCGTTCCATTGTTTATTTTGCTTTTGTGGTGGTCGAGTAAGTGGCGGGGGTTGTTGGGTTTTTTCAATAAGGGTGAAATTGCTGTTTCAAATTGAGGGGGCAAGCATTTAAATAAAGGAAATTAAGAGAAGATAGGCTTGTTCGAGCAAATGGGGGCGTCAGGTAATCGGAAGTATGATCCTCTACTACTTTGGTGGGGTTATGCATATTGCACTGCAAATCATGTTGATGTTAATTTTGTTGGATCAAGTGATTCTCTGTTGAAGGGGATTTTATTCAACTGTTCCAAATGGATGGTGTACATTCATAGTTTTGTAGGATGATTATCGGCTTTCTGGCTTTGCTCCTTAGAATTGCACGTACACGTAGTTTTTCTTTATCATCTCGATGACTCTCGAGAGGATATATAGTAACTTCGTATTATCTAGGCTGGTGGCACCAACTGATGTGATATCAGTACATGTTTTGCTCTTTAGATCGGATAGACGGAGACTACATATGATATGTCTTTATCATCTCGAGAATATATAAAATAATTTTGTATAACCTGGACTATGGCAATGCAAGATGGGACAATAGTTCTGTTATAACCTATGCGGTTTGTGATGCTAGCTGGATAAATATGGTATCTCCAATTATCTAAAATCACAGGATTCCCATGCGCAACAATCATATTTTCGTGCTTACTCCTCAAGTGCGAGGGCGCTAAGCTGACTGCTCAGTCAACTGTGTGCTTTCGAGGCTAAAGTGCTGAGCATAATGGATGTTGTTGGGACCCGACTCAGCTCCACATGCTTCGATATGGCATTCCTCACCAGAGCACATCCTAAAATGATTCATTTCTACTCCCACCCAGCTCCACTGTTTCATGTTCTATGGTATGTTTGTGAGACCATCTGTCGATGCATATTCTTCACTCCAGCTTATTGCGGCCTCAGGTTTACTCTGATGTGACATGGGCATGATCACTCTGATTGCAATGCTGTTTTCCTGTAATGTGCGGTCCTTGGATCCTCTCTGATGGCATCGAATTCCATGAAGCAGTTGTTCTAGTATAGGCTCTTCTTTTCTAATTCCCTTGCACATGGGCATGTTTGTATATTGTCTTTTGATGCATTGAAAATGTTAGATGTCCATTCCAGCAATCATATCTCTCCTCTCGTGGCAACTTAGTTGAGATAATTTAGTTTCTCTGCTCTTACCTTTCCACCGCTTTCCCTAGCCTATGATCATCAGTTTCTTTTCAAATTCTATTTAAACACAGATAATAAAGCAAACACCATGCTGGAACTATTATTGGAAATAATATATGCTGCTCTTGTTATTATTTTGTTTACTTCATGTTATATTTACATGTATAAACTTAATCTGAAGTCTAAGCTGGTAGCTATACTTCTAAACTCAAAACGCTTCCTGATTACCGGTTTGTCCATTCAGTGCTATTGCCTTCAGTAAAATATATTGTGCTTGTCCATCTGAATTTAGTGCTTTTATATACTAATACTAAATAACACACGCTACTTACAGTCTCTCCTTTGCTCTTCGTGTTTAAGGAAGAATGTAGTTTGGTGACAAGATGCAAATTAGATGTGTTGTTGGAATGTTCTTTTAGTTATAATAAGCAGAGCGATTAGATTTTTTTTCGAGAAAACGCAAGTGATTTTGCGTTTCATTGCGTTGAAAAGATAGAGTTTGGTTACAACCCTCCTAGGAGAGCGAGTTCAGGCAGGGACACCTTCACGCCACCGAAAAAGACCCTAAAACATTCGTTTCTTCATCATACATGTTACTTGTGCTGCCCTGGTCGATATTTTCCTAACATTAGGTTTCTTGTCCATCTCTGTTGCAGCTATAGCTGAACTTCTTGACAATGCAGTTGATGAGGTTTGCAAAGTTCCATACATTTAGCTCCTACACAGCTTGTTACTGGGCGAATTTTATATGAATATAAATAATCATCTTCTGATATGGTTTCTCAGATTTGCAATGGAGCCACATTCATAAAAGTGGATAAAAGCATCAATTTAAAAGACAGTAGCCCAATGCTGGTTTTCCAAGGTACCCATATTAAACACAAAACATGAAACTGTAATATGATTAGTGGAATAGGTTGATCAATACAATTTCTTTCACCAAGTTCTGCTAACTTGGAGCCACTGTCACAGACGATGGAGGAGGAATGGATCCTGAAGGTGTACGGCAATGCATAAGTTTAGGATTCTCAACCAAGAAATCAAAGACAACCATTGGCCAGTGTATGAGTTCTGTACTTCTGTTTGAATTGGAATATTTTATTACTCTGCTAATTTATTTCGGCTTTGAAGATGCATACTCCATGCTAATTTTCCAGAATTTCACTTTGAGAATTGCGCACTCTGATAGAGAAAGCCTAGTAAATGAGGAAACTGGAATTGCAAGAATTATGTGATAATAATGTTCTTACATTCAGCATACTGCGTACCATCATAGTGTACTTTAATCCCTTTCAATACCTCGTGCATTTATGATATTGTGTTGTACTGTTGAATAGAATAGCACACCATTTGATGGAAGTTCTGAGAGGCTTGAATCGAGTTGTTACGGGTTAAATGCTCTTCATTTTTCTGTTAGCTTATATTGATGAACTTATGGTATAGTGTGTAAGCCTGTATGTATGCACTGATTATTTTTCATTCGAGCCTTAAAGGGTAGCTAGAAACCCGGATGTCTAAAGTTAGGTATATGATTCACCAAATTAAATTATGGACTGATCCCTCATCGATAACACAATTTTTTGGACTTATATTCCACAGTAGTTCTGGGCTCACCTCACAAAAAATAGAATGACCTTTACTTTAATAGTTTAATTACCATTTCGTACTCGGTATGAAACAGGTGTATGGTTCACCAAATTAAATACTGGACTGATCCCTCATCGGTAGCAATATTTTTTAGACTTATATTCCACTGTAGTTCTTGGCTCACTTAAAAAAATTGGAATGACCTTTACTTTAATAGTTTAATTACCAATTCACACTAGGTATGAAATGTTTCTGCAAACCCAAACCTAAAGTAAATGTTTTAGAGTTTTAGTTCAACTAAATATTTAAGAAACTTTATCTTCACCTATTATCTAGCAGCATTGCTTCATTTTCCTTTCTAAAACATTTGTTATGTCTATCAATTATTAAGTTCCTACCTTTGTCAATACACAGATGGAAATGGCTTTAAGACAAGCACAATGAGACTTGGTGCTGATGCAATTGTTTTTACTCGTGCAATCCGTGGGAGGTAGATAATCTTCATTCCAGTCATTATTGATTTTTTCTAAATTTTATGGCATTTGTTGGATTCTGTGTATTTATCAGTGATTAACACAATCTTCTTTCTCCTCAGTAATGTTACCTTGAGTGTTGGCTTGCTCTCATACACTTTCTTGAGGAGAACAATGAAGGATGACATAGTTGTCCCTGTGGTATGTCATGTTAGATTAGTACTTTAGTGGTGTATCGTTCTTGCAGCTTTCTCTCAGGAGCTGACATTTTCTATCACTGTTACAGCTCGATTTTCAAATCCAAGATGGCCACATTGTGCCTTTGGTGTATGGTTCACAAGGTGATTGGGATAGTAGCTTGAAGATAATACTTGATTGGTCCCCCTTTTCTTCAATGGAAGAACTGCTACAGCAGGTGGCATTCGTCCCAGACAGTATTTTACTATTTAGCCCATTCTGCAGTCGTATTTTGAGATCAAGTAGTGAGTCTTCACAACCAGTATGTTTGATCTTTCATGAACGAGTTAGCCAAATGTTTTTAGGTGCAAAGGCATGATATTAAAGGTGCAAATTTTCTTTCATGAACGAGTGTCTCCTCTTGTTCAGCTCACATGTAAAATCGATCAAATTCTTTCAACAAACTGTGATAAAACAGAAAGAAAATTGTCATTGTTGTGTTGAACTCTTCTTGACATACTTATAGTTATCTATTTTTATTTTGATGGAACTTCCATCATTTAGCATATATATTCAAGAAAGCTGAAAATATATAGAAGAAATAGAGTTCTTTTTTTGGAAATTTAGATGCAAAGCAGCAATCGAGCATCTTAGTGCGCTGTATATATGTTTTAGAAGCCTCCAAGCTCTCCCTCAAAACAAATCCATGTTGGGCAAGGCAAGGCAAGGCAAGGGTGGTTAAGTGGACCAAAGATGTATTGGTATTCGTATAATCCAGATTGGCACGCTGGAGCTGATACATAGACATTTTCCATAAGCAGTGTGCTCTTGTTTAGGCAACATCTAACTCAGCATATTGTCTAGAGCAAACTAACAACAAATAGAATATTTCTAGTTTTGCAGTTCTAGTCTTAATTTCTTTATTCCAAAATGGCACCGTGAATGATTTTTAATGCTATATAACACTTAGGCTTTACTTAGTTGGTGTTCTTTAATGGATAGTTTAGTCGGTTATCACATTTTCTGAATCTATACCATTATGACCATAACAATTGCACAGTGATATATTCTTTACCTAGGCAACCGACTCTTTATATGTGCACATATTGATAAATTCCTTGTCTGTTCAGTTCAAGGATATTGAG
This sequence comes from Hordeum vulgare subsp. vulgare, assembly GCF_904849725.1. Taxonomy (NCBI): domain Eukaryota; kingdom Viridiplantae; phylum Streptophyta; class Magnoliopsida; order Poales; family Poaceae; genus Hordeum; species Hordeum vulgare. The sequence continues at coordinate 484,162,699 of NC_058524.1, read as the reverse complement.
AGCCATGGAACTAAGGTGGTGATATATGATCTATGGATGAATGATGATGGCCTTTTAGAACTTGACTTCGATGATGACGATGAGGTAAATATTCCTGCAGTTTATGTTTCAAGTACAACACATTACCTTCATTCTTGTAGAGAATATTTAAACAAGCATTTGAATTTGTTTTATGAAGCAAACATCGTTGCTGATGGGAATCCTGTGATTTTAGATAATTATCAACGCCATCTTTATCCAGTTAGCACCACAAACTAGGGGAGACTAGAGCAGAACTATTTTCCCATTTCAACACTCCCCCCCCCCCCCCCCATGTGCAGTGAAATCTGCTGTTTTAGAAGTCTGAATTGGTGTTGACATCGGTGATGATGATGTATGCTGCTCCCTTCTCCATCCAACCCGTCCCATAACAACTACCATCTACAGGCGGGCCCCAAGACCTATGCTGTTCCTTGCTATCCTACGTCTTTCTTGATCTCCTAACAAATCGGAATAACTAGGCTGTTCCTTGATTTTCCTAACAATCACCAAATGAGGCCATGCTGCCCATGTCTCCTAAACCAAGCAAGCCCTGTGTCTCTGAAGTATTTGTTCACTGCTGCCTGCTGCGATGGAGACATGTCCAGCGATACCGCACTACCCACATCTACCGAACCAAGCAAGGCCATGCCACCAACGTTTCTCTCTGTATGCCGTTGCCTGCCATGCCGCTGACATGTCCACCAAGGGGCACTGATCCATTGAGATCATGATGAGCAGCAAATATGGCAAACAGGGCCGTCTCCGGAAATTAGAGGCCCGGTGCGAAATGCAAAATGGGGCCCTAAAATTAATAAAAGACTCGCACAACCCTACGAGTTGAAGATCAGTCTTTTTTTACAACAATGAGCTTTTACGAGTTGAGGATCAGTCTTTTTTTTACAACAATGGGCTTTTACGAGTTGAAGATCAGTCTTTTTTTACTGAAAAATTATGTATTGTTTCAAAATGAACAACAAATGAGCTACATTTCACATGATCAAATTAAACCGTCATCATCAATAGCTGAAATTATTGGAACTATAAACCGAATTATATCTTCTGACAAGCATAAGAGGAATAATGTATATATCTAAAATTAAAAGTCGTGACATTGACAAAAGTGGCGAGTTTCATCTAAATCTAAGTATGCATCAGGTGGGTTTGGGTAAGTCATATGGAAAAACTAAAACAATGGATTTCCTTTTATATGCACTGGAACCAAGAGGTTCAGTTTAGAAATTGACAGGGTTATCGATCTAAATATACATGCTAGTTCTTTTCCTTGCTCTTCTCAGCTAACCTGGTAGTGCCTCCTAATTACTAATTCAAAGCCAGGGCCTGTAATTAGGACCAAATTCCAGCCATAAGATGAGAGCAAATGAACAAGACAGAAGGAATTCTATCACCAATCACAGGGAAGGGGGCCATGGAAATTAGCAATAGCCATGTGGTGGTGTCAGTATAAAACCAAACGAAATACTCGATGGACTACAAAATACTCGATGGACTATGTGAGAGCATCAGGGAAGGGAGACGCACCGCCTTGCTCCTGTTTCTTGGCAATGAACTATAGGAGCGGCGCAACAACAATACTCCAGTGCTCCATGGACCTGATCTTTGACATCCCCGCCCTAGGATGCACCTTAGAAATCCCGGATGGCGTCCGTGCTGCCGCCACGGTCAGGCGACCACGCTGTCCCTCTAGGGTTTTTGTTTCACACGATCAGGTGTGACCGCGTTGATTGAAAGTATTGGTTCGGGAAGATCTGGTCGTGGCCAGAAGTGACGGAGTCACACAAATTCAGTTAGTTGGACCGGGCATTCACCGGCACTTAACCCCTTCGCCAACGAGGCCCAAGACTCAGGTCCATCTTCCTTCCTCCTTCTCCAGCGACATCAAACAGTTACGCGTTCTAACTTCTAAATTCCATGGCGACACACACTACATGCGTAGGATTTGGGGGCCCTTTGCGGTCGCCCACCTCGCACTCCCTCATCGACGGCCCTGATGGCAAACCTCTGAGCCCACCCTCGTGCATTGCCATTTAGCATGGTTGAGAGACACCTCATGACTGACAAAAGCAATGGGTTGCTTCGTCCAGTTAATCCTTTCTTCGAAAAACAAACGGAGATGGTGCATAATGCAAATGAAGAATGATTCTCCGTTTCATTTCTGTGGAAACCACCTTGCTGATCTGTGCAATGTTAAGGGAATAGGGATAATTTTCCGTGAGTTGCATGCCCTCTGTGGAACTGGTGTTCATTCTAGGAAACTATGTGTGCGTACAGAAGTACATGTACTGTTGTTGTATTCTTATAGCAGAGTAGGCTACTTGTGCATGTGTTGACAATTTTATGCGAAATCGACAACTGAGCATGAATTATTGTTGTTCTTTACTTGCAACATATAGCTGCGTTTCACATTTAGACAGGTACATACTAATGATGAGACAATAAAATATTGTTATTTAAAACTTGAGTTGTGGCAGAGCATGGCGACATGCCTTCACATTCTTGTACCGATTGAAATGCTTATACCTTGTTGCTCAATTTCAGGACATATTACTTAGAGATCAAGCTAAAGCTACTGCGGGGACGACAAAGATCCAAAAAGAAATTATTGAGCAACATATATCCCACAGACTCAGATTCTCTTTGCGCGTAGGTTCTATTTCTGTACATTCTATTTTTACCCCTATCTGCATATGACTAGTAATTTGTGTTTGTCAATTTGCAGGCGTATACTTCCATCCTTTATCTTAAGAAATATGCGAACTTCCAAATTATATTAAGGGGAAAAGTGGTTGAACATATAAGTGTTGCCCATGATCTGAAGTTTAAGAAAGTATTTACTTACAAGCCTCAAGTTACGCATGATTCTCAAGTGGTAAGTAAATGTGTATAACAGGCACATGTATTTGTATATCTGAGCACATGTGCTATTATTATTTTGACAAATTTAAAATATAGGGCTTGAAGTTTTAAAATATCTTCCCAAAGAAACTTGCATGCCAGTATTAAATGATGACCATGTATTTGCAACATTCTATAAAAAAGCTGAGTTGATTTGTATTCAACACTAAAGTTCCAGTAAAAACTTGCATATAGATATTAGAATGGCCTATATATTTGCATCATTTGGTGAAAAAAATAGTTGATTTTAATTACTCCCTCCGTCTGGTGAAGAGTGTACATATAGATATTTTAGGACAAATTATGAAGTGGAGTAAAAAATGCATTAGAAAGGTGCAAGCCACCATCTCTCCTCTTTAATTATTCAACCCCAATGAGTTAAGTGCATGTAAAAATTAAGAAGACTATGTGTAGAATGTTATTGGTCTTGATTACCGTGTGATGAAAGAGAAGCATTTCTTCCTACTTTAAAGTGCATTGGAAAGATAAAAGTACACTCTTTTGTGGACAAATTTTAAAGCCAAACGTACACTCTTCACCGGACGGAGGGAGTAAGCACTAAGATGACAAGCCTGCCAAAAGGTTTATATGCCCTATTTTTTTTCACATAGGCCAATTTTTTTGAAATTCTGCACGGAACTTTGCAGCTGCTAATGGATGAGATTTTTATTGTTGAGCAGGGCTCAGGTTGCTCACTTGAGGTTATCATGTATAAATTGTAATATAGCCATTTGGCCTCACCTTGAGATTATCATTTATAATAGTCATTTCTTCCATGTGCTACTCTCTATTTCAGAATAGTCTGCATTTAATACCATTGATACTTTTTGCTAACTGTTATCATGCCTATGTTGGCTTTCCTCTTAGATTCCATTTTTTGGTCTGTTCGAGCGCATTGTAGTTACAGAAACAGCCACTTCCGTCTGAAACTGCATTTTTTCTGAAACTGTAGGTCTCAGTGAAGGTAGATGTTGGATTTGCCAAGGAGGCACCAGTTTTGGGCATTTTTGGGATGAATGTCTACCATAAAAATCGACTAATAATGGTAACCACTCTATCCAGTTCTGGGATGTTTGTTTATTTTTTTCTTCCTATTATGTGTTATGCTGCTTGAATCTCAGCATGTAGGCAGGGTTTGTCCTGCAGTCTAGTGAGAACTTGGTGTTATCTAATGGACCGGTGTGTCAGACTGACTAGATAGATGTACTGGCTGTTTAATAGTGAGAACTTAGTGGACCATTTTTTGACCATCAGGCAACATAGGTTACTCGCTGTGCTACTTTGCAATGAAAGTGCCTTTGTTACACATTCTCCTCAAGATTTAAGCAGTGAATTCGTGGAAATACTAGAATGATAAAAGGATTCTTCTGTGATCACTACTAATACTTATTTTTGTGTGTGAGAGTGATCATTTTTAGAAAACATGTGTGTGCATGTGGTCCTGGTTGATGTCTTCTTACTTGTACAGAGGACCAGAATTTTAAGAGATTTGTTTGTTCTTTGTAGACAATGATAGTGAGTATTTGAACTGATGCGAAGCCATTTTCGGGACTTAGAATATAATGTAGGCATGGATTATGAGTCCAAGGACTAGTCAAGACTAGTCTATGAGTCCCAACTCCAGGGCCGACTACACCTCAGTGTCGACTAGTCTATGAGTCGCAACTTCAGTGTCGGCTTGTGACGATTAGTCATGATTAGTCTATTAGTCTCAACCTCGAAACGACTCGTCGACTCTTCGACTCGTAAACCTTGAATGTAGGTAGATGCTATCATGCTAATGTTGAATTCTACAACCAGTTATTTCCCTCTTATCTTCCTAGCGAAACATTGATAATCCCATAGCGTTATTGTCTTATTGTTTTTGTATCTGATAGTAGCAAAAAGCAAAAATGTTATCAATATTTACTGGCATGTGTCTAGTTGTTACAGTAATGCGACCAACCGAAGTCAATTTAATTTATACAGGATTTTGTAAGTGCTTGGTTGTTGTTGTTATTGTTGTAGGATTTTGTAAGTGCTAAGCCATTTTCAAGACTCGGAATGCATTTGTCTTTTAGAAAAGGATAAGCATCATGACTCATTGTATCGTAGTTCTGAGAAAATGTTATGTACTATAAGCCTAAGCCCCCACAGCCGGAAAACCGAAGAAGGCCCTATAGCTAATAAAAGCAGCTGCAATTTACTTGCACCTGCTGTAACCTGATACTTTGCCTCTGATTTGATTGTCTCGAGAAGGTCACTTGAAGGCAAATGTAGCGCTGTGAAAGGTACAGGCACTCCTTTGCTTCCAGATCCACCAAGCGGTGAGCTGGATGAAGGAGCAAGTCCCGTGACTTAGCCTGGACGGGGTGATCCGATCACCGCCTTACACCAGGTGAACACAGTGCTGGCCTTCTGGGGGGGGGGGGGGGGGATCCAAGGCAGTGCCTCATCCCATAATGGCGGAAAAGTTACAAATATTTCTTGCATCTGCAGTTCCTATCATAACTTTCGTTCTTCCTTTTTTTTGTTGTCGAACATGATGGGTTGAGATGTAAAAATGTGTATCACCATTCAGCATATGTTTTTGACATATTAAGGTTCTGAGCTGGAGCTTACCATCTAAAACGTACAATTTTAGCGATTCAGTTGTCGAAATACAAACTTATTTTGTGTACAAAAATATATATCTGCATGACAAGTTGGCCGTAACTTATTTTCTTTATTAAAAAATTATCCTTTGCAGCCCTTCTGGAAGGTTCTTCAGGAAGGATCTAGCAGAGGGAGGAGTGTTGTAGGTGAGTTTTATATGTGAAATACTTTCACAAGTGTTACTTTTCTTTTCCTCTGGGATGACACTCATCATGGTTTTTAGGTGTACTTGAGGCAAATTTTATTGAACCGGCACATGACAAACAGGATTTTGAGAGGACTCCACTATTCATTCGTCTGGAAACTAAACTTAGACAAATTATCATTGAGTACTGGTACGTGTCTTGGGATGCTCAATCTAAAATGAAGATAGCGCATCATGCCTATATTCTCTCATAGTTATCAAGGAGATTAAAACCACATTTTAAATACTTAACCAGCTTCATATTAAAGAAGAAACATGTTGCTGATCTCTTTTGTCATATTTAGTGCCTTCTTATTGAGTAATTCGCTTCTGAGCACGGGCTCAGATGCTCCCGCTGACGAAAAAAAAAATACTAAAAAAATTCAAAAAAATCCAATTTTTTTTTGAGTAGTAGACAATTTGATGCGCAAGGTCCGCTCCAAATTTCATATCATTTGGACATTCGAGCATCTCTCAGCAAAAAAGACAAATTGGGTAAAAAAAATTGTAAACAGTTAACCTTTTTCACAGACCCAGATTTTGTCTTTTTTGTTGAGAGCGCCTCAGATCCCCAAATGAACTCAAAATTTGAGCGGGCCTCGCACATCTAATTATCTACCACATAAAAAAATTTGGATTATTTTGAATTTTTTTTGTATTTGTTTTGATTTTTTCCGTCGGCCCGGGTGCAGATGCACCCGAGAGCCAAAACGCCGCACCCCTTCTTATTTTGTTTTATTTAACTGTTTACACATTTTTGTTTTTTTATTAAACTGTTTACTGTTGGGTCAATACCTGGGATTGGGAAGTGGACTGTATTTGGTGTTACCACATGTACTGTGTCTTGTGTGGTAATACCACATACCATGGGTATGTTGCATGCTGCCGTGTGTCCTCATTCTGCTTTGTATAATGTAGTTTCCTGCAATAATGGTGTATTTGCAGGAAAAACAACTGTCATTTGATAGGTTACCAGCCAATGAATCCACAATTAAAAACACAGTATAAAGCTGCCAAAGCTCCAGGTGGTCCTGGACATCAGTTTCAGAAGAAATCGTCTACTGCTCAGAGGATTGGAGCACATTCATCAAATTTGCTACCGGAAACATATGATGACACAGCAGTCTTTGGATTGTCAGCTAATGGTGCAGGTATATGACCAGCCCTATACAATGGTTCCTCTTTTTGCCTTTGATCATTATACTAGAATGTGAGTTCATGCTGTGTGCTATGCTGCCAAGAGGTATTTCACTCTCTTCCAGTCCTACTTGGATGCATGCAGTTTCAGGAAGTTTTTTTTTCGAGAAAACGCAAAAGACTTTGCGTTTCATTGTATTGAGAAGAGGGCGGGACAACCTCCTAAGAGGCTAGTACAACGGTGTTACAAACGGATCAATGCACGTCCCAGGAGGGTGGCAGGGTGACCCTAAGCCCTTTGTCCCCTGCCTTTGCCCAATTCCTGGACTCATCCTTGATCGCATCGGCGAGCTCAACTAGCGATGGGGTTACATGGTCAAAAACACACGCGTTCCTATGCTTCCAGATCATCCAAGGCACGAGAAGCGCAATCGAGGCCAGCGCTTTGCGGAGCGGGTGTGGCGTGGCATCACGAGCGCGCAGCCACCAGTCCTGAAGCGTGGCGTCCTGGTCGGGCACCGGTGCCGGGAGTCGCAGCCAAGACATAATCCCGTGCCAAGTCTGCTTCGCGAATGGGCAAGAGAGCAGCAGGTGTTGTATCGTCTTCGGTTCTTGGTCGCAAAGCAGGCACCGAGGGTGATGCGTTAAGCCATGGCGAGCAAGGCGCTCAGCAGTCCAGCAGCGGTCCTGATTAGCGAGCCAGTGGAAGAACTTGACCTTCGAAGGGGCCCAACCCTTCCAGATCAACTTCCACGACCGGCAAGTGATAGATCCGTGGAAGGTGGCTAGATAGCAGGACCTGGCTGAGTAGCTGCCGCTGGCTGTCCACTTCCAGGAAAGCGTGTCCGGCTCTGAGGAGAGGGTGATGCTGGACACCAGCAGCCAAATCTGGAGATACTGCCCGATCTCCTGGAGGCCAAGAGTGCCGTGAATGTCCCTCGCCCAAGCATTGCCGGCGATGCCCTCCGCCACCGTCCGGGACTTTCTGCGATGTTTGGGGATGCACAAGTACAGCGAGGGCGCGTGCTCGCGGATGGAGAGGCCGAGGAGCCATCGGTCCTCCCAGAAAAGCGTTGTCGATCCGTCTCCAATCTGCATGGTGGTGGAGGCATAGAAGAGGCAGTACTCCTCGGGGGTGAACTGCAGGTCCAGGCCATGCCATGCGCGGCTAGTGTCCGTCCGCGAGAGCCATAGCCATCGGAGCCTAAGGGCAAGCCCCGTGCGCTCTAGGTCGCGGACGCCCAGGCCGCCGTACTCAAGCGGTCGGCATACCCGGCGCCAGTTCACGTGGCAGTGCCCACCGTGAGCAGCCTCGCGTCCGGCCCAAAGGAACCCACGCTGAATCTTCTCGAGCTGCTTCAGGGTTTTCTTCGGAGGTGCTAGGGCGAGCATTTGGTGAATGGGGATGGTGCTAAGCACAGACTTGACGAGCGCCAGCCGCCCGACCTTGTTCATGAGCCATGCCTTCCACGATGGGAGGCGGCCGGCCAGCTTGTCGACAAGAGGTTGCATCTGAGCTGCGGAGGGGCGGCGCGTGGAGAGGGGGATACCCAGATACGTGATGGGCAGAGCCGCCGTCTGGCAGCCAAGAATCGCTAGCGATTTAGCGGTCGTAATTCACGTGCAGGCCGGAGGCGGAGCCAAAGAATCTCCATGAAGTGCTGTGGCAGAGCTCTTGCCATAGTTCACGTGCAGGCCGGAGGCGGAGCCAAAGACCCCTAAGATGCCCTTCACAGCGAGGACCTCGTCGGTCGAGGCGTGACAGAACAACATCACATCATCGGCGTAAAGCGAGATAGCCGGGATGTTGCGTCGGGGGTGGAGTCTCCGGAGAATGCCGGCCTGGAGCGCCCGTTGCATGAGGCGGCTGAGCGTGTCGACGGCCAGGACGAAGAGTTGCGGGGATGTCGAGTCACCCTGTCTCAACCCGCGGCGGTGCCAGATCGGGGGTCCCGGCACGCCATTGAGCAAGACGCGGGTGCTGGCCGAGGAGAGGAGGATGGCCAGGCACTCCCGGAACCTCGCTCCGAAGCCATATTGGCGCAAGGCCTCGAAGAGGAAGGGCCATGATATGGAGTCGAAGGCCCGGGTGAGGTCGAGCTTGAGCATGATCCTCGGCGCGCCCAGTTGGTGCAGGAGCTTGAGGGATTGCCGGACTAGGATGAAGTTGTCGTGGAGGGTACGTCTGGTGATGAAAGCATTCTGATAGCGGCTCACTAGGCCGTTGAGCATCGGAGCCAAGCGCAAGGAGAGGACCTTCGCGAAGAGCTTAGCCACAATATGTATCAGGCAGATCGGCCGGTAGTCGCCAAGCTTGTGAGCATCGGCGCGCTTTGGCAGCAAGGTGAGCAGTGCTTGGTTGAGCTTGTGGAATCCACGCCCCCTCAGCGCATAGAGCTGCTCAAAGACCTCAGGCACGTCCTGCTTAATGGTGCTCCAGCACGCTCGCAGGAACTCCGCGGTGAAGCCGTCCGGCCCTGGTGCCTTGTGTGCCGGCATGCGCCGCACAGCCTCCCATATCTCCTCGGGGCTGAACGGCACCTCTAGGACCGACAGGTCAGCTGGCTGGATGAGGTGCTCGAAGTCCAGCGTGTGGGCGCGGTCGGCCGCTGTGCCAAGCAGCCCGTCGAAGTGAGCAAAGGCCGCCTGGGCCATCTCGTCGTGCTCGCTGATCATCTGCCCATCAACAAGCAGGCTGTACACTCTGTTTTTCTACCGACAATATGTGCATTGCCTGTGGAAGAAGCTCGTGTTCGCGTCGCCGTCCGAGAGGGAGGAGATGCGAGCACGTTGCCGGGCAATCGTGCGCTCAAGCGAAGCCAAGCCCAGGTAGGATAGCTTGGTCTGCTTGCACAGCCAATCCTCCGGGGGGGGGGAGAGCGTGCGGGTCTCCATGGCTTGGTCGAGGCGCAGGATGAGCTCGCGGGAGATGGCAAGCTTGTCCCTGATGTTACCCGTGGACTTGGCGCTCCAGCTCGTGAGGGCGCGGCCCGTAGCTTGCAGGCGCCGGACCAGCCGTCTGAAAGGGTCTGGGTCGGACACCGAGCCCCAGGCCGCGGCTACCGTGTCGTGGAAGCCGTCGAGACGCATCCAAAACTCCTTGAAGTGGAAGCGTTTGTGAGCTGATGGCATGGGCGAGCAGTCCAAAAGCAAAGGGCAGTGGTCGGAGACAACGGATGCCAGGCAGTGGAGGTGACACTCGCCATGACTGTCCTCCCAGTCTGCGGTGCAGAGCACCCGGTCAAGGCGCACGAGCGTGGGAGGGGATTGCTCGTTGGACCACGTGAAGCGACGCCCATTGAGGTAAACCTCCTTGAGGGCAAGGTCGTTGATGACGCGGCGGAATCTACCCATCATGCGGTGGTTCACGTTACCCGAGCTTTTGTCCGAGGCACGACATATCAAGTTGAAGTCCCCACACAACATCCATGGGCCTGGGCTGGTATCGCGAATGTCGCGCAGCTCTTGAAGGAACAGCAGTTTGTCCTGGTCGCTTTGGGGCCCGTAGGCCGTTGTGAGCCACCAGGGATTGCCATTGGGCGCGCGCACCTTCGCAGTCACAGCGTGCTGCGTGAACTGGAGGTCAGAGAGCGTGGCAGCCCTGGTTTTCCAAGCCAGGAGAATGCCACCACGCGTGCCATCGGCCGGGAGGTAAGTGGACCCATCAAATTCAGACCCCAGCGTTTCCAGCACAACCGACGACGAGATCAAAGCCATCTTAGTTTCTTGTAGGCATACAATGGATGCGCGGGTGGTACAGAGAAGCGATCAAATCGCGCAACGCCTAGCGCGTGAGTTAAGGCCTCTAACATTCCATACAACAATCTGCAAGCCGTGATCCATGAACAAGGTGTCGACGTGTGGCGAGCGGCGCCGCTAACTCGCGCAGGCGGCAACATCGCTGGGAACAGCCGTCAGACATGCCGGAATCTCACTGTCGACGAGGGCCGCGATAGCCTGCAGGACCGGCATCTGCAGCGGCGAGGCGAATAGATCGTCGTAGGCCTTCATCGCAGCAGCGGAGATGGGCTGGTTAATGCCGACGATGCCGAGGGTGCGGAGGATCTGCACTTGGGCGCGCCTCTTGGCCCTTGGCGGCGTTGCCACAGCTGTGTGAGCAGAAGCCGGCCGTCCCCGCCGTGGGCTAAAGTTCAGGGGTGGTCGCGGTCGTTTCCCTGGAGACGGCAATGTAGCATTAAGTTGCTTCGTGGCTGCAGACAGGAATTGCCCTAACGTCCAGGAGGAGGGAGCCGGGGCTGGCCGGCTGCGAGATCGCCGCAGGGTGATCGGGGGCGAAGCAAACCGGCTCGGCGCAGGCACGCGTGGCGCGACATCAGGAGCGCCATCACGATCTGGACGTGCGGGCCGTTGCAGGATAGTGATCGGGGTTGGGCCGGGTCGGCCTGTGACTTCGCCAGTCGCTGCAGGAGTGGGCCCAAGGGAGGGCGGCCTAGGTGAGGCTGGCTCAGGGGAGGCCTGCTCAGCAGTGGGCGTCCCTGCAATGGGCTGGCATGTGGGCGGGAGCCCAGGAGCCAAATCCGACGGGACGGCGATTATGGCCAGGCTTCCCGCGCGTGACAGAGCGTAGCCCGCGCTAGCCTGCGGCGTCTGCTCCGAGGGGTTTCCCGCGCGTGGCAAAGCGCTGCCCGCGCTGGCCCGCGACGTCTGATCCGAGACGTCAGGCAGGGCCCGCGCCGCAGGGGGGTTCCGCAGCTTTGCCCCGACCGGGCATCAGGCGAGACTGGCGCGGATTGGGCGTCTGGCTGGGAATCCGGCACATGGCTGGCGAGCGTGATCTCAGCTGAAGCAGTTGTGGCCCCGATCGAATCAGCTTCCTGTACGAGGGAACGTGCGGGTCTCGAGCGGGACGGCGCTGGTTGTGGTGGGGACGCCGGAATTTGAAACGGCAGGAGGAATTGGGACGTCTCCAGCCAATCGCGGCGCGCCAGCTGTCGCCGAAGATGGGTCCGTTCTGCCGCAGACCGAGGGCTGCGCAGGTAGGTGCGCGCGGGCCCCTGACGAACCTCCCTTTTGCAGGCTGATGACGCAGTCTCTCTCTCCTTTGTTGACACGATGACGGCGGTATGTGGGTCCCTGTGGCCTGGGCCAGGCTAGCATGCCCAGCCTGGCAGGACGGGAGCCTCTCGGTGGCGCCGCCACGTCAGGCCAGGAGGCCGCCATGGCCGTACCATCAGCTCGGCCGGGACGACGCACTCGCCATGCCGGCGCGTCGATGGCCATGCCATCCGCGCGGCCGGCCGGGACCTCGTCGGCTCGTCTGCGCTTGCGGCCACGACGGCGCGCGCGGCCTGGGCCTTGGCCATTGCCCTGGCCGCGCCTGCTGCCCTCGCCTGCATTGTCACCGGCAGGCCCTCCGACCGCCTGGAGATCGTCCGACGCGCCCCTGATGCGCTCCGCCATGGTAAGCTCGATGGAGATGGGATATGACAGGGTTCTGACGGCCGGGACTTCGGAGGGCACGCGGGCCGGGAGCTGCTCGACGATAGCCAGCACCACAGCGCGCCGGATGTCGGCGGGGTCGTTGGCGCGGCCGGAGAGACGGAAGACGGCGAGGTCGTCTCGCGACCGCGTGCGGGGGTGCATCCGTTCGATCCAGCAGCTCGATCCCAGCACGTGCTCAGCCACGGAGATATGCCACGCATGAGCAGGGATGCCGCGGAGTTCCAGCTCGACGCGATATCCGAGATCATCGGCGGTGGCATGCGCCAGCTTGCACCATGGCCGCAGGGAGACGGCAAAACGCGGCGAACAGAGGATGTGCTCGCCATTGAGCCGGCCCATGGTGGCCAAGGAGGAGAAGACGCGTGCACGGTGAAGTCGCCCTCGGCGAGGTCCAACGAGCTCAGGAGCAGCTCGACCACCTCGGCCGGAGATACTCGCGGCCGATTGCCCGTGATGGTGGCCACCATGGCGCGGGCAAGGACGAGCTCCGCGTCGTCCATCTCCGTCGTCTGCGCCATGATAACCCGCGCGGGACTATCAGCGGGCGACGGGGCAGATGGAGCCGGGAGGGGAGCAGGCGCCGGGGGGGGGGGGGGCGTGGCTGCGCGGCGGGAGGGATCCTGGCGACCACGCTGCGAGGAGGGGGCTGCGTGGCCGCTGACGCGCGTGGTTGCTGCCTGGGAGCGTCCTTGGCGTGGGGCTGCGCGGCTTCCATGCGCGTGGGCTGCCGAGCCGCATCGGCGGCGCGACGGCCGCCACAGGCGCGCGAGGCGTGGCCGAAGACGAGGCAGCGGCGGCACCGGACGTCGTTGGGGCAGTCGCGCACGTGATGCCTGCGGTCGAGGCAGCGGAAGCAGAGGCCGGCGGCCTCCTTCGGAGACGGACTGCGGCGAAGCGGCGGGGATGCCGGGCAGGGCGGGGCATCACGGCGCAGACGACGGTGGGGATGCCTGCGGCGGGGCTGCTGGAACCCGTCCGCGTCAAGCACCGGCCCTCCCGTCGCGCGGCGCACCTCCGAGCGGGGGCCGAGGCGGTCCTGCACCGCGGGAGGAGGAGCGGGCGCGGCGCGTCCGGAAGCAGCGGCGGCGCGTCCGGAAGCAGCGGCGGTGGCCGGCGGGCCTGTGGGGAGCGCGCACGCGACGTCGCTGTATGATCTCGACGAGGACTCTCCCTCGGAGCTGCTCCAGTGCTCCCCGTAGGAGACGCGCTCGCCGGAGGGGGTCTCTCGGGAGCCTGCAGGGTCAGCGGCGGCGAAGGCGGCCATCGCGTGGGCCCCGAGAGGGAGCGGGAGCAGGGCGGAGCGTTGGCGGCTGGTGGACAGCGAGGCTAGGCTAGGCGCGGGGGGCAGGGGCGGAGCGGGAGCGGAGCGGAGCTTCAGGAAGTTTAAGTGAGAAATAATTCTTATTTGAAATGTGTTTCTCTGTTTAGCTTTTCTTGAACTAAAATGTCTTTGTGTGCAACTAATTAATGGTGTACAAGTACAATACTGAATAAAAATCCTGTGATGCCCTGTTACCCTGTCAGGGCAAAGCTGCCGGTCTGCTTGTCAAAAGAAAGGGCAAGCACACGTCACTTAATTTTTCTGACCAAAATAAGCTTGTTCAAATTGTTTTAGATCATTTATTTAGAGTTATTTGTACATGAAGAAGGTAAATCCTGTGGTGGAAATATAGAGAAGTTATTTTATAGCTAGGTTCTGATGATCTTGTGAAGTATTTGGTGGTATGCAGATCTTGTCTTCACTTACTCGCTTAACATATGATGACCAGAGCACCCTAACTTTTTGTGTGTGTTTCTGAATACGAGAATCCACTCAGCTTATAAATGTCGTTATTGTATACTTTATTCATGCTTGTCCTATTTTATTTTATCCAGGTTCTGGTTTGCAATTTTCTGGCCGAGCACAAGAAAAAAGTACAAATTCAGCAGGCTTGGAAGAGGTTTGCACCTTTTAGTCTTTCAATTCGGTCATGTTCTAATTTTACTTGTTTTCCTTTCTTGGACCCCAGTGTAGCACTTGTTGACGATAGCAGTGCTATCCGTGTCCCCACTCTTTTCATAAGTTCCCGAGTCACTGCTCCCTTGATGTTAATTTTTGCTGTAATGCAAAGGCTTATATAATGTGCACAGCCATTGGCTATGTTTGGCACTAGATGAGAGCGTTTACACTTTGTGGTTTTGCATGATGGCTAATATAATGTTAAATTCCTGTGTTATGCTACAATTGATTACTCTTTTGGCATGCACGTATCTGATCACTACTATTTTTATTATCATTTGTGGCATTTAGGATCTAGTCAATATTGCCTCTGATGGTGAACTTGATCCGAATGTCATTGAGAAGCTGAGTGATGAAAACATTTCTCTGTTCACAAGGTAATTTCTTGATGATGGCTGATCAGTTTACTTACATGGGAGAATTTCAGCATGATATTGTCATCATATATACAGTCACAAGAGTTCTCCAACAATAGCCATATAGAACTATAATCCTGAATAGATTTTGCAATTATATGTGTTTTAAAATTCCTGTTTTGTTGTCAACATAGTGTTGCTGTTTGTTTGTTATGTCTTCTTTTCTATATTTTGCATAAATCTAATTGCGCCATTTTTGTCTTCTCTAAAATTCAGTTGATTAGGCCTTATAAATCATCCTTCCTTTTGGTTTCCCATTTTTTTCTAAGGAAGACTTTGGGTATCCTTTCTTCTCTGAGGTTGTTTTCCTGCCTTGGTGGAACATTTGTCTCATTAGAAATGGTACATTTTTAGACAAGAGAGGCCTACCTTTGCTAGGCTAATTGCACCAATACAGATACGTGTATCAGTATCAGGGTGATACGGATATGTAAATACGTCATTTCCAAAGCGCCAATAAGGATATGCTTGACTATTTTTTGAAAATAATAATAATAATTATTGTTATCAATTAAGTAGCAAGCCTTTTACCATCTACAAGGCCGCATCATATTTTTATTTCTAACTTTGACCATTAACTTTACCAACAAAAAGTGAATTATATACCATAAAAAACATTTCATTGGATGCACATTCCAAAGAACTTTCCGATGTTATCTTTTTTATGACATTTAGTTCATATTTTATTGACCAAAATTATAAGTCAAAGTTTAACACGAAAAACGAAGTGGCCTTGTATACAAAAATGAAGGGAATATTTATTCTGGGCAGCGCAGTCCATTATCTTACAGTAACTTTTATTCATGATTCCAACAAAAGCCAAGAACTAACAGCCAAATGGTAGCAGCAAGTTGGAAAACATAAAAGTTCAGTTAGAGAAAAAGGGAGGAGGAAACCAGCAGCAGCCTATCAGTAGATAAAAATCTATAGGATAGTAATTAATCAGTATCCAATACAGATATGCTGATTGCTGAGACTATCCTGTATATTAGCATACATTACAAAATTAATGTTAACAATATTACATGAGTTGCATATCTAGGGAGATCACAAACTTCCACTGCAGAATATTTTATTTTGAAGCTACTAAATTGGCTGGTTGTTGCTACACTTAGTTTGCTACTCCCTCCGTCCCATAATGTAAGACGATTTTTTATACTAGTGATGTCACAGAACATCTTACATTATGGGATGGAGGGAGTACGTGTGAGGTAATTAGTGCTACCTCGAAATGTGGTGACATTCTTTTTGAGTGCCACGAGCCAAGCTACTATAGCTCTTAAATGAATAGTTTATGCACGACGCCTTAGCATGTAGTTGTATTGATAAGATTGGTGATTGTGTGTGTTGTGTGATATCACTCTTTCAGGCGTGAGGAGCTTAAACAACGAGATACACAATTGAAGCAGACGGTATGTCATACCATTCAAAGTAATCAGCTACTAGCTAGCGTATTATGTTGGTAGATCAAATCAGAATTGTTCTTTTGTAGATTTTGGAGTTGGAGCATGAACTAGAGGAAACAAAAAGGAAATGCTCTCAGCTTTCTACTGAGCTGCAGGTGCGGAAGAGCCAGCAGCAGCTCCCATACATGTGAAGGTTGGTTTGGCTACTTCTGACGTATTCTTCTCTGCAAGTTATTTCCAATTCATCTATACCTTTGTTAATTTCACAAATATAAATATAGTAAAACGCCATGCAATAAATTGATCTTTATTACTCCCTTATCCTATTACTTCCTTCCTTACAAAATAGTTTACGCATTTGACATTACCCAATCTTCAATATGCAACTTTGACCATTTGTTTTTGTATGAGTATGCAAGTCAAGGATTGAACAAAACTTGTGAGAATATTTTTCATGAAAAAAAGAATCGCTGTCAGAATTTGCTTCTGACCAGCCTAAATGGTTTCAAATCATTATTTGTAAATGATAATAATTAATAAATAAGTTTTACTGCAGACTTTCTAAAGTGTCATCTATTTTGGAACAGAGTTAAAACTTTAATCACCTGCCATGATCTGTCCTGGTTGAGCCTTGAGAGTCCAGCTCTGTGTTGTAGTTTCCAACCCGACGCTACTACCTACATGCAGGGTGGACTAGAATTGCTTTTATAAGTACCTGATTCTTTCTTTTTCTGCAAATCCTAAACGGACAGGAGTTCTGGCAATTCATTGAGCAGAAAAGAGTTATCCAGTTTATAAAGGGACTAGCCAAACAAATCGTATGCTGCTAGCAACCCACCTGTGTTGCACTTCTTTCTACCATTGTCGTTGATGGTGGTCACCTTGTCCACCAATTCATGACAAACATGGTCAATCTTGAGACGATGAGCTTGATCAGCTTCAGAAAGAAGATGATGAGCTTGATCAGCTTCAGAAAGAAGATGATGTTGGAGCACCAGAGCTCAAAGTTGGATATTGCTCGACCCAACTAACAAATGTAAGGTCTTTATCAGCAGTTGTAAAGAGTGCAATAATTAACAGATGGTTGCGTGTGATATAGAGGTCGAAGATGTTATTCCTCTTTTCAAGAAAAAATAAACACTTGGGTCATCTGCCAAAGCGGCCACCAAGAGCATGAAACGAGCCGACAAAGAATATCCACACAAATGAACATTAATGCCACACTATCACGTCAAAGGTCTTGAAGAAATGCACGCATTGGTCTACAAATACGGATGGAGATAAAAAAACAAGGTCTTGAAGAATGCACATGTTAATCTACAAATACGGATGGAGATAAAAAAAAAGGTCTTGAAGAATGCACATATTAATCTACAAATACAGATGGAGATAAATTTTTTTTTCGAGAAAACGCAGAGATATGCGTTTCTTTGTATTGAAAAGAGGGAAAGTTAGCCTCCGAGGAGACGATTACAGCAGGTTACAAGTAGTTCAATGGACATCCCAGGATGGGGGAAAGACTACCCTAAGCCCCTTGTCCCCGGCTCTAGCCCAACACCTCATCTCATCTTTGATCCTATCGGAGAGCTCGGAGAGCGACGGAGTGACATGATCAAATACACACGCATTCCTATGTTTCCAGATCATCCATGGAACTAGCAGCGTGGTGGACCTCAGCGCCTTGCGGAGCGATGGTGGTGTGGCATCTCTCGCCCTTATCCACCAATCCTAAATGGAGATATCCTGCTCCGGCGTGGGGGCTGGTAGGCGCAGCCAGGAAAGAGCCTCGTGCCAGGTTTGCCGCGCGAAGGGGCAGGCTGGTAGCAGGTGCCGGATGGTCTCCGGTTCTTGGTCGCAAAGCAGGCAACGGGCGTGATGGGGGAGGCCACGGCGAGCAAGTCTGTCCGCGGTCCAGCATCGGTCCAGGTTCACAAGCCAGTGGAAGAACTTGACCTTCGGCGGAGCCCATCCCTTCCAGATTAACTGCCAAGAATGGCAAGTGAGGGATCCGTGGAAGGTTGCCTGATAGCAGGATCGCGCCGAGTATTCTCCATTTGCCGTCCATTTCCAGACAAGCTTGTCTGGCTCAGCGGACAAGGTAGTGTGCGCGACGCGCTGCCATGTCGTCAGGTATTGGCCAATCTCTTGCAGCCCCACTACGCCGCGGATGTCTCGAGCCCAGGCATTGTCGGCTAGGCCTTCCGCCACCGTCCGCGCCCTTCTCCTGTTCTTGGGGATGCATAGGTAAAGCAGGGGTGCTAGCTCGCGAATCGATTGCCCATGCAGCCAGCGGTCTTCCCAGAACAGTGCCGTGTGGCCGTCACCTAGCACCATGAAGGTGGAGGCGTAGAAGAGGCCGAGCTCCTCACGGGAGAACTGCAGGTCCAGGCCTTGCCAGGCTCTGTCGGCGTCCGTCCTCGATAACCAGAGCCACCGCAGTCGAAGCGTGAGCCCTGTGCGCTCCAGGTCTCGGATGCCCAACCCTCCAAGCGCGAGCGGCCGACTGACCGTGCGCCAGTTCACGTGATAGTGTCCTCCCTGCGCAGCCGCGCGACCGGCCCATAGGAAGCCGCGCTCGATCTTCTCTAGTTGCTTCAGGGTCTTCTTCGGGGGCGCAAGGGCAAGCATCTGGTGGGTTGGAATCGCGCTGAGGACCGATTTGACCAATGCCAACCTCCCGGCTTTGTTCATAAGCCATGCTTTCCATGTCGGGAGGCGGTCGGCCACAGAATCAACAAGCGGCTGCATCTGAGCCACAGTGGGTCGCCTGGTGGTGAGCGGTATGCCCAGGTAGGTGATGGGCAAGTTTGCCGCCTGGCAGCCCAGCGCCTCCAGCAAGACGACACTATCCTCGTCGCCATGCAGGGTCGTGGCCGAGCTCTTGCCATAGTTGACCTGCAGGCCCGACGCGGTCTCGAATATGCCTAGAATGCTCTTCACAGCGAGCACCTCATCCATCTCAGCATGGCAAAACAGCATCACATCGTCGGCGTATAATGAAATGGCCGGAACAATACGACAGGGGTGCAGCCGCCGAAGTATGCCAGTCTGGAGCGCCCGATGCATGAGGCGGGCCAGCGCGTCGACAACCTGAACAAATAGCTGTGGTGAAGTGGAGTCCCCTTGGCGCAGCCCGCGGCGGTGCCAAATCGGGGGGCCAGGCACGCCATTGAGCATGACCCGTGTGCTGGACGAGGATAGGAGGATGGCTAGCCATTCCCTGAACCTGTCCCCGAACCCATATTGGCGCAACATCTCGAAGAGGAACGACCAAGATATGGAGTCGAAAGCCCGCGTGAGATCGAGCTTGAGCATGATGCACGGTGCGCCCAAGTGATGTAGCATCCGGAGAGACTGCCGAACAAGCATGAAGTTGTCGTGGAGAGAGCATTCGACAATGAATGCGTTCTGGTTGCGGCTGACTAGGCTATCCAGCTTAGGGGCGATGCGCAACGACAGAACCTTCGCGAATAACTTGGCCACAAGGTGAATCAGGCAAATTGGCCGGTAGTCACCCAGCTTGTGGGCATTCGCGTGCTTCGGCAGCAGGGTCAGGAGGGCTTGGTTGAGCTTACCAAACCCTCTCCCACGAAGCAGGTATAGCTGCTCGAAGACATCTAGGATGTCCTGCCTGATAATGCCCCAACAGGCCCGCAAGAACTCGGCGGTGAACCCGTCTGGCCCTGGTGCCTTGTGCGCCGGCATGCGTCGCACCGCAGCCCATATCTCCTCAGGGGTGAAAGGCGCATCCAGACTGCCAAGGTCACCGGCCGTGACGAGCTGCTCGAGATCTAGCGTGTGCTCTTGGTCCACGACGGTGCCCAGCAGCCCGTCGAAGTGCGCGAATGCCGCTTGGGCCATCTCCTCATGATCGCATAGCACATGCCCGTCGACTAGGAGGCTATGCACGCGATTCTTCTGGCACCTGAACGTGCATTGCCTGTGGAAGAAGCTCGTGTTGGCGTCGCCCTCGGCCAGGAAGGAGATGCGGGCACGCTGCCGCGCGATGGTGCGCTCAAGGGAAGCCAGCCCAAGGTACGCCACCTTGAGCTGCTTGCGCAGCCATTCCTCTGCCGGAGAGAGCAGGCGGCTCTCCATCGCGTGGTCGAAGTGGGCGATCAGCTTGCGGGATATGGCCAATTTGTCCCGGACATTGCCCGTGGACCTGGCACTCCAGCTCGTAAGGGCGCGGGCAGTAGCCTGTAGACGCCGAACCAACCGCTGGAAGGGGTCGGGGTCATGCACGGAGCTCCAGGCCGTGGCGATCGTGTCGTGGAATCCGTCAAGGCGGAGCCAGAAAGCCTCGAAGCGGAAGCGTCTGTGGGCCGTGGGCATGGGGGAGCAATCCAGCAGCAGGGGGCAATGATCGAACACGACAGATGCAAGGCAGCGGAGGTGGCACTCCTCGTGGTAATCCTCCCATTCCGTGGTGCAAAGAACTCGATCGAGGTGCACAAGCGTCGGCGGTGACTGTTCATTAGACCAAGTGAAGCGGCGCCCATTTAGGTATACCTCCTTGAGGGCAAGATCGTTGATGGCGCGCCGGAACCTTCCCATCATGCGGCGATTCAGGGTACCGGAGCTCTTGTCCGCGTCACGGTAGATGAGGTTAAAGTCGCCGCATAGCATCCAAGGATCCGGGCAGGCAACACGGATGTCCCGCAGCTCTTGCAGGAACAATAGCTTATCAGGGTCACTTTGGGGGCCATACACGGTGGTTAGCCACCACGGGGCACCGCTGGGCGCGCACACCTTAACCGTGATCGCATTTTGGGTGAATAGGGAGTCGGAAATGGTGACAGCCCTACTCTTCCAAGCGATGAGAATACCGCCGCGGGTGCCGTCGGACGGGAGGTAGGTAGAGCCATCGAACTCGGACCCAAGGGTGTCTAACACAATCGACGAGCAGATCAACGCCATTTTAGTTTCCTGGAGGCATACAATGGATGCACGGGTGGTACATATCAGCGAGCGAATTGCACAGCGCCTAGCGCGCGAGTTCAAGCCCCTGACATTCCAAACCGCGATCTGGGGACCTGGATACATAAGCAGGAGGTCGACTACAGGCACCACCAGCCTAGCGCGCGCAGGCCATGGCATCACCAGCCGGTAGTGACAGGCCTGCAGGGACCGTTCGGTCAACCAGAGCGGCGATGGCATGCAGCACCGGGAGCCTAATCGGCGTGGCGAACATGTCGTCGTATGCCTTCATCTCGACGGGGGTGATCTGCTGATTCGTGCCGATAATCCCGAGGGTGCAGAGAATCTGAACCACAGCCCTTCTGTCCGTAGTATGGGGCGCGGAGGCCGGAACGACAGTGGCGGCGGAGCGTCCCCTCCTGGGACTGAAGTTGAGGGGGGGTCGCTGGCGCTTCCCAGGGGATGGCAGCACTGCATCAAGCTGCTTGGTGGCTGCAGACAAGAAGGCACCCAGCGTCCATGTCTGCTCGGTGGCTTCGCCAGGGTCGTCGTCGCTGCAGGGTGATCGGCGGCGATGCGAAGCACCCTGGCATCAGAGTCTGCGCGCGGGTGCTGACGGGGCACGGCTCAGGGTCCGGCTGGCATGCAGGCCTCGGCAGGATGGAGATATGGCCGCGGTCGCGAGGCGGATCCACCCCTGGCCCCTGCTGTGGTTGTGCGTCCATGGACAGCGTAGACCCAACAGCAGGCGATCCATCGAGCATGGGCACTTCTCCGATCGTGTGCGCGTCTTCAGGCGTGGCCCCAGTGACCAGGGAATCCTCGGCCACGGGCCCAGCAACTGCAGCATCAGCCACCACCCCTGTGGGCTCGGTCGCATCGGCATCCGAGGGCGCTGGTGCGGAGACAGCGGGCACGTCGGCCGCGGGCCCCATAGCAACAGAGCTGGCTAGTGGGGATGGGGTGGCCTCAGCTATTCTGGCGGGGGGTGACGAGGCGCGTCCCACCCTCTCCTTGAAGGCGCGCGTGTGGAGCCGCGGAGGTTGGTCAAGGAGGGTCTTTGGCGGTGCGGGAGCGGCAAAGGAGGAATGCGGCTCCTTTTGTCCCGACCGGGGTGCAGGCTGGGCAGAAGCGACCGACCTCATGCGCTGCTCTGCAGGGCCCAGGCGCAGCTGACAGCGATCCCGACAGGGCATAGGATCAGCCGCTGCAGGGGTGGGTCCGTCCGGATCTGCCTCGGACGTGTGCGATGTCGAAGCCCCAGCCGCATCATGGCCCCGAGCAGCGAACGGGGGGCCGCCAACTGTCTGGATGCGAACGGCCGGACCGTCCTTCTCGCATGGACTGGCCACTTTGCGCGATGGCCCCCCCGGCAAAGCCGCTTTGGGCGTCACTACGTGCGCCTGCTGCTTCCCTTTTCTGACGCCGTGACGAGGGCGCGCTGGGCCCTGTTGACCAGGCCAGGTCAGCATGCCAGCCCGCTTGGGACACAACCCCTGCCGCGGCACGGCCAGGGACGGCCAGGGTGCCACCGCGCCGGCGTCGTCTGAATGACCGGAGAGGGCGTGGGCGTGCGCATGCAACGCTAGCGCGTCCACTGCCATGCCATCAGCCCGGCCATTCTGTGCCTCGGCCGTACGACGGCGTTTGCGACCACACCGGCGAGCGCGTCCGGGGCCATGACCGTGACCATGCCCCTTGCCGGGGCCATGTCGACCGTCTGCGCCACCGTCCTCGCCGTCTCCGGCACTGCCCGCAGCGTCCTGGACGACGGCCGGAACGGCCCTGATTATCTCCGCCTTGGTGAGAGCAATAGACACGGGGAAGGTGAGTGTTCGGATGGCTGGTGCCTCCGACGGAACACGGCCGGGCAACTGCTCGATGATCTCCAGGGTGGCGGCGCGCCGGATGTCGGACGGGTCGTGCGCGCGCCCGGTGACGCGGAAGACGACCATGTCCTCGCGGGAGCGCGTACGGGGGTGTAGGCGTTCGATCCAGCAGCTGCCTCCCAACACGTGCTCCGCGGTGGAGAGCAACCAGGCATGGGCGGGGCGCCGCGGAGCTCCAGCTCAACGCGGTACTCGAGCTCGCCCGCGCCGGCGTGGGCAAGCTTGCACCAGGGCCGGAGGGACAGCGCGAAGCGCGACGAGCTGATGAAGTGCTCGCCGCGGAACCGTCTCATGGTCGCCAGGGAAGAGAAGAGGATCAAAAAGTCCTCCGGGTGATGCTGATGTACCGAGAAGTCTCCCTCTTCGAGCTCCAGAGAAGACAGAATGAGCTCGATCACCTTGACAATGGACACAGAGGGCCGGGTGCCCGTGACGGTGGCCACCATCGCGCGGCCGAGCACCTGCACCGCCTCGTCCATTTCTTCTGTCTGAGCCAGGAACACACGAGCGGGCGAACCCGCCGCAGGGGAGGAGCCGCAGTCGGGAGGACCGGGGCGGGCGGGCGCGTCGTCGGGGGAGACGCCGTGGCAGGGCCACCGCGGAGAGGCCTGGGCTGCGGGTCCACGGCGGCACGCGGGGAGCGCGGGGGCGCAACCGCGGCCGCCGACCGCCGCAGTCGCAGGAAGCGTGGCCAGAAGCGAGGCAGCACCGGCATCGGATGTCGTTCGGACAGTCCCTGACGCAGTGACGGTGATCAAGGCACCGGAAGCAGAGGCCCGCGAGCTCCTCGGGGGAGGGACTACGGCGGCGCGCAGGCGAGGGCGTGGCCGGCGCGACACGACGCGGGCGACGACGCCGTTCTCTGCGGCGAGCCTGCTGGAAGCTGTCAGCGTCGAGCACCGGGCCGCCCGAGACGCGGTGGACCTCCGAGCGGGGGCCGAGGCGCTCCTTGGCGGGAGGGCGAGCTGCAGGCGCGAGGCGGCCGGGAGTGAGGGCGGCCGGCGGCGCGGCAGCGGCCGGCGGGGTGCGGGCGACGTCTCTATACGAGCGTGCCGAGGACTCGCTCTCCGAACTCGACCAGCGGTCCCCGTAGGAGACACACTCGCCGGAGAGGGTCTCGTGGCGGTCGACGGGGTCAGCCCCCACGGGAGCCATGGCGCGGGAGAGGAGAGTCGCGGGGGAGGTCCGGCCGACAGGGACGGCGTTAGCAGCGGCGCAGCAGCTAGGCTAGCGGGGCGCGGAGGCGGAGAGCAGGGCGGAGCGGAGCGGAGAGAGTCCATCTTCTCTTCTTCCTAGAAAGTGTCCAGATGGAGATAAATGATAACAAAAAGACTCAGATGTTGCTAGCTAGCTGAGATAAATTCTCTTTCCTAGGCGTAATCTCCCACGAAATTCCATTTAATACCTCTTATACGAAGCCTACAATCCTTACTTTAATTATGCAGCATGCAAAGTTTAAATAGCACGTCTTCACCCGTTTAACTATATTCAACCGACAATCAAGTCCCTCCTTTTAAATTAGCCCTGCCTGTTTAAATATTTATCCAGCCCACCTTCCTTCCTTTAATCATCCCATCGATTTACCACAAAACTTCCTTTAATTAGTCCATCCTCTTATTTAGCTGGCCCCAAACTCAAGGGTGGCTGATCTCCTCCTTTTCACTGTTCTGTTTGTTATTCCCGTGACAGCTGGTATATTAAAGTGAGGTGGAACTTTTAAACATAGATGATGCTAGCTCAGTTGATTGTTGCCCCTGCGGAGGAGGTCCTGAGTTCGATTCCGACAGCGGTACCTTATTATTTCTTGTCTTTATAGGAAAGCCCACTGGTGTGGCTGACGGCCCATAAGAGAAGGCCCAGCAACGCACAGCTCCGTGGCCCCGTACGTGCTGGCTAATCGGGAATGACGGACTAAGAAACTCATGATCAGTTTTTCACTTATTTTCTGGATTGTGGGTTGATTACCAAAAAGATCAGTTTTTTTTTTTTTGGGTAAAATGTCAATAACAGACCAAGAATATCACCTCCCTTTATTATTATTAGGCATAGGTATTATTACCTATCTATCTATCTATATATATATATAGATTGACTACCTGATCTAGAAATTTGAAACACAAATCGCTAACCAAACAACCTAACCGTACTGAAGGAAACTATTTATGCTTAAATATTGATCTATGCTCTTTATAGTTTCTCTGAACACTGAATATGTTTGAACCTGAAAGTTATAATATGATATGTAATTGTAGTGCTTTTGGAAGTTTTTTTTTTGTCTTACTGTTGACTTGGATGTGTCCACTAGTGTTGTTTGCACCCTTGCAATAACAAATATAGAGCTTGGGTCCTTTCATTTAGATTCCAGGATGCAAATCTCTAGATTCACTGTATTTATATTAAAAACGTTAGTACCTTGACTTGCAATAATTTTTAACTCAAACAAATTAAGAATGTGAAGGGTAACCCTTGCAGTAACAAATATAGAGCTTGGTTCCTTTCATTTTGATTTCGGGATGCAAATTTCTAGGTTCACTGTATTTATATTAAAAACGTTAGTACCTTGACTTGCAATAATTTTTAACTCAAACAAATTAAGAATATGAAGGGCAATCCTAGGTCTACTTAGTACTAACAATTATTTAGGGCACTGAACGATGATTTTTTGTGTGCTGTCAGTAGCTTAACCGAATCTCCATCATTGCTGATTGTTAGGAAAGCAACTTATGTTTATTGAAGGCCTAAGGGGCATATATATATATATATATATATATATATATATATTACACAAGACTTGAGGTGCAAGGAAAGTAAATATAGACTAATAAGAACTCCTAGACTAATACTAATAGACTATTAAGGACTCCTAGACTAATACTAATACTTCCTAACACCCCCCTCAAATGCAAAGCGTATGCAATAGCATTGCATTTGAAGAAGTGTAATACTAAAAAAAATTGATAATCCAAATCCGTGTCTTGAGAGTGTCATTGTAGCATGAAGAGTCTTCAGAACTTGTCGAGTCGCCGAAGGAGAGAACGAAGAGATGGCACATCAGAGGTAGACACCGCATCACTTGAAGATACAAGATAAGTATCAAGAGAAGATGGGTTGTCAAAAGAAGATGGCACATCAAGAGGATAAAGCATTGTGCAGAAAATCATAGTCCACAACAAACCGTCGACGAAAGAAGCTCGGCGGATAAGTCACGATGGACGTAGATCGACAATGCAAAAGAAGTCCAGAAAATCCTATAGAAAACAACAAGGGCAAATAGGCCACAAAAGTTGCATAGAAAGGATCAGGACCAAAGAAAAGGCCGACGGACTAAGGTATGGTGGACTCGCATGGCATGAGAAAACACAAAATATCAACGGATTTGGTGGACGAAGCGGAAAACAAAGAAAACTAGAAAACACACACTAGATTATGGATGATGGCAGCGGAAGGAAAAATAATAATATCATGGCGGCGAAGGCCAATTCCAACCAGAGTGTGCGTTAGACGGTCCTGACTGTGTAAAAGGTGGTTGCTCAGTGCGGGAAGCCTGAGTCACAATACCAGCAACGAGCAGAAGCTTAAGTCTCAGAATATCCTGCTCAGTCAAAGCGATGGCTGAAGCTGTCGAGGTAGATGACGAAGTCTCTGTAGATGATGATTGCGCCTGGCGCAAGTGTTTCTTCTTCGTGTAGCAGTGGGACTCAATATGACCATCATTGTTGCAGTAGCCACAATGTGGACAGGGGCGACCTGAGCCTCCAGAAGGAGTGGGCAAGAGCGGCAGAGCACTCGAGTGAGAAGGGGTCGATGCAGCAGGTGGCGTAGAAGTAGCCCGAGCAGCGAGCATCGAGGGAACCTCCAGTAAACCAGCACCACGTAAGCGAGTCTCCTCAGCACGAATCTCAGAAAGTGCCTCCATGAGAGAAATACGGCCACGAGCAAACAACTGAGCATGCCGGGGCTCAAACTCCTTACGGAGCCGAGACAGGAACTCGTAGACGCGATGAAACTCCAAGTTGGTCTGGACAGCCTGGCAACAGAGGCAAGTACGACAACCAGCAGTGCGGAGAAAATCGAGCTTGCGCCAGATAGCAGAACTCTATGCATAGAAGTCATCAACAGTAGAGTCACCCTGCTGAAGAGCATGCTCCTGACGTACCATGGAGAGGTATAAGGCATCACCAGAGGGCGCATAGCGCTGACGAAGGCGAGTCCACATCTCAAAGGCATTAGGAAGGCCCAAAAACTCAGAGGCAAATTGAGGCAGAACACTAGCAGTGAAAACAGCTGCAACACGAGCATCATCATCAAGCCACTTGGTGTAAGCAGACAGAGCACCGTGATACACTTGAAGAGCCTCCTCATAAGCCAAGACCTTCGCATCATAAGCACGGATAGCAGCCTCATCAGCAACCTTAGCTGCATCCTTCGTAGTCTGAGGAGCATCCGCAGGAAGAGCTGGAGGGATCGGCGGAGTGGGAGCCACAGGAGGAACCGGACGTGACAGGAACCGGACGTGACGGATAGCAGACCTCGCCAGAAAGAACACCCCAGAGACGGATGCCACGCATGTGAATGCGCATAAAGCCAATGAACTCGGTGTAGTTACTACCATCGAAGATCACCGAACAACGAGGGACAACAACATAGCCTGATGCAGTAGACATTTTTTTTTAGAAAAGAAATCAGTCAACGGGATCGAAACCGCGTCAACGGCAGAGAGAACCGCGAGATCCGATCAGGCGGTAGGTGGAGCGGGGCGAGGGGCTCCCTCCAGCCACGAGACAGACAGATCGAGGGGCTCCCTCCAGCCTGGCCTGCTTCCCACGAGACGGCTCCCTCCAGCCACGAGATGGACAAATCGGGAGGGTTGGACGAGATCGAGGGGCTCCCTCCAGCCACGAGACGGACAGATCGGGAGGCTTGTACAGCACGATGTCGCCGGCAGCGAGGCAGTGCCTGTGCGTCCTTCTTTTCTGCGGAAGCTTGGACGGTCTGGAGCTGCTCGAGCTGCTGCTCGGCGGCGGCTGGGAACAGGTGCCTGACCAGAATCTGGGATCGGGAGCGGAGGAGATCCGGCCAGAGGTAGGTGGGTCGCGGGAGTCGCGGGAGATGGGCCCAGCGGGGGAGCAGAGACGAGATCCTGCGACGGGAACGGCGACTGGAGCAGAAGGAGATCGGGAGCAGCAACTAGACGAACAACGGCTGCGTGGAGAAGATCGGAGCACGGGTTGCGCGTGCGAAAAAAACCCTAAGGCTCTAATACCATGTTAGGAAAGCAACTTATGTTTATTGAAGGCCCAAGGGGCATATATATACTACACAAGACTTGAGGTGCAAGGAAAGTAAACATAGACTAATAAGGACTCCTAGACTAATACTAATAGACTATTAAGGACTCCTAGACTAATACTAATACTTCCTAACACTGATCACTCTTATGTGTCTTTGAAACGGAATCACCATCTTCTTTGGTTTGAGGGACGAAATGAGCTGGTGCAGCACTAACTGTGATGTTAAATGAAGGTGGGGAACAACTTACCAACTTATCTAGGACCAGTGCATTCCTTGAATCGAACATGCCCTTGTAATCCGATGACCAAGGGTGCGTCTGATTCCTGCCCAAGCCAACACTAGCAAAATTTGGGTGAAGTTGCATTTGCAGTAGGCAAAGGGGCATGTGCACAGTTGTTTTTGGCCATTATAAAATGTACATGAGCTAAAAAAATGG
Source organism: Hordeum vulgare subsp. vulgare (assembly GCF_904849725.1). Classification (NCBI taxonomy): domain Eukaryota; kingdom Viridiplantae; phylum Streptophyta; class Magnoliopsida; order Poales; family Poaceae; genus Hordeum; species Hordeum vulgare. The sequence goes on along the minus strand of NC_058524.1, from coordinate 484,133,989 downwards.
GCACAAATCCACAAACAAAGCATAATACCCCAAATAGTAACCCATCTTGCCTCTCTTAATTTTCCTTGATTCAAATGCTAGTGCAATTACTTGTCCATTGTCTTCTGCAAATGACATGATATAAGCATATTAAAATGTGCATCGATAATATTGAACCTAATCTTTTACCCAAGGAGCCAGAATTTCTGTGTCTGATACCTTAGTGTATCCAGATAAGCTGAGGTCTTGGGCAATATATTTGCTGGTAGTGCCAGGCGCTGTGACCATTTTGATCGTTTCAAATGGTGGCATATGCTTAAGGTTTGCCTGACTCAAATATACTTAGATTGAATTTTGTGCAAGTACAAAGCATCCTTGATTTATCCTCGGAATCCATAGCAAAAGTAAAATGTTTAGTCAGAGACAGAGAGGCAATTGTTAAAGACATTTTTTTTTCAGGTTATTTCATTAAGGATGCAGAGCAGTGACCAAGGCCAATGAAGAAACCACGGCGTGAAGTGTTGACGTTGTTCATATTCTTGCTAATGCTAAACTGGGGCCACGCTTAGGAACCTTATGTAGTAAACTAACTGTGCGTACCAACAGCATATGGTTATCAGATGTGTATATATCATGATGTCTGGTTGCAACTGCTGTTCCGGGCACGGGATCAAAGATGATTGAATAATCAAAAACTAATCTAGTTAGTCGTATTATCAGTAATTTCCTTTGGCTATGTTGATTGATAATTCCATGTGGTTTGTTTACCTGAAACAATCAACGTCAGCACTTCAAGACGAGTGTTCCATCACGTGCAACGAGCCAACAACATGCTAATGAAATAGCCTCGAGTCTGGATGAATTCAGCACGACGGCCTGGAACGGGAAGTCCAAATCTAATCTGATCTTCGACCAATAAGCGATGTATGCTACTCCGTAGGAGTATTTGTTATCCCAAACCAGATGGGCAGCGGCGAAATGGAGGTAAAAATATTCCAGCAATGACGCGGCACGCACTCCCCCACCCGCATCACGCCGCCATCGTCATGCGGCGACGACGCTCAGTCGTCAGTCACGCGTCGCTCCTTCCAGGATGCTTCCCCCTTGGACAATCCCTCCACACCAAGGAAGCTCATTTTTGTTAGTGCACGCTTGGGAACCTACGATGACTGAACCCGGTGCACGATGCTCAATCCCACCTGTGTCTGCGGTACCCACCGATCAGTGTAACAACCCGTACGAGCACCACTACACCCCACCCACCTAGGCAGGGCAAGCGGCATCACACGATACCAGCACAGGTGCTCGCCAACCATGGTATATAGCACGAACCTTCCTCCCTCCCATCGCTGCTCCACATCAGTGTCTGGCTACTCCGGTAGCGTTGTGCTAGAGCAGGAGAGTGTTCCAGTGTAGTCCTACGTGCTTCTGCTTGGAACTCGTAGGTGTGCATGGAGACCCCGTTCGCGCAGGTGACGGATGATCTGATCAAGGGGCGGGAGTTGGCAACGCAGCTGCAGGGCCTCCTCCGGGACTCCCCCAAGTCCGGCCTCATAATGGACCGGATCCTCCACGCCTTCTCCCGTTCCATCCATGCCGCCAAGGCCGCGGTCGCCACCAGCGAGAGGGCGTCGTCCGACGTGCAGAGCGAGGTCATCGACGGCGTGAGCGGCGGCGGGAAGAGGAAGCCCGCCTCCGCCGCCGCTGGAGGAAACCGCAGGGCCTGCCGGAGAAGGTGAGAAGAGGGAAAACAAATTTTAGAGCATGCGCACGGGTCCCTTTTATCTAGCCACCATTTTCTACTTACAAGTATTTCTCTTTTTTATTTATCTCACATAATATATATTTTTAAATTTAAACTTTACGGCCCAGCATAGATTTCTAACTAGAATGTGAGATAAAACATATTTTATATAAGACAAATAAAAAGGAATTTTTTTTCATATACTCAGTTAATTGTGTAGCATAGATCTCAAAACAACATTTGAAGTGTCAGAATAGTGAGGACCGGGTGAAGTAGTTCAATAAAATCTGCGTCCGTGAGAAGAGGCTCCAACTCATGATTCTTGATATATATACCTCCCTCACTAATTTTACTGCATATTTGCTTAGCCACGTGAGTGACTAATGGATGTTTGCAAAATTTGCTCCTCCTTTTTGGCGTTGCAGCAGGACCCAGCAATCGTCCGTCGTCTTCACGAAAAGCATCAAGAGCTTGGACGACGGGCATGCATGGCGCAAGTACGGGCAGAAGGAGATACACAACTCCAAGCACTCGAGGTACGTACGTACGTACGTTTCTGCCCTCCAATGAACTGCTAAAAAAACACCAAGTGGGGTGACCATGGTGCTCCTACACCTACGTGTGAACTCGATCGGCAACGACCAACCCTGCCTGCAGCTTATCCCTTGATGCCGACGGGTCTCCGTCAACTGACAAGCGCCGTGAACGTGTTTCTTCCGCAGGGCCTACTTCCGGTGCACGCACAAGTACGACCAGCTGTGCGCGGCGCAGCGGCAGGTCCAGCGCTGCGACGACGACGAGGGCATGTTCAGGGTCACCTACATCGGCGTGCACACCTGCCGGGACCCTGCCGCCGCCGTGGCGCCGCACGTCCTCCACCTGACCGGCACCGCCGAAGGCATGCACGCCGGCTGCCGCCTCATCAGCTTCGCGCCTGGCGGCGCCGCCGCCACTACCCATGATGCCACCGCCAGCACGACCACGAACGCCAACTTGGTCGACAAGGACGCCGCGACGGGGTCCGGCCGGCAGGGCATGAAGCCTGAGAGCGGCGACCAGGAGGAGGTGCTGAGCAGCCGCACACCGGGTAACTCTGCCCCGCGCAGCACCGCCCCGGCGGCGACGGCGCCTGCTTGGCCCGACCAGGGAGACGTGACGTCCACACGGCAATACGGTGGTGCCGTTAGCTTTGGAGAGTACCTTGATGATTATACGTCCCTTGGGGACCTAGCGTCGTACGTACTCGATCATTGATCCGTCGAGCTGTGGATGGGTAGGCGCCCCAAGGATCGACCGACTCGTTGAGTGTATCTCTACTAATAAAAGCACGACAGGGCAGATCCAAATCACAATCTCAACCGTCTAATCACTTAATCAACGGTTTAATTGTGTTATTAACGAGACTTCGTCGCTAACGAAAACTTCTCGCCGCTAACAAAAACTCCCGATCGATCGCTCTCTCGAACTGCTCACGCAAACCCCCGCTCACCCCGATCGCCCGCCGGCTCCTGCTCGCCCCCACGCGCCGCTCCCGCTAGCCCCGCTCGGCCGGCGCTCGCCCCCGCGCGCCGCTCCCACCACCTCCTCGCGCGGCGCGCCGGCGCCAATCGCCATGGGCCTCAAGCTCCTGCGGCTCGCGGCGACGCTCCTCTCCCCGAGGTCCTGCGGGCGACGGCGCACCACCCATCGACAGCCCCGCTGTATGCGCACCACCTGAACGCGCTCCTCGCCTCGGCCGCTGCGCGCGCCTCTCCGCCGCGGCGCTCGAGGAGGCGTTCACGGACCGCCCGCGCGCCGCGGCCTCCGGCAGCGACGACGCCACCGTGGCCCTCAAGTGCCTTGTGGCGCTCAGGGTCTTGCACGCCCGAGGCGCCTTCATCCTCCGCGACCAGCTCCTCGTCGCCCTCCTCCGCCACCCGGCCTCCGGCCGCAACCCGCTCCCGCTCGCCGCCTTCCCGCTGGGCCGCTCCTTCGCCGCGGCCTCCTGGGTCAGGTTCTCCGCACGCCTGCTCGAGGTCCTCCTGCTCCTGCCGGACGCCTCCTGCGACGCCGAGTACCTCACCGCGCTCCCCAACCCGCACCTCGTCTCTGAGCTCGCCGCCTTGGCCCCCGCGCGCCGCTCCCTCTCGCCCCTCCCGCGGCGTGGGGCGCGCTCAAGTACTTCGTGCCGGCGCTAGAGTGGGTGCCCCACTACAACCTCGACAAGTTCAAGTTCGACATCCTCTCCGGCCTCACCATCGCCAGCCTCGCCTCCCCCCGCCACCCCGCCTCCTCACGCCGCTCAACGGACCTCCTCCCGCTGCTCAACGGACCTCCTCCTCCACCCTAAACGAAGGGACAACAGCGACGGCGGTTCCAGACCGGATGGCGTCGCGGTCAGGTATGTCCTGCTCCCTCTCCCCTCACTTATCCCGACCGGACAGCATCAGATTCTAGTAGAGTACAATCGGCGTCATTGACATTCAGAAAAGCAGCCGGGGTAAAAGAAGCACACAATGCTGCATTTGTTCTTGTAGCTGGTGGTCTTGGTGAAAGACTTGGTTACAAAGGAATTAAGGTAATGTGGTTCAAGTTCCTAATAGTGTATTTACAGCCAAGAATTGGAAAGACTGTCGTGTTGACGTATCACAGTTAAAATTTTGTATTCATGATTTGCAATGGTAGCAGGTATATACATCAAATTGCTCGACAAAATCATGCTTTAGAGCATCCATATCCCTAGGTGGTAAGCAGATGCTAAGGGCAGAGGAATTGGCTAGCACCAGTGCTAAGGGATGTGAGAATAGGTGCTAGGATTTTTTTTAGCATCAATGCTACGCCAAATAAATTACTTTTATTTAGCTTATGTATATGAAATTGCAATTTAAATGACAAAACTGAAGAACATAGCATCTATAGTTGGCGCTATGGGATGTGTTTAATGACAAAAAAGGACGGAGATGTGTTCTCTTTTTCCAGGACACAAATGGATTGCTCTTTAATGTTTGTAAACAACCTTTTCTATGTATTATAATTAGGAATACTGTAGGGGGCGGAAACTTATTTATACCATCTTTTTATAGGCAATACCATTAGTCGAGACGTGCATCAAAGATTATATATGTTGTTAGCATTTTGTTGCAAAGTTCATTTATGGGATGATTAAATAACTGATTTAAGACATGCAAATATGCATCTACTCTTGCAGTCTATTATCCTTCTAAGAAAATATTCCATGCAAAATTTTACCTCCAACAGGTTCACATGCTAAATATCTTTCTTTATTACTTTGTGATACAAGGAACTAGATCGTTTGCTGGCGCGCGTTGCCGCGCCCGTCCTTTTTGAATGTAGTATGAAATGATTGAAATTTATGTAAAAATATGTAGTTGTTTTTGTAGCAAAATTATTGTTTCTTTCTCAAAGGTGAATGCGGAATGGAAGTTTAATCATTTTCAGTGGCCCTGTTATGCTCCTTATTTGTAGATACTTGGAAGACATATGGTAATATTTGTAACAAAATGTGAACAATACTAAACTGATAGACACACTGCATATTTCTCAATCAAACTCGTATATCCAAATGGTTGGTGTGCTAATATGTATCATGCGGAACTTGATCTTAAAAAGAACTATAAATTGTTTACAGAGCCCACCTTCAAGCTACGGTAAAACAAAATCACAAAATTCAAATCAAACTGATACAAAATTAGGATAGGTACTTCCCAAGTCATAGCACTAAACTTTAAGAAGCAATTCCTCAATCGGTTACTCAGACAACTACATGCACCATGACCACCCCAATCGTGCATTAGAACCAATTTGGTTCTTTGATACTCACAAGCATACAAATTACAAGTCTGCAGGTGTGAAGTTTTAGATGGTAAAACTATTTCCTTTGAAATTTAGAAAATATGATATATGTAGTAGTAGACCAAAATACATGAACATGAAATATCCCAGGTCGTGCTAAATAAAGCATCAACACTGGTAATGAAAGCGAAATCCTCTATGAAAATGTAAACTATAACGCATGAAGTAAGGCCAAATTTCAACTTTATCAATCCAGATAGTGAAGTTTATTTTAATGACCTCAACAGTCAACACCCCCTCTTCTAGTATACCTAAAACAACCACATAAGATTATTTTTACATGGAAAATACATGAAAAGTGGATCACTAAGGCAGAGGAGGAAACAATACAAGACTCAGTAACTCACTTGACCAAGAATATTTTCTAGGAAGGACTTCATCATACCACGTAGGACACTGTTTATTGCTGCCATCAAGTAATGCCTACATAGTCAATTTTATTCGCATCAGCACCAGCATGTATAAATAAATTATAATTTATTTGAGAAGTGCTTGAGATGCCGTCAGCAGAAAATGTATGCACCAAGAAATGAAGCTGCGTCTACACTACATACTGAAGGAAGCTCCATAAATGAAGAAAGATTAAGGAGTGATGCTTCATAAAAATAGCAAGAACTACTCAAACAGTATACACACATATTAAACAAAAACCAAGTTTTTTAGCTATTTCTTCAATCTATGGAAATAAAATTTGTAGGTGTAGATCCTCCTTTATGATGAACTTATTTCTAATTACAATTTATTTAATTCAAGGAAGTTCTCTATGTAAAGCTTAGAATGGACATCAACATTTGCGAATTGCGAGAATGAACGCTCTGTGATGTCTGATTCTAAGAGGTGAAAAAGTTGTCTGGTGTGTTAGTGGATAACCGCAAACAAATTGACCTAGAATCCATACATACATATGGTGGATACCATAGGAAGATATACACTATAAAACAAATCCAGAAAACTGGTTAGGTGCAGTGGCCTTTATTAAAAGCATGCCTTCTTCTCGTTAGATTTTACCTTTGCTTGGAGAAAATATATACTCACTAGTCAGCTTTCTGTATGCTCCGAAGACATAACAGAACATAGGAACCGGAACATGAAGTCATTCTTAGGAGCTTCCCCTGATAAACATTTCAAAATAGAAAATTCCAAATAAGTTTTGTGCTGCACACGTTCTCTGTTTAAGACAGGAACTCTAAGAACAAAGCGCTTTAGATTTTCATGTTTAAGACAGGACAACGAACAGTGTCCGTTGGCTGGAAAATAACAAACACATTGCAGTACCTGATTTCATGCCATTAGAGTACCTTGTTCGAAAACACGAGAGTTATTATTAGAAAATTTAGCGACTACATATCAGTAAAGCTTTTAAATTGAAAACACTGTGCGAACCAATAACCAGTATAACCTCCAATATAGAAATATACCTAATGGATATCTTTTTAGGGCATAGATCCAACAATGTTGTGCTAACTTCCCCATTTTTCTATATGGATGTGTACACTACAACAGAAGACACTCCCAAGATCAAACATCATCAAAATTGGTACTCTAGCTTTGGTAATTACCTGCCTTGATCAATCATTTACTTTTGAGAGTACGCACAAATCCATTTAACTTGGAGCATGCTGGAAAACCAAATCGACAAATAGTGAATTTTAGAACAAAATTAACAACAGCTATCCATCGTGAACTGGAAACTGAAAATTCCCCAAATGCGTTGGTAATAACCTGTCCAATGCCCTCAGATATTGAAGAACAAAACATTCCTACATCAAAATGCGAGAACGAGTCTCCAAGATTTACCCGAATCAATAATTGGCTGCAGCCATGTGACAGCCCGAGACTGACGTTTCAGAAGATTCCCCCCTTTATTCCGTTTTCGTCGTGTGTCTATTTTCTTTTGTCGCATCATCATCGCATCATGCGCATCATCAGCATTGCATCGACATCTCCGTTGCCGCCAGTTTTCAAAACTTGCATCCGTTGTTAGTTGCCGGTTCGCGTCGTTGTTCGTTCTGAGCCCGACCGCACACGCACGCGCCTGCGGCATCGTCAAAACCCTGTTTTAAAAGTGTGCGTAAAACTTTCTCTGATCGAGGTGAAACTTGGCACGCGGTTGTAATAAGTTATAGCTAGGCCGCCTGTCAAATTTCGTCGCGATCGGAGTCCGTCTGGTACCCGAACGGTCGACCGTAGCGGCACCGTCTTCGGTTATTCGTCGGACGTTTGTCAGTGTTTTAAAATTCGTTGCCGCGTCGCCCGTTTTCCCTCTCGTCTCCGGTTAACTACCCTACACGACCACTTAACCGTTCCCGCGTGCGGAACGTCCGAATCCGACCGCACGGTTGGATCCGGAACGGAATTCCGGTTAACCTAGCCCCCCTTTTTCTCTATAAATAGACCCCGGGTATTTTTTTAGACAACCCTCTCTCCCCTGCCTCGAAATCCGCGCCTACCGTGCCAACCCTAGCCTCCCGCACCCTCTCTCTCCTCCCATCGGTCCTTCAGCCGCCGCCAGGGCCCGCCGAGCAAAGATCGGGCCCGGCCGAGCCCATCCGCCACCGCCTCGCCGTGCTCCCGCGCCTCCCCGCTCCTCTCCGTCAGCCCGTGCTCGCCCCGACCCTCCTGCAGCCCGAGCCGCCGCGCCGCCCTCTGCTTGCCGCTCGGGCCGCCGCCTTGGTCCGCCCCTCCGCCGCCCTGCGCCTGGATCCGGCCTCGCCCGGCCCTGCCTGCCGGATCTCCTGCCCCGTCGCCGAGTGCCGCCCACCGCCGCCAAGGATTCGCCTCCCAAGCTACGGACGCCCAGATCGGGGTGCCACCACCGGGATCCGGTGGATCCTGCCCAGATCAGGCCATCCGCGCTAGCCCCTCGCCGTCCCAGACGTCGGCGAGCCTCGCCGCGCCGCCCGTTGATCGGGATGCCCCTGCCCGCTCGTCGAGCGGGAGGTGACGAGCCGCTGCGCCAGGTGGGCCTCGCTCCTCACGGCCCAGGTGGACGTCACCCCAGCGACCGCTCGATCAGGCTGCCTCGTCCCTGGCCAGTGCCTCGCCCAGTTCCCAAGAGAGCCCGTCGGCCCAAGCCCATCCCCCGCCGATGGCCCAAGGTGAGCCGAGCTTATCCCCCGCCTAGGCGACGTGTAGCTATGTTGCGCCTTTCTGTTAGGCCCGGTAGTATTTTTCTTTTTAGGGATTTTCGGAATATATTATAATTCCAGAAATTATACGTTTATTATTTTGCCCGTAGTTTTTAATCCGTAAGTCGGATCGCGATGTGTAGCATATGGTTTTGGCGTAGAATTTCGCGTAGAATCCGGATTTATAACTTGCATATTTGTTTGACGTGGTTTGACGTGCCAAATGCATTAATTAGCCTGCTGTTCCAATATTTTTCGTCCCGTATTTATTTTTCGCGCAAGACCGGATTGCTCGTATGCCGTAGTAGAAATGTCCATGTTTTAGGAACCCTCTTGCCATGTATTTTAGAGTAGACGTTGGTATTTTTTGCATGTAGGGATTGCCGCTCGTTTATTTATCCGTCTATAGGTTTTTATCTCGCATTTACGTGTGGTATTATTTTTGCATGTAGGGATTATCGGAGTTTTGCATCTTGTAGTTGTGGGGTGTAGAAAATGCTATGTGGCTGATTTTGACAGATTGTAGTGATTTCTTGTTTTGCCCGTAGTTGTTGAACCGTAGCTCCGATTTGATCGTGTCCTATATGAAACTTGCTTAGAATCTCGAGTAGTTTCTTTTTCTCTTGTTGGTTGTATGTTTTGAAGTGCTTATGACCGTCGTTGCACACATATTGCATTCATGCCATCATATCTTGCGGTGTCCGTATCTTTTAAACCGTAGCTCCGTTGGAGATGATCTCTATGTGTAAATTGCTTGTCTCAACGCGTAGAATCACGTGAACCTATTTGTTTTGCTGTTTAACAACTAATTAAAGGTGTTAGTTCAGATCTGGACAGAATTTGTAAATTAACATGTGAGGTCGTTTCGGAGGTGCTATATGACATTTCCGACCTCATTTAAAATGCCTAGATAGATAGTTTAATTGCGCTTCACCTCTTGCCATGTTTAACCACATTTAACATTGCCGTGTATCTAATCGGGATATAACTAAATAATTAAACGTGGAGTTTCGTCAATATGCAACTCGTTGCATATTGAACTTCATTTAATGTGTAGTGATTGTTTGTCGTGAATTGTCATGCCGTGACTTGCATGTATTCAGCTGCTCATGCATCATATGTGTTGTGCATCCTGTGGTGAATATCGTGTGTTGATTTGTGTTTCCGGTTTTCTTTGTTTCGATAGAGTTCCGCAAGCGTGCCGGATTGTGAGGACCCGTTCGACTACGTCGGTTCGTCTGCTTCACGGAGGCATTCTTCTTCCAAGCGGGATCTCAGGCAAGATGACCATTTCCCCAGATACCATTACTATCATTGCCATGCTAGTTTTATCGCTTATATCGATTATGTCTGGTTGCCTACCACATGTTAAATACCAGCCTCTCAACAATGCCATGAAAACTTTCAACCTGTTTGTTAGGGCATAGTTTATGCCTAAGTAATTTTGGTGATTGATGACAGTACCGCAAAGGACTAACCGTGTGTGTTAAGATTTCAGATAACACACGTCAAAGGCACAAGACGACTCACCCCCTCCTTCATGGAACAGAAGCACGGTGTACTCCACGATTCTCTTTATTTGAGTCATAGGAACGCCGTACTATTAAGAGGGGAACCGTAGTGAAAAGGTTTGGGTGGAATCAATTTTGCACGCGCACACTTCATCTCCTTTCCCCCTTCCCGGCAACTTTGGAGTGGCTCCCGCCTTTGTGTTTCTCTCTTCTTTGCAAATGGTCCCTGAGCGGTAGTACCGCTGGGCCTAGCGGTAGTACCGTTAGAGTGCTAGCGGTAGTACCGCTGCAGCCAGCGGTAGTACCGCTAGCTGGCGGTAGTACCGCCCCTGGTCAGCGGTAGTACTGCTCCAGGAGCTTAGTACCGCCTTCCTAGCGGTTGTACTTGGACGGACCTTTTTGCGAAGACTTTCTTGGCGGTGGTTGGCCCGGTAGTGCTTATGCACTACCATGGGCCCAGCGGTAGTACCGTTGGAGTGCCAGCGGTAGTACCGCTGCAGCCAGTGGTAGTACCGCTCGAGTGCTAGCGGTAGTACCGCTGCATCCAATGGTAGTACCGCTAGGCACGGGCTGTGAGTGGGAAAATGGTTGGATTTTCCTCCCCACTATATAAGGGGTTCTTCTAGATGTGGAACCTCATCTCTTACCCTCCCAAGCTCCATTGTTGCTCCCTAAGCTCAAAAGTGCCCGATCTCTCTCCCTAGCCAATCAAATTTGTTGATTCTTTAGGGATTGGTTGAGAAGGCCTAGATCTACACTTCCACCAAGAGAAAAGTTGATTCCCCCACCAATCCCTTGCGGATATTGTTACTCTTGGGTGTTTGAGCATCCTAGACGGTTGAGGTCACCTCGAAGCCACATTCCATTGTGGTGAAGCTTCGTGATCTTGTTGGGAGCCTCCAAGCTTTTTGTGGAGTTTTCCCCAACCTTGGTTGTAAAGGTTCGGTCGCCGCCTTCAAGGGCACCTATAGTGGAATCACGGTACCTTGCATCGTGTGAGGGCGTGAGGAGAATACGGTGGCCTTAGTGGCTTATTGGGGAGCATTGTGCCTCCACACCGCTCCAACGGAGACGTACTTCCTGTCAAAGGGAAGGAACTTCGGTAACACATCCTCGTCTTCATTGGTTCTACTTGTGGTTATCTCTAACCTTTACTTTGTGAATGCTTATGTTGTTGTCTATCTCTTACTTGTCTTAGTAGATCTTGTTGTTAGCTTCATTACGGTTCACCTCATTGTTGTTATATTTGTGAACCTGTATGTTGTTTACCCTAACTTGCTAAGATTATTTAAAAAGTGGTCGTTGCCTATTCACCCCCCTCTAGGCAACCATATCGATCCTTTCAATTGGTATCAGAGCAACGTCTCTTTATTAAGGGTTTCACCATCCGAAGAGTACGGAAGGCGAAGAGGGAATTACCCATGGGCAACCCGAGGCCATTGACTTGACTTCCGTCACAAGGGACGACTTGAATACGGCTATGGCCGCCCTCAAGACGTCCTTGACGAACGAAGTCAAGACCATGCTTAAAGAGTTAAATGAGGGATTTAAAAGTCCACCCGAACTGACGTTAGTGGTTTAACCCACCATCACCGATTCGGAGGCCAATTCCTCTAAGGAAGCGGCTAAAGGTATGCGACCTTCCTCATCTCACGAAAAGGATGGGACTGGAACCTATGTCTCAGTTCCACCTCCCATGGTCTATGGAGGATCCGTTCCCACACCGCGTCTTAACCCTGTTGGTCCTCCTCCTAAGCTTGTGAAGGGTGACTTTGCTAACTGGGTATTTTCTATTAAGTCTCATTTGAATCACAGCTCAACAAATTTGTGGAGAATCATCGAGCAAGGATATTATCCCCATGATCCAAGCAACCTCACTCCAAGAGAAGATGCAGACAATCAATACAATCACTCCGCTTTGTTTATTCTCCAGTCCGCAGTGCCACCTGAAGATCTTCCTCACTTGCGTCCCTTCACTTTGGCCAAGGATTGTTGGGAGCATATTATGGTGTTGTACAAGGGAAGCTCAAGCATTCAACAATCCAACTATGAAGTGATACTTGATAAGGCCGATGAGTTTGTGATGAAGGAAGACGAGGACCCTCGTGATCTCTATCGGAGGGTGACTGCTATTGCTGTGGCACTCAAGGATCATGGGAGCAAGGATGTGTATGATACATGGGTCAAGCGCAAGTTTCTCAAAGCCATCATGCCTTTCAATAAAGCCATGTCATCTGTCATTCGTTAGCGACCAGACTTCCACTCCTTGTCTTCCAGTGAGGTGTTGGATGAATTTATTGCAATGTCAATCATGAACGAAACATCTGACAATGCACTTGCTCGTGTTCGCTCAAAGAAAACTTCACCCAACCTTGCGTTAAAAGCAAAAGCAATGTTTGAAGAAGAAGAAGAAGAAGAGGATGAGGAAGAGGAGAGCTGCCCTGAAGACACAAAGTATGCCTATCATGAGCACATGGCTCTTGCGTCAAGGCAATTCTAGGGCAACAAGAGGAACTCAAGACCCACCTTCACCAAGAACAACTCGAGTGGGTGCAAACCCAAGCAACAAGTGAGGACATGTTATAACTGTGGTAATGTGAGCCACTTCGTGGCCGAATTTCCTATGAGAAAAGGGAAGACAACGGGGACAAGCTCATTCGCAAAGACAAAACCAAGTCATTTCTAATCAAGAACAACTTTGTGAAGAAACCCCACCCAAAAGGGATGATGGCCCTTGAAGTGTACCCTTCCAATGATGATGATGATGATGATACAGTGGCAACGACAACTGTTGCTATTGCCACTACCTCTCCCTAGAAGGTGTCTCTCTTCAACGCCCCCAACGAGAACCACATCACCAAGTGCCTCATGGCAAAAGGTATCAATTAGGTAACCCCCATCATTAAGACCAACATCGCCACTGCTCCTTCATTGTTAAATTGTGTTGATGATAGTGATGTTGGGGAACTTAATGAGCATGATCTTGACAAGTTTCTGTGCACTATTAAGGGAGAATCCAAGAAGCACTTTGTTGCTCTCTTGGAACAACTGGGTGAGGCCAATGACCTCATTGAGTCTCATGAGGAGACCATCTCCGAGCTTCAGGGACACAGTCGTGACTATGCCGATGAAATTGCTGAATTATCTATTGCTCTAGAAAAGGAGCGCACTCTTCGTTTGGCTCTTGAGGAGTCATACAACGATGACTACGCTAAAATGCAAAAGAAACTAGATCATGATACTGTTCTTACTCGTATGCTTAAGTCTGAGAAGTATGCTCTTGGGGTTGGCCATGATAGACTCAAAGTGGAGTTTGACACACTTGACAAGGCCCACAAGGTCTTGAAAGGTGTTCATTTCTCTCTGAAAGAGTCTCATGATCAACTCCAAGCAAAGCTTACCAAGGATATCTCTACTTATCCTCCCTTTGTGTTAATTGATAATGCTTGTGCAACTAATCCCTGTTGTGAGCATGTACATCTTGTGGAGGAAAATGCCAAGTTAAAGGAGAAACTTGAGAAGGTCCTTGTGGCATGCATACAAGGTGAGAAGAGCCTGAACGACCTCTTAAGTACTCAAAAGGGTGTTGTAGGAAAGGAGGGACTTGGACTTACCTCCAAGTCAAAAGGTAAAAGGAGGAACAGGAACAAACGATCTCCTACCCTCATGGACGTCTTTGTCAAAGAGGGTGAGGGGACTCAGGAGGTGAACAGGAACAAGGTGGACGATGGAAACATCAAGAAGGGCAAAACCATTCCTACTAACACAGCCGATAAACTCAATTCTGCTTATGTCTTATGTCGTTCTAGTGATGGGCATGTTTATGCCAGATTTGTTGGTTCCTACTATGAGTACATTGAATGGGCTATCTGGGTTCCTAAGACCCTTATCTCTAACATGAAAGGACCCATTAAAAAATGGGTACCTAAAACCAAGCCTTGATATATTGCAGGAGTTTGCTTCCGGTGGGGTGTCATGGTTGCTCGATAGTGAAGCAACAAATCATATGACCGGAAGCAAGGACTTAGTGGTGGATGTGCATCCTTCTCCATCTATGCCCACCCATGTCCAGTTCACTGATGCATCCTCGTCAAAGGTATTGGGATTTGGTAAGGTGGTCGTCTCTCAAGAGTTATCTATTGAGAAGGTCATGCTTGTTGAGTCTCTTGCCTACAATTTACTTTCGGTTCGTCAACTTGCAATTATGGGTTTTTCCACATTCTTTAATCTTGATACTGTGGTCCTCCTGTGGAGCAAGACTCTTAAAGTAGCCTATGTTGGATATGTCGAAAATGGTCTTTATGTGGTGAACTTCTCAAAGCGACCCACTAAGACCGCGACGTGTTTAATTGCTAAAGTTGATGTGGGCTGGCTTTGGCATCGCCGATTAGCTCATGTCAATATGAGATCTTTGCAGTCTTCTTACAGGGGACCATATTCGTGGACTAACAAATGTGAGTTTTGCTAAAGATCGTGCTTGCAGTGCCTGCATTGAAGGAAAGATTCATGAAACTGCTCATCGTGCAACGACTCTCATCTACACTAAGAGGCCATTGGAGCTCCTCCATATGGATCTTTTAGGCCCTCCATCATTTGATAGTCTTGGAGGCAGAAAGTACTGCTTGGTGATTGTTGACGACTGCTCAAGATAGACCTGTGTATATTTCTTCAAAAGGAAGAGTGAAACTCAACAAACTGTCATCAACTTTGCTAATGAAGCTCAACGTCAACATGAAGCAAAGATCTTGATGATTAGAAGTGGCAACGGCACCGAGTTCAAGAACTACACCTTGGATGAGTTTCTAGGTGATGAGGGAATAAAACATCAATATTCAGCACCATATACCCCTCAACAAAACGGTGTGGCAGAAAGGAAGAACCGGACCTTGATAGACGCTGCAAGAACAATGATGGCGGAATTCAAACCTCCATATAACTTTTGGGCAGAGGCCATCAACACAGCATGTCATGCATCCAATTGGCTCTATATCCACAAAGGCCTGAACAAGACTCCATATGAGATTCTAACTGGAAACAAACCCAATCTCAAGTACTTCCGGGTATTCGGTTGTAAGTGTTTCATTCTCAAGAAAGGTGCACGTTTAGCTAAATTTGATTCTAGAGCACATGAGGGCATCTTTGTTGGTTATGCTACAAACTCTCATGCTTACCGTGTCCACAACAAGTCCTCTGGACTCATTGAGGAGACGTGTAACGTGGAGTTTGATGAAAATAATGGCTCCCAAGTGGAGCAAAGTGGTCTTTGTGATGTAGGTGATGAAATTCCTCCCCAAGCCATAAGAAGAATGGGGATTGGTCAAATACTCCCCATTGAGGAACCCCTTGTGGCCGAAGGAGAAGGACAATGCTCTACTCAAATGGAGCCATCACCCCCACAAGCCCCACACGCTTCCGATGAACAAAGAGAAGACTCTCAACAAAATGAACAAGCTCAAGGTCAAGATAAATTGCCCAACAATGATGATGTGTCCCATGATATTCAAGCACTTACCCAAGGTTCCGAACCTACGCATGATCAAGATCAAGTGCAACCACAAGATCCAGACCAAGTAGAAGCACAAGATCAAGATCAAGAGCAACCACAAGTACAAGGACAAACAAGTGAACCTGCTCAAGTTGAAAGTCAAGATGATCAGGATACTGTCTCATAATTCCCTTCTGCAGCACCAACAGCCGGTGCCAAGGGAGGCTCAAGACGCAAGGGCAAGCAAAGTAAACAGGTCGATGCTCCCCAGTTATCCAATGAAGAACTCTTGGAGCGTCGAGCAGCCAAGATTGCGAACAAGCTGAGAGTCAAGTCACATCTTATGAAGAATGTACTTGGCAGTTTAAAAAGGGGAGTATCCACCCGTCAACAGATTTGGAATTATTGTGAGCATCACGCGTTTGTTTCGTATTGTGAACCTCAACAGGTACAGGAAGCGCTCGATGATGAGGATTGGCTTATGGCCATGCATGAAGAACTTAACAACTTCGAGCGTAACCAAGTCTGGGATTTAGTGCCAAGGCCAACAGAGGAACATAATGTCATCGGGACCAAATGGATATTCAAGAACAAGCAAGATGCCAATGGGATTGTGATTCAAAACAAGGCAAGATTGGTGGCTCAAGGCTACTCCCAAGTCGAGGGTATCAACTACGGTGAAACCTTTGCCCCTGTTGCTCGTCTAGAATCTATTCGCATGTTGCTTGCATTTGCTTCTCATCATAACTTCAAATTACAACAAATGGATGTGAAAAGTGCCTTTCTTAATGGTCCTTTAAATGAGTTGGTCTATGTCAAACAACCCCCGGGATTCGAACATCCCAAGCTCCCCAATCACGTGTACAAACTTAATAAGGCACTCTATGGCCTTAAACAAGCCCCACGTGCGTGGTATGAGTATCTTACTGAGTTGTTACAAGATCGTGGGTTTGAAATTGGGAAGATAGATCCCACTCTTTTTACTAAGAGGGTTAAAGGGGATTTGTTCATATGCCAACTATAGGTTGATGATATTATCTTTGGCTCTCCTAACATTTCTTTCAATGAAGAATTTGTTGCACTAATGACTGAGAAATTTGAGATGTCCATGATGGGAGAGTTGAAGTTCTTCCTCGGCTTCGAGATTAAACAAGGCCTAGAAGGGACCTTCATCAAACAAGCCAAGTACACTCAAGACATGCTCAAATGGTTCGATCTTGAAGATGTCAAGTCGGTCAAGTTCCCCATGCCAACAAGATGCAAGCTTGACAGTGATCCCAATGGTAAAGCAGTGGATCAAAAGGTATATCGCTCCATGATTGGATCCCTCCTTTACCTTTGTGCATCTAGACCAGATATTATGTTGAGTGTAGGGATATGTGCACGGTTTCAATCAGCACCAAAAGAAAGTCATTATATGGCTGTTAAGCGAATCTTTCGATATTTGGATCATACCCCAAACTTTGGCCTATGGTATCCCAAAGGAGCAAATTCAACCTAGTAGGCTATTCTGACTCAGATTGGGCAGGAGATTGTGTGGAGAGGAAGTCAACTTCTGGAGGATGCCAATTCCTTGGTCGCTCACTGGTAAGTTGGTCTTCAAAGAAGCAGAATTGTGTCTCTCTATCATCCACCGAAGGTGAGTATGTGTCAGCTGCAAGTTGTTGTGCACAATTGCTATGGATGAGGCAAACTTTAAAGGATTACGGTGTCACTTGTGACAAAGTGCCTCTTCTGTGTGAGAATCAAAGTGCTATCAAGATTTCCCTCAACCCAGTGCAACATAGCAAGACCAAGCATATTGATATTCGCCATCACTTCATTCGTGAACATATCAAGGTAGGTGATATTGAGGTTCACTTCATCCACACTGAAGAGCAACTTGCAGATATTTTCACTAAGCCCCTAGATGAAGCAAGGTTCCGGGAGTTAAGGCATGAGCTAAATATCATTGATTCAAGTAATGTGGATTGAAGCTAGGCACGTTGCACCTTACTATGCATTCTATCTTGTTCTAGATGTAGGCATGGACATAGGGGGAGTGTTGTTCTCTCAATGAACTCTTCCTCCCCCCATTATGCATAAATCGATCTAGTCTTTCACTTTAGCCATTGCCAAATGGCACTTATGCTTCAAAGAAGAGCGTTGGTCATGAACCCAAGGATAATTCTTCGCGGTGTCATACATTTGTCTCAAACATAGGTGGCCTCGGCCACCGCCCCCCACCTTTCTTTCATATGAAAGAAAGGATACAAAATGACAAGTTAGTATATCTTGCTGGTGCTATCTTCTTATTTTCACTAACTTGTCATTTGCCCACGTTCTTCTCATCTCCTAGGTCCCGTTGTGACATTTGCAGCGGTACTACCGCCTGGGGTAGCGGTACTACCGCCAGGACCCCAGCGGTACTACCGCCAAGGGTAGCGGTACTACCGCCAGGACCCCAGTCTACCACGACCTAACTAGGACATTTTTAGGGCTATCTCAAGGGGAAGCGGTACTACCGCGAGGGGGAGCGGTACTACCGCCAGGACCCCAGCGGTACTACCGCTGCCGCCAGCGGTACTACCGCCAGGTAACGGTACTACCACCAGGACCACAGCGGTACTACCGCTGGCCCGTACCCCTTGGGCTATATAAAGGAGGGGGAGCCCGTTTTTTCCTGCCTCTTTATTCTTCCTCGTGTCTCCTCCCTCCCCAACCCCGAACTCCCCCTACTTGGATCTCTATCCGTGGAGCCCCTTCTCTCCGTTGAGTTGTAGGGTTTGCTCCATTTCTCCTTCCTCCTCCAAGTGCCATGGACCCCGGTAAAGCTCCTCCCTTTCTTATCTTGGTTGATGTTTTCTTGTTCTAGGGTTAGGAGCATTGGTGATTTGGATCCATGTTTATGGTTGTGACAGCCCGAGACCGACGTTCCAGAAGATTCCCCTCTCTTTCCGTTTTCGTCGTGTGTCTATTTTTATTTGTCGCATCATCATTGCATCATTCGCATCATCTGCATTGCATCGGCACCCCGTTGCCGCCAGTTTTTGAAAGTTGCATCCGTGGTTAGTTGCCGGTTTGCTTCGTTGTCGTTCTAAGCCCGACCGCACACGCACGCGCCCGCGGCATCGTTCGAAACCCTGTTTTAAAAGTGTGCGTAAAACTTTCTCTGATCGAGGTGAAACTTGGCATGTGGTCGTAATTAGTTATATCTAGGCCGCCTGTCGAATTTCGTCGCGATCGGAGACCGTCTAGTACCCGAACGGTCGACCGTAGCGGCACCGTATTCGGTCTACCGTCGGACGTTCGTCGGTGTTTTAAAAAATCGTTGCCGCACCGCCCGCTCTCCCTCTCGTCTCCGGTAAACCACCCTACACGGCCGCGTACCCGTTCCCGCATGCGGAAATGTTCAAATCCGACCCCGCGGTTGGATCCGGAACGCGATTTCGGGTAATCTAGCCCCCCCGTTTGTCTATATATAGACCCCCATGCCATTAATTAGAGAGCCACTCCCTCTCCACCTCGTTTTCCGTGCCCCTCCTAACCCTATCCGCGCAGCCACCCACCTCCAGCCTCCTCTCTCCTCCCGCGGGCCCGCCCAGGCCCATCTGGAGCCCGCCGGGCCCATCTGCGCGCCGCCGCCGTACTGGCACGAGCCAGCCGCAGCTCCCGCAACCCCGTCGCCTCGCAGCGTCGCCTCCAGTGCCTCCCCGCCGGATCCGCCGTAGCCAGGCCTCAGATCTGGCCGGAGTGCCGCCGTCGGCGAGCACCTCCCCAAGGCCGCAGGTTGCTGCACCGCCGTTGAGGTCGAGCCGCCGATGGCCCCGTTCCTTGTGGCCTGACCTCGCCACCTGCCAGCGCCGCCTCAAACCCCCGAGGATGGACGGATCCGGAGCTCCCCGTCATGGATCCGGCCTCCCCCGCCTTCCTCGCCTCGCCGGAGACCCTGCCTGCTGGAGCGACGCCGAAGTACCTGCGCCGCCGTCGGCCCTCTGCTTCCTCCCGTCGAGAGGAGGAGGGAGCCCCGAGCAGGCCGCCACCAACCGCCGACTGGGCCCCGCAGCCTGGCCCAGCTCCTGTGCGCGCCCCGCCAGCGAGGCCCACTGCCCCGAAGTCGGCCCACACGCACCCCGTGGTAAGCCCTGCCCAGCGCAGTGCTTTGCTACTTTGCGCCCCAGCTCGGCCCGGTTAGAATAATTAGTATTTTGGGAATTATTATATATTTCAGAAATTAGACGAATATTAAAACGCCCGTAACTTTTTGACCGTAATTCGGATCGCGATGAATTAGATATGTTTTTCATGTAGTTTTGCGCGTAGAATCCGTTTATAAAACTTGCATAATTGTTTGACGTTGTTTGACGTGTCGAATGCCTAGATCAACGTGTTGTTTCAATAGGATACGTCCCGTATTTATTTTTTCGTGCGTGCCCGAATAGCTCGGATGCCATCGAATAAATGCCCATGTTTTAGGAACCATTTTTCCATGCATTTTAGAGCGGTCATTTGTATTTTTGCGTGTAGGGAATTACCACTAGTTTATTTTCCCGTATATAGGTTATTTTTCCCGTATTTATGTGTGGCTTTATTTTGTTGTGCAACCCCACATATTTTATATGTTTCCGGGGTAGAAAAATCCATGGGATTTTTCTGTGCAATTAGTTTTAGCATTAGAGCAAGTTAGTTCGCGCAATATTTTGCTATGTTGCCCTCTTGTCATTTTCGTAGGATTTATTCCGTGCTTCGTTTGAAGGAGTTGTCATCTAGAGAGTTGTTCTTGGGTGTTTTGTCTAGCCCCTGGTATTTTTGGTTGCAATAGAAATGCATCTTTAGGTGTGGTTTGATTGCCCTCAAGTTGCTAGAAATAGTGCTGATTTGGACGTGCTGAAATAGTTCTAAGTCTGGAATCTGTTATATTTTGTTGTTGTCTTGTCTTGCTTCTATCTTTTGATCTGTAGCTCTTTTGAGGTTGGTCCAATGTAGTTAGTTGTAGCCCTTGTGTTTCTCTAGCATGATGTGAATGTTCATGCCATTTGGAGTCCTGTATCTATAGGTTTTGCTGCTGTCAATATTGCTTCAGATCGAAAACTGCACTGTCATGAGGTGTAATTTTTACTAAGTCTGAAATAGTGTGTGAGATGCCATTTTGTGTCTTCTTTCCCTAGTGATCCATGATGCCATGTTAGTTGTTGTTAGTTGTTTGTAGTAGTGCTTCTTGCCCTCTTTCGTGTCATGCCTTGCTTGAGTTTATCGGAGTTGTGTAGCCCGTAGTTGTGGGATGTAGAAAATGCTATGTGGCTGATTTTGGCAGATTGTAGTCATTTCTTGTTTTGCTCGTAGTTTTTGAACCGTAGCTCCGATTTGATCGTGTCCTACATGAAACTTGCTTAGAATCTCGTGTAGTTTCATTTTCTCTTGCTGTTTTTATGTTTTGAAGTGCTCGTGACCGTTGTTGCACACATTTTGCATTCATGTCATCATATCTTGCGGTGTCCGTATCTTTTGATCCGTAGCTCCGTTGGAGATGTTCTTTATGTGTAGATTGCTTGAAATGACGCGTAGAATCACGTGAACCTATTTGTTTTTCTGTTTAACAACCAATTAAATGTGTTAGTTCAGATCTGGACAGAATTGTAAATTAACATGTGAGGTCGTTTCGGAGGTGCTATATGTCATTTCCGACCTCATTTAAAATGCCTAGATAGGTAGACTAATTGCGCTTCACCTCTTGCCATGTTTAACCACATTTAATATTGACGTGTACCTAATCGAGATAGAACTAAATAATCCGTATGTGGAGTTTCGTCAATATGCAATACGTTGTATATTGAACTTCACTTAATGTGTTGTGTTTGATTGTGTGAATTGTCATGCCGTGTCTTGATTGTATTCAGCCTGTTCATGCATCATATGTGCGTGCATCGTGTGGTGAATCTCGTGTGTTGATTCTTGTTTCCGGTTTGCTTCGTCTCGATAGAGTTCCGCAAGCGTGCCGGATTGTGAGGACTCGTTCGACTACGTCGGCTCGTCTGCTTCACGAATTCATTCTTCTTCCAAGCGGGATCTCAGGCAAGATGACCATTTCCCCAGATACCATTACTATCATTGCCATGCTAGTTTTATCGCTTCTATCGATTATGTCTCGTTGCCTACCACATGTTAAATATCAGCCTCTCAACAATGCCATGAAACCTTCAACCTGTTCGACCTAGCAAACCACTGATTGGCTATGATACCGCTTGCTTAACCCTGTGTTAGCATTGCTAGTTGCAGGTGTATTGCTTACATGTGAAAGCATGGGTTCCTTGTTATATCACCATATTAAATGTTATTTAATTGAATGCACCTGTATACTTGGTAAAAGGTGGAAGGCTCGACCTTTCTAGCCTGGTGTTTTGTTCCACCTTTTCCCCCTTAGTTTCCGTCTACCGGTGTTATGTTCCATAAATGAGCGCTCCTAACACGATCGGGGTTGTTATGGGGACCCCCTTGATAATTCGTTTTAGATTAAAGCTGGTCTGGCAAGGCCCAACTTTGGTACTACATTTGCCTAATAACCTAATAATAATGCATAGGGACCCGCCGACACCCACGGACTATTTTAATCAACCCCCGGGCTAGTGCTCCTCATGAGTGTTGGTCCCACCTGAGCGATGTCCGGCGCCCCTCTGGTCACCCGGAGGTTTAGCGATCCCGACGTCTAGCTCATACGTCGTGTCCTGAGAACGAGGTACGCGACTCCTATCGGGATCGTCGACACGTCGGGCGGCCTTGCTGGATTAGTTTTACCTTTGACGAGATAACTTGTGTATCGGGATTTCGGTGATGCTTTGGGTAATCTCAGAGTTGAGGTTTTCCACTAGGGAATCCCACGAGATCGCGAGCTTCGTGATTGAGGATTTCTATGCGGCTTGTGGTAATTTGTGATGGACTAGTTGGAGCACCCCTGCAGGGTTAAATCTTTTCGGAAAGCCGTGCCCGCGGTTATGTGGCAACATGGAAACTTTGTTTAACACTGGTTCTAGATAACTTGAAATTAACTTAATTAAAAGATGCCAACTGTGTGTAACCGTGACTGTCTCTTTCGTGAGTCCTTCTCCGATCGAGGACACGGTGGGGTTACGTCTGACGTAGGTAGGTGTTCAGGATCATTCATTTGATCATCAGTAGTTCACGTCCATTATGCGTAGATCTTCCCCCTCTTATTTCTTGTACTCGTAAGTTTAGCCACCAAACACATGCTTAGCCGCTGCTGCAACCTCACCACTTAACCATGCCTCACCCATTAAGCTTTGCTAGTCTTGATACCTTTGGAAATGAGATTGCTGAGTCCCCTGTGGCTCACAGATTACTACAACACCAGTTGCAGGTACAGGTAAAGGTTACTTGACGCGAGCGCGTTGATTGTTCATTTGGAGTTGCTTCTTCTTCTTCTTTTTCATCGATCTAGGATGGGTTCCAGGCCGGCAGCCTGGGATAGCAAGGATGGACGTCGTTCTTATTTTGTCGTTTGTTTTCGTCCGTAGTCGGACCCTGCTCTTACTCTTGATGAATATGTAATGTACTGATGTGACTCTGATGTAGCTTGTGGCGAGTGTAAGCCAACTCTCTATGTATATCTCTTCTTTTCAGTACATGTACTTGTAACGATATCCATTACTGCGACACAACGAGATGCGCTTCTATCCCTGACGAGGCCTTCGTGCCAAATTGAGGATAGGGTCGCATCTTGGGCGTGACAATGGTATTGTGCTTTGTTCTTGGATGCCATGAAGGAGATATTCGAGGGGAGTGTATGTCCTATGATTCTTTGCCTTTATATTGCCATGCCCTAGGATTTTCATGTTTTAGATCAAGCACTTCTTCTATTTTTGGATTAGATCTAAAACTTGCATCCTCTTGACTAGGCATGTCCTTATTTAGATGGTACTTGTGATCCTCATGTGGTTAGGGCTGTGGTGGAGTTTTTAGTGATTTTACACAGTCCCATGGCCCTCGGAAATCCCATGTAGCCGTCTCTATGGGTCCTTTTCATATTCAGATATGAAAGTCAAACCCTAGCGGTACTACCGCCAGGGATAGCGGTACTACCGCTCGGACCCCAGCCGTACTACCGCCAGGGGTAGCGGTACTACCGCGAGGAGGATATTCTGTCTCTTCTTTTCATTTGCTTGGCAATGTGTGTTTACTTTTATGCCTCTTCTTGTTCATTGCCTTGACTCCTTTTGTCGGTCTTTTTCGGTGTGTGTTTTGCGTCACAGGTGGTGCTTGCCGCTCGAACCCCCCACGGGACACACAGTCAAAGCATTATCGCAATCCAGAGGCTCGAGAGGGCTCCGCCACTCAGGTTTGCAACCCAAAAAGAAGTCCTTCAAGAAGGCCGCTCACAGGGACAAGGGGGTCAACGTTCACACTATGCCCCCTAAGGATTTTCTACGGTTTCGCACCCAAGATCGCTATCTCCAAGAGAAGGCTGTGATCAGGAATGTCGAGCATGTTTGGGCAACGGATCACTGCAGGATCTATCGTGACACCATCAAGCATTTCAAGAAGAGTTTTGTTCCATTTCAGTGGATTGACTTGGCTCACCTTTAGCGGAACCTGGATCACTTTGGTGACGCTCTCTCTCTCTGATTGACAAGCTGGGCATTAAGGAGATCATCTCCTTCAAGAAAGACTTTGATCCAGATGTTGTTGCCCAGTTCTATGTCACGGTTCACTTCTCGCCTGATGACGAGCGCTCCGTGGTTTGGATGACTGGGACTCAGAAGATGACAGGTTCCTGGCGTGAATTCATGGCATTTCTCAAGATTGATTTTCAGGGAGCTGACACTCCACTTGGGTCGCGTCCTCATGCTGCAGCTTCCACTGATAGGGCCCCCGCCAAGGACAGGTTGCAGCAACTCTATGTGAAGAAATGTGTGCTCCCCAGGCATCTGGATATCATGCATCGGATCTTCCGCAACACCCTCTTTCCTCGCATTGGCAACTTCGACGAGGTACACGGCTCTCTGGCTGAGATGCTTCTGCTTTGTGAGGAGGCTATGACTAAGGAGTCTGCCCCTCTCGATATTTCTGACGTCATGTTCACTGAGCTCTGGAACTGCATCATGATGCGCAAGGTTCCCATCTACGGGCCCTACTTGTTTGCCTATATTCGTCAGAAGTGGCAAGACACCTATCCGCTTGAGGAGTTCCACCTTCAGGGTGATTACTTTGTGCACGATCCTATCAAGCTCCGCATCAAGGACAAATGGGCCAACCCATCAACTTCATCTCAGCACATGGACACTGACACAGAGACTGCTGCTGACAGAGGAACCGCTTCTCAGTCCCGCTCTTCTGCCATGCCATCTTGGGTCGTGAAACTGCAGGATAAAATGAAGACTCTCTTCTGTATGCAGGCTAAGGGACAGTATCAGACTCACGTGGCCCAGAAGGAGAACCGTCAGAGGCACAAGCGTGTCCTGAGGACACTTGATGTTGACATCTCCAGCGGATCAGAGGACGACATCACTCCAGAGTCTGCTTGGATGCAGGCTCAAGGTTACCAGTGGTCTGATGCAGAGGAGGAGGAGGACAACGAGGAGGAGCAGGACGATCCGGATGCTACGGACGAGTCTGGGGATGATGAGGATGAGGAGTGACAACCTGTGTCATCAGGTGTACCCCTTTTTGGTGTCTTGTGCCAAAGGGGGAGAGAGTCTAGGAGCTGGATTTGAGAGTTGAACTTTACTTAGCTTTGCGTATATTTCGTGTTTGCTTTGAACTTGGTTTGCTTATATTTTTCTATCTTTGCTTTGTGTGATGTGATACATGAACTAGTGTGAGATTTATTTCCATCATATGATGTGAGTCATATGCTCCTTATTTTCATATATCTCTATCTTTTTGTTCACATGTTATTCACTGTGCAAATCCGGTATTGTCATCAATCCACCAAAAAGGGGGAGATTGTTAGGGCATAGTTTATGCCTAAGTAATTTTGGTGATTGATGACAGTACCGCAAAGGACTAACCGTGTGTGTTAATATTTCAGATAACACACGTCAAAGGCACAAGACGACTCGCCCCCTCCTTCATGGAACAGAAGCACGGTGTACTCTACGATTCTCTTTATTTGAGTCATAGGAACGCCGTACTATTAAGAGGGGAACCGTAGTGGAAAGGTTTGGGTGGAATCAATTTTGCATGCGCACACTTCATCTCCTTTCACCCTTGCCGGCAACTTTGGAGTGGCTCCCGTCTTTGTGTTTCTCTCTTCTTTGCAAATGGTCCCTCAGCGGTAGTACAACAGGGCCTAGCGGTAGTACCGCTGGCCCTAGCGGTAGTACCGCTGCAGCCAGCGGTAGTACCGCTAGCTCGCGGTAGTACGGCCCCTGGTCAGCGGTAGTACCGCTCCAGGAGCTTAGTACCGCCTTCCTAGCGGTTGTACTTGGACGAACCTTTTTGCGAAGACTTTCTTGGCGGTGGTTGGCCCGGTAGTGCTTATGCACTACCATGGGCCCAACGGTAGTACCGCTGCAGCCATCGGTAGTACCGCTGGAGTGCCAGCGGTAATACCGCTGCAGCCAGCGGTAGTACCGCTAGAGTGCTAGCGGTAATACCGCTGCAGCCAGCGGTAGTACCGCTAGGCACGGGCTGTGAGTGGGAAAACGGTTGGATTTTCCTCCCCACTATATAAGGGGTTCTTCTAGCTGTGGAACCTCATCTCTTACCCTCCCAAGCTCCATTGTTGCTCCCTAAGCTCAAAAGTGCCCGATCTCTCTCCCTAGCCAATCAAACTTGTTGATTCTTTAGGGATTGGTTGAGAAGGCCTAGATCTACACTTCCACCAAGAGAAAAGTTGATTCCCCCACCAATCCCTTGTGGATCTTGTTACTCTTGGGGTGTTTGAGCATCCTAGACGGTTGAGGTCACCTCGAAGCCACATTCCATTGTGGTGAAGCTTCGTGGTCTTGTTGGGAGCCTCCAAGCTTTGTGTGGAGTTTGCCCCAACCTTGGTTGTAAAGGTTCGATCGCCGCCTTCAAGGGCACCTATAGTGGAATCACGGTACCTTGCATCGTGTGAGGGCGTGAGGAGAATACGGTGGCCTTAGTGGCTTATTGGGGAGCATTGTGCCTCCACACAGCTCCAACGGAGTCGTACTTCCTGTCAAAGGGAAGCAACTTCGGTAACACATCCTCGTCTTCATTGGTTCCACTTGTGGTTATCTCTAACCTTTACTTTGTGAATGCTTATGTTGTTGTCTATCTCTTACTTGTCTTAGTAGCTCTTGTTGTTAGCTTCATTACGGTTCACCTCATTGTTGTTATATTTGTGAACCCGTATGTTGTTTACCCTAACTTGCTAAGATTATTTAAAAAGTGGTCGTTGCCTATTCACCCCCCTCTAGTCAACCATATCGATCCTTTCACCGTTCAACCTAGCAAACCACTGATTGGCTATGCTACCGCTTGCTTAACCCTGTGTTAGCGTTGCTAGTTGCAGGTGCAGTTGCTTCTATGTGAAAACATGGGTTCCTTGTTATATCACCATATTAAATGCCATTTAATTTAATGCACCTATATACTTGGTAAAAGGTGGAAGGCTCGACCTTTCTAGCCTGGTGTTTTGTTCCACCTTTGCCCCCTTAGTTTCGGCTACCGGTGTTATGTTCCATAATTGAGCGCTCCTAACACGATCAGGGTTGTTATGGGGACCCCCTTGATAATTCGTTTTAGATTAAAGCTGGTCTGGCAAGGCCCAACTTTGGTTCTACATTTGCTCAACATAATAACATTGATAATACTGAAATGCATAGGGAGTTAGCGCTACCCGAGGAGTAATTTACATAAACAGGGGGGGCTAGTGCTGATGGTGTTGGTCCCAAATGGTCTGCCTGCGGGGCCACCGCGAGGAAACTCGAGGTTTGGCACCCGTAGCTAGTTCCATCCGTCGTGTCCTGAGAACGAGATACACGGCTCCTATCGGGAACGTTGACACGTTGGGTGGCCTTGCTGGATTAGTTTTACCTTTGACGAGATATCTTGTGCATCGGGATTCCGGTGGTAATCTCAGAGTTGAGGTTTTCCACTAGGGAATCCGACGAGATCGAGAGCTTCGTGATTGAGGATTTCTATGCGGCTTGTGGTAATTTGTAATGGACTAGTTGGAGCACCCCTGGAGGGTTAAATATTTCGGAAAGCCATGCCCGCGGTTATGTGGCAACGTGGAAACTTTGTTTAACAGTGGTTCTAGATAACTTGAAGTTAACTTAATTAAAATATGCCAACTAGGTGCGTAACCTTGACTGTCTCTTTCGTGAGCTCCTGCTCCGATCAAGGACACGGTGGGGTTATCTCTGACGTAGGTAGGTGTTCAGGATCATTCATTTGGTCATCAGTAGTCACGTCCGTTATGCGTAGATCTTCCCCCTCTTATTTCTTGTACTCGTAAGTTTAGCCACCAAATATATGCTTAGCCGCTCCAACCTCACCACTGAACCTTACCTCACCTACTAAGCTTTGCTAGTCTTGATACCTTTGGAAATGAGATTGTTGAGCCCCCTGTGGCTCACAGTTTACTACAACACCTGTTGCAGGTACATGTAAAGGTTACTTGACGCGAGCATGTTGATTGTCCATTTGGAGTTGCTTCTTCTTCTTCTTCTTCATCGATCTAGGGTGGGTTCCAGGCTGGCAGCCTGGGATAGCAAGGATGGACGTCGTTCTTCTTTTCTCGTTTGTTTTCGTCCGTAGTCGGACCCTGGTCTTCTTCATGATGTTTATATAATGTACTGCTGTGACTCTGATGTAGCTTGTGGCGAGTGTAAGCCAATTATATATATATATCTCTTCTTTTTAGTAAATGTACTTGTAACGATATCCATTCCTGCGA